>NC_090931.1:1526408497-1527022404 GCF_040938575.1 Ambystoma mexicanum | reverse complement strand
GAGATCCTTGCTGACATCTCATTGGTTTTTAGATGTTGTTTGTATTATGGAGACACTTGCATCATTCATAATAGAGATGCTTGCTGACATCTCATTGGTTTTTAGATTTTGTTTGTATTATGGAGACACTTGCATCATTCATAATAGAGATGCTTGCTGACATCTCATTGGTTTTTAGATGTTGTTTGTATTATGGAGACGCTTGCATCATTCATAAGAGACCCTTGCTGACATCTCATTGGTTTTTAGATGTTGTTTGTATTATGGAGACGCTTGCATCATTCATAATAGAGATGCTTGCTGACATCCCATTGGTTTTTAGATGTTGTTTGTATTATGGAGACGCTTGCATCATTCATAAGATAGACGCTTGCTGACATCTCATTGGTTTTTAGATTTTGTTTGTATTATGGAGACACTTGCATCATTCATAATAGAGATGCTTGCTGACATCTCATTGGTTTTTAGATGTTGTTTGTATTATGGAGACGCTCGCATCATTCATAATAAAGACTCTTGCTGACATCCCATTGGTTTTTAGATGTTGTTTGTATTATGGAGACACTTGCATCATTCATAAGATAGACGCTTGCTGACATCTCATTGGTTTTTAGATGTTGTTTGTATTATGGAGACACTTGCATCATTCATAAGATAGACGCTTGCTGACATCTCATTGGTTTTTAGATGTTGTTTGTATTATGGAGACACTTGCATCATTCATAATAGAGATCCTTGCTGACATCTCATTGGTTTTTAGATGTTGTTTGTATTATGGAGACACTTGCATCATTCATAATAGAGATCCTTGCTGACATCCCATTGGTTTTTAGATTTTGTTTGTATTATGGAGACACTTGCATCATTCATAATAGAGACCCTTGCTGACACCGCATTGGTTTTTAGATTTTGTTTATATTATGGAGAAGCTTGCATCATTCATAAGATAGACGCTTGCTGACATCTCATTGGTTTTTAGATTTTGTTTGTATTATGGAGACACTTGCATCATTCATAATAGAGATGCTTGCTGACATCTCATTGGTTTTTAGATGTTGTTTGTATTATGGAGACGCTCGCATCATTCATAATAAAGACTCTTGTTGACATCCCATTGGTTTTTAGATGTTGTTTGTATTATGGAGACGCTTGCATCATTCATAAGATAGACGCTTGCTGACATCTCATTGGTTTTTAGATTTTGTTTGTATTATGGAGACACTTGCATCATTCATAATAGAGATCCTTGCTGACATCTCATTGGTTTTTAGATGTTGTTTGTATTATGGAGACACTTGCATCATTCATAATAGAGATGCTTGCTGACATCTCATTGGTTTTTAGATTTTGTTTGTATTATGGAGACACTTGCATCATTCATAATAGAGAAGCTTGCTGACATCTCATTGGTTTTTAGATGTTGTTTGTATTATGGAGACGCTTGCATCATTCATAAGAGACCCTTGCTGACATCTCATTGGTTTTTAGATGTTGTTTGTATTATGGAGACGCTTGCATCATTCATAATAGAGATGCTTGCTGACATCCCATTGGTTTTTAGATGTTGTTTGTATTATGGAGACGCTTGCATCATTCATAAGATAGACGCTTGCTGACATCTCATTGGTTTTTAGATTTTGTTTGTATTATGGAGACACTTGCATCATTCATAATAGAGATGCTTGCTGACATCTCATTGGTTTTTAGATGTTGTTTGTATTATGGAGACGCTCGCATCATTCATAATAAAGACTCTTGCTGACATCCCATTGGTTTTTAGATGTTGTTTGTATTATGGAGACACTTGCATCATTCATAAGATAGACGCTTGCTGACATCTCATTGGTTTTTAGATGTTGTTTGTATTATGGAGACACTTGCATCATTCATAATAGAGATGCTTGCTGACATCTCATTGGTTTTTAGATTTTGTTTGTATTATGGAGACACTTGCATCATTCATAATAGAGATGCTTGCTGACATCTCATTGGTTTTTAGATGTTGTTTGTATTATGGAGACGCTTGCATCATTCATAAGATAGAAGCTTGCTGACATCTCATTGGTTTTTAGATTTTGTTTGTATTATGGAGACACTTGCATCATTCATAATAGAGATGCTTGCTGACATCTCATTGGTTTTTAGATTTTGTTTGTATTATGGAGACACTTGCATCATTCATAATAGAGATCCTTGCTGACATCTCATTGGTTTTTCGGTTTTGTTTGTATTATGGAGACACTTGCATCATTCATAATAGAGATGCTTGCTGACATCTCATTGGTTTTTAGATGTTGTTTGTATTATGGAGACGCTCGCATCATTCATAATAAAGACTCTTGCTGACATCCCATTGGTTTTTAGATGTTGTTTGTATTATGGAGACGCTCGCATCATTCATAAGAGACCCTTGCTGACATCCCATTGGTTTTTAGATGTTGTTTGTATTATGGAGACGCTTGCATCATTCATAAGATAGAGGCTTGCTGACATCTCATTGGTTTTTAGATTTTGTTTGTATTATGGAGACACTTGCATCATTCATAATAGAGATCCTTGCTGACATCTCATTGGTTTTTAGATTTTGTTTGTATTATGGAGACACTTGCATCATTCATAAGAGACCCTTGCTGACATCCCATTGGTTTTTAGATGTTGTTTGTATTATGGAGACGCTTGCATCATTCATAATAGAGATGCTTGCTGACATCTCATTGGTTTTTAGATTTTGTTTGTATTATGGAGACACTTGCATCATTCATAATAGAGATCCTTGCTGACATCTCATTGGTTTTTAGATTTTGTTTGTATTATGGAGACACTTGCATCATTCATAAGATAGACGCTTGCTGACATCTCATTGGTTTTTAGATTTTGTTTGTATTATGGAGACACTTGCATCATTCATAATAGAGATCCTTGCTGACATCTCATTGGTTTTTAGATTTTGTTTGTATTATGGAGACGCTTGCATCATTCATAAGAGACCCTTGCTGACATCTCATTGGTTTTTAGATGTTGTTTGTATTATGGAGACGCTTGCATCATTCATAATAGAGATGCTTGCTGACATCCCATTGGTTTTTAGATGTTGTTTGTATTATGGAGACGCTTGCATCATTCATAAGATAGACGCTTGCTGACATCTCATTGGTTTTTAGATTTTGTTTGTATTATGGAGACACTTGCATCATTCATAATAGAGATGCTTGCTGACATCTCATTGGTTTTTAGATGTTGTTTGTATTATGGAGACGCTCGCATCATTCATAATAAAGACTCTTGCTGACATCCCATTGGTTTTTAGATGTTGTTTGTATTATGGAGACGCTTGCATCATTCATAAGATAGACGCTTGCTGACATCTCATTGGTTTTTAGATTTTGTTTATATTATGGAGACGCTTGCATCATTCATAATAGAGACGCTTGCTGACATCTCATTGGTTTTTAGATTTTGTTTATATTATGGAGAAGCTTGCAGCATTCATAATAGAGACCCTTGCTGACATCTTGTTGGTTTTTAGATGTTGTTTGTATTATGGAGACGCTCGCATCATTCATAAGAGACCCTTGCTGACATCTCATTGGTTTTTAGATGTTGTTTGTATTATGGAGACGCTTGCATCATTCATAATAGAGATGCTTGCTGACATCTCATTGGTTTTTAGATTTTGTTTGTATTATGGAGATGCTTGCATCATTTATAAGATAGACGCTTGCTGACATCTCATTGGTTTTTAGATGTTGTTTGTATTATGGAGACGCTTGCATCATTCATAAGATAGACGCTTGCTGACATCTCATTGGTTTTTAGATGTTGTTTGTATTATGGAGACGCTTGCATCATTCATAATAGAGACGCTTGCTGGCATCTCATTGGTTTTTAGATTTTGTTTATATTATGGAGACGCTTGCATCATTCATAATAGAGACGCTTGCTGACATCTCATTGGTTTTTAGATTTTGTTTATATTATGGAGACGCTTGCATCATTCATAATAGAGATGCTTGCTGACATCTCATTGGTTTTTAGATGTTGTTTGTATTATGGAGACGCTCGCATCATTCATAATAGAGATGCTTGCTGACATCTCATTGGTTTTTAGATGTTGTTTGTATTATGGAGACGCTTGCATCATTCATAAGATAGAGGCTTGCTGACATCTCATTTGTTTTTAGATGTTGTTTGTATTATGGAGACGCTCGCATCATTCATAAGAGACCCTTGCTGACATCTCATTGGTTTTTAGATTTTGTTTATATTATGGAGACGCTTGCATCATTCATAAGAGACCCTTGCTGACATCTCATTGGTTTTTAGATGTTGTTTGTATTATGGAGACGCTCGCATCATTCATAATAGAGATGCTTGCTGACATCTCATTGGTTTTTAGATTTTGTTTATATTATGGAGATGTCATGCATGCTGGACGTGGTCCTACCTCCTACGCTCGTAGAACAGCTAGACCGTTCTATTCCAAATGGCGGTTGTTCGACACGTTGCCGGGAAAACGACGTTTGCACTTTTCACGTCGCTAACTCACGTGTATTCTGCTTCGTCACGTGAACTACGGCATTACGTATTTAAGCAGCGTGGAAACTTCACTCGCTGCTTCTGATCGAATTATTTGGCGTTGTGTAGCTGAACCTCCGGTCTGCATCCTTGCAGGTTACTACAGCTACCTTTTGGCCTTCTATAGCGTGTTTTCCGCCACACGCTGAAATCTGGAGCTGTTTGGTTGCGTGTACATCCACACGTTATCTTCAAACGCAGCTGGCCTGGGCTGCGTGAATCCTGTTCGCGTGTAATTCCGCACGCGCACGCTATCTTCAAACGCGGCTGGCCTGGGCTGTGTGAATCCTGTTCGCGTGTAAATCCACACGCGCACGCTATCTTCAAGCGCTGCTGGCCTGCGTGAATCCTGCTCGCGTGTAAATCCACACAAGCACGCTATCTTCAAGCGCTGCTGGCCTGGACTGCGTGAATCCTGATCGCTTGTAAATCCACACGCGTATGCTATCTTCAAGCGCTGCTGGCCTGGACAGCGTGAATCCTGCTCGCGTGTAAATCCACACGCATATGTTGTCTTCAAGCGCTGCTGGCCTGGACTGCCTGAACCCTATTCGTGTGTAAATCCACACGCACACGCTCTTTTCTTCGCGGCTGTCCAGAACCGCGTGTACTTTGTTTATACCTTAAAAGGAGCGCTATTTCCAACTCCTGCACCTGTGTTATTAACAGGGGGATTGATTAATTTCTATACTTTACACTTCGTGGGAAGGAAGCTTTTCAAAGATAATTGGAAGGTGACAGTGAACAGTACTTTGGACGCTATCCTGTGGTGCATCAACCCGGTATCTAGCGTGAGCCTCGTTCCGTTCGGGATAAGTCTCCCTTACTAATCTTCCCTTCCTTGTCGTTTGTTCTACTTTGGATTCCGCAAGAGACTCTTCTGGATTCATCTGCCCTAGACTCAAGGTCAGTGTGTGCATTCATGACATTTCCTATTCCATCATACCCAGGTTGGGGCAGTTATTCATGATACTTTATTTTGTTCTAGGCTGACTTCTTATACCTTACCCACGCCCTTTCCAGTGATCCATCGCTCTGCCTGTTTACCAGTCAGAGAGTTGTATCATTTGGAAGGTCTTAACTTGACTTCACAACTATCAAAACGCGTGAACAGGGATCCGGAAGACCCTACCACCTGTATCCTTTTAAGAACCGTATCCTTTTCAGTTAATACTTTGGTGCTTTCTGACAGGAGATGCTTGCATCATTCATAATAGAGACGCTTGCTGGCATCTCATTGGTTTTTAGATTTTGTTTATATTATGGAGAAGCTCGCAGCATACATAATAAGAGGCCTTTGCTGACACCTCATTGGTTTTTAGATTTTGTTTATATTATGGAGAAGCTTGCAGCATTCATAATAGAGACCCTTGCTGACATCTTGTTGGTTTTTAGATTTTGTTTATTTTATGGAGACGATTGCATCATTCATAATAGAGACCCTTACTGACACCTCGTTGGTTTTTAGATTTTGTTTATATTATGGAGAAGCCCGCAGCATTCATAATAGAGACCCTTGCTGACACCTCGTTGGTTTTTAGATTTTGTTAATATTATGCAGTAGCATGCAGCATTCATAATAGAGACTCTTGCTGACACCTCGTTGGTTTTTAGATTTTGTTTATATTATGGAGAAACTTGCAACATTCATATTGGAGACCCTTGCTGACACCTTGTTGGTTTTTAGAGTGTGCTTATGTTATGGAGAAGCTTTCTGCATTGATAATAGAGATGCTTGCTGACATCTCATTGGTTTTTAGATGTTGTTTATATTATGGAGACGCTTGCATCATTCATAAGAGGCCTTTGCTGACATCTCATTGGTTTTTAGATTTTGTTTATATTATGGAGACGCTTGCATCATTCATAAGAGACCCTTGCTGACATCTCATTGGTTTTTAGATTTTGTTTGTATTATGGAGAAGCTTGCATCATTCATAATAGAGACGCTTGCTGACATCTCATTGGTTTTTAGATTTGGTTTATATTATGGAGACGCTTGCATCATTCATAAGATAGACGCTTGCTGACATCTCATTGGTTTTTAGATTTTGTTTGTATTATGGAGACGCTTGCATCATTCATAATAGAGACGCTTGCTGGCATCTCATTGGTTTTTAGATTTTGTTTATATTATGGAGAAGCTCGCAGCATACATAATAAGAGGCCTTTGCTGACATCTCATTGGTTTTTAGATGTTGTTTGTATTATGGAGACGCTTGCATCATTCATAATAGAGATGCTTGCTGACATCTCATTGGTTTTTAGATTTTGTTTATATTATGGAGACGCTTGCATCATTCATAATAGAGATGCTTGCTGACATCTCATTGGTTTTTAGATGTTGTTTGTATTATGGAGATGCTCGCATCATTCATAATAGAGATGCTTGCTGACATCCCATTGGTTTTTAGATGTTGTTTGTATTATGGAGACGCTCGCATCATTCATAATAGAGACACTTGCTGACATCTCATTGGTTTTTAGATGTTGTTTGTATTATGGAGACGCTCGCATCATTCATAATAGAGATGCTTGCTGACATCTCATTGGTTTTTAGATGTTGTTTGTATTATGGAGACGCTCGCATCATTCATAATAGAGATGCTTGCTGACATCCCATTGGTTTTTAGATGTTGTTTGTATTATGGAGATGCTCGCATCATTCATAATAGAGACGCTTGCTGACATCTCATTGGTTTTTAGATGTTGTTTGTATTATGGAGACGCTCGCATCATTCATAATAGAGATGCTTGCTGGCATCTCATTGGTTTTTAGATTTTGTTTGTATTATGGAGACGCTTGCATCATTCATAAGATAGACGCTTGCTGACATCTCATTGGTTTTTAGATTTTGTTTGTATTATGGAGACGCTTGCATCATTCATAATAGAGATCCTTGCTGACATCTCATTGGTTTTTAGATGTTGTTTGTATTATGGAGACACTTGCATCATTCATAATAGAGATCCTTGCTGACATCCCATTGGTTTTTAGATTTTGTTTGTATTATGGAGACACTTGCATCATTCATAATAGAGACCCTTGCTGACACCGCATTGGTTTTTAGATTTTGTTTATATTATGGAGAAGCTTGCATCATTCATAAGATAGACGCTTGCTGACATCTCATTGGTTTTTAGATTTTGTTTGTATTATGGAGACACTTGCATCATTCATAATAGAGATGCTTGCTGACATCTCATTGGTTTTTAGATGTTGTTTGTATTATGGAGACGCTCGCATCATTCATAATAAAGACTCTTGTTGACATCCCATTGGTTTTTAGATGTTGTTTGTATTATGGAGACGCTTGCATCATTCATAAGATAGACGCTTGCTGACATCTCATTGGTTTTTAGATTTTGTTTGTATTATGGAGACACTTGCATCATTCATAATAGAGATCCTTGCTGACATCTCATTGGTTTGTAGATGTTGTTTGTATTATGGAGACACTTGCATCATTCATAATAGAGATGCTTGCTGACATCTCATTGGTTTTTAGATTTTGTTTGTATTATGGAGACACTTGCATCATTCATAATAGAGATGCTTGCTGACATCTCATTGGTTTTTAGATGTTGTTTGTATTATGGAGACGCTTGCATCATTCATAAGAGACCCTTGCTGACATCTCATTGGTTTTTAGATGTTGTTTGTATTATGGAGACGCTTGCATCATTCATAATAGAGATGCTTGCTGACATCCCATTGGTTTTTAGATGTTGTTTGTATTATGGAGACGCTTGCATCATTCATAAGATAGACGCTTGCTGACATCTCATTGGTTTTTAGATTTTGTTTGTATTATGGAGACACTTGCATCATTCATAATAGAGATGCTTGCTGACATCTCATTGGTTTTTAGATGTTGTTTGTATTATGGAGACGCTCGCATCATTCATAATAAAGACTCTTGCTGACATCCCATTGGTTTTTAGATGTTGTTTGTATTATGGAGACACTTGCATCATTCATAAGATAGACGCTTGCTGACATCTCATTGGTTTTTAGATGTTGTTTGTATTATGGAGACACTTGCATCATTCATAAGATAGACGCTTGCTGACATCTCATTGGTTTTTAGATGTTGTTTGTATTATGGAGACACTTGCATCATTCATAATAGAGATCCTTGCTGACATCTCATTGGTTTTTAGATGTTGTTTGTATTATGGAGACACTTGCATCATTCATAATAGAGATCCTTGCTGACATCCCATTGGTTTTTAGATTTTGTTTGTATTATGGAGACACTTGCATCATTCATAATAGAGACCCTTGCTGACACCGCATTGGTTTTTAGATTTTGTTTATATTATGGAGAAGCTTGCATCATTCATAAGATAGACGCTTGCTGACATCTCATTGGTTTTTAGATTTTGTTTGTATTATGGAGACACTTGCATCATTCATAATAGAGATGCTTGCTGACATCTCATTGGTTTTTAGATGTTGTTTGTATTATGGAGACGCTCGCATCATTCATAATAAAGACTCTTGTTGACATCCCATTGGTTTTTAGATGTTGTTTGTATTATGGAGACGCTTGCATCATTCATAAGATAGACGCTTGCTGACATCTCATTGGTTTTTAGATTTTGTTTGTATTATGGAGACACTTGCATCATTCATAATAGAGATCCTTGCTGACATCTCATTGGTTTTTAGATGTTGTTTGTATTATGGAGACACTTGTATCATTCATAATAGAGATGCTTGCTGACATCTCATTGGTTTTTAGATTTTGTTTGTATTATGGAGACACTTGCATCATTCATAATAGAGATGCTTGCTGACATCTCATTGGTTTTTAGATGTTGTTTGTATTATGGAGACGCTTGCATCATTCATAAGAGACCCTTGCTGACATCTCATTGGTTTTTAGATGTTGTTTGTATTATGGAGACGCTTGCATCATTCATAATAGAGATGCTTGCTGACATCCCATTGGTTTTTAGATGTTGTTTGTATTATGGAGACGCTTGCATCATTCATAAGATAGACGCTTGCTGACATCTCATTGGTTTTTAGATTTTGTTTGTATTATGGAGACACTTGCATCATTCATAATAGAGATGCTTGCTGACATCTCATTGGTTTTTAGATGTTGTTTGTATTATGGAGACGCTCGCATCATTCATAATAAAGACTCTTGCTGACATCCCATTGGTTTTTAGATGTTGTTTGTATTATGGAGACACTTGCATCATTCATAAGATAGACGCTTGCTGACATCTCATTGGTTTTTAGATGTTGTTTGTATTATGGAGACACTTGCATCATTCATAATAGAGATGCTTGCTGACATCTCATTGGTTTTTAGATTTTGTTTGTATTATGGAGACACTTGCATCATTCATAATAGAGATGCTTGCTGACATCTCATTGGTTTTTAGATGTTGTTTGTATTATGGAGACGCTTGCATCATTCATAAGATAGAAGCTTGCTGACATCTCATTGGTTTTTAGATTTTGTTTGTATTATGGAGACACTTGCATCATTCATAATAGAGATGCTTGCTGACATCTCATTGGTTTTTAGATTTTGTTTGTATTATGGAGACACTTGCATCATTCATAATAGAGATCCTTGCTGACATCTCATTGGTTTTTCGGTTTTGTTTGTATTATGGAGACACTTGCATCATTCATAATAGAGATGCTTGCTGACATCTCATTGGTTTTTAGATGTTGTTTGTATTATGGAGACGCTCGCATCATTCATAATAAAGACTCTTGCTGACATCCCATTGGTTTTTAGATGTTGTTTGTATTATGGAGACGCTCGCATCATTCATAAGAGACCCTTGCTGACATCCCATTGGTTTTTAGATGTTGTTTGTATTATGGAGACGCTTGCATCATTCATAAGATAGAGGCTTGCTGACATCTCATTGGTTTTTAGATTTTGTTTGTATTATGGAGACACTTGCATCATTCATAATAGAGATCCTTGCTGACATCTCATTGGTTTTTAGATTTTGTTTGTATTATGGAGACACTTGCATCATTCATAAGAGACCCTTGCTGACATCCCATTGGTTTTTAGATGTTGTTTGTATTATGGAGACGCTTGCATCATTCATAATAGAGATGCTTGCTGACATCTCATTGGTTTTTAGATTTTGTTTGTATTATGGAGACACTTGCATCATTCATAATAGAGATCCTTGCTGACATCTCATTGGTTTTTAGATTTTGTTTGTATTATGGAGACACTTGCATCATTCATAAGATAGACGCTTGCTGACATCTCATTGGTTTTTAGATTTTGTTTGTATTATGGAGACACTTGCATCATTCATAATAGAGATCCTTGCTGACATCTCATTGGTTTTTAGATTTTGTTTGTATTATGGAGACACTTGCATCATTCATAAGATAGACGCTTGCTGACATCTCATTGGTTTTTAGATTTTGTTTGTATTATGGAGACGCTTGCATCATTCATAATAGAGATGCTTGCTGACATCTCATTGGTTTTTAGATTTTGTTTGTATTATGGAGACACTTGCATCATTCATAATAGAGATCCTTGCTGACATCTCATTGGTTTTTAGATTTTGTTTGTATTATGGAGACACTTGCATCATTCATAAGATAGACGCTTGCTGACATCACATTGGTTTTTAGATTTTGTTTGTATTATGGAGACACTTGCATCATTCATAATAGAGATCCTTGCTGACATCTCATTGGTTTTTAGATGTTGTTTGTATTATGGAGACACTTGCATCATTCATAATAGAGATGCTTGCTGACATCTCATTGGTTTTTAGATGTTGTTTGTATTATGGAGACGCTTGCATCATTCATAAGAGACCCTTGCTGACATCTCATTGGTTTTTAGATTTTGTTTGTATTATGGAGACATTTGCATCATTCATAATAGAGATCCTTGCTGACATCTCATTGGTTTTTAGATGTTGTTTGTATTATGGAGACGCTCGCATCATTCATAATAGAGATGCTTGCTGACATCCCATTGGTTTTTAGATGTTGTTTGTATTATGGAGACGCTTGCATCATTCATAAGAGACCCTTGCTGACATCTCATTGGTTTTTAGATTTTGTTTGTATTATGGAGATGCATGCATCATTCATAAGATAGACGCTTGCTGACATCTCATTGGTTTTTAGATTTTGTTTGTATTATGGAGATGCTTGCATCATTCATAAGATAGACGCTTGCTGACATCTCATTGGTTTTTAGATTTTGTTTGTATTATGGAGACGCTTGTATCATTCATAAGATAGACGCTTGCTGACATCTCATTGGTTTTTAGATTTTGTTTGTATTATGGAGACGCTTGCATCATTCATAAGATAGACGCTTGCTGACATCTCATTGGTTTTTAGATGTTGTTTGTATTATGGAGACGCTCGCATCATTCATAATAGAGACCCTTGCTGACATCTCATTGGTTTTTAGATGTTGTTTGTATTATGGAGACGCTTGCATCATTCATAAGAGACCCTTGCTGACATCTCATTGGTTTTTAGATTTTGTTTGTATTATGGAGACGCTCGCATCATTCATAATAGAGACGCTTGCTGACATCCCATTGGTTTTTAGATGTTGTTTGTATTATGGAGACGCTCGCATCATTCATAATAGAGACGCTTGCTGGCATCTCATTGGTTTTTAGATTTTGTTTATATTATGGAGAAGCTCGCAGCATACATAATAAGAGGCCTTTGCTGACATCTCATTGGTTTTTAGATGTTGTTTGTATTATGGAGATGCTTGCATCATTCATAATAGAGATCCTTGCTGACATCTCATTGGTTTTTAGATTTTGTTTGTATTATGGAGACACTTGCATCATTCATAATAGAGACCCTTGCTGACATCTCATTGGTTTTTAGATGTTGTTTGTATTATGGAGAAGCTTGCATCATTCATAAGAGACCCTTGCTGACATCTCATTGGTTTTTAGATTTTGTTTGTATTATGGAGATGCTTGCATCATTCATAAGATAGACGCTTGCTGACATCCCATTGGTTTTTAGATGTTGTTTGTATTATGGAGACACTTGCATCATTCATAATAGAGATGCTTGCTGACATCTCATTGGTTTTTAGATTTTGTTTATATTATGGAGATGCTTGCATCATTCATAATAGAGACGCTTGCTGGCATCTCATTGGTTTTTAGATTTTGTTTATATTATGGAGAAGCTCGCAGCATACATAATAAGAGGCCTTTGCTGACATCTCATTGGTTTTTAGATTTTGTTTATATTATGGAGACGCTTGCATCATTCATAAGATAGACGCTTGCTGACATCTCATTGGTTTTTAGATTTTGTTTGTATTATGGAGACGCTTGCATCATTCGTAATAGAGATGCTTGCTGACATCCCATTGGTTTTTAGATGTTGTTTGTATTATGGAGACGCTCGCATCATTCATAATAGAGATGCTTGCTGACATCTCATTGGTTTTTAGATGTTGTTTTGTATTATGGAGACGCTTGCATCATTCATAAGATAGACGCTTGCTGACATCTCATTGGTTTTTAGATTTTGTTTGTATTATGGAGATGCTTGCATCATTCATAAGATAGACGCTTGCTGACATCTCATTGGTTTTTAGATTTTGTTTATATTATGGAGACACTTGCATCATTCATAATAGAGATGCTTGCTGACATCTCATTGGTTTTTAGATGTTGTTTGTATTATGGAGACGCTCGCATCATTCATAATAGAGATGCTTGCTGACATCTCATTGGTTTTTAGATGTTGTTTGTATTATGGAGACGCTTGCATCATTCATAAGATAGACGCTTGCTGACATCTCATTGGTTTTTAGATGTTGTTTGTATTATGGAGACGCTTGCATCATTCATAAGAGACCCTTGCTGACATCTCATTGGTTTTTAGATTTTGTTTGTATTATGGAGATGCTTGCATCATTCATAAGATAGACGCTTGCTGACATCTCATTGGTTTTTAGATTTTGTTTATATTATGGAGACACTTGCATCATTCATAATAGAGATGCTTGCTGACATCTCATTGGTTTTTAGATGTTGTTTGTATTATGGAGACGCTCGCATCATTCATAAGATAGACGCTTGCTGACATCTCATTGGTTTTTAGATTTTGTTTGTATTATGGAGACGCTTGCATCATTCATAATAGAGACGCTTGCTGACATCCCATTGGTTTTTAGATGTTGTTTGTATTATGGAGACACTTGCATCATTCATAATAGAGATGCTTGCTGACATCTCATTGGTTTTTAGATGTTGTTTGTATTATGGAGACGCTCGCATCATTCATAATAGAGATGCTTGCTGACATCTCATTGGTTTTTAGATTTTGTTTGTATTATGGAGACGCTTGCATCATTCATAAGATAGACGCTTGCTGACATCTCATTGGTTTTTAGATGTTGTTTGTATTATGGAGACGCTTGCATCATTCATAATAGAGACGCTTGCTGACATCTCATTGGTTTTTAGATGTTGTTTGTATTATGGAGACGCTTGCATCATTCATAAGATAGACGCTTGCTGACATCTCATTGGTTTTTAGATGTTGTTTGTATTATGGAGACGCTTGCATCATTCATAATAGAGATGCTTGCTGACATCTCATTGGTTTTTAGATGTTGTTTGTATTATGGAGACGCTTGCATCATTCATAATAGAGATGCTTGCTGACATCCCATTGGTTTTTAGATGTTGTTTGTTTTATGGAGACGCTTGCATCATTCATAATAGAGATGCTTGCTGACATCCCATTGGTTTTTAGATTTTGTTTGTATTATGGAGATGCTTGCATCATTCATAAGATAGACGCTTGCTGACATCTCATTGGTTTTTAGATGTTGTTTGTATTATGGAGACGCTTGCATCATTCATAATAGAGATGCTTGCTGACATCTCATTGGTTTTTAGATGTTGTTTGTATTATGGAGACGCTCGCATCATTCATAAGAGACCCTTGCTGACATCTCATTGGTTTTTAGATGTTGTTTGTATTATGGAGACGCTCGCATCATTCATAATAGAGACGCTTGCTGACATCTCATTGGTTTTTAGATGTTGTTTGTATTATGGAGACGCTTGCATCATTCATAATAGAGATGCTTGCTGACATCCCATTGGTTTTTAGATGTTGTTTGTATTATGGAGACGCTTGCATCATTCATAATAGAGATGCTTGCTGACATCTCATTGGTTTTTAGATGTTGTTTGTATTATGGAGACGCTTGCATCATTCATAATAGAGACGCTTGCTGACATCTCATTGGTTTTTAGATTTTGTTTATATTATGGAGAAGCTTGCATCATTCATAATAGAGATGCTTGCTGACATCTCATTGGTTTTTAGATGTTGTTTGTATTATGGAGACGCTCGCATCATTCATAATAGAGATGCTTGCTGACATCTCATTGGTTTTTAGATGTTGTTTATATTATGGAGACGCTCGCATCATTCATAAGATAGACGCTTGCTGACATCTCATTGGTTTTTAGATGTTGTTTGTATTATGGAGACGCTTGCATCATTCATAAGAGACGCTTGCTGACATCTCATTGGTTTTTAGATTGTGTTTGTATTATGGAGAAGCTTGCATCATTCATAAGAGTCCCTTGCTGACATCTCATTGGTTTTTAGATTGTGTTTGTATTATGGAGAAGCTCGCAGCATTCTTAATTGAGACACGTTTATTGTTTGGGAAGCCCCAAACATGACATGTAGAAACGCATGGTAAGAAATCTTATATATATCTCCTCTTAGCAATTGCAAGAGGGTGACGCTTGGCGCCGAACACAGAGATGGATTGGGTTCCATTGGCCTCCCACTGGATTGCTTTGCTTAACCAAAGATTTTAACTAATACTTTCTTTCCAGGTTTATGCCACGGCAATAGAAGGGCATTCTTACCTGCCAGAGCAAAGCTTTTAACTAATACTTTCTTTCCAGGTTTATGCCACTGCAATGGGAGAGTATTCTTACCTGCCAGAGCAAATCATTTAACTAAGGCTTTCTTTCCAAGTTTATGCCACTGCATTAGAAGGGCATTCTTACCTGCCAGAGCAAAGCTTTTAACTAATACTTTCTTTCCAGGTTTATGCCACGGCAATAGAAGGGTATTCTTACCTGCCAGAGCAAAGCTTTTAACTAATGCTTTCTTTCCAGGTTTATGCCACTGCATTAGAAGGGCATTCTTACCTGCCAGAGCAAAGCTTTTAACTAATGCTTTCTTTCCAGGTTTATGCCACTGCAATGGGAGGGCATTCTTACCTGCCAGAGCAAAGCTTTTAACTAATACTTTCTTTCCAGATTTATGCCACTGCAATGGGAGAGTATTCTTACCTGCCAGAGCAAAGCTTTTAACTAATACTTTCTTTCCAGGTTTATGCCACGGCAATAGAAGGGCATTCTTACCTGCCAGAGCAAAGCTTTTAACTAATGCTTTCTTTCCAGGTTTATGCCACTGCAATGGGAGGGCATTCTTACCTGCCAGAGCAAAGCTTGTAACTAGTGCTTTCTTTCCAAGTTTATACCACTGCAACAGGAGGGCATGTTTACCTGCCAGAGCAAAGCTTTTAACTAATGCTTTTTTACAGGTTTATGCCACTGCCATAGATTGGCATGTTTACCTGCCAGACCGATGCTTTTAACTAAGCCTTTCTTTCCAAGTTTATGCCAGTGTGAATGTGTTGCTCATTTCATGCTATGTAACTGTGATGTGTGATTTGTGTTAGCCTCTTGCCTCTTATGAATAGGGGGGCTTGCAGGGAGGGGTTCATTTCTCATAGATACTTTGTGCCTTGGCATGTGGGGTTGCCACTGATGGATTGTGTTAGCCTCATTGAGCACAATGGCACACAGAGGTGTTGTGAATTGTTTTGCCTGCATGGTAAAGGGGTTGTTTTGAAACAGGTTCTGTTGAACTGGTCCTCGCCCCATTTGGGGGCTGGTTCCATTTTAAACCCCGCTACAAGTGGCAATCTGTGAAATGTGGAAATGAAGATTGTTGATTGTGTTCATATGTAAATAAAGAGTGTATACTCATTAGACGCTGTGGCTCTTTCCTTTCTTCCCTTGAGGGGGTAAAGTGTTGGTGTCTACGTCCAGTGTCTGGTTTATGCACAATAATAGCGGTTTGTCAAAGCCTGCATTCTGTCTTCCTCTCTCCTCCTCCCTGTGTTTATTAGGAGGCCTTTACAGGTGCTGTTCTTTGCTGCTGAGGGACTATATTAAGAGCTGATGTACTGCTCCGTAACATAACAAGTAACGCATGGGAGCTTCTCGTGGACCTAATATAACATAGTTTGATGGAGCCGTAATTATCATTGTGTAAAGCTATGGAGCCAGAGCCCTGCTGTCTGTGTAAATCTGCACACAGCTGGGCAAGGCTTATCGACAGGTTGCATTTAGAGGTGATTGTAGGCCCCACTGGGGCAGGCATCCACGGGTGGGGTAGATCCCTTGCCCCCTGTCAGCCTCTTGGACAGCCAAGATGCCCTACCGGCTTGGAGGGTGCAAGACAGCTTGCGGCAGGTGCTTTTGCTGGCTTTTTTCTGGCACTCTCCTTCTCGTGGGCTTGTCAGTGCTTTCTCCGGTACTGCGAGCATCTTGCAGGATGCCAGCGGAAAACTTAATTTTGTCGGCGTTCCTGGACTCAGCAAAGTTCTGTGGGCTGCTCGCCCACCACATATATTCTGTGGTCCCGCCTCCAGGCAGCGCTGGTTCCGTGCGATAGCGACAGCGTCGGCTCTGCTCACCTGCACCCCAGCAGTAGTGAGAGCCGAAGTTCTGTTGATTACAGGTTGTCAGAGTTGAGTTGGCGTCAGCATTAACGTCAGACAGGAAAAAAAGGCGTTATCACCTTGACAACCTCTTCTGTGCCCATATAGAGAGAGAACACTGGAGTTGGGGGAGACCTTGATAAAAACTGGGACTCCTTCTCCCCTACATCACTCCCACTGAGATTCTGCTTGCCAAAACCCCCAGGGTCTTGCATAGCAGGCTCACCTCTTAGTCTCAATGGGGGTGACTCCCCCATGGGGAGAAGTAACGAGTAGCTTAGATTCATCACAGGGGATAAAAAGGACTTGCAGCAGCAAGCTCCCTCTCTTGGCTCTTCTTGACATATGGGAAGAAAGCTGCTGTTGCTGTGGGGCGCGCCCGACCCTTGAAGCCATATGCACCAGTCCTCTGCCACCAGGCCCAGGCCTCATGCTGCCAGAGCACTGCAGTGGGGAGTGGTGTGAAGAAAAGAGAAACATCAGGCAATCCAACCAGTGATGAGAACAGAAGTGTGGGGGCCGTGAGGTTCGGCTCTGCTCTGGACCTACCACTGGGAAGTGGGCTCTGGGGTTTCAGAAGCACTGTGCATCAAACCCCATCCCAGGTGCTGCATTGTACTTTTGTAGGCGCCCCTTTAATCATTGGGGTCCCTGGGTGAAGCGCTTGGAGTGGAAGACCTCTGGGCAATGGTGCCACTGAGGGACCCAAGTCCATGGTGTGAAGCTAATGGGTGTTTTACAGGGTGCATGTTTTCATCCCACTTTACCTGTTTGTCACTATGATCTGCAGCTGCATGTTTTTACTTTCCTGCCTCAAGGTCTGAACAGTTTTCTGACATTTCCCCATGGTCATGTTTCAAGAAGGTTGTTTGGGCACTGCATGCAGGCCTTTATGTATCCGGGAAAAGGAGGTTTGCTCAGAAAGAGTGTATATTTTCTTTGATTAACTAGAAGCACTTCCCTAAATAAAAGAGCACACAGCAGGGTGTGCCCAAGGTCTCATATGTTGTACTCACTGGGTTGCTCTATGTATTGAGGTTTTGTTTGGAGTACACCCTAGACGCCCAGGTGGAGGCACTTGACTTAAGGTACCCAGTTACTGATCTGTAAGGGAGCAGGTGCCAATGCCAGGTGCTGCACCATTCTCTGTTTGTAGGTGACATTCAGTGAATAGTGGGCTACATTAGTACCAACATAGTTGCATTGCACGCCTGCAGCAAAGACATACTACATAGAGTTCACAGAAGCAAACTGTAAAGAAAGCACTGGTGCTATATGAGGAAAGAAGAGGGAGATTAGGAAATGGAAGGAGGGGATTTCCCTTTTCCCCATAGACTTGCACTGGAATGAGGAATATTTTATGAGGGAGAAGGTGAATGTCTATGGGAAATAGCATTGTTTTGCCTGCACATACTGAGCCTCCCTCTTGAATAGGCATTGTTGACATGCAAGGGAAAGAACTTTACAATACGTACCACGCCATCCAAGCACACAGCGTTAGTACAGCTAATTTAGTGAAAATAAAGCCACTTAATAATGACAAACCCCTCCTAGAAGTGTCTAAAGTAGAAGGAAAGTACCGGGACCACTAACACGTGCCCGTGGCCCTTGTGAAAAACCTGAAGATGCTCTCATATCTACTCCACAGGGATCTTCTGTTCAGATGGACAGGGAAGGGCCATCGCCTGTGGATCGCGACCCAAGGGGTGGACAAGCGAGGGAGGATCACCGAAGCGGCGGGCCCTTGGGGATTGGAGAGAGGGTACCTGATGGCGAGACATGGTATGCCCGCTTTCCAGACATTAACCTTCCCTCCCCTCCTATAGCCTTTATGGGATATTGCCAAGCTCATTCCACCATCCCCTGTACATTTCCCTTAAGTACTGGGATGAAGAAGAGGCAACTAGGAGCAGTGCAGATTTCCCATTGTAAAAACCACTCTGGTACTGTGATGAAGAAGAGAGGTTTAGAGGCATATAGCCTGGAAGATCAGGCATGTCACACTAATGGGTTTATACAAGGTCAGGCCATCAGGGATATCTTGTTCCACCTGCAACCCATCAGTGTTCAGAGAACATATACAAAGTGGTGTTCAGAACCACAGAGAAAGAGGCATGAGTGATGTGAGAAGTATGAGAATCGCAGAAGGTGCAGGAGGAGAAGAGAACTCAGGGGCAAGAAGCCAAGATGCTAGAACGCCAACAAAATTCACGGGAGTCTCGCCGAGAGTGCCATGCAGGACTGGGAGTGCTTGTGAGTGAAGGCAAAGATCGAATGCTGGGAAGAAGCAGAGATGAGGCCTAGCTCGAATTCCGGTGTGCACAGAGGGTATCACTCGATGAACGGAGCTGCAGCCCGATAAGTGTCTGTGGACACTCAGAGCTCCGGGGGGAATCCGAAAGAGGTTGTTAAGCCAGACGCTTGCATATAGTGAATGCTGAATATAACGAGAAGCTTAACTTATGAATGCCGTATTTTGAATGCCGAACGGAACAAAAAGGGCTGTTGGGCCCAAACCACTATCAGCTTGCATATATTGAATGCCGAACGAAACGAAAGTGGCTGTTGAGTGCAAACAACTAACAGCTTGCATATATTGAATGCCGAACATAACAAAAAGGTCTGTTGAGTCTGAATCTCTATCAGCTTTGTGAGAAACATGAAGGTGTCTCACTTACTAGTCCCCGGGGATCTGTCATCCAGGTGGCCAGGACACCGCCATCGCTATTGGATCCAGTTCCTGGGGGTGGACCAGTGTGGGAGGATCACCTGGAGGAGGGGTCCTCTGGGAGTGGATGTGGGACACTGATGGCTGGGACGCGGTATTTCTCTTCTCATAACACCTTTTCCCCATCCTAACACGTAGCATACTCAAACACTCTACCCCCCTTTTCCGACACAAACACTTTCTTAGAACACAAAAGACAACGGACTCACACTAGAGCCATTTACCTGACATGTCTGAACACAGGGGTCAGGCAAAGTCCGGCAATTGACCAGAACCATACACACCTGACGCCCTTTCCCTTCCCCACAGGGATAAAAGGTGGAACACGAGAGCACACTACGAGTAAGGCAGACCGCATGACGAGACAGCTATCCCAGGGTGGCAAATCAAGAGGAGGAGAAAATGGCGAGAACTGAAGGGGTGACAAGGAGAGAAGCAACCTTGCCCTTTCTGACCCAGACCCGTGAAGCCTCTTTGGAAGGAAGCATAAGACCACCAACAATAGCCAGCGTGTGTTGCAGTAGATGTCAACGGTTCACTGAGCATGCCTACACTGATAATCAGGACAGGGAGAAACGCTTGCTACAGTGGTACCGTCCTTGATGCCAGAGACAAGAAAAGCCAAGTGGTTCATTACAGCCAGTGAGTCGAGAGGAGAAGTGATAGGAAACTGAACTGTGTTGAACAAAAGTTGCAAATGGCAAATTTAGGGAAGTTCAAAGAACTCTTAACATCTTAGGGGAAAACCAGCTGCAGAGGGGTCCGGTATCACGTGGGTGCTCATGCGAGGGACTGGTCATACAAGGGTCTAGCAAAATCCTCTGTACAGTCGAAAGTCTTTCCCCGGTAAACTATTGTAGAATCTAAGGGGAGTGAATCCTGCATAGTGAGAAAGTAAAGGAACTGCGAGACTTGCAAACGTGAACCCGACAGAGGAATGCCTGCAGAACGGGGTTGGGCATGATGCCCCAAATAACATTGTGGTGACAAAAGTGAACCCGACGGAGGGATGTCCACAGTGAGTTGTTTAAAAATACAATAAAACGTGTGAATGCGAAAGTTGAAACTGTTTTTGACACCAAGCCATAGTGAACCCGACGGAGGGAGGCAAACATTCGAGAAGGGTCTGAGCCCGGAAGAGGGAGATACAGGGGTGAAATGCCATCACCCACCAACACGTGACTCTAACAGATAAAATCATTTGAATAAGAGCCATAGAGAACCCGATGGAGGAAAGCTGATATTCGAAAGGGGTCTGAGTCTGGAGGAAGGGAGACCAGGGTTGAAGAAGCATCACCCCAAGTGCAATCAGAAAGGAATTTTTGTTTATTACTTTGAACCTATCAGGTCCTCAGAAACAAGAAACATAACCACCGAAGGTCCTGATATTGCTAAGAACCTGTGTGTATCTGAGCCTGGAAGATGGGGACCCAAGGGAGAAAAGTCATCACCCAAAGTACATGAGGAAGGGAACTTTTTGTTTGTTATTTTGAACACATTAGGTGCTCGGAGGCAAGATACTTTTTGTAGAAAATAAACTTAACCACCAGAGGTCCTGATACCTGAGAACGGAACTGTAGTCTTGTGCTGGGAAAGCTTAAGAGTGTTCTGTGCTCTGGAGTTCCACCTTGTCCCGTGCTCAAATCGTGGGGAAGGGAGACCCCTGGCTACCACATCCAGGCTTATCATTTGTGAACACTTCTTTCTTTCTTGTCAACCCTATCCCATATATACTTGTATTTAGTTGTAAGGATTGGCAATAGTTTTTTTTAAGTATAGAACCTTTTATTTGTCAAGACGCCACTAGGAATGTCTTATTATTTGATGGTCGTAGCTTGCTCCCATCTTAGATTTAGGTTTAGATTAGGCCAGAGGTCTTGAAGGGGGGCTCCAGGGAGGCACGGCCGCATCCCGGGGGGGGGGGGGGGACGGGGGTGGGAGCGCAAGAGCCCAGCATGAAATGTAAAAACTAAAAACTAAACAAAAAAAACATTTTTTTTAGATTGGAGGAAATGGGCAGGGGTGGCTCACATGGTCGGAATTAACCATAAAACTGTCTCAGGCACCAATGAAACAGTGGCCTGCAGTTGCAAATGGATATTCATTCCTTTAGTCACAGACTGCTTGAATAGTACCCAAGGGGGGTGTTTTTTGTTAAAATGTAAGCAAATTGTGATATTTAAAGAATATGTATTCAGCAACAATGGTCAAAACTACTAGCTGCATAATGAAGTAACTCATTAAACAAGCCCACATTGGCCTGAAAAGTGGCCACTTTTGACTGGCCTGCACTAGCATTTTGGGTATGGGCATCAGCCTATGTCTCTATAGGCCTGTACGGGCATGGCGGCTCCTCCATAATGGGCGGGGGCACATCCGCTAAGTGACCCCCTCACCCATAATGAAGGAGCCAAGGAGCCAGCCCAGTGAAACACTGAGCACTCCCTCAGCTGCTTTTTCCAGCTGAGGGAGTGCTCCTGGGCTGGCTGAACTGTCAATGTTTCCCTTTGACAGTTCAGTTCCCCAGCCACACATGCTCCCTGAGCCATGCAACGGTGGGGTTGTTTTGCTTCGCCAGCCTTGCATAGCTTATTGGAAATGCTGGCTGGGGCACTGTATGTCTCTATGTGCGAGGGGGAGCTTCTGCATCTTCTTGAGCATGGCATTTCAGCATCCACGCGCATGCCCCTGCAGAAGGTACGTTTATGTTAATTTCTTTTTTATTTAAATATGTGTATGGATTTGTGTATGCTTGTGTTATGAGTGAGTGTATCGTGATGGGTGCTCGCATGAATGATAGAGTGATTGCGTCCCTACCCACCTGCCAAAATCAGCTCTCCTTCTGAAGCGCTGTGGAGCCCAGGGGGCAGTGATGGTATTTTCTTTACTGGATATCGATCATAGATGTCGAGTCAAAAATACCATGCTTTCCCCATTGCTCCCCCCCCCCCAGCGACAATTGCAAACTGTTCGGTCTTTTACCCATTTTTTTTTTTAAGTATGCTCTAAAACACAACATTTTAACTCATTTAAAAATAATTCACGGGCTGAAAACCCCCCACGTACCCCCATTGATTGGTTCGGGCTCCCTCGCTACGCTCGGTCGCTATGGCATTTTTGAGGGAATTATTTATGCCCCTCCACTTCAAAATTCACCAGCTCCCACTGGCCCTTGGACTGTGTTGGGAACGGGATGGGGGGGCACTGGGGTAGTGGTGGGAGCCGGGTGTGAAGAACCGAGGGTCTGTGATGTGGTGGGGAGAGCCCAGGGACTGTGATGTGGTGGGGAGAGCCCAGGGACTGTGATGTGGTGGGGAGAGCCCAGGGACTGTGATGTGGTGGAGAGAGCCCAGGGACTGTGATGTGGTGGGGAGAGCCCAGGGACTGGGTAGGAGTGGGATGAGGGAGGCCAGCGACTGTGATGGGAGCAGGTGAGGGAGCCCATGGACAATACTTGGAGTAGGGTGTGGTGACGGCGCGCAACAGTTCATAGCCATTTGTACAAACTGTCCATTTGGCATTTTTGGGGGGCCCAGCTAGCCCAAATATTGCTCAGGGGGGGCCCAGGCCAAACATTTTTGAAGACCTCTGGATTAGGTGTTTTTCCAACCTACCTATACAGTTTAATAAACACCCTTGAACTGTGATCACTTGTGTCACTCTTTACTGTTGCTACCATGAGTTACTTACAGCTTGCATACATTGGATTCCAAACGTAACAAGAGGGGCTGTTGAGCTTGATTCACTACCAGCCTGCAACTATTGAGTGTTGAATGTAATAAAAGGGGCTGTGGAGCTCGAACAACAAAAAAACTGCAAAGGTTGAATGTGATGTGATGGGCTATTGAGCCCGTACACTGAACAACTTGCACATATTGAATATCTGACCTTGACAAGAGGGGCATGTGAGCCTGCACGACTGAAATTGCATAAGACATGCTCAGAGAAACACCTCAAGAGTAAAGTGAAAGACTTGAACTGTAATAGAAGAGTTGTCTTCTTGACCATCGACTATCAGCTATGGTTGTGTGACCTGTGATGGGTGGACCGTGTGGTCTGACAACTACACCTAGACCAGTACATTTCCTAGTGTTGACCTTGCTAACATCAAAATTCAAATGACAAACAAGACGTGATGGGTGGACCGTGTGGTCTGACAACTGCACCTAGACCAGTACATTTCCTAGTGTTGACCTTGCTAACATCAAAATTCAAATGATAAACAAGACGTGATGGGTGGATTGTGTGGTCTGACAACTGCACCTAGACCAGTACATTTCCTAGTGTTGACCTTGCTTACATCAAGATTCAAATGACAAGCAAGACATGGGATGGGTGGACCGTGTGGTCTGACAACTGCACCTAGACCCGTACATTTCCTAGTGTTGACCTTGCTTACATCAAGATTCAAATGACAAGCAAGACATGGGATGGGTGGACCGTGTGGTCTGACAACTGCACCGAGACCAGTACATTTCCTAGTGTTGACCTTGCTTACATCAAGATTCAAATGACAAGCAAGACATGGGATGGGTGGACCGTGTGGTCTGACAACTGTGCCTAGACCAGAAACCATTAAAGGATTGAAAGCTGCAAAGGGGTGTGAACCATTGGTGAAGTTAATCAAAGAAAGAGTCAAGCAGGCCCCATATCCTCTTATGAAGTTGTGAGCTTATAAACCTGCAAACTTGTGACCAGAATAATCCCTACCTACCAAACCAGAGCCTCCAAACACCTCTGCTTAGAAACTGCTAGATACAGACTGTCCAAAGCAGGTGGAACAAGCTTCCCTGTCAAAGCTGCTCTCTACTGGAATGCTTTGCCTACTTACATCAGAATGGAACAACCATACTCTAGCTTTAGGCGAAATCTGTTGACCTGGTTGCGAACCAATGACAACTAATATCAGTTGAACCTCTGATCTCTGCATAACCTGCGTCTGTATATATGTATATAGATATGCTCCCATTTGCCCTATCAATGTATCGATTATGTATTGTGCAAACCCAAACAAATTGTAAATATGTTATATGTTTCTTTGATGTATGTACCTATCTGTATTCTGCAACTAAGGTTCAAGTATCCTTGTAACTGCTGCGCCCAGCTACCTATGGGTTTGGAGCACATTACCAAATAAACAAACAAACTTATGAACTTGTGACATTGTGAACTTATGAACTTGTGAAGTGAAGGAACAAGTCAACTCTTGAAAGTGACTCTTGGGGAAAGGAACCCTGAGAGTTAAAGCTGGTGAATATTCCTCTTGGGGAAGGGATTCCCAAGACCACAGTGATGTGTGAACATTTTGTTATATTTGAGCTTGGGGACCCCCGAGACCTTCATCTGATACGACCTGTGTCACCTGTGAATCTATAGAAGATAACTTCAGATCTTGCTCAGTCCTTATTGAAAAGAGGTTACATTGGAACTGTGTTGAACTTGAAAAAGGGAACTTTAGAGGAATCTAAATTGCCACTTTTTGAACATTTATTTTGGAATACTTATTTGGTTGAGAGCATTTCCCCACTAGTTGTTTTGTAGAAGACAAGCATAGGTTTTGACACAGACAGACTTTTGTTTCAGACTTCTTGACATAGACTTTCCTTACTTTTCTTTAGGCAGGGAAATCCCGCCATAGCATAGGGTTAGTTAGGCATTATACCATCCTGATTGTTATCGAAGCTTTGTTTGAAATATATCTCTGCTGTCTGTGTCATCTCTCTTGATGCCATGCCTGACTCACACCCTCTCTGTATGATTTTAATTATTTTGTGTTAAGGGTGTAAAAAAGGTACAGGAATTCTGGTGGCCAGTTTCCCTTGCCTTATCACAACTCAAAAACATAACTGGCGGTAATGACTGTCCCTTTTACACACAAAACACAAAACACAAAACAAGCAGAAATGCCAGCCTCTGCCTCTTTTAAAATAGGTGGTGGGGTTGGTCTGGTGGTTAGCAAGCCCCACCCCCCCCCAGACTTTACACTGCCCCCATTTCAATTCACTGCCACCCAGCTCTACCCAACCAATCTCCTCCTCTGGGTTACCAGATTCCTGACCCCCACCACTCCACCTACAATGATCTAAAACTCCTCCAAGAGCCCCTTCCAAAAGAAGCCCTTTTGCACACAAGGGGAACTTCAACCTCTCCAAAGTCTCTTCTACCTTCCACCTTGAGTTTGAGTCTCTCCTCTCCGAGCACTTGCTTACCTCACTGCAAAATCTACCCACCTGTGGTATATTTCCAGGTGGACACTGATCACTACCAGGCCCCAAAGAAATGAGGCACACACAGTACTGGTGTATGGGACTCACTGTTCAGTTTTGCTGGCTTTCACCCTCCTTTATTCCCTCGGCTTACATCCAAATCATGACGCTACTCATCATGCCGTCGGGGCGATCATATGACCATATCACATCCCTTCCCAAATTGAATATCAAAACAACCCAGATCAATGTTTCACAGTCTTACGGTTGTCTGGTCTCCTGGCTCGCCGGTAGATTCCGTGCAGCACAAACCCTCTGAGTCTGGTAGATGGTATTGGTTGCTTTTGGAGGTGGTAGTGATGGTGGTTCTCCTCCCTTGGAGGTGTGCTGGCTTTGGGGAGGATTGGTTTCCCCTGTCTTCTGGTGGTCCTTGTCTGGGTCTCTGGGTGAGCTCTCCTCTCCTCTGGGCTGTTGCTTCTCTGTCAGAGTCTGTTTGCCACAGTCAGGGATTGTCTCTGGAGCCTCTTGCCACATGGTCGGTGGAACTTTCAAACAGTGTGAGGAGTTCAAGGTCACCTTCTAGCTCCCTAGTGATGCTGTCACTATGCCATGATTTTTCTCCACAACGGTCCATGGTTGTTATTTGTATGTGAGAGCAAATTTCTTCGGTTGCGCCAAGTTCTTCACTAGCACCATGTCACCCACCTGGAGCGTGCTCGGGGTGGCTTGCTGTGTTTGGCTCTCATTCCAGTGGCACTGTTCAACCCTTTTACGGTCTACAGGTGGCGGAGTCCAGGTATGATGTAGAGGGCACCCCACTTGGATCGGGACTCCGAACATGAGAGCGGTTGGGCTCATCTGTTTCGATGAGTGGGGTGGGGTTGGCAGTATGAGCAAAGGAAACAATATAGTTCCGGGAGCCACGATTTGCTTTTGTCTTTGGCAATTCGTACTTATGATGCCATAAACCTTTCTGCATCTCCATTGGCGTGTGGCCAGTACAGTGTTATCCTGTGATGACAGATGCCTAAGTTGCCAAAGAAATGTTGTAGCTCCCGACTCTTGAAGGGCGGTCTGTTGTCACTCTTGATTGTGGTGGTGATGCCGTGGACAGTGAACGTCTTTTCCAGTGCCATGGTCACTGATGCTGCATTCATGGAGCACACTGCCTCAACGTCTGGGTACCGGGTGAATTTGTCAACCGCTACTAGGAGATATGTCTCATTGGCGATGGTGCAGAAGTCAATACTGACAGCGTCCCACCACTGTTGACTGCGGGGAGGGCTGGCGATCGGTTACGGAAGGCCTAGGCAGCAGGAGGCTTGACATGCCACGCACGCCTCCACCAGTGCTAGTACTTTTTCTTGAAAGTGCAGCATACATATTCGTGACTTCAGAAAAGCTTTGGTTTTTACTACCCTTTGTGTCCTTCATGGGCTAGGAGCAGCGCCCTTTCCTCCAAGCTCATCAGGATTACAATCTGGTGTCCTTTTAGCACCAGTTCTTCCAGAGAGACTGACAGTTCCTGGCAGATGCCAAATAGGCTCTGCAACATCTCTTGGGCCTTCACCATGCAGTGTGAGATGGATGTTTAATAGGTCTTCCATTCACCCATCAAAATTGCTTCTTTGGTAATCTGCAGACAGGTGTCTTTGGCTGTTTCCTCAACTGTCTTGTAGCCGCATCGTTTTCAGCCGGGCGCATGCAACGATGTGGCAGTCGTGTTCTTCTGCTTCCAGTGCCACTTCACACTCCTTCTGGGTTGCTGGTTGATGATGTCGCAACAGTAAGTTGGGTTGGGTTGTCAGCCCCTACTCTGTACTGGACTTCTACGTCGAACTGTAGCTGTAGCATCCAGCGCTCGATCCGTGCAGGAGAGTTTGGGCGTAGCCTTTAAATATCGGCACCAACGGCTTGTGGTACATAAAGAATTTAACCAGGTTACCCATGATGTACACATGGAAATGCCAGCACTGCAACAGGATAGCTAGGGCTTCCTTTTTGATGTGGGCATAGTTCTTCTCAGTGGGTGTCAGTGCTCTACTTGCAAATGCTATAGGGTAGATTGGTTTTCTGTGTAAGGACAGCGCCTAGTCCTACTGGGCTGGCATCTACAAGCAGTTCCGTTTCCCGGGCAGGGTCAAAGAAGACCATGGTGGCATCCCCTAGCAGGGAGTCTTTGATGTATTGGAATGCCTATTTGTGGGCTTCTCCCTACTCCCAGGTGATATTCACTTTGGTGCGCTCCCTCAGTGGTGTCGTCATCATGGCCAGGTCTAGGATAAACCTTTTGCAGTAGGTGGCCATATCGAGGAAACTGCGAACCTCAGTGGCGTTGGTTGGTGCCTTGGCATTTTGATGTCTGCTACCTTGTTCAGGTCTGGAGATGCACCTTTTTCGTTGAACACACATCCAAAGAAGCTGAGCGTTTTCTTTCCAAACTCACATCTCTCTGTGCCTAGCGTCAGCCCAGAGTCCTCCAGGTGTTGGAGCGTTGCTGTGAGTCGGGAGTCATGTTCAGTGTCTATTTTTCTGTAGACCAGGATATCATCACTGACATTGGTCCCACCCAGGAGGTCTTGCAGTACCTTTCTGATCTCATGTTGCAACACCTTGCTGCAGAGGAGATCCCAAATTTAAGGTGGTGATATCTCCCTGGGCCAAGGTGCGATGAGAAGGTTGTGTTATACCTTGATTCCTTGGCTAATTTGATCTGTTGGTATCCTGAGCATAGGTCTACTTTGCTGAATGTAGTTGTCCCAATTAGGTCTACAATAAGTTAATCTATGGTGGGGGTGATATGTCATTGTCTCCCTATGCTTATCCGTACGGCCTGGGGTTGCTTGGGTTTTGCAGTCACAACCATAGGCGACACCCACAGCGTTGGGCCAGTGGTTTTCTCCATTATGTTAAAGTCTTCAAGCTTCTTGAGTTTGGCTTCCACTGCATCCCTCATGTGGAATGGGACCCTACAGTGCCAGACAGCCCGAGGTTCTACTGTGCGGTCAATTTGTAGCTCTACTGTGCTGTTCTTCAGGCACCCAATGCCCTGGAATAGTTTAGCATGTTTTTCAAGGAGGTGCTCAATCCCTCTGGTGTGTATTTCGAATGCAAAATGGATCAACTTTAGTCTTTCGGATGTCTTACATTAGAGAAGTGTTTTGATTATAATACAAGAGGGCATCCCTCTTCTCCAGTGGCAACTGTGGGATATATAACTAAGAAGTGTTTTGATACCTGCATCGACCACGCTGATGCGTGATTTGCACCTTTCTCCTTTGTGTGCAAGTTTTGTCTTGAAGGAGCCCTTCACGGCAAGGGCTTTTTGCACCCATGGGCGTACAGCTGTACTGACTTGTGTTGTAGTGGCGGGCATGGACAGAGCTTCTCATAGCGGACTGCAGGAATTACATTGTTGGTGGCATCCGTGTCAAATATTTTCGTGGGTGTGCCGTCAGTCAAGATCATGCATGTCAGATGGGTGTTCTTTCCCTGATTTATTTTGCTGTAGCGTGGATTTATGGGCAATATCATGTGCACTCATTCACTCCTCGGTTTCTGATGTCGTGATGATCTGTCAGGAGATAACTCACCGTCCGAGTGCTCTTCTTTGTCGCTGTCATCTGCATCCACTACTTGTGCTCATCCTCTGTCTTTTCGTTGGAGTGGCTTTGCGGGTGACTGCTGCCAGAAGCACTATCATACTTGTTCTCACGGCGGGAGTCGTTGTGTCGGTACCCTGGCGGTCCTGTGGTCAGGTTGGCCATCAGCATTGGAGCTAAGGCATACCGCTGCAAAATGATTGAGCTTTGCACATTTGTGGCAGGTAACTCCTAGAGCTGGGCACGGTTCTTCTCTGTGCCAGGGTCCTCCGCACCACTTGCAAGACTCAGATCGTCTTGGCTTCGCAGTGGGCTTGTCTTGGCCTTTTCAGAGGGTGTTTTCAGCCGCTATGCTATTCTCTGGGTTCTCAGAGTCTAGTGGCAGTCGGCTGATCGTGGTCTCCATTGCGGCTACTTGTGCGCCTGTCTTTTCTCATTGACATCCCATGATAAGTATGCATTCTACTGGTAGTTTCTCTTCCCACAGTAGCATCCTGTGGAGCTTACCTGCTGGCGAACCGCTAACTCTTCATCCGGGAAGTTGCACCCTATTGTCATTTGTCGAGGGAGCTGTGAAAATCATTGATCTTTTCATTCGGCCGTTGGCGTGCTTGGCACATTTGAAACCTTTGAAAGTCTGGGTTGATTTGCGGCTTGAACTTCCTGGTTAGCACCATTTTTGCTGCATCATAGTCATCGTTTGTGCCCCTGTTGGGTAAAGTGTTGAATAATCTCAGTGCAAGGGTCCCGAGGTTGAGCATCAGGAGTGTTTGCCTGTCCTTAGGGTCTGTGACCTTGCCTGACTTTGTGTGTACTTCGAACTGTCGTAGCCACAGTTCCCACTTGAGTTCAGCTCCAGGCCCATATGGGTCGAAAGGCTTCATGAAAGTCCCCTGGGCTGAGTCTAGCATTGTGTTTTTATCAGGGAGGGGTCCCTGAGCACCTGTTCTGGCCGGCGAGGCAGATGGGTCCTCTGCCATGATGACTGGGTGGGGTTGCTGCTTTGCAGGCTGTAGGATGTAAAACATCCTGAGCCCTCTCTCTTCCTCCCCTTCCTCCACCCCTCTTCCCAACCATTGCTCTGCTTTTGACGCGGTTAACTACCCCACCCTCATACAATGTCTCCATGATACTTGGTATTTCGGAGTGGGCACTGGACTGGATAACGTCATTCCTCACTGACCGTTCCTCCCAGGTCATCCTGGGTTCTATCTACTCACCCACCTCTATCTCCACCCGTGGCTTTCCCCAGGGCTCTGTCCTCTCCCCCTGGCTTTTTAACACCTATCTCGCTCCCCTTGTTCACCTTTCTCCATTTTTTCTCCACATTTCCAGTGTTACTCAGACAACACCCAACTCTTCTTCAGACTATCCTCTGCATCTCCTCTGACCTCCTCTGTCATTCCTGATTGTCCACTATCCAGTCTTGGTGTACCTCGAATGACCTCTGTGTCAATGCCAGCAAGATTAAGATTCTTCCTATCGGGACTCCTGTTCCCTCTTTTCTCCCTTCTCTCTGGCCACCCTAGATGGGCCTTCTCCCCTCTCCTTCCTCTGAGGCTAGAAGCCTGGGAGTCATCTTCGACTCCTGTCTCTTTCATTCATCACATCTTGGATCTTGCTAAGAAGGCCCATTTCCAACTGTGCCTTCTCAGGGGCATCCTCCTTTTCATCACTTTCCCCCAAAAGCTCAATGTCTCCAGAGCCCTGGTACTCTCCAGGCTGGACCTATTGTAACAGCCTCCTCCTCAATATACCTTCTTCTTCTATCTGCCCTCTCCAGCTAATCCAGAAGAGGGCTGCAAGACTTACCCTTGGCCTTAAGCTCAGCGACCGTATCTCTCCAGCCCGAAAATCTCTCCACTTGCTCCCGGTTGCTGCAAGGATAACATTTAAATCCCTCTGCATCATCCATAAGGCTGTCTGGGGCCAAGGACCACGCTATCTGCAACTTGCTCTCACCAAATACTCTCCCTCCAGATCCCTCTGATCTTCCGGCTCCAACTCACTGCTTGCCAAGCATTTCTCTAAACAGAGAGCAGGTGGCCATTCCCTTTCCTTGGCTGGCTCCCTCCTCGGGATCAGCCATCCCCTTTTTCTCGGTTTTGAACAAGATCTTTTGCTTACCCGGTTCATTTTCAGGAGTCTTTCTGTGGTGCAAATAAGGCCTCTCCTCTTTCGATGTCAGGGTTGTCTGGATGGACACATACAAAGCTGGCACCGAGAAGGAAACACCCAAGGAAAAACTCCTGTGGGAGTGAAAAATCCTTGGCAGAGTTGGAGGTGTTGAGAAGCCGCGACTTACAAGGAGCCAAGTACTTCTCGAAGCTCGATTTGAGATCCGGATACCACCAGCTTGTGTTAGATCCGGCCTCCCGCTTCATCCCTACGTTCACCATGCACTGTGGGCTATACAGATATAAACGCCTAAACTTTGGCATATCGTTGGCCGCTGAGGTATTCCAAAATACGATCCATGGAGTCCTAGCAGGACGTAAAGGGGCCATCAACATAAGCGACAAGGTCATGGTGTTTGCAAAATTGGAACAGGCGCACCTGGAGAGACTAGAGAATGTTCTGAGGTGCATACAACATCTGGGACTTACACTACACAAGGATAAACGAGCCTTTATGCAGAAAAAGATAACGTTTTTCAGGTTTTTGTGTTCCAAGAAGGGGTTATTTCTCCAGACCCTGCGAAAGTGAAGGATAGCCAAAATGCAAGTGTCCTGATGAATGCATACAAAGCGCGCAGCTTCCTTGGAATGGTCACTTATTGCGGAAAGGTTATACAAAACTTAGCCACTCTGTCCAAACCCCTGTGAAATCTCCCAAAAAAGGACGGCACCTGGATATGAACCGTCCTACAACAAAGCGCCTTCAAAGAGATTAAGAGTGAATTTACCGCCAATTACACCATGGCCTTCTTCGATCCAGGTAGGAAGGCAGACATTTTTTGGGATGCTAGCCTATTTGGTCTTGCAGCAGTACTGATGCAGTCTGACAATGGGGGGGAACCGTCAGCCCGTGGCCTTCGCAAGCAGGGCGCTGTCTGCGACCGAACAAAGATCCTTTCAAGTAGATCGGGTAGCCTTGGCCGTACTCTGCGGCTGCAGACACTTTCACCTCTATGTATATGGGAAGTCAGTGACAGTGATCACAGACCAGAAACCCCTGATCCGGGTCATGGTGAGGTCATCCTCCAAACCACAGCTCGCATTGAGAGGTGGATGCTCACCCTAGGACCTCGAACTGGTATTCCGGCCACGAAACGGCAATGCAGCAGACTAACTGACTCGTCATCTCGTAGAAGTGGGACAGCATGAAGAGAGCCAGATAGAAGGGGATACAGAAGAGTTCCTACATACCCTGGTAGCAGCTGCATCGCCCATATCCATGTCCATCCAAGACATAAGAACAGCCTCAGCGAATGATGAGTGCTTCCGAATTCTACAATCAGCAGGAGGACAGTGGAAAAGAGTCCTTGAAAAACTAGATCAGCACGTACGTGATGCGAAGCAGGCACTCAAACAAATGTGGTGCATAAGAACCGAGCTCACATTCATGGACAATGGCCTAGTCCTCAGAGGCTCTGTCAAAACCAGATAGTCCTTATCACAACCCTCTCTCTGCCTGAAGCCAATTTGCAGCAAGACTTTGCTCACATGAGCACAGTCTGTAGGAGGATGAGCAAGCACCTAACAGACTAGGGGCTTGAGTGAAAAGGCAGGAGCAGCAGCAACAGAGCTAGAGGAAACAACAATAACAGCTGTTTAATGCTTTGTTCAAATATACCAACCGTATCAGAGACCACCCCCTTTTTCCCCACTCTTACCTGCTCCGTGGAGAGCAAGACCTGTAACCTACTTGGCCACAATGGAGGAAATGGAATGAAGAGCAAAATAATGAAGTTCCAAGAAAAGTCCCATAACCCAGTGGAAAAGTTGACAACAGTTTGTGTTGTACTGCAGAGCGTCCTGATATTAGTGCAATGAGTGACCGACAAAGAAAACAGGAGAGCGTCCACAGTAGTAACTCTGGTATCCAAGGTAAGCAATCCTCGTGATGCAGCAAAGCGTCCCAAGTTGTAGGTAAGTGAGTCCGTGTATGAAGGTGTGGAGGAAGGGATAAAATAGACAAAGAGCGGAGGAGAAAAGAAAGGAAACTTGAAGGGGAGGAAAATGCATGTAAGTAACGGGTCCAGACGGAAATGGGAGGTACTGGGCCAGGTGTCGGAAGTGATATGCTGGGTTGCAGAGTTCCAGGAATGCGACGTAACAAAACGATAGGCAGAAGGAATCCAGGTAACGTGAGCCGCGTCAGGGGTAACAGGAATCAAGCCGAAGGAGCCAAAAAAACAGAAATCAGGGACAGTTCCAAAAGGTAATTGCCAAAAAACTGATGCTACAAAACCGGCAGTCAACTCAGTTAAGGAGCACCCGTTCCGTCAGCGCAGCAAGAATAAGTACTATTCGCATACAGACGCAAACAACGGTCCGTGCGTATCACGTGACCATAGCGCCTGAATCGAGCACTACAGCGGAATGCTGGATGCTGCAGTCTGCACAGAACCGCTGTGTTTTCGGCGTAGCGCTAAGCGCCAAGGAATCCTCCAAGTACTTGGAGGGGCAATCGCAAGTCTTCGTGAGATTAAATAAGGCCGAGTCACGACAGTCTCAAAGATGGTCATCCCCACAAGTTTGGTGCCACGAGTGCTAGAATGAGCTCACAGAGGACAAAGACAAAAGCACGACTCTGAATCACAGTCTGGTTCCCCAGCCTCAAGGAGAAAGTGGATGAGTTTGTCTGCATGTGCGTGTGGTGCCAAGCAGCAATGACCCATCAAAAGGAACCCTGCATTGAATCGGTTGATCAGAGCTATTTACCCTGGGAGAAGATACACATGGACTTTGGGTCCACCTGCCGTGAAGCAAATGTTTTGGTCCGAATAGACCAATGGTCACGCTATCCAGAAGTGGAATTTTCACTAGAAGATGTAGGACCTATCCTGAAGAAGATATTTCTCACCCACGGACTTCCCACTGAGTTATGCACGCATAATGACCCATCCTTCCAGAGGAGAGGTTTCTCCGAATATCTGCAGAGTCTCGGAGTGAAACACAGGAAAGTAATGCCGGTCTGGCTCAGGGTGAATGGTGAGGTGGAGAGGATAAATGCATACACTGAACCAAGTGTTTAGGATCGCACATGGACAGGGAGAGTGTGAACGGAGAGCCCTATATCAGTTTTTGTCAGAGTATCGCACCACTCCCCACTGCTCAACTGGTGTCCCTACCGGCGGAAGCCTTATTCCATGGATGTCCAAGAGGATTCCTGCTGGACCATTCGCCCTGTAGCCCAGAGAGGATTGATGATGACACTGTCTTTGATAGAAGAAGGGCAAACGAGAGAGAGAGCACCAGAAGGCGGATGCAAGAGCAACATCTGGAAGTGGGGGACAAAGTGTTGATCCGCTCCAGGTATCCGAAAGGGAAGATTTCCATGCCCCACTCCGCTCGAGGTGGTAGGCACCAAAGGATCTATGATAGCTGCTTCGGATGGCTGCATGACTGTGACAAGGAACTCCAGTTTCTTCAGAAAAATGGCAGGACCACCGGAATCTGGTGGCGAAAGCAGCGCAACGATGGGAACAGCCCCAAGATGGCCAGGGGTGAGTAGCGAGGAGTCCAATCACAAAGAACCTCTGTCCAGCGGTGACAAAGATCGCCTAATGGATGAAGGAGGGGGCACGGTTAGAGAAGAAGAAGAAGATCCCATTGCGAGGAGACGTTACCCTGTGCAGGAACACTGCAGACCACCGACCTACCTGCAAAACTTTGAAGTTGGGATCCCTTGACCCTGATGCCTATCTGGTAAATGTTTGTCAGTGATCGTGAACAGTTATGCTGAACACTTATTGTTTCCACCTGTTATGGTAATGCAGGTGAGGCACACCAGGTTTTGTTTTAATTACGAAAAAGGAGGAGTGTGGTGTATGTTCCTTTAAGTGCAGCGTGACGCGCCAGGTCACGGGGTATAGGAAATAAAGAGGGGCCACCCGTATCACAAGTTTTAGTGAGCACGGGGACTCAAGCAAAGAGCAGTGTCTGTGTGTCCGTTATTTTATTCTGGCAGGCCTCATCAGGACGTGGCCCTGCCAACACAACAATGCCCCCAGGGTTAGCTTCCCAATGACCCCATAGCTATCAACTCTCCTGCTTTCGGTGGGGGACACACGCTATACAGTCACTATCCTCACCCACCAAACCCCATTGCCTGTCTATAGTTACCAATGGAGAGATCACCCCCAAAAGTAAAGTCTTTTTTATTCACCAGCCTTTTCATTTGAAAGGTTGCCATGTTTGATGATTGTTAAATAGTGGATATATCCCCGGGTCACCTCCGTAGTTAGGCCCCCAACCCCGGTACCTGAAAGAACACATGGACACAGGTCTGCTCACTACAGAGTCCCGGCGGCAACTTCCGAGCACGGGCTCCCTTTATTAAAACGCAGATGCACGGCCTCGTTCCGGGTCGTGCATGCGTACATTACTCTGTAACATCCCTCCTTTTTCATAACAAACTAACATTCTTACAAGTTAACTAAACAGAGAAATGTCAACGTGACACACACAGCAATAATCATCAAACAACTTAGATGAGGCACAACGTGGGCAGTTACCGTCCTTTCTGGTCCGTAGGAACTCGGGTCCAGAATTGTCGACCCTCCCGGCGGGGATACAGTCCCTCCTCTCTGCTCGCATCACAGTGAGGCTCTACCGGCACTGGGTCCCTGGGGTCTTCTTCGAGCCAGGTGCTGCACTGGAGGCGTAGGTGGACACTCCGCCCTCACGAGGTTCGTCAGGGGTGTCCCAGATTTTGACCTTCTTGAAAAAGCAAGAGTTTCTCATGGCTGTTCCTCCCAGTAAGACGCCATCACCATTGAGCACCACCCTGGGGTAACCTGCCTGTGTGTGACGCCACATGAATGCTGCAAACTGGTGGCCCTGGAACGGGGGACCATTGTCCGAGCACAGCTCTTGTGGAAACTCATAGGTGGCAAAGATTTTGTCCAGCGCCTGGATGGTGTGATCGCTGGACGTGGACTCGACCAGCTTCACCTACGGGTAGCGGGACCACTGATCCATGAGGACTAGGAAGTACATGCCCCTCCCGGTGGACCCAAAGTCTGCATGCACAGTGCCCCATGGGTGGTCGCTCCTATCCATAGACTTGATACAGGGTTCTTTGACCACTGGGGCGGCCGCGTGACGCCAGACGCACCGTTGTACGTGTTCATCGACCCTCCTTTCCAGATCTGGGAACCAGACCTTAGCTCTCAGACGCGATTTGGTCTTGGCCGTGCCTTGGTGGCCGCTGTGAGCGAGTTCCAATACCCGGCCGACCAGTGGCTGCGGGAGACAATCTGCCTTCCCCTCAATAACAGCCCTTCATCGGATGCAGATAGTTTGTGATGCGCTCACCACAGCGCCTGCAGGTCTCGCTGCGCAGCAGTTCATTTCCAAGTAAGGTCAGCGAGGACCCATCTCCAGTCCCCACTGCCCATGGCGGTGTGAACCAGCCGGAAACACTTGTCGGCCCCTGAGGCTTCCTGAGGCTTCAGCCACTTCCTCCAGTGTCAAAGCAATAGGCGTGGCTGCCTCCACCACATGCCGAATGACCTTGGCACAGTGCCCTCCTGACTGTCCAGTCTATGGGCTGCTGCCTCTTGGATGGCAGGACATGTAGTCCGCTGGGTTATTCGTGCCGGGACTGCACTGCAGCTTCACCCCATACTCCATGAGAGTGAGCATCCACCTCTCAATCCTCTGGGGAGGTTTGAAGGATGCTCCTGTCATAATGGTAATCACTTGTTTGTGGTCCATGACGACTGTGACAGGTTTTCCCAGTATGTATAACCGAAAATGTTTGCAGCCCTACAAAATGGCCAGTGCTTCTGTCTCAATCTGAGAATATCGTTGCTCGGTGTCTGTAAGGGCTTTGCTGGCGTAGGCTATGGGCCTCATCTGCCCTTGAGGGTCCGGCTGGAGCAGCACCGCACCGAGACCCACCAGGCTGGCATCCACGACCAGCTCTGATTCTTTCTCGGGGTCAAAGAACGCCATTGTTTCCTCCCCGGTGAGCACAGCCTTGATGGTGTCGAAAGCTTTCTGCTCCTCCGCTGACCACGTCCAGGCGGCGACCTTCTTTGTGAGGGCCCTGAGCGGTTCCGAGAGGGAGGCAAGCATCTTGATAAACCTCCCGCAGTAGTTCACCATTTCCAGGAAGCTGCGCACCTCGGAGAGAGTGTCTGGGGCCCTGGCCTCCGAATGTCCTTAAATTTCTGTGAGTGTTACACACCGTTCACAGTGGTGGTCTTTTCTGCGCAGGTGGCGCTTCATGCCATCTATTCACCCCGTTTCCCCTAAAATGGCGTCTCAGAATCGAATGGACAGTCTAGTTCCCTTTCCAGCCATGGAGAAAATTCCGCCCAGTGATTCGATCACGTTACCTAAACCGTTGGTATTGAGGACTCCGCGCGTTGCTACTGTTTCATGTGGTCACGCTCCGTAAGTCTTCGCATAGGAGTATTTCCGGATCTCGTATCTGAATTGGTCCTAAGCTTTCTCCTCCTTTCTTACTAAACCCTGTTTTTATATCCTTCTTTTTTCCTCATTAGAACGGCTGCGAACAAGCACTATCACCCCATTGAGTTCACAAACTCGACTCCGAGAGATTCATCTCTAGGCCTTCTTACAGTCCGTAGGTTACATCATTTTTCATTCCAAGTTACATTACATCACACAGAAGAAGCCACTCTATACTTACCTCTCTTTGTTCCCTCTCATATCTTTTCATTAGGAATTCACAAACTACATCTCCCATCAGCCTGCAGGGAAATCTCCCAATTACGTCCTCTTTCATACGCAGATCGGGTAGGTAGAATCAAACCCCTACACCTTCTCTCCAACCTATCTTCTCTAAACAACTTCACTGACACAGATTTTTCCTCTCCCAAAGTTACCTCCGACCCAGAATATCTCGACGGTCACACTTCCGAGAAAATGCCCCGTTATCGGCGAACTGCCGGAAAGCTGTTGGGAGAAACCCACGCGCTAAGTCATTTCCTCATTGGGGTTGCAGTAGAAGTCTTGTCCCGTTCCATTTAACCAGTGCTCTCAAGCTGCACAGGGTTTTTTCCCTTGACAAAAGGGTTTCCCTGTCGCACTCTTCCTTTGCCGAGTCAGAGGTAATTAGAGGGTGTCACAGGTGAATTCTATCCAGCCACGTTTCGTGGTAGAAGACAAGGTAGGAAGTCTCCAGTTGATGTGGGGTGTTGGGGGGTAGATACTGGGCAAGCCATTACGTTTTCACAGTCGCAACTAACTATAAACTGAACAGATAGCAACACCAAGAGCAGAGGTTGGGTGGCGTTTTGGCTCTATCAGTACACCTCTCATTCACCCCATTGCAAACCGATATGGAGCAGCAGGTCCAGCAGTTAATGGCGGCGGTACAAGCCCTCTCAGGGGAGGTCCAGCAGCTTAAACAAGAAAACCAATTACTATGGCAACAGGTGAGTCGCTCAGCGCATAGTTCTGAGGTTCCCCCAGGTCCGCTTCCATTCGGCAAATTCGATGGAAACCCCTATGCTGTCAACACATTTTTGGAAGCTTGCACAGTTCAGTTTGCCTTTAAGGCAGCCTTTTTCCCTACCGATTGTGACAAGGTGGGTCATATGATTGCCCAAATGACGGGCGCAGCATTAGCATGGGCTACCCCCTTAGTAACCAGTAATAACCCGATCCTGGACTCATACCCTGCTTTTTGCAACAGTATTAAAAGCATGTTTAGCAGGCAAGAAATTACGATAGCATTGCAAGAAAAATTGTTGGATCTTAAACAGGGAAGTTGTCAGGAATAAGGGCCTGTGGTGCAGGAGGAAGCAGGTACGGCATATCTAAAAACTACAATTCACAGCAGGCATGGGGAAAAGTGTAGTTCCTTGGGCCTGTCGGTACTCAGCTGCCGGCACTTTGCAATTAGGGAGTGGGCTCTTAACGGCCGCCCACCCGTGCTCATGTGCTGTTGATTAATGTTGGAGAGCATGGGCGGCGGCGGCGATGGCGGCAGGAGCGAAGCAGGAACGCTGAAGGTGTAAGCGAGTGGCGGGAAGGCGTCACGCCGGTTATGTCGCAAGGCATCTTTATATCCCGGGTGCGGCAGCACACGCTCCTTCATCTGCTCCAGAGCTACAGGTCCGGGTCAGCCGCAGTAGGCTCCCGGACCATCAGTTAAGTGTTTCTATGTTTGTTTGCTTGGCCGGTTTACGGCATTAACATGGAGTAAATCAAAAGCTTCAAGTATTTTTGTCCGGACGTCTGAGGAAAACGTCCGGACCAAAAGTTAAGTGAAGGAACATAAATCCTTGGTTTTGGGCAAGATAAACGCCAGTCTGGTAGCCGGCACATTGTTTACCTCACGTTCTAAGCACCAGGGAAAATTCAACTCTTCTAATCCGCATTTCCAGTTATTACGTTTTTTCTATGTGCAGTGTATTATGTTAATCCATGTTTTGTGAGGCATGTGAACGTCTCAATGTTCTCTGTTCATTATCAGTGTATTATGGTTTAAAGTCATTTCCAGTTATTCGCTTTTCCAAATGGAGAAAAGCGCCTTTCTATGTGCATTATGTTGTGCTAATCCATGTTTGCTCACGATTTGTGTAGGGTGGCGTGTTATGTGTCAACTAATTACTGAAGATAGAGCCAGGTCAGGTTGCAGGAGTATTAAGCTATCTAGTCAGGAATTATAGGGTCTTTAGTCGTTTTATGTCTTGCTGTCTTCCCTTCCTTCACTTTATTTGTCCATCCCCTTTCCCTAACTCCTTCTTCCCCCCATTGGCTGCCACGTGGCTACCTGTAATTCGAACATCCAGGCGCCCGTGCCAACCACGGTGGGAGGGGTCGATCCATTCGGCTTCTGTGGTTCGGGAGAGGGGATTGAAATACTCCTCCCTTAAGTTCAGTTGTGACAGAAGTCAGGATCTTCTTACATACATTACCAGGTTTAAGCAGATGCCGGCCGACACCTCATGGGTGGACGACACTCTCGTTACCCTATTTCGGCGAGGGCTATCTGAAGAACTAAAGGACGAAGTTTCACGAGTCCCCCGTCCACACAATTTGACGGAATTTATCAACTTAACGATGCAAATAGATTACCGCCTCCAAGAGAGACAGCGTGAACGACGCAAGAACCGTTCGTCAAAGTCCTTCTCTGAAGGAACGATTCCTCCACCGAAGACATCTTTGACAGAATAACTGATGCAATTAGATTCCACTAGAGGTCCTCTTTCCCCGGAAGAAAGGTCCAGAAGAAAGGCGTTAAGTTTGTGCATGTATTGTGGGGCGAATACTCATACGATAAAGGAATGCCCGCTTATTCCGAAAAGGAAATCGGGAAACGCCAGTGCCCAGCCGTGAAGGGAACCACGGTCCAGGGCTCTTTGACAGTTACCGGTTCCCTAGTCGCAACACAATCTGATCCCGAACCTGTCTCAGAAAGTGCCATGATTGTCCTGGAAGTCACCCTAGCATGGAATAACATACAGATTCAAAGAGTGACTGCTCTCATAGATAGTGGGGCTGCAGGGAATTTTATTGACGATGTCTGGGCGGCACAACATGGTATCCCGAGGAGAGCAAAACCCATAGCTATTCCTGTAGAGAGCGTGGATGGTAGCCCCTTGACCTCAGGACCCATTACTAATCACACTTGCCCGTTAATTCTGAGTATTTCCAATCACCAGGAATCACTGGTATTAGATATTATCAAAACGGCACATTACCCGTTAATTCTGGGATTACCTTGGTTAAGGAAACACAATCCTTGTATAAATTGGGCGGCTGGCACATTGTTCCTAGGCTCGGAACACTGTGTTAAAAGATGCTTAGGATTCAATAACCCGTCCCTAGAGCACTCCATAAGCAACCAGGGGCTTCACCAGGTGAAAGTCCTTCCTCCTGTCTACCAACAGTATCAGGGTGTCTTTGCTCAGACAGAATACTCATCTCTTCCACCACATCGCAGAGATGACTGCGCTATCGACCTAATCCCAGATAGTCCTCTCCCCTTCGGAAGAATGTATATACTATCTGCCAAAGAAAAGGAAGCACTAAAGGATTACTTGCATACACATTTACAGAATGGGTTGATTACAGAGTCCAATTCCCCAGCAGCCGCTTCATTATTTTTCATCCCGAAAAAAGACTCATCTGAACTTCGCCCATGCATAGATTATCGAGGGTTGAACAGAATTACCGTCCCAGACAAGTACCCTATGCCCTTAATTCCAGACATCTTAGAGACGGTTAGAGGAGCACAGATATACACCAAACTCGATCTTAGAGGAGCCTACCACTTGATACGCATAAGATCCGGGGACGAATGGAAAACAGCCTTCCGCACCCCTTTTGGACCCTACCAGTATCAAGTTATGCCCTTTGGTCTTACAAACGCTCCCGCTGTGTTTCAAAGGTTCATGGACCACTTATTCACAGACATCTTGTTACATTATGTCATAATCTATTTGGACGACATCCTGGTCTTTTCTCCCAACGAAACTACACACATTCAACATGTTAAAAATGTCCTTTCACGTCTGCAAGACAACCATCTATTTTGTAAAATAGAAAAGTGTGAATTCCATCAAACTTCAGTCACTTACTTGGGGTATGTACTTTCATCACAAGGGATTTCTATGGACCCAACAAAGATCTCAGCCATTAGGTACTGGCCTTCCCCAAGTCCATCAAAGACATACAAAGGTTTTTGGGGTTCGCCAACTTTTACAGACGATTTATTCCACATTTCTCTTCTCTTTTTCAATCACTTACACATCTACTTAAAAAAGGGGTTCCTTTTGTTTGGTCTACGGAAACCCAGACTTCTTTTGATGCTTTGAAATCAGTATTCACTCAAGCACCCATTTTGGCGGTTCCAGACCAAAACCGGCCATTTATTGTGGAATTGGATGCTTCCCATTCCGCACTAGGAGCGGTTCTTTTACAGCCAGATGTACAGAATGTGGAAAGACCAGTAGCCTATTTGTCAAAAACCCTCTCTCCAGCTGAGCTCAACTTCACAGTTTTGGAGAAGGAGCTCCTGGCTATAAAATGAGCTTTTGAGGAGTGGCGACATTTGCTGTTGGGGGCTCAACACCCGATAGAAGTTAGGACGGACCATAAAAATCCACAAACTCTTCAATACGCACAGACATGCAATAGTCGCCAAGCACACTGGGCACATTTTTTTTCACCGTTTCGAATTACTTATACTTTCATTCCAGGTAGAGTGAATTTGAAGGCTGATGCCCTATCTCGACGGGAAGGCAAGGACCCTGAGAGATTTAAACCAGAACCCTTGTTCCCCACGGCTAAGTTCGTATCCGTCATTCATCATTTTTTACAGAAAGTTCGAGACCACACTCAAACAATGTTGACGGTCAATCCAGATGTTCTAACTCAACATGAGCTATCAGTAAATAACGGACTCCTTTTTAAAGGAGATAGGTTATTCATTCCCAATGAGACTCTTCAATTGGAGGTACTGTGACTATGCCATGACTCACGAGTAGCTGGACATAGAGGGATCTCCAATACTGTAGAGCTGATCCTTAGACATTTTTGGTGGGCCACTGTTAAGGAGGATGTACGAGAATACATAGCTTCCTGTGCTATTTGTCTTCAGACTAAAACTCTTCGTAGACCTCCTGTGGGTAAACTGGTGCAAATGCCATTACCAGATAGACCCTGGAAAATCATATCCATGGACTTCATTGTGGACCTTCCATCCTCTGACCACTGCACCACCATTATGGCCGCTGTGGATTCACTAACGAAAATGGCACATTTCATTCCCCTTCCATCAATACCTTCTACTGTATGCATGGCCCAGGTTTTCTTGGATCGCATCTTCTCTTTACATGGTCTTCCAAACACGATTATTTCTGATCGTGGTCCCCAGTTTACCTCTCGGTTCTGGAAACATTTATGTAACACCTTGGGAATCTCACGTGCCCTGAGTTCGGGTTTCCACCCTCAATCTAATGGACAAACGGAACGTCTGAATCAAACATTAGAGGGATATCTTAGATGCTATATTTCTGCGGCACAAGACAATTGGAAGGACTTACTACCTCTTGCAGAATTCACGTATAATAATGCAGTGCATTCAGCCACAAAAGTCAGTCCTTTCTACTGTCTTCGGACTTCCCCTCTTCCTCAGTCTTCCCGAGCTCGGAAAAGCTTTCAGACTCCATTCGGCAAGGGCATCAAAGAGCATTGGAAGCCTTACAGGGGGCAGGAGAGAAGCAAGCGGATAAGCATAGATCTCCAGACCCTCCTCTTACCGTAGGGGACCGAGTATGGTTGGCCAGTAAATTTCTACCCCGGAGACTTATCCCTTCTAAATTGTCCCCTGAGTACTTCGGACCTTTTAAGGTGCTTGAGCAGAAGGGGACTGCAGCCTTCAAGCTAGAGCTACCTAAATCATGGAGCAGGATCCATCCTACCTTCCATATCTCTCAGCTGAAACCTGATGTTCGGAACCGTTTTCATCGAGTCCCGGCTGGAACACCCCCTCCGAGTTCTGGTCCCGAATACGAAGTATCGGATATATGTGACTCACGTTTTCGCAGGGGGACTCTACAGTTTTTAATTGATTGGAAGGGTTATTCCCCAGCTGAGAGGTCCTGGGAGCCAGCCTCTGTGGTTCAAGCTCCGTGATTGGTTCGCGCCTTCTACCGCCGGCACCCAGGTAAGCCGGGTGCCGGCTCCTTTGGCAGGGGGCATACTGTTACACATCGTTCACAGCGGTGGTCTTTTCTGCACAGGTGGCGCTTCATGCCATCTATTCACGCCGTTTCCCCTAAAATGGCGTCTCAGAATCGAATGGACAGTCTAGTTCCCTTTCCAGCTATGGAGGAAACTCCGCCCAGTGATTCGATCACGTTACTTAAACCGCTGGTATTGAAGACTCTGCGCGTTGCTACTGTTTCATGTGGTCACGCTCCGTAAGACTTCGCATAGGAGTATTTCCGGATTTTCGGATCTGAATTGGTCCTAAGCTTTCTCCTCCTTTCTTACTAAACCCTGTTTTTATATCCTCCTTTTTTCCTCATTAGAACGGCTGCGAACAAGCACTATCACCCCATTGAGTTCACAAACTCGACTCCGAGAGATTCATCTCTAGGCCTTCTTACAGTCCGTAGGTTACATCGTTTTTCATTCAAAGTTACATTACATCACACAGAAGAAGCCACTCTATACTTACCTCTCTTTGTTCCCTCTCATATCTTTTCATTAGGAATTCACAAACTACATCTCCCATCAGCCTGCAGGGAAATCTCCCAATTACGTCCTCTTTCATACGCAGATCGGGTAGGTAGAATCAAACCCCTACACCTTCTCTCCAACCTATCTTCTCTAAACAACTTCACTGACACAGATTTTTCCTCTCCCAAAGTTACCTCCGACCCAGAATATCTCGACGGTCACACTTCCGAGAAAATGCCCCGTTATCGGCGAACTGCCGGAAAGCTGTTGGGAGAAACTCACGCGCTAAGTCATTTCCTCATTGGGGTTGCAGTAGAAGTCTTGTCCCGTTCCATTTAACCAGTGCTCTCAAGCTGCACAGGGTTTTTTCCCTTGACAAAAGGGTTTCCCTGTCGCACCCTTCCTTTGCCGAGTCAGAGGTAATTAGAGGGTGTCACAGGTGAATTCTATCCAGCCTCGTTTCGTGGTAGAAGACAAGGTAGGAAGTCTCCAGTTGATGTGGGGTGTTGGGGGGTAGATACTGGGCAAGCCATTACGTTTTCACAGTCGCAACTAACTATAAACTGAACAGATAGCAACACCAAGAGCAGAGGTTGGGTGGCGTTTTGGCTCTATCAGTACACCTCTCATTCACCCCATTGCAAACCGATATGGAGCAGCAGGTCCAGCAGTTAATGGCGGCGGTACAAGCCCTCTCAGGGGAGGTCCAGCAGCTTAAACAAGAAAACCAATTACTATGGCAACAGGTGAGTCGCTCAGCGCATAGTTCTGAGGTTCCCCCAGGTCCGCTTCCATTCGGCAAATTCGATGGAAACCCCTATGCTGTCAACACATTTTTGGAAGCTTGCACAGTTCAGTTTGCCTTTAAGGCAGCCTTTTTCCCTACCGATTGTGACAAGGTGGGTCATATGATTGCCCAAATGACGGGCGCAGCATTAGCATGGGCTACCCCCTTAGTAACCAGTAATAACCCGATCCTGGACTCATACCCTGCTTTTTGCAACAGTATTAAAAGCATGTTTAGCAGGCAAGAAATTACGATAGCATTGCAAGAAAAATTGTTGGATCTTAAACAGGGAAGTTGTCAGGAATAAGGGCCTGTGGTGCAGGAGGAAGCAGGTACGGCATATCTAAAAACTACAATTCACAGCAGGCATGGGGAAAAGTGTAGTTCCTTGGGCCTGTCGGTACTCAGCTGCCGGCACTTTGCAATTAGGGAGTGGGCTCTTAACGGCCGCCCACCCGTGCTCATGTGCTGTTGATTAATGTTGGAGAGCATGGGCGGCGGCGTTGATGGCGGCAGGAGCGAAGCAGGAACGCTGAAGGTGTAAGCGAGTGGCGGGAAGGCGTCACGCCGGTTATGTCGCAAGGCATCTTTATATCCCGGGTGCGGCAGCACACGCTCCTTCATCTGCTCCAGAGCTACAGGTCCGGGTCAGCCGCAGTAGGCTCCCGGACCATCAGTTAAGTGTTTCTATGTTTGTTTGCTTGGCCGGTTTACGGCATTAACATGGAGTAAATCAAAAGCTTCAAGTATTTTTGTCCGGACGTCTGAGGAAAACGTCCGGACCAAAAGTTAAGTGAAGGAACATAAATCCTTGGTTTTGGGCAAGATAAACGCCAGTCTGGTAGCCGGCACATTGTTTACCTCACGTTCTAAGCACCAGGGAAAATTCAACTCTTCTAATCCGCATTTCCAGTTATTACGTTTTTTCTATGTGCAGTGTATTATGTTAATCCATGTTTTGTGAGGCATGTGAACGTCTCAATGTTCTCTGTTCATTATCAGTGTATTATGGTTTAAAGTCATTTCCAGTTATTCGCTTTTCCAAATGGAGAAAAGCGCCTTTCTATGTGCATTATGTTGTGCTAATCCATGTTTGCTCACGATTTGTGTAGGGTGGCGTGTTATGTGTCAACTAATTACTGAAGATAGAGTCAGGTCAGGTTGCAGGAGTATTAAGCTATCTAGTCAGGAATTGTAGGGGTCTTTAGTCGTTTTATGTCTTGTTGTCTTCCCTTCCTTCCCTTTATTTGTCCATCCCCTTTCCCTAACTCCTTCTTCCCCCCATTGGCTGCCACGTGGCTACCTGTAATTCGAACATCCAGGCGCCCGTGCCAACCACGGTGGGAGGGGTCGATCCATTCGGCTTCTGTGGTTCGGGAGAGGGGATTGAAATACTCCTCCCTTAAGTTCAGTTGTGACAGAAGTCAGGATCTTCTTACATACATTACCAGGTTTAAGCAGATGCCGGCCGACACCTCATGGGTGGACGACACTCTCGTTACCCTATTTCGGCGAGGGCTATCTGAAGAACTAAAGGACGAAGTTTCACGAGTCCCCCGTCCACACAATTTGACGGAATTTATCAACTTAACGATGCAAATAGATTACCGCCTCCAAGAGAGACAGCGTGAACGACGCAAGAACCGTTCGTCAAAGTCCTTCTCTGAAGGAATGATTCCTCCACCGAAGACATCTTTGACAGAATAACTGATGCAATTAGATTCCACTAGAGGTCCTCTTTCCCCGGAAGAAAGGTCCAGAAGAAAGGCGTTAAGTTTGTGCATGTATTGTGGGGCGAATACTCATACGATAAAGGAATGCCCGCTTATTCCGAAAAGGAAATCGGGAAACGCCAGTGCCCAGCCGTGAAGGGAACCACGGTCCAGGGCTCTTTGACAGTTACCGGTTCCCTAGTCGCAACACAATCTGATCCCGAACCTGTCTCAGAAAGTGCCATGATTGTCCTGGAAGTCACCCTAGCATGGAATAACATACAGATTCAAAGAGTGACTGCTCTCATAGATAGTGGGGCTGCAGGGAATTTTATTGACGATGTCTGGGCGGCACAACATGGTATCCCGAGGAGAGCAAAACCCATAGCTATTCCTGTAGAGAGCGTGGATGGTAGCCCCTTGACCTCAGGACCCATTACTAATCACACTTGCCCGTTAATTCTGAGTATTTCCAATCACCAGGAATCACTGGTATTAGATATTATCAAAACGGCACATTACCCGTTAATTCTGGGATTACCTTGGTTAAGGAAACACAATCCTTGTATAAATTGGGCGGCTGGCACATTGTTCCTAGGCTCGGAACACTGTGTTAAAAGATGCTTAGGATTCAATAACCCGTCCCTAAAGCACTCCATAAGCAACCAGGGGCTTCACCAGGTGAAAGTCCTTCCTCCTGTCTACCAACAGTATCAGGGTGTCTTTGCTCAGACAGAATACTCATCTCTTCCACCACATCGCAGAGATGACTGCGCTATCGACCTAATCCCAGATAGTCCTCTCCCCTTCGGAAGAATGTATATACTATCTGCCAAAGAAAAGGAAGCACTAAAGGATTACTTGCATACACATTTACAGAATGGGTTGATTACAGAGTCCAATTCCCCAGCAGCCGCTTCATTATTTTTCATCCCGAAAAAAGACTCATCTGAACTTCGCCCATGCATAGATTATCGAGGGTTGAACAGAATTACCGTCCCAGACAAGTACCCTATGCCCTTAATTCCAGACATCTTAGAGACGGTTAGAGGAGCACAGATATACACCAAACTCGATCTTAGAGGAGCCTACCACTTGATACGCATAAGATCCGGGGACGAATGGAAAACAGCCTTCCGCACCCCTTTTGGACCCTACCAGTATCAAGTTATGCCCTTTGGTCTTACAAACGCTCCCGCTGTGTTTCAAAGGTTCATGGACCACTTATTCACAGACATCTTGTTACATTATGTCATAATCTATTTGGACGACATCCTGGTCTTTTCTCCCAACGAAACTACACACATTCAACATGTTAAAAATGTCCTTTCACGTCTGCAAGACAACCATCTATTTTGTAAAATAGAAAAGTGTGAATTCCATCAAACTTCAGTCACTTACTTGGGGTATGTACTTTCATCACAAGGGATTTCTATGGACCCAACAAAGATCTCAGCCATTAGGTACTGGCCTTCCCCAAGTCCATCAAAGACATACAAAGGTTTTTGGGGTTCGCCAACTTTTACAGACGATTTATTCCACATTTCTCTTCTCTTTTTCAATAACTTACACATCTACTTAAAAAAGGGGTTCCTTTTGTTTGGTCTACGGAAACCCAGACTTCTTTTGATGCTTTGAAATCAGTATTCACTCAAGAACCCATTTTGGCGGTTCCAGACCAAAACCGGCCATTTATTGTGGAATTGGATGCTTCCCATTCCGCACTAGGAGCGGTTCTTTTACAGCCAGATGTACAGAATGTGGAAAGACCAGTAGCCTATTTGTCAAAAACCCTCTCTCCAGCTGAGCTCAACTTCACAGTTTTGGAGAAGGAGCTCCTGGCTATAAAATGAGCTTTTGAGGAGTGGCGACATTTGCTGTTGGGGGCTCAACACCCGATAGAAGTTAGGACGGACCATAAAAATCCACAAACTCTTCAATACGCACAGACATGCAATAGTCGCCAAGCACACTGGGCACATTTTTTTTCACCGTTTCGAATTACTTATACTTTCATTCCAGCTAGAGTGAATTTGAAGGCTGATGCCCTATCTCGACGGGAAGGCAAGGACCCTGAGAGATTTAAACCAGAACCCTTGTTCCCCACGGCTAAGTTCGTATCCGTCATTCATCATTTTTTACAGAAAGTTCGAGACCACACTCAAACAATGTTGACGGTCAATCCAGATGTTCTAACTCAACATGAGCTATCAGTAAATAACGGACTGCTTTTTAAAGGAGATAGATTATTCATTCCCAATGAGACTCTTCAATTGGAGGTACTGTGACTATGCCATGACTCACGAGTAGCTGGACATAGAGGGATCTCCAATACTGTAGAGCTGATCCTTAGACATTTTTGGTGGGCCACTGTTAAGGAGGATGTACGAGAATACATAGCTTCCTGTGCTATTTGTCTTCAGACTAAAACTCCTCGTAGACCTCCTGTGGGTAAACTGGTGCAAATGCCATTACCAGATAGACCTGGAAAATCATATCCATGGACTTCATTGTGGACCTTCCATCCTCTGACCACTGCACCACCATTATGGCCGCTGTGGATTCACTAACGAAAATGGCACATTTCATTCCCCTTCCATCAATACCTTCTACTGTATGCATGGCCCAGGTTTTCTTGGATCGCATCTTCTCTTTACATGGTCTTCCAAACACGATTATTTCTGATCGTGGTCCCCAGTTTACCTCTCGGTTCTGGAAACATTTATGTAACACCTTGGGAATCTCACGTGCCCTGAGTTCGGGTTTCCACCCTCAATCTAATGGACAAACGGAACGTCTGAATCAAACATTAGAGGGATATCTTAGATGCTATATTTCTGCGGCACAAGACAATTGGAAGGACTTACTACCTCTTGAAGAATTCACGTATAATAATGCAGTGCATTCAGCCACAAAAGTCAGTCCTTTCTACTGTCTTCGGACTTCCCCTCTTCCTCAGTCTTCCCGAGCTCGGAAAAGCTTTCAGACTCCATTCGGCAAGGGCATCAAAGAGCATTGGAAGCCTTACAGGGGGCAGGAGAGAAGCAAGCGGATAAGCATAGATCTCCAGACCCTCCTCTTACCGTAGGGGACCGAGTATGGTTGGCCAGTAAATTTCTACCCCGGAGACTTATCCCTTCTAAATTGTCCCCTAAGTACTTCGGACCTTTTAAGGTGCTTGAGCAGAAGGGGACTGCAGCCTTCAAGCTAGAGCTACCTAAATCATGGAGCAGGATCCATCCTACCTTCCATATCTCTCAGCTGAAACCTGATGTTCGGAACCGTTTTCATCGAGTCCCGGCTGGAACACCCCCTCCGAGTTCTGGTCCCGAATACGAAGTATCGGATATATGTGACTCACGTTTTCGCAGGGGGACTCTACAGTTTTTAATTGATTGGAAGGGTTATTCCCCAGCTGAGAGGTCCTGGGAGCCAGCCTCTGTGGTTCAAGCTCCGTGATTGGTTCGCGCCTTCTACCGCCGGCACCCAGGTAAGCCGGGTGCCGGCTCCTTTGGCAGGGGGCATACTGTTACACATCGTTCACAGCGGTGGTCTTTTCTGCACAGGTGGCGCTTCATGCCATCTATTCACGCCGTTTCCCCTAAAATGGCGTCTCAGAATCGAATGGACAGTCTAGTTCCCTTTCCAGCTATGGAGGAAACTCCGCCCAGTGATTCGATCACGTTACTTAAACCGCTGGTATTGAAGACTCTGCGCGTTGCTACTGTTTCATGTGGTCACGCTCCGTAAGACTTCGCATAGGAGTATTTCCGGATTTTCGGATCTGAATTGGTCCTAAGCTTTCTCCTCCTTTCTTACTAAACCCTGTTTTTATATCCTCCTTTTTTCCTCATTAGAACGGCTGCGAACAAGCACTATCACCCCATTGAGTTCACAAACTCGACTCCGAGAGATTCATCTCTAGGCCTTCTTACAGTCCGTAGGTTACATCATTTTTCATTCCAAGTTACATTACATCACACAGAAGAAGCCACTCTATACTTACCTCTCTTTGTTCCCTCTCATATCTTTTCATTAGGAATTCACAAACTACATCTCCCATCAGCCTGCAGGGAAATCTCCCAATTACGTCCTCTTTCATACGCAGATCGGGTAGGTAGAATCAAACCCCTACACCTTCTCTCCAACCTATCTTCTCTAAACAACTTCACTGACACAGATTTTTCCTCTCCCAAAGTTACCTCCGACCCAGAATATCTCGACGGTCACACTTCCGAGAAAATGCCCCGTTATCGGCGAACTGCCGGAAAGCTGTTGGGAGAAACTCACGCGCTAAGTCATTTCCTCATTGGGGTTGCAGTAGAAGTCTTGTCCCGTTCCATTTAACCAGTGCTCTCAAGCTGCACAGGGTTTTTTCCCTTGACAAAAGGGTTTCCCTGTCGCACCCTTCCTTTGCCGAGTCAGAGGTAATTAGAGGGTGTCACAGGTGAATTCTATCCAGCCTCGTTTCGTGGTAGAAGACAAGGTAGGAAGTCTCCAGTTGTTGTGGGGTGTTGGGGGGTAGATACTGGGCAAGCCATTACGTTTTCACAGTCGCAACTAACTATAAACTGAACAGATAGCAACACCAAGAGCAGAGGTTGGGTGGCGTTTTGGCTCTATCAGTACACCTCTCATTCACCCCATTGCAAACCGATATGGAGCAGCAGGTCCAGCAGTTAATGGCGGTGGTACAAGCCCTCTCAGGGGAGGTCCAGCAGCTTAAACAAGAAAACCAATTACTATGGCAACAGGTGAGTCGCTCAGCACATAGTTCTGAGGTTCCCCCAAGTCCGCTTCCATTCGGCAAATTCGATGGAAACCCCTATGCTGTCAACACATTTTTGGAAGCTTGCACAGTTCAGTTTGCCTTTAAGGCAGCCTTTTTCCCTACCGATTGTGACAAGGTGGGTCATATGATTGCCCAAATGACGGGCGCAGCATTAGCATGGGCTACCCCCTTAATAACCAGTAATAACCCGATCCTGGACTCATACCCTGCTTCTTTTTGCAACAGTATTAAAAGCATGTTTAGCAGGCAAGAAATTACGATAGCATTGCAAGAAAAATTGTTGGATCTTAAACAGGGAAGTTGTCAGGAATAAGGGCCTGTGGTGCAGGAGGAAGCAGGTACGGCATATCTAAAAACTACAATTCACAGCAGGCATGGGGAAAAGTGTAGTTCCTTGGGCCTGTCGGTACTCAGCTGCCGGCACTTTGCAATTAGGGAGTGGGCTCTTAACGGCCGCCCACCCGTGCTCATGTGCTGTTGATTAATGTTGGAGAGCATGGGCGGCGGCGTTGATGGCGGCAGGAGCGAAGCAGGAACGCTGAAGGTGTAAGCGAGTGGCGGGAAGGCGTCACGCCGGTTATGTCGCAAGGCATCTTTATATCCCGGGTGCGGCAGCACACGCTCCTTCATCTGCTCCAGAGCTACAGGTCCGGGTCAGCCGCAGTAGGCTCCCGGACCATCAGTTAAGTGTTTCTATGTTTGTTTGCTTGGCCGGTTTACGGCATTAACATGGAGTAAATCAAAAGCTTCAAGTATTTTTGTCCGGACGTCTGAGGAAAACGTCCGGACCAAAAGTTAAGTGAAGGAACATAAATCCTTGGTTTTGGGCAAGATAAACGCCAGTCTGGTAGCCGGCACATTGTTTACCTCACGTTCTAAGCACCAGGGAAAATTCAACTCTTCTAATCCGCATTTCCAGTTATTACGTTTTTTCTATGTGCAGTGTATTATGTTAATCCATGTTTTGTGAGGCATGTGAACGTCTCAATGTTCTCTGTTCATTATCAGTGTATTATGGTTTAAAGTCATTTCCAGTTATTCGCTTTTCCAAATGGAGAAAAGCGCCTTTCTATGTGCATTATGTTGTGCTAATCCATGTTTGCTCACGATTTGTGTAGGGTGGCGTGTTATGTGTCAACTAATTACTGAAGATAGAGTCAGGTCAGGTTGCAGGAGTATTAAGCTATCTAGTCAGGAATTGCAGGGGTCTTTAGTCGTTTTATGTCTTGTTGTCTTCCCTTCCTTCCCTTTATTTGTCCATCCCCTTTCCCTAACTCCTTCTTCCCCCCATTGGCTGCCACGTGGCTACCTGTAATTTGAACATCCAGGCGCCCGTGCCAACCACGGTGGGAGGGGTCGATCCATTCGGCTTCTGTGGTTCGGGAGAGGGGATTGAAATACTCCTCCCTTAAGTTCAGTTGTGACAGAAGTCAGGATCTTCTTACATACATTACCAGGTTTAAGCAGATGCCGGCCGACACCTCATGGGTGGACGACACTCTCGTTACCCTATTTCGGCGAGGGCTAGCTGAAGAACTAAAGGACGAAGTTTCACGAGTCCCCCGTCCACACAATTTGACGGAATTTATCAACTTAACGATGCAAATAGATTACCGCCTCCAAGAGAGACAGCGTGAACGACGCAAGAACCGTTCGTCAAAGTCCTTCTCTGAAGGAACGATTCCTCCACCGAAGACATCTTTGACAGAATAACTGATGCAATTAGATTCCACTAGAGGTCCTCTTTCCCCAGAAGAAAGGTCCAGAAGAAAGGCGTTAAGTTTGTGCATGTATTGTGGGGCGAATACTCATACGATAAAGGAATGCCCGCTTATTCCGAAAAGGAAATCGGGAAACGCCAGTGCCCAGCCGTGAAGGGAACCACGGTCCAGGGCTCTTTGACAGTTACCGGTTCCCTAGTCGCAACACAATCTGATCCCGAACCTGTCTCAGAAAGTGCCATGATTGTCCTGGAAGTCACCCTAGCATGGAATAACATACAGATTCAAAGAGTGACTGCTCTCATAGATAGTGGGGCTGCAGGGAATTTTATTGACGATGTCTGGGCGGCACAACATGGTATCCCGAGGAGAGCAAAACCCATAGCTATTCCTGTAGAGAGCGTGGATGGTAGCCCCTTGACCTCAGGACCCATTACTAATCACACTTGCCCGTTAATTCTGAGTATTTCCAATCACCAGGAATCACTGGTATTAGATATTATCAAAACGGCACATTACCCGTTAATTCTGGGATTACCTTGGTTAAGGAAACACAATCCTTGTATAAATTGGGCGGCCGGCACATTGTTCCTAGGCTCGGAACACTGTGTTAAAAGATGCTTAGGATTCAATAACCCGTCCCTAGAGCACTCCATAAGCAACCAGGGGCTTCACCAGGTGAAAGTCCTTCCTCCTGTCTACCAACAGTATCAGGGTGTCTTTGCTCAGACAGAATACTCATCTCTTCCACCACATTGCAGAGATGACTGCGCTATCGACCTAATCCCAGATAGTCCTCTCCCCTTCGGAAGAATGTATATACTATCTGCCAAAGAAAAGGAAGCACTAAAGGATTACTTGCATACACATTTACAGAATGGGTTGATTACAGAGTCCAATTCCCCAGCAGCCGCTTCATTATTTTTCATCCCTAAAAAAGACTCATCTGAACTTCGCCCATGCATAGATTATCGAGGGTTGAACAGAATTACCGTCCCAGACAAGTACCCTATGCCCTTAATTCCAGACATCTTAGAGACGGTTAGAGGAGCACAGATATACACCAAACTCGATCTTAGAGGAGCCTACCACTTGATACGCATAAGATCCGGGGACGAATGGAAAACAGCCTTCCGCACCCCTTTTGGACCCTACCAGTATCAAGTTATGCCCTTTGGTCTTACAAACGCTCCCGCTGTGTTTCAAAGGTTCATGGACCACTTATTCACAGACATCTTGTTACATTATGTCATAATCTATTTGGACGACATCCTGGTCTTTTCTCCCAACGAAACTACACACATTCAACATGTTAAAAATGTCCTTTCACGTCTGCAAGACAACCATCTATTTTGTAAAATAGAAAAGTGTGAATTCCATCAAACTTCAGTCACTTACTTGGGGTATGTACTTTCATCACAAGGGATTTCTATGGACCCAACAAAGATCTCAGCCATTAGGTACTGGCCTTCCCCAAGTCCATCAAAGACATACAAAGGTTTTTGGGGTTCGCCAACTTTTACAGACGATTTATTCCACATTTCTCTTCTCTTTTTCAATCACTTACACATCTACTTAAAAAAGGGGTTCCTTTTGTTTGGTCTACGGAAACCCAGACTTCTTTTGATGCTTTGAAATCAGTATTCACTCAAGCACCCATTTTGGCGGTTCCAGACCAAAACCGGCCATTTATTGTGGAATTGGATGCTTCCCATTCCGCACTAGGAGCGGTTCTTTTACAGCCAGATGTACAGAATGTGGAAAGACCAGTAGCCTATTTGTCAAAAACCCTCTCTCCAGCTGAGCTCAACTTCACAGTTTTGGAGAAGGAGCTCCTGGCTATAAAATGAGCTTTTGAGGAGTGGCGACATTTGCTGTTGGGTGCTCAACACCCGATAGAAGTTAGGACGGACCATAAAAATCCACAAACTCTTCAATACGCACAGACATGCAATAGTCGCCAAGCATACTGGGCACATTTTTTTTCACCGTTTCGAATTACTTATACTTTCATTCCAGGTAGAGTGAATTTGAAGGCTGATGCCCTATCTCGACGGGAAGGCAAGGACCCTGAGAGATTTAAACCAGAACCCTTGTTCCCCACGGCTAAGTTCGTATCCGTCATTCATCATTTTTTACAGAAAGTTCGAGACCACACTCAAACAATGTTGACGGTCAATCCAGATGTTCCAACTCAACATGAGCTATCAGTAAATAACGGACTCCTTTTTAAAGGAGATAGGTTATTCATTCCCAACGAGACTCTTCAATTGGAGGTACTGTGACTATGCCATGACTCACGAGGGATCTCCAATACTGTAGAGCTGATCCTTAGACATTTTTGGTGGGCCACTGTTAAGGAGGATGTACGAGAATACATAGCTTCCTGTGCTATTTGTCTTCAGACTAAAACTCCTCGTAGACCTCCTGTGGGTAAACTGGTGCAAATGCCATTACCAGATAGACCCTGGAAAATCATATCCATGGACTTCATTGTGGACCTTCCATCCTCTGACCACTGCACCACCATTATGGCCGCTGTGGATTCACTAACGAAAATGGCACATTTTATTCCCCTTCCATCAATACCTTCTACTGTATGCATGGCCCAGGTTTTCTTGGATCGCATCTTCTCTTTAGATGGTCTTCCAAACACGATTATTTCTGATCGTGGTCCCCAGTTTACCTCTCGGTTCTGGAAACATTATGTAACACCTTGGGAATCTCACGTGCCCTGAGTTCGGGTTTCCACCCTCAATCTAATGGACAAACGGAACGTCTGAATCAAACATTAGAGGGATATCTTAGATGCTATATTTCTGCGGCACAAGACAATTGGAAGGACTTACTACCTCTTGAAGAATTCACGTATAATAATGCAGTGCATTCAGCCACAAAAGTCAGTCCTTTCTACTGTCTTCGGACTTCCCCTCTTCCTCAGTCTTCCCGAGCTCGGAAAAGCTTTCAGACTCCATTCGGCAAGGGCATCAAAGAGCATTGGAAGCCTTACAGGGGGCAGGAGAGAAGCAAGCGGATAAGCATAGATCTCCAGACCCTCCTCTTACCGTAGGGGACCGAGTATGGTTGGCCAGTAAATTTCTACCCCGGAGACTTATCCCTTCTAAATTGTCCCCTAAGTACTTCGGACCTTTTAAGGTGCTTGAGCAGAAGGGGACTGCAGCCTTCAAGCTAGAGCTACCTAAATCATGGAGCAGGATCCATCCTACCTTCCATATCTCTCAGCTGAAACCTGATGTTCGGAACCGTTTTCATCGAGTCCCGGCTGGAACACCCCCTCCGAGTTCTGGTCCCGAATACGAAGTATCGGATATATGTGACTCACGTTTTCGCAGGGGGACTCTACAGTTTTTAATTGATTGGAAGGGTTATTCCCCAGCTGAGAGGTCCTGGGAGCCAGCCTCTGTGGTTCAAGCTCCGTGATTGGTTCGCGCCTTCTACCGCCGGCACCCAGGTAAGCCGGGTGCCGGCTCCTTTGGCAGGGGGCATACTGTTACACATCGTTCACAGCGGTGGTCTTTTCTGCACAGGTGGCGCTTCATGCCATCTATTCACGCCGTTTCCCCTAAAATGGCGTCTCAGAATCGAATGGACAGTCTAGTTCCCTTTCCAGCTATGGAGGAAACTCCGCCCAGTGATTCGATCACGTTACTTAAACCGCTGGTATTGAAGACTCTGCGCGTTGCTACTGTTTCATGTGGTCACGCTCCGTAAGTCTTCGCATAGGAGTATTTCCGGATTTTCGGATCAGAATTGGTCCTAAGCTTTCTCCTCCTTTCTTACTAAACCCTGTTTTTATATCCTCCTTTTTTCCTCATTAGAACGGCTGCGAACAAGCACTATCACCCCATTGAGTTCACAAACTCGACTCCGAGAGATTCATCTCTAGGCCTTCTTACAGTCCGTAGCTTACATCATTTTTCATTCCAAGTTACATTATATCACACAGGAGAAGCCACTCTATACTTACCTCTCTTTGTTCCCACTCATATCATTTCATTAGGAATTCACAAACTACATCTCCCATCAGCCTGCAGGGAAATCTCCCAATTACGTCCTCTTTCATACGCAGATCGGGTAGGTAGAATCAAATCCCTACACCTTCTCTCCAACCTATCTTCTCTAAACAACTTCACTGACACAGATTTTTCCTCTCCCAAAGTTACCTCCGATCCAGAATATCTCAACGGACACACTTCTGAGAAACGGCCCCGTTATCTGCGAACTGCTGGAAAGCTGTTGGGAGAAAGTCACCCGCTAAGTAATTTCCTCATCGGGGCTGCAGCAGACGTCTTGTCCCGTTCCATTTAACCAGCACTCTCAAGCTGCACAGGGTTTTTTCCCTTGACAAAAGGGTTTCCCTGTCGCACCCTTCGTTTGCCGAGTCAGAGGTAATTGGAGGGTGTCACAGGTGAATTCTATCCAGCCTTGCTTCGTGGTAGAAGGCAAGGTAGGAAGTCTCCAGTTGTTGTGGGGTGTTGGGGGGTAGATACTGGGCAAGCCATTACGTTTTCACAGTCGCAACTAACTATAAACTTAACAGTGAGTCTGGTGATATCCCACCTTCATGAAAAATGAACCCGAAGAACTCGATGCTCTTCTTCAAGAATTCACATTTCTCACGATGCAAGGTTAGTCCCAGGTCACGAATCCTCTCCAGCGCCTTCTCCAGCCAGACCAGGTGTTCCATCTCCGTGGAGGCGTATACTAGGATATCATTGCTCAGGTTAATCATACCTTTCAGTCCGGCAAGGGCACCCCTGATCACATTTTGAAACACATCTGCGGCTGAGGATATCCCAAAACTCAGCCTCTTGTACTGATACAGGCCATTGTGGGTGGTGAAAGTGGTAATATACCGGGAGTCTGGATGCAGCTCGAGCTGGTGGTAACCTGAGTGCAGGTCTAGCTTTGCGAATACCTTGGCACCCTGCAACTCCCCCACCACATCGTCCAGATTTGGCGTCAGATGGCGTTCCCTCTTGATGGCCGGGTTGGGCAGCCTCATGTCCACGCAAATGTGTACCTCCCCCAGCTGTTTGGGTTTTGTCGCCACAACTATGGGAGACACCCATGGAGTATGGCCCTCCACCCTCTCAATGATGTCCAGGTCTATGAGATTCTGAAGCTCTTACTCCACCTGCGCCCTTAGATGACAGGGAATGCGTCAGTGTTTCAGCGCCGTTGGCCTCACCGATTCGTCGATGTGCAGGCGTATCGGCTCCCCTTTTAACTAGCCTACCCCTTCAAAGAGTCCTGCAAACCACTCGGTGAGGCCATGGATGTCCGATTGGTATACTGAGAGCGCAAAGGATATATTATATCCAGGGCCTCCGATGCTGTGCCACTCAGCAGAGAGTGCTGACTGACGTTAGTCACAAAGAACTTGGCCATGATTGAGCGGTTGAACTGCGTGATGCACGTTGCAAATACCCTTGGAGGGAAAGTGGATGGTCTCCCCCAAACGAGTATATTTTGGCCTTGGTCTCGGCCAACACTGGTGGTCTTGGCAGTGCCTCATAGTGTCACGAGGCCATCACGCACACTGACGCACCCGTGTCTATGAGGACCAGGGTAGGAGTCTCACAGATGTCGACCACACACGTGGGCTGTCGATGCTACTTCGAGATGGCATCAATGTTCGAGATGAAGAAGACCTCTTCTTCCTCCTCCTCAGCAATGTCCAGCTCTTTGAGATCCTGTTCCACGGTGGCTACGCTGTTCAGTTTGTGCGGGCCACCATTAGTAGATCTGCTTGGTCCTCTCGAGACAGTCACTGGGTTTGCCGCCTGGCACATTCTGGCGAAATGGCCGGCGGTGCTGTATCGCCCACACACACTCGTTTTTGCAGGGCAGTCGCCGGAATGCGGGAGATCATACCCACACTTCTGACACTGTTGTGGCAAGTCGACCTTCTGCTGTGGCTTGGTTTTCCTTTGAGTCCATCTTGGGTGCTGGGGCCCAGGGTTCGCTGTATGCCCGACAGCGTAGGCCTCTTCACTCCTCCCGGACTTGACCGTTGCATCCATTCTAGAGGCAGGACTGTCAGCCAGCTCACACACCCTACCCATGTCCAGGATTTGCGTCAGAGTGAGCCCTGGTTTGCGGAGCACCTGGCGCCATAGTTTGCCTGAACTGCAACCCTGAATGTTCCTAACCATCCCCTCTTCATTCTCCCACAGGCACATGCTGGCCAGGTGCCGCAGTCTCCCGCAGAAACTGTCCAATCTCCAACTTCTTGACCCACAGAAGCCACTTTGGGCCCAGTTTCGATGGAGGGCCGGACATGTTGAATTCCGGCATGGAGGCCAGCATGCCCTGCTGTCTGAGAACAGGCCTGACAGGGGGTTGTGCCCCAAGAACAGGTGGAGCCGCCCCTCCTTGAGCACCATCATTGTCAACCATGGCTGCGGACCGCACAGGCACATCTCACGTCTACAGAGGCTGCAAGTCTGCACCAGCGGGCAGGAGAAGAAGACAGTCCCAATGTAGTTGTCGAAACAAGCCCAGTGCAAGGCGTGCCCCCCCCTTTGACAGGATGCTACAGGGTTTTAGTGAAAGAAAAAAATGACCCCCAGAGAGGGCGATGAATGGCTGCAGGCTTTCAGGCAGATCACGTACAGAGGTGGGAAAGGGTAATACCAAGAGACAAGAATGAGAGCACTGTCCATACCTAGGCTTTGCATCAGAAAGACAGCAGAAATACAGCCTTCCATATGCCTGCCCAGGCACCAAGCTTCCAGAAATGTCCATCCAATAGCAGGATTGCCCTCCAAACACAGGTATTCCCCTGAAGATGGCTGTGGAAAATGGAACACGGTCCTCCGACCACCTATCCAGGCTTCAAATATGAAGAATGTCCAAAGGCATGCAAATCTGCACACAAAAACACAGCCATTTGCTTACAATGGCCATGATGGGTCCAAAAATTGTCCACAACGGCGCACAAGCACCCCGTGAGGGGCCACTACCGTTGGGCACATGAAATGGCGATCACACGTGCACTGCGCGGGTGACGCGTCTAATGGGCGATGAGAACAAAAATGCTCCAAAATCCAATGTTCAATTCCCAAATTCTCTCCCCGCTCTGCGGCGTCCTCGTCACCAGTGTTCAATAGTGGATATAGCCCCGGGTCACCTCCGTAGTTAGGCCCCCAGCCACGGTACCTGAAAGAACACACGGACACAGGTCTGCTCACTACGGAGCCCCAGCGACAACTGCCGAGCACGGGTTCCATTTAGCCCAACGCGCATGCGTGGCCGCGTCCCGAGTCGCGCATGCGTACATTACGCCGTACCATCGATCAGCCTGGGGGGGGGGGGGGGTTTAATTGATCTCCGGCTGATGAGATTATACCCTTTACCCTCACTGTTTGGAGCATTGGACCCCCCCCATAAAGGAAGTGGGGGAGCATGATATGTGACACTTTACTCAGCATGCCAGATTCAGTAGCACAGCACACCTTACGTGTGACACGTTAGCACCTTCAAACACATTAAGAAGTCAAGTAACAGCTGCTGAAGCACTGTGGGATATTTTAAATTAAATTATTACGAAAATGGTAAAAGAATTTCAAACAGTAGAGTTTAGCCCTTCTGATAGCTTCTTCTCCGAGCATTCTTTGGTGACTAGTGTCTCCTATTTTGCGCTTTCTTTGGTGACTAGTGTCTGTTTTCTGCACATGCTTTGGGGGCTAGTGTTTCTTGTCCTACACATGCTCTGTTAATTAGTGTCTCGTGTTTTGCGCATGCTGTATTGCGCAGGATCTATTCTGCGCAGCCTCAGTGCAGCGCAGCCACCCACGTGCCACTCACCCGGGAGAGCAGCCCCTCCCACCCCTCCCCCCTTCCGCCCCAGATCCCTGCGGAGAACCATCAAAGGTCACCCGAAGACTTCCAGCCACTGTCCCAGGTAGTCATCCACCCACAATGGCCTAGGAGGGACTGACTAAAGACCATCGGGGAGAACTACATCCGAAAGCTCTTGGGAGAAACCCATCCACGACCACTGGAGTGACATCTATCCAAGGTCCTGACCACTGGAGTGACATCTATCCAAGGTCCTGACCACTGGAGTGACATCTATCCAAGGTCCTGACCACTGGAGTGACATCTATCCAAGGTCCTGGGGGGAAATGCCTGGGCAGGGCCCAGAAGAGGTGAGTTGCCTCTGGTGAGGTCTGCTTGGGGTCAGGGGTCTTTAGTTATTTTATTTTATTTATTGGGTATTTATAATGGGCCTAGAACAGCAAATGGTGTTTCAAGGCGCATAAAGACAAACCAGAGAGGGAACAGGGACAAAAACAAAACTGTCCTACTAGGCCTTGAGTCATTCGGATCATGCAAGTGCCTTAATGAGAAGGGTTAGGAGTCGGGAAGTGCCTGTCAGGGCTGGATCGTGCTAATGCAAATGAGCTGCAGGTTACATTAAGTGCAAAGTGAACAGGTAGAACACAGAGCAAGGCTGGCAAAGAAAAAAAACATTGGAGTGGGTGCACACATTGGGAAAACCTCACCTCATTGGTGCAAGGGGACTATATCAAGGATGCAGGTTCAAGTAGGTAAAACGCAGCATTACAATGTCTCACCTCATGGTGCAGGGGGCTACATCAAGGATACAGGTACAAGTGCGTAGAATGCAACTTTGGAGTGGGTGCACACATTGGGAAAACCTCACCTCGTTGGTGCAGGGGGCTACATCAAGGATGCAGGTACAAGTAGGTAAAACGCAGCATAACAATGTCTCACCTCATTGGTGCAGGGGGCTACATTAAAAAGGACTTTGCAATGGAAGGGGGATCTGTTGACTTGGCACATTTTTGGTTTTCTTCCCAGTTTTTACACAGATTGATTTTATAGAAGTGTTTTGCTTAGATGATTGAGATCCCGAAAATATTGTGTAAAGCTCTTTTGGAGGCTGTGGACAAGCCTCCAGGTCATTGGTGGTAGGTAAGGTCACTGGAAGCACTCAGAAGCAAAATTCTGAGCAGGGGGACATTTCTCCTGAATTATTAATGGAAAAAAAGGAAATTCGTTTGGCACCGAGGGAGCAGGAGCCAAACTGGTAGGATACTGTTTTTGGGGTAGAGTAGGGACCATTTTTTTGGGGGATTTATGCATTTGTAAGAGCAGTTGGGATTGCCATCGCGTTAATTTAACAAGTTGTAGTTTTTCATTTAAAGTTTCATATAGTTTGAACAAAGACGAGATGGCGAGGTTCATCGCATGTAAAGTAGTTTCAACCAATATAGAGGAAGGGATGGCCTCAACGGGCAGCGGTAAAGGAGGAATAGGCAAGTGGGAAGGGGCAGTGATGGGATTTGGGACAGATTGTGCATGTCGCCGGGTAGGGGCGGTGTATGAGGAGACTGATATAGAATTGCCATCAGAATAAATATGAGAGACTTCCGGCAAGTCATAATTGGTCTCAGACTCCTCGGCGCCATCAGAAAAGGACGAGTTGGAGTGGAGCTCAATTACGGCTTGATCCAATGCAACCCCAACCGGTGGGCATATGGTAAAAGGTTTAGAAGATATAGCCGGTTGCGGAGTGCAACGAGCAGTTTGGAAAGCAGAATGCATTGTTAAGGGTACATTAGCAGAACTAGATGGACAACCTATGTTGTGAATGGGAGCATTCAAGGTGACTGAATGTGGTGGTGCTAAGGAATTATTATCACAAGGGGGAAATTCCAGTCTGATAGTAGGGGCCAGGAGGACAACCGGTAATTTGACTTCCAGATTTGGTAACAGTGATATTTCACTGCCTTTTAAGCATTGTGAGATCCGAGATAGGGAGCGAAGAACCAGGCAAAGTAGACGATGTAGAGTTGTGAGTAACAGCATGATTTAGGGAAGGCGCCATATTATGAACGTTGTAATTCGCGCCTAATGCGCGTAACATCTGTTGAATATCGCGCAAAATTACCTTAGAATTAACTCGTTTAGGCTTCGTAACTCGGGAGCAAGAAGTAGAGCGAGGGCGTGGGGTACTGCCCATTTGCTTTGTTTTCAGATTAACGGGCGGTGATGAGAGCGGCACAGACTCAGGCATGTCCAGCTTCAAGGAATACATGCAGCGTCTCATTTACAGCTTAAATAGGGGGCACTTTAATTAAATAACAACAGCAGTACTGGTTCTGGTCAAGACTGTGATGGATGGTGACAGTGAACGCTGAACGCTGCACAGCGAACAGCCAACAGTCATTTAGCAATCACTTGTGAAGCGCGTTCACAAAGCAATTGTAGGCACGCTGGGAAAGTGGGCGGGTGCAGGAGGAGCCAGCCACTCTGAAAGCAAAGTACAATGAATTAGCCGTGCGCAGCACCAAAAGTTAATTGAGAAAGCAGCCAAAAGTTCATCGCAGGCTCATCAGGACGCGGGGCATACCATGAGTTCCAGGAGGAGCGTGACACGGTCGCAGTCGCAGAAGCGAAGACCAAGAACGCAAAATCACAAGCACAACAGCACAGTACCTCCAGCCAACAGTCACTTAGGAATCACTTGAGAAGTGCGCGATGAAGCGCGTTCACGAAGCAATTTTAGGCACGCCGGGAAAGTGGGCGGGTGCAGGAGGAGCCAGCCACTCTGAAAGCAAAGTACAATGAATTAGCCGTGCGCGGCACCAAAAGTTCATTGAGAAAGCAGCCAAAAGTTCATTGCAGGCTCAGTGGGAGGCGGGGCATACCATGTGTTCCAGGAGGAGTGTGACACGGTCGCAGTCGCAGAAGCGAAGACCAAGAAGGTAAAATCACAAGCACAACAGCACAGCACCTCCAGCCAACAGTCACTTAGGAATCATGGCTTTGGCCATGAGCATTACCAGAGAGGAGATGCACTAACATCAGGGAAAAGAAAAATAGGCAGCCTCCTCCATGTGCCCTCGCAAAGCCATTACAAACTCTGCAAACCTCCTGTGACAGCCGTGGTTTATTAGTAAAGCAGTAATAATGGCGTGCCAGCCTACAATACTGCTTAAAGTCAAGGCTCAGCATAATAGTTTAGTGATCAAACCAGTGGCCATTTTCATTAATTGGGTAATTGGTTTTACGGGATTGGCACCTGAGTGCCTCAAATTGTGACATGCAGGAATTGTGATACCCACTACTTTGCTACATGGTTGGGGGATAAGGCAACTCTTCTGGTGATTCGGGTACACAAAGCCTGACTATGTACAGCTATTCTATATGGAGCTGACATGCAGGGGCAAGGCTCTATTAAAACCTTAGGGACTGGTGAAAAGTTATTTCTAAAACAACTTTTCCCACTCCCCCAGAGTACCCCTTCCAGCTGCTCCATTTAGACCTTGGCTTGAGACTTATTGGGTAAAGAAAGGAAGGGTGAAAATCAATTAGCAATTGAGAATAATTGCTTGAAAGAGTGTCAAGGATGGGCAAACACAAAATGGGGTTCTCCCGTTGTGCCCAACACCTTGGGATGTTTCTTACAATTAACATAAAAAGTCTCAAACCTCTTCTTAACAATCCCTCCATCTAGTGATACCCAAATCTATCCAAAGAAATCCAACAAGTGGAGGCCAACAGAGAAGTACAGCCTATTCTAAACACATCTTTTAGCCTCCTGGCTAGCCTTCTACTTATAATAGAAATGTTTTATATCCTGGCCAAGAAAAGAATCCACAAACCTAGTCTATCAATGCCCCACCCTAGTTTTCCTCTTCTTCAGATGTTTCTATTTCTTCTGGTGCTGCAACCAAGCTGGGGGCTCTACCTCCGGCCCACTACTGTTCCTCTCGGCATATGTTCTGACTTATATCTGGCAGAGCTTCTGCTGTTTCCCACTCAGCAGGTGGGCTGCCAGGTCACAGCAAGGGACTCTACCTCTGGCCCACCACAGTTCGTCTCGGTTTATGTTCTGCCCTATATCTGGCAGAGCTTATGTTCTGCCTTATATCTGGCAGAGCCTCTGCTGTTTCGCAGTCAGCAGGGAGGCTGCCAGATCACAGGTGGGGGCTCCACCTCTTACCCACTACTGTTCCTCTCGGTTTATGCTCTGCCTTATATCTGGCAGAGCTACTGCTGTTTGGCAGTCAGCAGGTGGGCTGCCAGATCACAGCTAGGGACTCTACCTCCGGCCCACTACTGTTCCTCTCGGCTTATGTTCTGCCTTATATCTAGCAGAGCGTCTGCTGTTTCGCACTCAGCAGGTGGGCTGCCAGATCACAGCTAGGGACTCTACCTCCGGCCCACTACTGTTCCTCTCGGCTTATGTTCTGCCTTATATCTAGCAGAGCTTCTGCTGTTTCGCAGTCAGCAGGTGGGCTGCCAGATCACAGCTGGGGGCCCTACCTCCGGCCCACTACTGTTCCTCGCGGCTTATGTTCTGCCTTATATCTGGCAGAGCTTCTGATGTTTCGTCGTCAGCAGGTGGGCTGCCAGATCACAGCTAGGGAGTCTACCTCCGGCCCACTACTATTCCTCTCGGCTTATGTTCTGCCTTATATCTGGCAGAGCTTCTGCTGTTTCGCAGTCAGCAGGTGGGCTGCCAGATCACAGCTAGTGGTGGTACCTCTGGCCCACTACTGTTCCTCTTGGGTTATGTTCTGCCGTATATCTGGCACAGTTTCTGCTGTTTTGCAGTCAGCAGGTGGGCTGCCAGATCACAGATAGGGACTCTACCTCCAGCCCACTATTGTGCCTCTCGGTTTATGTTCTGCCTTATATCTGGGAGAGCTGCTGTTTCGCAGTTAGCAGGTGGGCTGCCAGATCACAGCTATTGGCTCTACCTCCGGCCCACTACTGTTCCTCTCAGCTTATGTTATTCCTTATATCTGGCAGAGCTTCTGCTGGTTGGCAGTCAGCAGGTGGGCTGCCAAATCACAGCTAGGGACTCTACCTCTGGCCTACTACTGTTCCTCTCGGCTTATGTTCTGCCTTATATGTGGCAGAGCTTCTGCTGTTTGGCAGTCAGCCGGTGGGCTGCCAGATCACAGCTAGGGGCTCTACCTCTGGCCCACTACTGTTCCTCTCGGCTTGTGTTCTGCCTTATATCTTGCAGAGCTTCTGCTTTTTGTCAGTCAGCAGGTGGGCTGCCAGATCACAGCTAGGGGCTCTACCTCCGGCCCACTACTGTTCCTCTCGGCTTGTGTTCTGCCCTATATCTGGCAGAGCTTATGCTGTTTGGCAGTCAGCCGGTGGGCTGCCAGATCACAGCAAGGGGCTCTACCTCTGGCCCACTACTGTTCCTCTCGGCTTGTGTTCTGCCTTATATCTGGCAGAGCTTCTGCTGTTTTGCAGTCAGCCCGTGGGTTGCCAGATCACAGCTAGGGGCTCTACCTCCGGCCCACTACTGTTCCTCCCGGCTTATGTTCTGCCTTATATCAATGGCATCTTCTTGATTTGGGGATAAGGCGAAGATTCTCTTAAACAGTTCCATGAATCCCTAAGTGGCTTCCATACACATCCTGCAGAGCACTACTTATGCTGTACGGGACGACGTCTTGAAACAGGTGTATACAGGAAACCAAGAGACTGGAACAAACACCTGCACAGCACAAGTTTACATTCAAGCCTCAAAACAGAATCTATCACCTACAGCCAGGCCATCCATTACCAAGGTATATGCTCCAACAGGAAGACGCAAGACAAACATCTTGCCCCACTGAGTAAATCCTTTCTGCAGAGGTGTCACTCAGTCAGACAAATGACTTTGATGGGGCTATTGAGAATATCTAGAGATTACCTGCTGCGGAACAGAAACCGTGAAACTGCTGAACGAATACCCTTGTTTGTCATCATTCAGCACTAACACAAATTAATCGAATTATCAAAGACCTACAATCAATATTTAACATGGACACGAATCTGAGGGACATTTTCAAGGAAACTCCCTCAATTGCATACAAGTAACCCAAACATCTAGGACTGTCCCTCTCCAGAAGTGCATTTCTACCAAATCAAGAACAAATGACACCGGTGACGCTCCTGTGAAAGTTAGAAGATGTAAAACCTGCAAACAAATCTGCATCGGATAAGCCGTAACGCCCTGGCAGAACCAAACAGTAAAAATACATTAGGTATACAACTGAAAACAATCCAATGCTGTATAACTCCTCCAAACCAAGAAATGCAAACAAGGAAAGTATGTAGGTGAGACTTCCCGGAACTACATGTAAGAATGAATCTGCTTAGATACACCATCTTGAACCACAAAACAGAAACACTAGTTGGTTGACACTTCACACAGGCCATGCACACACTGCACAACCTGTCAGTAATGACCTTTCGAATACCACACACAGAAGAATGTCGGAGCTCAAACATGTGCAGATACTCAACTTAATAAATGGCGGTCTCAACATAGATATACGTTTCATGACACACTGCAGCCAACTTTGAGCCTGGCACTATCTAAGCAACTACATCGACTTTGCTAGAAAACACAATGCCCCTATCACCTCTCACATACAGTTGTTGGACACAATGGGCCTCATTACGAGGTTGGCGGTAACTCGCCGGTGGTGCCGCCAAGTCGCGGCGGATCTGTAAATCTCCATTCCCAAAAGTCGAAAAGGAATCAATGGGAATGGGGACACTGAGGCACCGGCACCATTGCTAACGGTGCTGATGCTTCAGTCAGAGACATGCCGGTAGGCACATTAAAACCTGGCAGGTCAGGCCTGCCAGGCGATACGTGCCCCTACCAGCCTTCTCATAGTATGACGGTCCAGGAAAGGGTGCCAGTACGTTGCTACTGGCACCCTTATTTCCGGACCGCCATACTTGGAATGAGGCCCAATGTTTCATGACCCCAAAAGAGTGGGGAATTTTCTTCTTTTTTTTTTTATTCGAATTAGCTGAAATGAATCAACCTTTCAAAACTTTTACAACATAAAATATATTATTACTACAATAAATAAGTGAAATAAAACATAATGACCTATGAGAAGGAAAACCAGAAAAAATTTAAAAAGAAAAATACTATGTAAAATCGTGCAATACAGTTTCCATAACAACAAATTATACCAAAAGATTTAAAACATTTTTTTCAAATGACATATAAATACAGATAGTGACAGATACAGTTTCTAAGTCTTTGCATCACTATCTAAATCCAGACTTCTTAAAAAATTAATAGATGCAATTTGTAGCGGCATATATGCTGATGAGAGGATTAACGCCCAACATTGATCAGGATCTATTTCTCCCAAATATTTACAATGGCGTGAAAAATTGATTTCTCTGGCCGATCGTAATACCACACATGCTGTAATCAAGTGCTCTAATGTTTCAGGTGGACTTAAACAGAAACGACAGCAAATGTCAGTAAATGGCAAAACCTTACGCTGGACCAAAGTGCCTTTGTAGGCCATAGTTCAAATCTCATGCGTAAAATTCCAGAACGAAATTAAACAGATGGAGCACGCATCAAGTATGTTGGTAATGAGCGGCTTTTTTTGGTGGAAATCTATTTACAGAATCATTTTTATATTGCAAGCATTGATCTTGAGTTTTGATCCAGTCCACTTCATACATTTTCGATTTGGCTTTGTCTGGATTTGTAAGCAACTCATCGATAGATACATTTGCTTCAGCCAGTGTGTAGTATATCTTATGAGTCCATTTGATTACAAAAGCATGTTTTGTTGAAAAGAAATAGTAAACCAAAGTGCTTAGAATGGAATTTTGCTTCGTAGATACCAAGCATTTCCTAAAAAGAGCGTATGCTCGCCAGAGGTGGAGCGCTCAAAGGGAAACTAGCCCCAGGCTCATATCTCTGCCAAACGTTTGGAATGCATTGAGGAAGATGCAAAACTTGCTTCCAATAGGTTGCTTCCCATTTATCAAATTGGAGGGTGATATCACCAGACATGGTTTCCAATCCATATAAAATGCCTGGTACTATTTTCATGTTCCAGAAAACCCAGGCAGGTTTGATTGAAAACTTCCCAAATGTGTATAAAATAATTTTCGACTGGGATATGGCTGTGACTAGCTTTGTCTCAATTTGCACGATTTGAGATCTGGCGTTATTATGACCGTCAAAGGCCATGCCCAAATATATAAACTGTGGGGCAACAATCAGAGGTATAATATTAATCGACCAGATGAAGACATTCTTATGTACCCTTTTTGGGGAGTAGAACACAATTTGGCTTTTATCAGTATTAATCCATAGTTCATTTTGCTTGATATAAGCTTGGAAACCAGCGAGCAGTTTTTGAAGTCCTATTTGTGTTTTGGAAATTAATAGCAGGTCGCCTGTGTACATGAATGCTTTTACTGATTGTTCATTAAATTTAGGTGAATCTGAAATGATTTGATCAAAATTATATCGGACATCATGTATGAAATAGTTGAATATTGCAGACGCCAAAAGACAGCTTTGCTCAGGCCCTGTGCTGTTTGAATTGATCTTGATAATAAACCTGCAAGGGACAGTCTGACTTGTATTGATGTGTCAGAATGTAGAGCTGAGATAATATCATAAAGAGATGCTGGACAGTGGTCTCTATTCAATTTAGAGAATATAATCTTGCCCGAAACTGAATCAAATGCAGCGTTAAGATAAACAAACGTGAAAAAGACTGGCTGTTTTAACTTTTGGCATTGATGTTTAATGGCATTCAAACATAATAAATTAATGGTGGTGCCTAGATCTGCCACAAATCCCGTTTGCGATGGATCGCTAAGATGACATTTCCCCGTCCAATCATTAAAATCTCTTAGGATCAGTTTTGCAAAGAATTTTTCTTGGGCGTCCAAAAGCACAATTGGACGATAATTACTGGGCACACTACGATCCGCCCTTTTAAAAGATTGGGATGATAATGGATGTTTGCCATGATGTTGGTACCCTTTTCGCTATTAAGATTTCCCGAAATAGTTTGTATAAAATCCGAGCCCATTCTGTCGGGTGTGTCTTGAACATCAAATTGTTGAGCCCATCGGGACCAGCCGTGCGGGATGAACTTGCCTGCAATATAAAGTCATAAATGGTCTGTTGTGTGAAAACTACTTGCCAGTTATCCATTGAACTAGAAACACGGGGCATGCTAGAGTAATGAACATCAGAATAAAGATCTGAATAAAAGGAGATCCATTGATGTTCTTGTACTCCATTAATCTGGGAGTCAGCTTGCATGTTACCCGAGTGGTTGCTTAATAGTTGCCACATGCAACCTGAGTTTTTGTTTACCATCGCTAACCCCATGAGCTCACTGTCTTTCTGGAACATGAGCGATTTCCGACTTCGGATCCAGTTCTTATAGCAGCATTTAGCTGTTTTAAGTTCCCTGCATTGCGTTAGCGGATTAAATTGCTTAAGAATTTTCCAAAGCTGTCTATATTCCGCACGTCTTGCACGCAGGGCTGGATCAAAGGTATGGACATGTTGGATTAAGTTGTTCCGCGGGATAGTGATGGTGTTAGAAAATGCTGAAAGCAAATCCGGGTATTCAATTGAGGAATGCCCTGAGATGCGATGGTCTATGTCTGATTGAAATTTCGCCAGCTCTGCTTGATTCCAGCGTATTCTGGATCTCGATGAGTTGGTGATCATGGCTTGAGGATAGAAATTAGGGATTTGAATTAAAGGGTCCCAAAGAATGGTTAGTGGTAGAAGTCTATGATCACTTTCCTTTTGATCTGTTACAACCAATGTTTGAATATGCTGTAATAATGATGCTTCAATATAATCAATGGTGCTACTGCTGTTTCCTCTATGCCAAGTATGTTGTGGGGGTATATCGCCCGTCACCGCCCCATTGACCATATAGAAATTGTGATTTTCCATAAAGAAAAGCCATGTGTGCACCTCTCTGGTTGCTCTATCCTTGTGCCAACAATCAAGATTAAGGTCGCCCACAATGATGGTATGTGTAATGAATACGCATTTAAGGATGTTGTTCAAAACTCAGGATAAACTATGGTAGAATGTCACATCTGTCATTGCCGCAGGATTGCGCAAATGTTTACTAACGCAATGATCTTATTTGTACAAGTTATTTTTACCAACTGGATGTAGGCATTCACTGAGTCCCATGGGGCTATTGTTAAGCCTAAGGTCACATTGACTGCCACCTTTAAACCAGATGACGGTCTGCCTCTGCCAGGTATAGCCGGTAATAAAACCACATCATAAATATCCCACACAGGCGTGTCTAGAAGCCACGTTTCTTTTAATGCCAGGAGGTGATAGTGACCTTCAAATTTTTTGATCGAGGATTGCAAATGAGAATTTCCCCTTTTGTTCCAACGTGCAATGTCCAGCTCCACAGGGGAAGGTCCTGCTAGTTGTTAATTATACATATGGTTTTAGGTGGACAATGGACCTTCTACTAATCCCTGTGAGCTTTGATAAATGTTGGGTGGAATCAAAGTATGTTGTGGTCTGGCGGCTGCGCGATCAGGGTCTTGTGCGATTAGGAAACGCATGTTAAACAATGCCATTTTGGCTTTCCAGATGGTATTCATAACCACCCCAGATGTTATCCAAAGCCGCACCACCAATTCCACCAAGTCACTAAAGATGTTAAGCACACTGCACCTATTGAGGTCATATGATGGAAATGAGCCGTTTCTGCATTTCATTATCAGCGTGTGACACGGCGAGTTTAGATGATGAGCATAACGAGATGGGTTATTATGCACAAATCTATCAGGGGCTATGTCTGGAAGACAATGAGGTGAACTGGCCCCCTCCCCTTGTCTTGGCAGGCAGTCTCTTGCCTTCACCAAAGCTGTGGGCAAAGCCGTGAAAGCAGCACGTGATGCTGAGTCAGATTTCCAATTTGGGGAATCAAATGGGGTATCTCTGGTTTAGCTGTTCGTGCTGCAAGATAGAGGTCCACCATATGATGTAGATCTTTAATTGTTTTTGGGGTTTCAGACTCATCAATCAAGGCTAATGGTGCCACAGGTAAAGAGAAGGATACAGATTTTAGGAGGAATGATGGGGGCATTACATTTGTCTGCCTTAGCCCCCTCCTGAATAGAGTGTATGAGATTGTTTAACGAACAGTAGGGCTTAGGAGTTTTGTCCTGCTGTAAATCAGGGGTGGCCATCGACGCTTGGTGTTGTGAAGCACTAGCGACATTTAATGCGGAAGACACCATGGGATTTGGCCCATCTGAAGCTTTTGGAAGTTTAGTTGATTGGTCAAGTGCTTGAAAAAAAGCATTCAGTGTTCCTCTGAGGGGTTTGGTAGCAGCCTTTTTTTGTGTTTTTTTATGAACGTGCGGCGACCTTTCATTGCCCGCTTAGGATGTAAATGGGTTTGGATTTGCTTTAAGCCCTTTGTGACATCTTTAGAAGGTTGTTCAATAGAACACTCCTCTCCCAAGGATAAAGTGAGAGGTGTCCTAGGCAGGGCTGGGATCGAATGGTCAGATAGCCAGGACTGATCTTCCCTAAGGGGAACTGTTGGTGTAATATTGTGCTCAATGGCACGAATGATGCCTGATATAAGCGGCAGAGGGGGATTAGGGATTGATGGTACAAGATTAATGTCCTCTACTGCAGATGCCAGTGGGCGAGAACTAGAAGTCTCTAGTTCAGATGACACATTGGTAGGAGATTTGGGTATTGAAGGTGCTGGCGTTGTGTTAATGTAACACAAAGATTGTCTGTTTTTAAAGCAGGTAGTCAACTCGTCCATCTTGATAGTTTGGATGGAAAGTTTGCGGTCTACAGTCTCGTACAATTTTACTAGGCTAACAAGAGTGGTGTTAATGCCCATTAAGGCAGGCTGTAACATGGACAAATAATGAGGTAATGGGTCTCTAAAAGGTGATCGCTGCGGTCTTAGAGTTGGATGTATAAAAGAGTCCGCCAGTGATTGAATTTGAGCCATAGAAGAGTTCAAAGTAACAACCTCAGAGCTAATTGACCGCATCTCCTCAACAATGGACATAGGAGACTCACACTGGCTGGCATGCATTGAAATGCCAGAAGTATTATGTGTCAGCGTGGGAAAGGCAATTGGAGAAAGAGGGCAGAAAAACATTGTGTCAGCAATATTACCCTTAACTGAGGTCAAAATCGTATGGTCAGATAATAGATGTGAAGTTGGCCTTGGTTTAGGTGTCTTTAAAGACCTACATGGGATATTTGTCGAGGAGAGCGTGTGTGGTCTGGAAAACGCTGCCGCTTGAGATGGATAGGCATGTGGCAAGGCAGAAGATGTAGATGCACACAGAGGGATTCTCAGCGGGGTAATTGTGAGGGCAGATTGGAACAATTGAGGAGGAATGTGGGGAATGGCTGTTGCATTGCTCTCTGAGGAGCTAAGAGGCTTGTGTGCGGAAAGTGCCGGCATGGTTGTTTTAAGGGAATAAATTGTGAAAACCATAATGGGCTTTTGGTAAATACAATAATAACAGCTTTAATTTTAGGTCTATTCCACAAAGCTTTCCAATATACTTTCCAAAAAGCCACTGCTATAACAATTATAAAATTGCACTGAAGAACCAAAATAAAAAGATTATACCAAGGCTGCCGGGCCACTGCCTCTCCGCCTCGCGGAAAAGCAGGTAATTCTACGGGTGCTAACACGAGTACGCACGCGTGCATGCACAATTTATGAAAGTACGGTGTTGCGAATGGGCGGGCCGAGGGCGGGTCAAGCAGCAACTGTAATAGAAAAGACACAATCAGTTCAGGTTGTGTCTAGCAAACGTAGCAAACATGGCCAAGGGCAGCTTCAATAGATGAATCACAGAGTGAATGTAATCTTCAAAAGTCACCTTGATATCTGTGTACTTAGACACAAGTCTGTGAGTCTTGCTGGATAAGCAGCCACAAACAGCACACAACAGAAGTCCGGCAGGGAGACTCGCGGCAAAGCGGGTACTTCTATGGGTGCTTACACGAGTGCGCGCGTGTGCACAATTTATGAAAGCACGGAAGTACGGCGTTGCGAATTGGCGGGCCGAGGGCGGGCCAAGCAGCAACTTGATATCTGTGTATATGGACACAAGTCTGTGGGCCTCATTACGAGTTGCTCGGTAAAAGCGGGTTCATTTCCGGCATGCCGGAATGAGAGGGTCCTTGCTCGTATGAACCCGCTAACAGCGGGTGATTATGAGTGCGCGAGCACGCACGTTCCCTCATGCTGGTAGTGGCAATACTGCCATGCCGGTAAAGTGCCACCAACCCCCCTATACCGGCATCGCGTGGCCCGCCCATAGCGTTACCGCCTCATACCAACACCTAAATACCGGCACGGTAATACCGGCACGGTATTACCGTGTTCGTAAAAACCGGACCCGGAAATTACTTCATCGTGCAGGAACGGGAAATGGGCCGGCGGCCATCTTTAAAAACACAATCCATTGCCATCCTCCATAACCACCACTACACTCGTGTTGTTGTGTGCCACAACTGAATCAGGATGTCGAAGGCCACCAGAAAATCCACCCAAAGGAAGAGGAAGCAGCGTTTTTCTGATGCTAAACTCACAATGCTTGCTAACACCCTCGAACAGCATGCATACACTATCAGAAGCACAGACCTCAAGCATGCGGCCCAAACCAGAAAAAAAGAGGTGTGGCAGGAGGTCGCTCAGAGGGTGTCGGTAGTGGGGAGCACCCCAAGGAGCGTACGTAATTGCCGAAAGCGCTGGGACGACCTCCGCCTCCGGGTCAGGAAGATCCTGGCGGAGAATCGGAGGACCGCAATGGCGACAGGCGGTGGCACACACTCCCCTGTAAAGCTCACTGCATGGGAGGAGACCGCAAGTGCATTTATTGACCCGGAATCCATAGAGGGAATAGGAGACCAGGAGTTTGGCGCTGCAACTACCACAGAGGAAGGTGAGTGAACCATCACATCCACGTATACCAAAACATGATGTGGCACAAGTGATGTGGAAGTTAGACTAGGCAAGGCAATGCATGTTCCAAGGCGACATCAACACATCCGTAGAATAATGAGTGCCACATCCTGCACCACACGCATGCTGAGTGAAAATTCCAATCCCAACAGAGGTGCAACATGACCCAACCATGCCCATGGGACCCACCACACAGACACCAAAACAATGCAATGCCACCAGCCATGCATTGATTGCCAACATGTCCCCTCAGTACACCAAATGCCACACACCAGAAATGAAATGATGCCTGAATGTATGTACATATCACACCGCAATACATCATAGCTGCCATTTGACAACATCACTGAGGACCTGCATCTCTTCTATCTCCCAGGCACCGATGAGGAAGGTGGAACAGAGGACAGGGGTCCGAGCACATCCAGTGCACGCAAAGGGACCAGGGCCACCGCCACCCCTTTGTCCAAGAAAATGCCTGCAGCCACACCCAGTGTGCCACGCAAGGCATCAACCCTGCAGGGGGCACCTGCTGCGACAGAACAGCAACAGGCACCCACACCAGTGGTAGCTGTTCCGCCGGCCACCATGGACGTTGTGTCCACAGAGGTGGATGAAGAGGCTGAAGTAACGTCTGGAACACCCACCCCAACCCCCATTGCCAGCCCCCCCACCTGCGGAGTCTGAGAGCCTGGACGATCCATGTCTCCATGTCTCCATGACTCTGACTTTGGAGAATCAGACATTGGGATCTTCGAGGAGGACAGTGCCCAGGACGAGGACCCCACGCAGGTGCCTTCCACCACCCTGCCTTTCACCACCCTGCCAGCCACCAGTACACCTGCGGCTGAAACCTCCTTCGAGGCCCGCCTGGCAAGGGTAGAGGCCCGCTGAGAGTCAATGCTTCAAATCATGCGTCAACAGGTCGACGCTGGGAATGAGGCCATGAAGGCCATAGCCACGGCCATTGCTGCCAATACAGCTGCCGTGGAGGCATCTACGTGTGCATTCAGGGAGTGCATGGGGTCACTGACCCAGGCCCTTCTTGCGAACATCCCGCAAATGCAGCGGCCACACCATGGCCCAGCCAGGGGACTGACAATAGACACCTCCACTACAACAACCCCTTCAACCTCGGTGCAATCGAGCCATGTGCGGTTAACGCGCAGGAGCGCACGGCGCTCGGCCATGGCACCCCCAGACCCAAAAGTCGCAAAAAAATAACATTATGTGCAATGACAAAACGTGAAGAACTACATTGGTGAAGGGAACACTGTTTGTTGCACACATGGGGACATTTGGGATCTGTGGGGTGGGTGAGGGAGTTTGTTGGGGTATTTTCTGGGGTCTGTGGGGTGGGTGAGGGAGTTTGTTGGGGTATTTTCTGGGGTCTGTGGGGTGGGTGAGGGTGTTTGTTGAGGGTGTCTTGGAGGGGGGAATTGGCACATTTTTGCTGTTACAAATAATACACAAGTTGTGAGAAGGAAAATCCATGGCTGGACATTGTTATTTTTCGTGTGCATCCATTTAATGTGTTACGGTGTTCAGTGCCCAACTCCCAACATTCCCTTTGTGCATGTTCACATTGGCCCAGTGTCTGACTGACACAAGTCTTTCATAGTCCCTGTGTTTCAGAAGTATACCTGAAGTCGTGCTTGCCGTACTGCATGGCCATCCCGTGCATCACGTACTGGCAGTGGGGCTACTTCACCTCCGTCTCCATCCTCATCATCCTCACCCGGCCCATGCATGTCAATGTCAGGTGACAATGGTACATTTCTCCGGACGCACATGTCGTGCATCATGACACAGGCTATGGTGATCTTTGCCACCTTCTCAGGCCTATATAAGAGTGCCCCACCAGTCCTTCGACAGGCCAAAGGTCTGCTCAATGACAACACAGGTACGGGTGTGCACACGATTGTACTCCTCCTCATGGCCGTTCTGCGGGTTAGGCACAGGGGTGTGTAGCCACGGCCTCTAGGGATATCCTCCATCACCTGCAAGGACATTCAAATAGGTATGTGTCACTCTGAACTCCTGTAATTTAGGGAGCACAGTCATGCCGCAAGCTATTTGGTGTGGCCATGCTCATGTCCCTGTTAGCATGAAAAAATGTTATGTAGGTGCAATCTGTACTGTCATGAGGTGTGGTAGTCTGGATGGCGTTCAATAGATGATGCAGGGTGTAATCATGCATGCTGAGGCAGATGTGCTGTGGCAGTGCCACAATGTTTTGACTCCTATTCATGCTGTTCATTATTTACTATGCATGGTCACATTGCCCACATAGGCACACTTGCCGTCATGTTCATTCATGCATTGCTTGCCATCACCATGGTGGCCTGGTTGTTCCTCTTACTTGTCCTCATTGATATGCATTATTTCTGATCTTGGGCCAGGTGAAGTGTCATGTACCGTTCGACTGGTTCAGGTCAGGAGTGTTTGGCTCTGCATGCATTCTCCAATCACCGGCTATTCCCACCCAGGTGCAGTATCCCCCCCCTCATGCATCCCCACACATCAGTACCCCAAAGCACTGCCATGGGATGGTTGTGCAACTCACCAAGCAGCCAGGCACGTGGTCCGGCATGTCGCTCCATTTGATGGGGTACCCTGGATTTACCCAGTAACATGGCATCATGTGTTGATCCAGGAAATTGGGCGCAGCAATTGGTGATGATCATCCTGGAGTCACATTCCATTTGCACATTGATGGAGTGATATTGTTTGCGATTGCGGTACACGGCCTCTATGGCATGGGGGACTATCAATTCACATGGGTGCAGTCGATGGCACCGACACAATTGGGCATGCCTGCCAGTGCATGGGAGCCTACTTTGGTTTCGGCTATCTCCTGGGCAGTCTGTGGTAGGGATATGTGGGTGCTTGCGTACTTCATGAGGGCATCCAGCACTTGGTTCAGCATGCATGAAAATAGTGGTTGTGAATTGCCATGCAGCTGGCCCACTGTGTGCTGGTAGGTGCCTGTGGCCAGGAAGTGTAGCACAGACACCACCTTTAGTAGTGGGGGGATGGCAGTGAGTATTTCTATGTGGCTGCAATGTGGCAATGTCGTTCTGTATCATGTGCACTATGGTGGTGATGGTGTCACTGTCCAACCAGTACAGGGTGTGGATCTGCTCAGGGGTAAGGTTGAATGGGCTGGGTCTGGTGCGAGGTATTGCTGGCTGCCTACAAGGCTCTGGTGGCTGCGCTGGTGGTAATGGATGGGCCTGTCTCAACCTCCTTCTCCTCCTGTGTCTCCTCTATTCTGCCTGTTCTTGCTGCTGTTGTTGTTGCAGTTGTTGCTGTAGTTTTTCAGTATAGGCGGGTCCTCCTGCGGCATGTTTGCAAATGCTAGTGGTGGCATTTTGGTGTAGGAAGGGTGGTGGTGTTTAGTTGTGCTCCTTTTGTACTGGCCAACTCTGCATTGCCTACTCCGGGGGGGGGGGGTTGTGATCTGTGGGTGTGCTCAGTTCATACTGGCACAGCCTCCTTTGACTCCACCTGTGGGGATTGTGTGCACCAGTGGCAGCTCCCATGTTTCTTGCTTGCTGTTTGCGGGTGGTCCGCGATGCCTTTTTTGCCGGCATCATGCAGCCCATTATTACCGGGTTCGCGATGCCGGTATTTGCATCTTTGCGTGGGTTGGAATTGCCCCCTATTACCGGCATGCCGGTATTTACTTATTTACTACCTGAAGAGGCGCGTGTCCGCGCCTATGCCGCTATTAGCGGCACAGTAAATAACAGTGCCGTAAATACCGGGTGTGTGGGTCAGAATGCTAGGGAATGTTAAATGATGCCGGTATTTACATACCGGCATCATTTTTCCCTTACCGGCATACCTCGTAATGAAGCCCTGTGAGTCTTGCTGGTTAAGAGCCACAAACAGCACACAACAGAATTCAGGCAGGGAGACTCGCGGCAAAGCGGGCACTTCTACGGGTGCTTACACAAGTGCGCCTTAGTGAGGAATAGTGAACCAAAAATGGTAACTTTGAGTGTCTAAACTCATATTGTAGGTACTAGTCATCAGGCAAGTGGTACACTCAGATAATAGTGGACATTGCATCATTCGACCAGTGGTAATTATTTTGGTATTTTCCACTTTGTATTCAAGCCAGTAAGGCACTATCAAGCATCAGGCACATTAGGATAAAACTGCACATTGTGCCATGTAAGCTTTGGGAACGTTTCTCCATTGCTCCATGATATGTTGAGCAGTAGGGGGGGGTTCAACATCCTGGTTTTGTGTGCCTTTACAAGGCCAGTTTTGGAATTGAAATGACTGCTGGTAATTGTCTGGGTGTGGATGCCAGGAAGATGCAGACAAGCATTGCCTTTGGAAAAACTGGAGTCTGGTGGAAGCAAAGAAATGTTAAGCCTACTCTAGATGCGAACAACCTGAGGCTGTAGAGAGGGGACGAAACAGCAAGCACCTTTGCCATCTTGATAGAAGCCCCTTTGCCTTAGCAAGTAGCCTTTTTGGCATGTGTTTTCATTTCTTACCACCTTTTTAATTTAACGCCCTTAACTACTCACATCCCAGACTGAGACACATACATGTTATGGAATGTTGTATGATATTTATTGAGGTGAAATATGAAATGCATGTTCCTTTGCTTTGTCTTTTTGAAAATGTATAAAGGTTTTGTAAACCACATAAACAATTAGAAAAACATGTAAATAATTGTTTATGTTTGTCCTTTTCACTTTCCTGGTTGGTGAAGGTTTATAAAGGTTAAATGTGTTATAATGAGTAGGTTTTGGACTGTGTTATATAAGAATGAACAGTTCTGCATTAGATCTTTCGATTTGTAGTTTGTACAATGACATGAAATAATATAAGGGGGTCTTTGCTTCTTTCAACAGAGAATGAGCAGTCGTCAGATTATCCATGCTGGGGAGAAGTCCAACGAGTGCATGGAACATGATAAGCACTTTCATCACAAAGCACACCTGAGAAGGCATCGGACATCCCACACAGAGGAAAGAACGTTCACGTGCACAGAGTGTGAGAAAAGCTTCAGTCAGAGCTCAGATCTCTACAGACATCAGAAGATTCATACTGGGGAGCGACCGTACCAGTGTACAGAGTGTGTGAAAAGCTTCACTCAGAAGTCACATCTGTACCTGCATCAGAAGATCCATACTGGCGAGCAACCATACCAGTGTACGGAGTGTGGGAAAAGCTTCACTCAGAAGTCACATCTGTATCTGCATCAGAGGCTCCATACCGGCGAGAGACCATACCAGTGTACAGAGTGTGAGAAAAGCTTCATTCAGAATTCAGATCTGTACAAGCATCAGAAGAGCCATACCGGGGAGCGGCCATACCAGTGCACAGAGTGTAATAAATGCTTCACTCAGAGCTCAAATCTGTATAAGCATCAGAGGAACCATGCTGGGAACCGACCCTACCAGTGTACAGAGTGTAAGAAAAGTTTCAGTGGGAAGTCGGGTCTGTACAGGCATCAGAAGAGCCATACTGGGGAGCGACCTTATAGGTGTACGGAGTGTGGGAAAAGTTTCACTCAGAACTCACATCTGTGTAAGCATCAGAGGATTCATGCTGGGGAACATCCATAACAGTGAGTGTCGTGTGGGAAAAGGCTTACTCAGATCTGGCATCTGCACCAGCTTCCGAAGAGCTATACTGGAGAGCAACCCTACCAGTGTACAGAGTTTGGGAAAGGTTTCACTTGTAACCCCAGTCTGTCCAGGCATCAGAAAATCCATATCTAGGAGAATCCCCCAACAATGAAAGCAATGCAAGAAGAGTGTCAGTGACCCCCCTCTCCCCCCTCGAGGCATGAGTGGGAATTGAAGGACCAATACTGAAGAAAGCCCTCTGGTAAGCACTTTAATCGGGCATTACACATGATGTCTCATCTGACATTCCACATGGGAGATAAACCTCACTAGTGTACTGAGCTGTACTGTGCGAAATGTTTTGCAAACAGTTCAGCCCTGGACCAGTATCTGAGGATCCACACAGTGGGAAAGGCCCATCAGAGCCTTATCTCTGAACTGTCCATGAAAAACCCACACTGGGGAGTCTCCTGCTGTGTACACTTTAGACTGTATAACTGATATCATTCATCTCACACGATGTAAAGACTGTACAAGTGTACTGGGGGGTGAGAAAAGCTTCCTATACAGCTCAACTATTTACATCCATGTGACGAACATACAGGAGAGAAGTGATGTGTGGTCAGCAATCGCAAACAAGGTATTTCACCAAAGTGGTTGCAGTGCAGTTCTGTTGAACCTTTGTAAATCAGCTGTGTACCTGCTCTGATGTTCACTGTGAACAGTGTTTTTTTTTGTTAGAAAACAGCAGCTAGCAAAAAACTTTCCCCAAAAGCTGCAGCGACCACTGCTGTGCACAGAGCACAGGCCGGTTAAAAGAAGCTGATTTGCTACTGCTTCTAATGCAGAACATTAACCAAGCACACCTGCATTTTATATTCCTTCCCACCAACGAATATATAAAAATATGCACTGATCTCTGAAATCCTAACCCCAGGAAAAAACAAACTGTTATGATTATTGTTTAGAGTATTTCTTGAAGGACCTGGCTTCGGGTAACAACAGAGTGCTTTACAAGTCATTGAAGAAGCACACAACTAGGGAAGCAGATCGCCATGGGACCAATACACAGGAACAGGGAGAGGCGGAGGATGGGCAATTTGGCTGCAAGGGATCTACAAGCAAGTAGGGAAGTTAATGGAGTGGGGGTAGATCGCCCAGTCGCAGATTTGGTTGGGAGTGGAGGGTGTGTTGACCTAAGTGTTAGAAGCCAATCCTTGGGGGTTTGGAGGGGGCTTTAAACTTATTTCTGATATCTGCAGAAGCAAGGGGGGGCCAGTCTTGTGTTGATGGCAAGGAGTTTCCAGAGGCGTCGACACAGAAGGCCTGTCTTCTGGTTCTTACTCTCCTGCACCAGCAAAGATAAAATCTGCACATGTCCTTGCTGCTGGTGGATCATATGCCTCTGAGATGCCAAGCATTTCAGCAAGGTAGCTTGGGGACTTGAGCAGTGCTTAATTTGTGCCGGTGTTTGGCGGTGGCCAACACCAGCACAGTTATTTCGGCACCGGCACTCATTCTGCCCAGGGGATGAAGGCAATGCATTCATCAAAGAAAGTTAACACAAAAGGGTTAACTTTCTTTGATGAATGCAATCGCTTGCTGAGACCATGCTCAGGGTGGGATTGGCCCATCGGCCGTGCTGAGGCCGGGCCGAAAGCGGACCAGGGGCGTGGAGCCGGGTTGAAGCCCACACCTGGGCCATTTTTTTAGTGCACCATGGTGTCTCGCGCAGCCTCGGGGGCCTACTCTGATCATGTTTGCTCTGCATGATCACAGTAGGCAGGGCCTGCAGGCAGCGAGTCGGCGTGATACACTATGGCGGCAGTTGAACTTTGCAAGTGAAGTTTTACTTTTTTACAAAACACTGGGAGCGGCGGCCCGCTCCCTGTGTTTTGTAAAAAAGTAACACTTCACTTGCAAAGTTAAGGTTGGGGCCATGGTGCCTCCCTGTCGACTCCGCAGCTGCAGACAGTGCAGCGACAGCTCGCTGCAGCAGCACCCCTGGCATTTCCTGCAACTGCTCTTTGGTGTCCACTGCCTGGTCCGTGCCAGAAGACCTGGTGGTGGGTCCGCGCACGTAACTTTAAGGTATGTCGCCATGCACATTTCGTGCCTTCATGTTTTGTATCTGCATGTTGTTTGCGAGCGTACGTGTTTCCTGTGTGCCCATGCCTCCCCAAAATCCAACTCTGTTGGCTGCCACAATGCTCGTTTCTCCTACAGTGAAGGGAAGCGCTGGTGTTGCCCTTCATTACTATTTTAAAAAATGCCATTGGGGACTCCTTTTTAATTGACTTGTTTCTGCCTGCTGGATGGGCGTAAGAAATAGGCAGTCTTTTCTCGTGGTATTGCACCTCATAGGCTCATACGTGGTATTTAATTTCAGTTTTTGGAGTCCAACCAGCCGTAAACACCGGAGTAATGTGGCAGGCAGTCCTTGTATAGCACCTTAGTCCGTTACCGCACGCGGCAAGGCTGTACGAGCAGCTATATATATTACAACATTGTCACACTACATTCAGCCCGAAGGCTTTGGTACTTAACAAATAAACTCACTATAATGTAGACAGTTTTCAACTGTATTTAAAACCAGGGTCTTGTGAAATTGTAAGCACTGCTCCGAACTGTAGTTTCGCACCATCCAGGTCTGCTCTGTGGCCTTGAAACATTCTGTGGTTTCCTGGGATGCCGGTGTTAAGAGGCACCGCCAATAGAATACAGACTCCTCATATCAACCACACACCTTATGACCCCACCTACTTACTCGCCTCACCTTTCCGCGCCCCAGCTAAATCAGGCGTTATTGCTGCTAGAAAGTGTCCATGTCTGATAGAAGATCGCTACGAGTAAGGTGATTAAATGGGATAACACACACACGCGCGCATTCAGTGACTCAGCCTTTTATCCATTTTCCAGGCAAGGGCGGACTCGTTTGAATTTCCCTAACAGGTCTCTCTAATTTACCAAAGCTCAGCATATAGATACCACCTTTTTGGTATGAGGCAAAACTTTGAAAGCACCCATGCCCCCCCTCCTCCCGCGGATGTCAACCATCTATCAGACATCACAGCTGGGAGACGTCGAAGATTTTAATCAGTTTACCTAACGTTAATATGGATTGCTAAGGTGGCCCTCACCTCCCCCGGGAGCCCCGGCCTGTAGGAATGCCCATCCGTCTCTGGGCGACAAATGCTCCCCTCCAATCTGAAGAGTTTGGAGAAGGGGACAGATTAGACTGGGCCTACAATTAACGTTGGGCTGAATCGGACAAGATACGACAATGCTGTGTTCCTATGTATTTTGATTTTCGCAAATTGCAGTAATAGCATGGGTTTTTTTCTGCCGTTGTCTCTGTTACGATCATCACAGACATTCCATCTTAGTGTCTATGGTCACCTGACAACATTCTTGTGCCTAAAAGCTTGTGTACAGTTGACCATAGCACATCAAGTGCCCACCCATTAACTGCCCAGTGCCCATATCCATTCTAATCCCTAAAGTCATTCCCACCCAGTTCCTTCCCCTGCTGCACAAAAACATCACCTCATTGGAACTCTCTGAGCTTGCTTTAATAAAGCCTCACCATCAAACTTTGCACTTGAAGCGCCTGCCAGTTCTTCTTAGAGTTAATGACTTAATTGACGCTGTAGGCGTGCTACTGGTGTAATAAAAATGTGTTAACCAGGTTTCCCTTGAGCCACTTGATTTATAAGCACTATGCATGTCCTTCACTGAAGTCCTGTTAAAAACAAGTAATGGCAAAGCTAACAGTTTTGGCTTTTGTATAAGTATTAGGCATTTGCCAGACACTACTATTAGATGCCCTGCCCAGGTATTTGCACCATTTTTCACCTGCTACCATCTATAAATTGATAAGAGGGTAGAGTAATACAGCCACGAATTTCCCCTTCTCAAGGAGTTCCAAATACTTAGATGCGGAGTGCCGGAAACATGGTAGGATTACGCCTTGTTGGCTGTGCGCATCCCCTATCTGCAGAACCGGTGCCACTGCCATCACAGTAACACCGGTGGAGAGGGATGTACCGCCGCTAAGGTTGGTGGTGCATCCGCCTCCGCGCATGCCTGCCGGATGTAGCGGCACCGCGGACATGGAGCCGAAAACACTGGAACCAAAAATAATGTGATTGCCGGAACCGGAAAGAGCCTGGCGGCCATTATAAAAATCACAATCCACTGCAATCTCCCTGTGCCTGAAGCCATCCACCTCTTCTGAGTGCCTGAGCCAATCAAGTGACATGTGAGCCAAGATTACCCAAACCCACTAGCGCAAGCAACGCTTTGGTGAGGCTGAGCTCAACATGCTGTTAGATCACATTGTGGAGCATGGCAGGGAGCTTTTTCTTCAGCAGACCAGCGCCGCAGCATGCAGCTCCGGAGGAAGGCAGTCTGGGCGGAAGTTGCCCATAAGGTGACTGCTGTGGGGGTGACACCACGCAGTGTCAAGGACTGCCATAAGTGGTGGGATGACATGCTCCTGACGGTGCGCAACCTCCTTGCTGCACACCGCAGGCACTGCATGGCTACAGGAGGCAGACCACCCTCACCCATCAAGCTGCTGCCCTGGGAGGAGAAGTGCAGCAGTGTGCTGCATATGGAGGGTATTGAGGGAGTCGGTGCAGCGGAGGCGGGAGCTGGGACACCTGTTCAGGCAGGTGAGTACAGAAAGTGCCCAAATATCAAGCACACACCCTGCCCCCCTTACCACCACTGCACTTATATGGCCATAGCACTGCCCACATCACCATGACCCAGCACTACCATGGCCCCCCACCTAGTGAATGTTGCACAAAGCAAGTCACATGCCATGCCTCCCATGCATGCCCCATAGCCAACCACATGACAAGGCACCACACATGACTGTGTGGGTATCGAAACAAAGGTGCCTGTACGTACACCGGCACACATGTCACTGGACCGGCACACGCATGATGATGCCCCATTACAGTGGCTGTATCACTCAACAGGCCTGTCCCTGGTAGGGGCTGCGGGCCTGGCATGCTGAGTTGCCATTGAAGCACCGGCACCATCAACAATGTTGCCGCTGCATCCTTGTACATGGGTACTGCATTGACCACACACACAGGACCGCCCCCCCCCACCCCAATAACCAGCACATGAGAACACTGATGAAGAACTCATAAGCAGCTTCTACTGCCAATTGAAAAAGACAGAATCCATGATAAAGACACTGTGCATCCTGGCCACGAGTACAGCATGTGTGCATCCCATGCTGCCACTGCCACCACAGCACAACACTGGTAGGGCCTCACCTGCACACACACATGGGCGATAGAAATACAATATTTTATCATATCATAAAATATCATATCACCCACCCACCCAATGGGGAGTACATGTCTCTTACATGACCCCGTCATCCCTACCACGAAAAACCCACACACATCCTGGGCATGCAACCAGGTGACACATCGACTCCAGGCACACACCCCCAAACATCTCCCTCAACACATCCCAACTACCTGCACATGGGCAGACCAGCATGCCACTACCCACAGCCAAACGCCAGTGTACATGTCAGCAATCCCAGCACAGCTCTGTTGCATGTGCCGCCTGCACAGTGCCTGCAGCTGTGGTCACACAACACATGCATGAGTTGGACATACCATGCAGCACTGCATGCCCGCACAATATAATTCTGCACGATCACCATCTTGCATGTAACTGTACAATTGTTAGCCAGGCAGGTCACTGACATCATGCCTTTCATTGACCCACAGGAACATCATCTGACACGGACAGAGGCCAACCTGACACATCGAGGGGCATTGGACGTGCAAGGTGTACGTCACAATGCCCATCAACGTCCCGTGCCAGTACATCTGGCAATGTGCACGTGACAACTGCCACTGTGCACCAGGCAGCCCCGGTGGCAGATACCCCAGCTGCCCCTGTGACCCAGCTGCAACAAACCACCTGCCAGTATCTGCAGTGTCAAAGGCACACACAAGTGGAACGGCATGGGGATGTGCACCACCCCCACCCCAGCAGCCCGACTGACACTAGTGATGGGGATGCAGCTGGAGACGCTGGACTTCACACAGGGGACGACACTGATCACACCGCGGATATGTTAGGCACATTCAGCCCCATGAGCCTAACAGGTCCACAGCGCTCACCCTACCCCTTTGTCCGTGAAATGAATGCATGTCTCAGACGCATGGACAAGCGTCAGGACACCCTCACTGTCCTGGTGCAGCAGCACCTGGAAGTGTCTGACTTCATGAGGGAAAGTAACCAGGCCATTGGATGGCGGGTTGCCCATGTAATTGAGTGGTCAACTGCGCCCACAATACATTTGGCTAGGAGGGTCTGTGAGGGCAACAGCATCCAGTTCATTATTGCCGAGACAATGGCACTGGCCCTTGTGGGATGTATTTACCCATGCATCCGAGCCCTACCTCAAAACTGTGCAGTACTGACATGGAAAACCTCATGATGGCCAGAGCTTCCCAGAAAATGCACAGGGAAATGCATGAAGAATAGGCTGCCACCCATTTTTGCCGATATTATGGGCACAGAAGGACACTGCCTAAAACCACCATTGGACTACCCTCACAGTAGTCTGAAACCATTGGGAATGGCAATGCTGATTGCCAAATGCAACCTAGAATTGTGGGGAATTCATTTGTTAAATCCCAAAAATGGGTGCAGTACCAGTACTCACCACTATCCAAAAGCCGGCGTTTTAAAACCACCAGATTTTGTAGAAAACTGAATAAATGAACCCAAAACAGGCCAAAGAAAGACTTACTGAGAGGTGGATCCAATGTAAAGTTATATTCTGAAGTGACTTGAAGGTTTATAACAAGACTGGCTGCGCTGTGGATTTCAGCAGTTTAAGTAAATTTGGACTGAAAGACACTAAAAAAAATCTAGATGTTTAAATTGACTGAGTGACCTACTTTTGAGTGTCACATAGGTTGCAATTGTTTAAATGTCCTAGTTTTAAACTTAGAATCAGCCTTCTAGCTGCATATGTGAAAATGTTTAGTTTTATTTGAATGCAGAAACTGGGGAACAGAAATGACAGCTTAAAGAGATTCCAATTCTGCCTGGCAACTACCCCCATCAGGAGTGAAACTTGAGTCACAGCTGTGTTCCCAGGCCTAGCTGCCCTTTTGCTGCTCACACTAAGGATATGCCATCTATCTGATAATTGAATTACCTGTGCTCTGCAGGAAAGTGAACAAAGCCCTGTCCTGGCTCAGGCAAAGGTTTTATTGGCAGGAGTCGTAAATGGTCGTAAAAAGTGGCTTCCTCCTGAGGAAAGGGGAGGGGCACTGCCTGTGAGAGCAAGCTGGCTTGGCAGAACTGGAAAAACCAGAAATTCAACCTTGTGCTGAGGGTAAACCACACCCCTTTGGAGCCAGAACATAACTTTAAAAAGATGAATAACTCATAGAGCGGACATGTGAAAATTTTATAAATGATACCATAATTCTTGTGATTTTTCTGCCCACAGTTTAAGAGGTTTTTAGAACCGGTGGTATGTTCAGGGGGGTGTCAGCGGAAAAGTGGGGATAACTCTAAATGTATGCATGTTAAAAATCTGAAACTTCATCAGTGAATGTCCGTACTCCCTGCGCACATGTATGTAAAGTTGGGTCAATGTCAGAAATTGCAAAATCAGTTAAAAAGTGAAATATGTGCCATTTCTGAATGCAAGCTCCCAGGAAGAGCAGAGTTTGAACAGGGGATACCTCCTGTAATGCATGATGGGTGCATATGATTTTAAGACAATATGTACCTCTGCAAACATGTATTTGTTTCAAATCTAGATTTGTGTGTAAGTTGACAGGAGGAGTGGACTTTCTGCAGGCTGTAAAATGACATCACTCTGACTCACAGTTCATTCCCCAATCAAATAAGAAATGGAAGTTTTACCAATTAGAAGCTGAGAGAGAGGTAGGGTCAGTGATGCTAGAACACACCCACATTCTAAACACATAAAAGCAGACAGACAGGACAGATAGGGACCTTCAAATTCCATCTGCAGCGGGACGCTCTGCCGGAAAAATCCATACTTTACCTCCATCAAACCTCCAGAGATCCAAACTAGAGACTTCAATCTATCCAGAACTAGAGACCCAGACCAGAGAACCAGAGAGAGCTGACCCAGATCACTGAAGTGCAGAGACCAGAGGCGAATTTAAAACCCTGACCAGATCCGTGATGAGGCCCATTTCACTCAAGAATATAGTGTGAGTACATAGTAAAACTGTGTAGAACCCATCTCTTAGTTAAAATAATATAATTCAATCCATTTTAACCTAAGTAGAACTGCAGCTTAGCAATTGTGTTATCCTGCCATCATTTTTAAAGCTGAAAAAGTGTGCGTTTAAAATTTCAAATCTGAAAAACGACCTTTATTCAATCGTTCATATCTCCGCAACCGTTTGTGCTAGAGACTTGCAGTAACTTTCATTTTGAAGCTGAGTTCCTAGGCTTTCCTAGGACCCCAAAACGATAGGGATAGTCCTTGTGGTTCCTCTGTAATAGCGCTTGGCACATCCGCGAATTTTACCGCGATTTGCAAATTTCTTCACATGTAAAAACTGCTGCTGCTTGCCTTCCATTTGCCAGAATTTCGTTTAACCTGCTAACTATCCCTGCATCATTGCTAGTGTGAGCCTGGACTAATATTAACTAGATACCACTCACCCTGAACCTCTGAAAGGGAATTAAAAGCAATTTAGCATATTTTTTAATTCATTGCCAGCACATATCAAAGCAATTTGGGCCTGTGTTTTTAAACTTCTGTTGTCTAAGCTTGCCGGGGTGAACTGAATCACATTTGATTGCATTTCTGAGAACTGTGTGTTTCCTTCCATTTCCTTGCCTTGCATCAAGGGGGGGAGGGGATTGCCAGAGAAAAGTGATTACATTGTTTTGTTGAAATCATATTGAGTATTTCTATACTGCATTTCATTCATTCAACCTTGCATCCATTTGAACTCTATAAAGCATTTTGTACCACCTTCTTCTTTTGTTCCTATTTACCAGTGTGCTACCTTATCCATTTCATGTCAACTCATTAGTGATTATAAGAAGTGTGCTAGTGCCAGATTCTCCGTTGTTGATCTTTATCATATCAGATTAAGTGTGCTATTCAATTATTAATTTATTATAAAGTGTGATATATATATATTTTAAATTATCAAATAAACCTTTTAAACTTGCAAAACAGAACTACTTCTTGGCTCAGTGGGGTCAGGGGGAGTCCAAGAGAGGGGTGTTATATAGGGGTAGTCATCCAGAACGCATGAACTGGACATAAAGATATATCAATAAGGGTTTTCATTCAGTATTATAGACTAGGCGTTGACTTAGCTGTAGTGTTGAATTGAATCCTCTTACAAATTGGGGGCTCGAGCCGGACGTTTGGGTTAGAATACCACTTGTGCAGCTTAATACAGTGTGCTAACTGACGGGATACATACATCCGGTCGGATCACCACGCTGCATTACGCTGTGAAGCATTCCTCAAAAGGGACACTCCAAGAAAAGTTCTGTTCTGCAAAAATAAAATACTAACTTCAGTAAGTCAGGACAGAGACCAATCTCTAGAATGACGACCTTAGTAGACATGAAAATAGCCAGAGAGCACCTCTTGCATAAGCTATTTGTGAGAGGTGAATGGACCGAACAGGGCCAGGATGCCTGGTTGCAGGCCATCACACAACAGGTCACTGAAACAGGGTCAGATATATATAGAGATCAGGGTCCCTTACATGTGGCCCTGAGTGAGCTATATATGGCTCCTAAAGCCAAAGAGGAACACAATAAGATTGCCAGGATAGCAGCATACCTGTACCTATATATGGGAGACATGCAGGATAGATGTGCTGAAAGCCAAAATCTGGCAAATAGGCAACAGATGGTGTTAGAGAAGGCCCAATCTGACCTGGTCTCTTCTGAGCAGAGGCTGCAGAGGAGCCAGGAGTCAGAAGATGATAGTAGGCAGCACATCATTAAAATAAAGAAGGATATGGATGTGCTGCAACAGGAAAAGGTAGAACAGGATACTAGATTTCTGGCCCTGCAGAAGGAGCACCAAGACAGTTTGGACTCCTTACTGCAGAGCCAGAAAAAGCTGGAGCAACAATTAGACTTTAACAGGGCATGCACGGAGCAGGTAGCCACCCTGCAAAGTCATCTAGATAGAGTGAAGGTAGAGAGCAACAAACTAATTCTGAAAGACCTGGATACCCAGGCAGAGTTTGATGAGGAGCGCCAAAAAGCTGGTGCCCTTCAACGGCAAAGGGACGACCTGGCGGCACAAATGCAGGCTCTTAGTCAGGAAAGAGACGCCATAGGCCAGGAAGTCTGCCACTTAAAAAAGGAAATTGAAGAAAATCACCTGGCCCTCCAGGGGCTGGGTGATCTCCAAAAAGAAAACCAGAACTTGGTAGAGCACACCAGAAGGGTGGAAGATGCTCTAGCAAGAAAGGAGCAGGCCAATAGGGACATTGCCCAGGAGGTAAACCTCCTGCAGCAAAGACTGGCCCAGTTCTGGAGGACCAACCAGGAAGCACAGAGGGAGAATGAGGCCCTCTGTCAACACAATGATAGGCTCCAGCAACAGGTAGCGATGCAGGAGAAACTGATAGAGTCGAGTAAGGCCTTAACAGAGGAACTGAAGGCACAAATGCAGGCTCTTGCATTGCAACAGGGAGCAGGGGCGGATAGAGATGAGGTCCGCTGGGAAAGAGAGACTCCTGACCATAACCGCAGGAGCCCTAACACCAGGGGCCTTCATCTCCCCCAGTCCCTGGACTCTACCACCCCCATGTCGCCTGGCGCACATGAGCACAGGGCCGCAGGGATGGCAGATTACTATCCAGCTAAGAGTATGGGGCTCATAGGCCAGTACCACTCAGGAATGGAGGGGTGGGCATCCGGGTATGGGCACCCAAGTACAGTACAGTTCAATGGGGAACCCCAGGAGAGTAGGCCCATTAAGGGCATCCTGAAAACCTCTGCCCAGTTAGGTCAGTGGAGGGGGTACCCATCAAATCCTGGCAGCAAGGAGGAATCTGAAGACTCCTCTGAACTGCGCAGGACACAGGAGACCAGGTCCCCACATTCTGCCAGCCATTCCCAGGCTCGCAGAATCCGGGAAAACCTGGAAGATCAGACGGGAACCTCTGGGAGCAGTGCCTCTGAGTCCGAGGATGAATGGACAAGGGTTACCCGAACCAAAAAGGCCAATAAGGCAAAAAGGGCCTTGCTTAAGGACCCCTTAAAGCAGATTAAGGCGATCAGGAGCGTCATCACGCCTTACCATAAGAACGCTAAGTATTCTGTTTGGGAGCACTTAGAGCTGTTTGAACAAATGATGGAGACTTTCCACTTGAAGGACAGCCAAAGCTGTATTCAATATGTAAAGTGGACCTTCTCCCCGGAATACTCCAGTTTCTTTGCGGGGCTGGAGGACCAAAATCATTTAAGATGGTCCACCTATAAGGCGGCCATCTTGAAACATTTTTCTGTTCACAGAAATCCTCAAGAGGCTCGCAAGGCAGCCTACAATTTGCAATGTGGGGAGGATCAGGCCCCACAAGAATTTGTGCAGGAGTTAAAGCGTGCTTTTGCACAGACCACAAGAAGGGTGCGCACGGATAGCAGGGAATTTATTAACACGTTTTTCCATGCCTTGCCCAAATATATCATGACCCAGCTCGTGAGGGATTTTCACAAGAAAAGATCTTTAGACTGGGTCATTGAACAGGCTACCCGGATCTATGAGGTGCAGAAACCGGTAGATAGCAAAAGTAATGCCCAGAAAAACCCCAAAGCCAACAGCACCCCTGCTGCTGCCAAGGTGACAGAGGTAAAGGTTACCCCCGTTTTGGATTTGGAGATGGGGGGGCCTAAAAACCTACCTGCACCTAATAATGCTAGGCCCAGAAGGTCCTCGGGCCAGTCACAGACAGGGAGCCAGGGAGGCAGCCCCACAAATGGGGTCCCTCGCTCTCCTGATTATGTAAGTCCCCGTTACAAGGGAAATCGACCCATCCTGGGTTATGTGTGGACTCCTCCAGCCCAAGGGGGGGGATCCAGCCAAGCACCTAACCCAGGGAACTTCCCTCCAAACTTCCCACAGGAGGGCAGAAATTTACCAAACCCTGGGCAGAACTTTTTCCCCAGATATCCTCCCGACTTTCAGCCCCAAAACCATCCATCCTTCTTTCCCCAATTCCCTGAGCCCAGACCACTGAATCCGGGAGAGGGGAGGCCAAGGGTGGAGGGGTACCCAAATCTTCCCAACCAGGGGTACTACCAAAGAAGGGACAGCTACCCTTCCCGGGATCAGCCCAGGGGAGAAAACAGGGCCCCGTATCAGCCTGAGCGGGTTTCCCAGTTAGAGCGCCAGGTTCAAGACATGGCGCGGGATCTGGGTCACATACTGAGGGCTCAGCAGAACCCTCAGATGGGCGTGCCGGCGCAGAACGCACCCAACTCTGGACCTGGTGCTCCAGAACAATGACGGGGGCAGCACCCCGATAACTCACCGGTTCCCAGGGAGGAGGCACAAAGGGAAGGGGGGTGTAAAGCCTTGGAGGAAGCTTCCTTCCTCACTTGTAAACAGCCCCTGGAAACCCAAGAACCGGAAACGAAATCTCTTGCCCCTGAAAGTCTGCCTCCTAAGGAGCAGAGGGGGGGTAGGAGAAACAAAAGACCCAAACAGACTCAGTTTGAGGAGGAGGTACAGATCTTCCAATTTGAGGGAGAGGGATCCTCAGAGGATCCTGGGAAAAGGATCTTCTCCTTCAGAGAGGGGAGAACTCCTCCCAAAGAAAAATGGGTCCCTAGGAATGCAAATCCAGACTGGGGAGATGTGGAGACTGAGCTACCGCCGCCCACCATCTCATCCCAGAACCAACAGCAAGAAAATCCCCGGGTTCAAACCCATACTGGGGACTGCCTCCAAAAAGGGGGGGGCGGCCCAGAACTGGAACCAGGGGAACCCACAATGGCTCTGATCTCCAGTTGCCAAATTTTTCTTTCAGATTCCCAAGACTCTCCACAGAATTCTGCCCAAATCTCTTCGCTAGCAATGTCCAAAACCAGAAAGTTAGCCCACCAGTTGTCCAAAAATGTACATTATCTGTGCCCCCTTGAGGAGAAGGAGGGAAGATATTATGCCCCGGTACAAGTACAGGGGCAGGGTACAATCTCAGCGCTGGTGGACACTGGATCTCAAGCTACCCTTCTGTCCAGAAGGGCCTTTGATGAACTGAATGCAGGAAGAGGAGAGAATTACCAAATTCCTCTCACCTCTCTTCCTGGACAACTGCAGAACTTTGACGGGAAGGAAATTCCCGTCGAGGGGACGGCAGACTTGGACATTAAGATCGGGCGACACAAGTTGAAACACCCGGTCATAGTTGTGACCCCAGAGGGCACCCCTTGTTTACTAGGGAATGACCTCCTGAGAAGGTTGTCACCCCTAATAGATTGCGTAAACAAGGTCCTCTGGACCCAGACTAGCCGACCAATAAAATTAAAACAGAGTGTCAACCATGTTAGTTTAAACGGCACATGCCACATGGTTGAACAAAAATCTGACCAAGTAGAATTTCACTTCCAGAACAACCAAATTCCAGACGTGACAGTAATAGCAGTAGGACAACAGACTGGTGATGGGGGGTCCTCTCTATTTCTGAAAATCAACCTTCCTTCCAGTCTAAAGTGGTATTCCACGCTGGAAGGAAACACTCTGAAATTCTATACTAATCCACAATCAGAAACTCCCACTCCTATAGTCCAGAAAGATGTGAAATCAGCTCAGAGCCTGGCTGAGATTCAGCAAATTGGAGAGCAGTTGTTCATCCCTGTTCAGTTAAATGATGGGAAGGACTCTGTTCTCGCTCGAGTGTGTGTGAACAACGGTAAGAGCTTCATCAGCGAAGCCATGTTTCGCCAACTTCCAAAAGATCCAGCCATTCCCACCTTCAAACTGATAGACAAATGGGAAATGGACCTGGAAGCACCCAATTCAAAACATCTCCTGCCAAGCAGGTGTATGCTCAAAATCTCCATTGGCAACAAGAGCATAGTCCATAATTGTTGGGTCGTGCGAGACGTCACTGCCGCCTTTTACTTAGGCAGTGACATTCTCAATCGCTTTGCCATTAGTTTGGACCTAATAAACTTCAAAGCTTGGTCCCGATTAGCGGATAATCCCATGGGCTTTGATGATCCAGAAAAAGCATTTAGGTCAGCTCAATTGCTACCGTATGCAGTTGAAATTCAGGTTAAAGAGGAAGTCACCATCCCAGAAAGGACCCGACAATTCTCCCTGGAAGTGAAAGTTAAAAGGCGACAAGAGTTGAAAGACCCTGATGCTTACATACATCTAAATACTTCTCTCCAACAGCAAGGGTTGGGGGTAAACCCAACTCCATTAGTCAACATAGAACATGACACCATTCTAATAGAGGTGGATAACAGCGACTTAAAGAGTATTACTCTAGCCGCAGGCACCATTATTGGAATGGCGGTTGATGACCGACATTTCTCCATTGATCTTGTAAATGAACTGTTAGGACCAATCCCCAAGGACTGTGTTGACAGTGACAGTGAGGACAATACAACACCAGACAGGATTTTTACCCGGCATGGGGGGAACTTCCTGGTGTACACTTCCTGCCCCTATGGTAAGGAAGATGTGACGTGTGACTTCAGGAGGGATGAGGTGATTTTCCAAGTCCACGAGGGCTGCCTTTCCCACCTGAAACCTCCGGTCCAAATCAGCACTCTGACCAGGGACTTCTCCACCCAGCTGGAGGAGGCCGCGGAGATAGCCAAACCAGAAGTCTTTCCAGGCTTCCGGCAGATGGTGGAAGAGAGAGTCAACCTAGCTGATGCCTGTGTGACTCTGGAACAAAAGCAAAAGTTGAAACAAGTTTTCTTGGATTTCCAAGATCTCTTTGCGGTAGACTCATATGACTGTGGTCGCACTGACATCCACACAACAACAATCCCCACGGACCCTGGCATGACTCCTGTGTTTGTGAAGCAATATCGCTTGCCTCTCGCATCAATGGAGTCCCTTACTGAAATAATTAAGAACCTTGAGTCCCGGGGAATAATCCGTCCAGTCCACAGCACCTTCAATAATCCGGTGCTGGGAATATTGAAGCCAAACGGCCAGTGGAGACTCTGCGCCGACCTTAGGGAGCTCAACAAACGGGTCCATACTTCCCGATGGCCTCTGCCCTACATTGACCAAGGTCTGGCCCAGATTCAGGGGTCACAGGTATTCACTGCAATAGACCTGACAAATGGATACTGGACCGTGCCTGTCAGTAGGGAGGACCAATACAAACTGGCTTTTACCTTTGGGGGCCAGCAGTACACATGGACCCGGACTCCCTTCGGATACCTCAACTCCGGCAATGAATTCAACATTTTCCTACATAAGGCCATGCCTGACCTGGGTGCGAGGGGTAACCTGGCTTATGTAGATGATGTCCTCATCAAAAGTTCATCTGTGGAGGAACACATAGCGGAGATCCGTTATGTTCTGACGCAGTTGAGGGCCGCCGGAGCAAAACTTTCCTTTCAGAAAGCACAGTGGTGTAGAACCCGTGTTAATATCTTGGGGCATGAGATTACTCCTCAGGGCCTCTGTCCCCAGGAAAAGAAAGTGGAAGCACTTCAGAAACTGAAAGACCCCACAACTCTGCGGGAACTAAGGAGCCTCCTTGGACTGACTAATTACAGCAGAAAGTTCATTGAGGGCTACGCAGAGATCACAAGACCCCTGATTCATCTCCTAAAGGGGGGGGTCAAGTGGGAATGGGGTCCAGAACAATCCGAGGCAGTAAGACAACTCAAAAGAAGCCTCTCACAAGCGCCTTGCCTAGCTTACCCGGTCAGAAACAAGGAGTTCTTCCTGGAGACCGGGTTCTCTAGTACGTGCTTGACGGCAGTATTATATCAAAAGCATGACAAGGTCAATAAAGTAATCTCCTATGCGAGCAAAACTTTATCCTCTGTGGAGGAAAAATTCAACGATTGTGAGAAGGCACTCCTGGCAACGGTGTGGGCATTGAAGAATTACCGCCCGTTTATCCAGGGGGAACACATCATAGTGGAGACTCCACACCAGCCTCTGCAATATCTCCAAAGTGACAGAATCCGGGCCGGAAATGTGAGTAATTCCCGAATTACTTCCTGGATTCTGTCAATGCAAGGCTTTCCTGTGGAGGTCAGATATGGCCAAAACAAGAAGAGTCCCCTCGCGCAAGGTCTGGCTGACTTGCATGATTGTGCCAGAGAAAACTGTCTCGAGGACGAAAGTCTAAAAATAAAGGACAACATGGAGGCATACCTTAATTCCCCCCACAAAGTCTTTGAAGAGGACAAGTGTGAGGGAATGCCCACAGTGTATGTGGATGGATGCTCTTACCATGTTGACAACGACGGGGAGAAAGAACTGGTGGCTGGCGTAGGGAATGCATGGGTGAATGAGTCCCCAGAACCCTCCGCTGGATACAAAATTGGTCCCCGAAGTAGTCAGGTGGCAGAATTGATGGCTGTACATCAGGCCATCCTCACTGCTGTCCAGCATCAACTCCACGAACTGGTCATAATCACAGATTCGGATTATGTACGGAACGGGTTCGTGGTGCACCTGGTTAATTGGAAAACCAGAGGCATGTTATGTGCTAACAACAAACCCTTGAAACATGGGAAGTTGATCCAAAACATTGATGATCTGGTCACATCGAATGGGATGACCATCTACTGGAAAAAGATCAAGGGTCATTCCAAAGTAGAGGGACCAGACAAAACTGGAAATGACTTAGCTGATCAGCTGGCCAAAACCGGGGCCATCCAAGGGGATCTAATTGAGATTGAGTCCCTGTTGGGGGAAATCCAGGTCACTGCCATCACTAGGTCCCAGACAAATGCTCACAACGACCTCTCAATTGCACAATGGAGTAAGGAGACCCCTGATGCTGATTTGATTACTGCTCAGAAGGGGGATCCAATAATTGGTAAATTTTACCAGCACCTTGAGGACCCTGAGAACTTTCCCCTGACGGATACCGATTACATTGGGAAAGAGGACCTAAGAGTGTTGATGAAATGTCCAAAAATGTTCCGGATCCAAGACGGTTTGTTGGTAAGGAAATCCAAAGCTGGCCACGATCAGTGGGTGGTTCCTACCTCATTCCGAAGCCTGAGGTTAAGTCACGCCCATGATGCGGCCACTGCCGGTCATAGGGGGTTTCACACAACCTTGGAAATCTTAAGAGAGGTTGCATACTGGCCACACATGGGGCAGGACCTCGACCAATACTTGAAGGGGTGTCTTGTGTGTGCACAATTTCAGCCATCATCCCTTACGCACCGGGCGCCTTTACAAAAGAGGGGAATGACACTGCCATGGTCAGATTTACAAATCGACTTTGTAGGCCCCGTGATTCGCTCGGCTAGGGGGAATAAGTACATGTTGACTGTGACATGCTTGTTTACCAAGTGGGTGGAATGTCTCCCAGCCCCAAATTGCAAGGCAGAAACTGCAGCTGCCTTGATGATTAACCACATCTTTTCCCGTTTTGGTCTACCTCAAAGGATTGAGTCAGACAGAGGTAGCCACTTCACCAGTGAAGTAATGACAAAGATGTGGGAGATACTGGGGGTCAAGAGGAAGCTGCATATTGCTTATAGACCAGCTTCTTCTGGGGCAGTAGAGAGATATAACCGGACAATTGTGAGCATATTAAAGAAGTTTGTGGCAGATTCTGGGCCAAGTTGGGATATCCGATTACCTCTGGTCCTAATGGCTATCAGATCTACCCCTTCATCTGCAACCAAAATGTCACCATTTGAGTTGATGACTGGACGCAAGATGGTGCTTCCTCAGCATTTGCTCTACAGGACCCAAGAGCAGACACTGATAAATGCCTCCACTACTCATGAGTATGTAGAGAATTTAAGGAAACACCTCCAACATGCTTTTGCTTATGCTCAGCGGAATCTAGAAAGATCAGCTGATAGCATGAAGACCCATTATGACCTGAAAACTTCCAGGAAGGAATATCAGGTGGGAGACCGGGTCTTTCTATACAACTTCCAAAGGAACCAGGCCAAGCAGCGCAAATTTTTGCCTACATGGAAAGGACCCTTTGAGATCATCGACAAGATCTCACCTGTGGTCTACAAAATCCACATCCCCAAAGGCGGTTCGGCAGAGGGGGAAGACAAGTGGGTCCACATAAACCAGTTGAAGTGTTGCCATCCCAGGCACACTTTGCAACAACTGGAGGAATCCTCTGGAATCCTAGCGGGTACTGTATCAGACTAATTCAGTTCCAATCATAAACATACCACATCTAGTCTCTAAAATATTGTGATTTGCATGAAAATGTCTCTTAGTTATACTGTTTTTATCAAAATAAGAATGTAATGTTTCGTTATGATGAAATGCATATGCTGCCCCACTATCTCAACAGTGGTGGAAAAACGTCTATGAGTAGGTATTGCCGCTCTTCCTTTGTCGTCCTAGGAGAAAGAAGACCTTGAGACTGGCCAAGGAGGACGATCCGGAGACCGGGAACGAAGATCCAATGGGCCCAGTGGACCGCCCAATACTCCCATCAGGACCGGCGAGGAGAACCGATCGATCCGACCGGATGGAGGAAAAGATGCTGAACTGTGCCATTTATTGGAAGAAGATGAGGAAACATCCCAGGTCTTGCGAGTCCCATTCGTGAAATAGAATGGCCATCGCAAGAGGGGGGCTTGTGGGATGTATTTACCCATGCATCCGAGCCCTACCTCAAAACTGTGCAGTACTGACATGGAAAACCTCATGATGGCCAGAGCTTCCCAGAAAATTCACAGGGAAATGCATGAAGAATAGGCTGCCACCCATTTTTGCCGATGTTATGGGCACAGAAGGACACTGCCTAAAACCACCATTGGACTACCCTCACAGTAGTCTGAAACCATTGGGAATGGCAATGCTGATTGCCAAATGCAACCTAGAATTGTGGGGAATTCATTTGTTAAATCCCAAAAATGGGTGCAGTACCAGTACTCACCACTATCCAAAAGCCGGCGTTTTAAAACCACCAGATTTTGTAGAAAACTGAATAAATGAACCCAAAACAGGCCAAAGAAAGACTTACTGAGAGGTGGATCCAATGTAAAGTTATATTCTGAAGTGACTTGAAGGTTTATAACAAGACTGGCTGCGCTGTGGATTTCAGCAGTTTAAGTAAATTTGGACTGAAAGACACTAAAAAAAATCTAGATGTTTAAATTGACTGAGTGACCTACTTTTGAGTGTCACATAGGTTGCAATTGTTTAAATGTCCTAGTTTTAAACTTAGAATCAGCCTTCTAGCTGCATATGTGAAAATGTTTAGTTTTATTTGAATGCAGAAACTGGGGAACAGAAATGACAGCTTAAAGAGATTCCAATTCTGCCTGGCAACTACCCCCATCAGGAGTGAAACTTGAGTCACAGCTGTGTTCCCAGGCCTAGCTGCCCTTTTGCTGCTCACACTAAGGATATGCCATCTATCTGATAATTGAATTACCTGTGCTCTGCAGGAAAGTGAACAAAGCCCTGTCCTGGCTCAGGCAAAGGTTTTATTGGCAGGAGTCGTAAATGGTCGTAAAAAGTGGCTTCCTCCTGAGGAAAGGGGAGGGGCACTGCCTGTGAGAGCAAGCTGGCTTGGCAGAACTGGAAAAACCAGAAATTCAACCTTGTGCTGAGGGTAAACCACACCCCTTTGGAGCCAGAACATAACTTTAAAAAGATGAATAACTCATAGAGCGGACATGTGAAAATTTTATAAATGATACCATAATTCTTGTGATTTTTCTGCCCACAGTTTAAGAGGTTTTTAGAACCGGTGGTATGTTCAGGGGGGTGTCAGCGGAAAAGTGGGGATAACTCTAAATGTATGCATGTTAAAAATCTGAAACTTCATCAGTGAATGTCCGTACTCCCTGCGCACATGTATGTAAAGTTGGGTCAATGTCAGAAATTGCAAAATCAGTTAAAAAGTGAAATATGTGCCATTTCTGAATGCAAGCTCCCAGGAAGAGCAGAGTTTGAACAGGGGATACCTCCTGTAATGCATGATGGGTGCATATGATTTTAAGACAATAAGTACCTCTGCAAACATGTATTTGTTTCAAATCTAGATTTGTGTGTAAGTTGACAGGAGGAGTGGACTTTCTGCAGGCTGTAAAATGACATCACTCTGACTCACAGTTCATTCCCCAATCAAATAAGAAATGGAAGTTTGACCAATTAGAAGCTGAGAGAGAGGTAGGGTCAGTGATGCTAGAACACACCCACATTCTAAACACATAAAAGCAGACAGACAGGACAGATAGGGACCTTCAAATTCCATCTGCAGCGGGACGCTCTGCCGGAAAAAATCCATACTTTACCTCCATCAAACCTCCAGAGAGCCAAACTAGAGACTTCAATCTATCCAGAACTAGAGACCCAGACCAGAGAACCAGAGAGAGCTGACCCAGATCACTGTGAAGTGCAGAGACCAGAGGCGAATTTAAAACCCTGACCAGATCCGTGATGAGGCCCATTTCACTCAAGAATATAGTGTGAGTACATAGTAAAACTGTGTAGAACCCATCTCTTAGTTAAAATAATATAATTCAATCCATTTTAACCTAAGTAGAACTGCAGCTTAGCAATTGTGTTATCCTGCCATCATTTTTAAAGCTGAAAAAGTGTGCGTTTAAAATTTCAAATCTGAAAAACGACCTTTATTCAATCGTTCATATCTCCGCAACCGTTTGTGCTAGAGACTTGCAGTAACTTTCATTTTGAAGCTGAGATCCTAGGCTTTCCTAGGACCCCAAAACGATAGAGATAGTCCTTGTGGTTCCTCTGTAATAGCGCTTGGCGCATCCGCGAATTTTACCGCGATTTGCAAATTTCTTCACATGTAAAAACTGCTGCTGCTTGCCTTCCATTTGCCAGAATTTCGTTTAACCTGCTAACTATCCCTGCATCATTGCTAGTGTGAGCCTGGACTAATATTAACTAGATACCACTCACCCTGAACCTCTGAAAGGGAATTAAAAGCAAATTAGCATATTTTTTAATTCATTGCCAGCACATATCAAAGCAATTTGGGCCTGTGTTTTTAAACTTCTGTTGTCTAAGCTTGCCGGGGTGAACTGAATCACATTTGATTGCATTTCTGAGAACTGTGTGTTTCCTTCCATTTACTTGCCTTGCATCAAGGGGGGGAGGGGATTGCCAGAGAAAAGTGATTACATTGTTTTGTTGAAATCATATTGAGTATTTCTATACTGCATTTCATTCATTCAACCTTGCATCCATTTGAACTCTATAAAGCATTCTGTACCACCTTCTTCTTTTGTTCCTATTTACCAGTGTGCTACCTTATCCATTTCATGTCAACTCATTAGTGATTATAAGAAGTGTGCTAGTGCCAGATTCTCCGTTGTTGATCTTTATCATATCAGATTAAGTGTGCTATTCAATTATTAATTTATTATAAAGTGTGATATATATATATTTTAAATTATCAAATAAACCTTTTAAACTTGCAAAACAGAACTACTTCTTGGCTCAGTGGGGTCAGGGGGAGTCCAAGAGAGGGGTGTTATATAGGGGTAGTCATCCAGAACGCATGAACTGGACATAAAGATATATCAATAAGGGTTTTCATTCAGTATTATAGACTAGGCGTTGACTTAGCTGTAGTGTTGAATTGAATCCTCTTACACCCTCCAGGCATGCATGTCGCCAGCGAAAACACACTATTGGCCTCCACCATATCCACGCCTGCGAGCTCCCAGCCAGCCAGCCCTAGGAGGTGATCCATGCACCTGTCTGGGACGTCACACAAGTACACACATGCCGCCGAGCGTGGGCACAAGTAGGGCGGAACCCTGAACATGGCAATGCTCACACATGGGTATACACTTGCTCCATGTGTGACTAGTTAGGGAGTGGGAGGGTAATTTGGAGAGGCAGAGGGTGGGTTAATAGTTGGGAGTGATAGTTGGGGAATGGGAGGGGAAGAGGGAGGGGAAGTTGGGGAGGGTATTAATGGTGCACCTGCTGTTCAAATGCTTAATTAACAATACACTTGGTTCTGTATATAATCACGACTGGACATTCAGTTTCTGCGTGAGTATTAAGTGTTTAATAGAAGTGCTCAAAAATATGTGCCACCAGTTGTGCACCATGTGCTTGTGAGTAGTGTTCAAAAGAAGTTGTGTATCAGTGCATCCTGTGCATGTTGCCCATCCATGGCCTCCCGCTGGGGTCGCAATGGCATCCCGTCATCATCGTCATCCCCATCCTCCTCCTCAGCAGGGTCCATGTCCGGGGCAGTGCAATGTTGCGTCTAATTCACATATTGTGCAACATTGCACAGGCCAATACAATCTTGCCCACTTTGATGGGGCTATACATGAGAGCACCGCCAGATCTGCTGAGGCAGTGGAACCTTGCCTTGAGTAGTCCAAATGTCCATTCTATAGTGCCCTGTGTACAGAAATGTGCACCGTTGTAGGCCTCTTCATGCATGTTCCGTGGCTGTCTAACGGGTGTCATCAGCCATGGCGTGAGGGGGTAACTGGCATCACCTGCATGGGAGTGACAGAATGGGGATTGAATCATTATGGTGTCAGTCTCATGTCAGTGAAATGTGCATGTGCACATTCACACATTTAATTAGCACAAGATGTAGCACATGCCATTGATGACCCTAGTGATTGCTGCAATGTCACATGGAATGACATGACCACATTCAAATGGTTGGTCCTCATTTGATCTGAGACTGTTTGGCGTGCTCACTGTCTACAGTCATACATTGATATGGCCTTCAATGCTTTAATGTGTTTTTTTGCTGGTATGGAAACAAGGGTGCGTGGCTGCTTACTAGACGCCTTGTATCTTGTACGGTGCTAACAATCTGCCTATCGCACCCACAGCACCCAAGATGCCTGACACTGCTGTGCACTGCTGGCTCGGTAGGCAATGTGCTCATGGGAGCACAAGCTACTTTTTCAACGGTGACAATCCTCCCATGTACATAAACCCATTGCATACTGTGGCACTCCGTGGTAGGGGGGACTTGCAATTTACCGGCACCTGGTTTCCTGTGCCACAGAAACCTGTATTGGCCCAGGTGCATGTAAGGTGTGTGGTGACTGACACAACCCCAGCAGGGCCAAGGTCTGGCTTCCCACAGGCCTCCGGATGTGGCCCATGTGCGTGTTGGCTGTGATGTCTCTCACATATTGATGCCCAATCCCACTGCATTGTTCTTTCATGTTGTGTGTTTTGCTTGCTTCACCATGCCATTCGACATCTTCTGAGTGGTCATAAGTCAGTTTGCATGTCTGCGACCACAGGTACAATTTGTATCATGATGGCACACAGATGTGCATCAATTTGGGATATTTGTACATGTGTGCAGTGATACGTTTATCGTTTATTACCCATGATGCAGCATGGGTGTGGTTGTCATTCATTGTCAGAATTTTGTATTGTTTGTGGTGGGTGTATGTGTAAGAAATGTGTATTTGCTGCTTGCTGAACAGTTGTGTAGGCATGTATACTGGATACATGCTGTGTGGTTCACTGATGATGGTGTGTAGGATTTCATTAATTTACTTGTCTGTGATGCAGGCGGTGGAGGGTGTGCACAGTCTTTTAGCAGGCACTTTTGTAGATTGTCGGATGCATTCTGGAACATGTCGTACTTTTGTGTTGCCTCATTTGACTTCTAATTGATAGGGATTGGGTGTGATCCATATGCCTGTTTGGTACATTTGGTTCCATGCCTTTGGAATTAGGGATGCAATGTATGTGTAGTAGGTTGCATTTGCCACATGCTCTACTGACTGTGCTCCCCCTTACACACAGGTCATGCATTAGTCATTCTACTCACCCAAGAGCCAGGTGCACTCTGGTCGGTGCCTATCCCCACCCCCACACAGAGGTCATGCATTGGTCATTCTACTCACACAACAGCCAGGTGCACTCTGGCCAGTGCCTATCCTCACCCCCACACAGAGGTCATGCATTGGTCATTCTACTCACCAAACAGCCAGGTGCCCTCTGGTCAGTGGCTATTTACCCCTCCCAACCACTACACAGAGGTCATGCATTGGTTATTCCACTCACCCAACAGCCAGGTGCACTCTGGTCAGTGCATTTCCCCACCCCCACACAGAGGTCATGCATCGGTCATTCTACTCACCCAACAGCCAGGTGCACTCTGGTCAGTGCCTAATCCCCCCTACACAGAAGTCATGCATTGGTCATTCGGTGTCCGGTCAAAGGATCGAAAAAAAGGGTCGATCCTTTGACCTATAACCTGGTCATTCTACTCACCCAACAGCCAGTTGGGCTTTCTGATGTGCTGTGCCACGTACCCTGGCAACGTGGAGTTACGCAACACCATTGAGTCATGTGTGGATCCTGGGAAACATGCACAACAATGGGTGATGAGGTGTTCAGCATCAAAGACCATCTGCACAATGAGGTAGTGGAATTGTTTGTAGTTTCTATACACTGCCTCAATGGCATGTCTGGCCACCAACTCCACATGAGTAGAATCTAACACACCAATGCAATTGGGCATGCCTGCCAGGGCATGGAAGGCCGCTTTGGTGTCATTAACCTTGCCCGGGGTTCGGGGTAGGGCGATGTGATTTGCCACATGGCACAGCAGTGCATCCAGTACCTGAAACAACACCCTTGAAAAACAGGGTTGTGACAGACCGTGCAACTCACCCACGGTGTGTTGGTATGTGCCGGTTGCAAGGAAGTGCAGTAGCGACACTACTTTCAGCAAGGGGGGGATTGCAGTCTGTATATTTATGAGGCTGCTGATGTCATGAATGAGGGTGACAATTGATGTTATGGTCTCCCTGTCAAGCCGGTACAAGGTGTGGATTTGGCTTGGGGTCAGGTTCCAGGGCGAGGCCCTGATGCGGGGTATTGCTGGCTGCCTGCAGGGTGCTACCTGCTGCCCATTGTTTTTATGCAAGGCCAACTGGTTCCTCATTCGCCCCGTGCACCTACACCACCTCCTCTGACTATTTGCTGCTTCATCCTCAATCCCTCCTTGCAGGTTCCCCAGTCCAATTGCTGCTACAGGGACTGCCAGCATGGTTGTGTTAGGAGGTGGGTTGGGTGTGGTTGTGGGCCTTTTGTACATTCACAGTAGTCAAGGGTGTGCAGCAGGGCACATTTTTTACACCTTTGCAAGCATGGTTGTGTTGGGCGGTGGGTTGGGTGTGGGGGTGGGTCTTTTTGTACACTCCCTGTGGTCAATGGTGTGCAGCTGGGCTGATTTTGTACACCAAGGCCTGTTTGCCAGCATGGTTGTGTTGGGAGGGGTGGGGTGTTTGGTGTGGATGGAGTTCTTTCGTGCATTCACAGTGGTCAATGCTGTGTAGCTGGGCTGATTTAGGACACCTGTGTCCTGTTTGCCAGCATGGTTGTGTTGGGAGAGGTGTTTGGTGTGGATGTGGTCCTTCTGTACATTCACAGTGGTCAATGCTGTGCAGCGGGGCTGCTTTCGGTCACCTGGGGCCTGTTGCTGCTCACCTGGCACTGTTTAATGCCTGCTCTGTGGTGGCGGTATTACAGTTGTGGTGTTCACAGTGCCACCGGCATTTTTATGACAGTGTTTCGGTGTAGGCAGTACTGTGAATGTGCCCGTACTAACACTGTGCCAGTAATTCAGGCACGTCCGGCGACTCTTTCCGCAGTTTACGGTCACGGTGCTACCGGTTGCAGCAGCATCGTGGGTGTCACTTTGCGGTAACAGTGTTTCTGCACTTGCGACTCTGAATGTGACGGTCCAGAAAACAGTGTCGGTACGGTGCTATTGGCACGCTCTTTCCGGACCGGTATACTGTAATGAGGCCCAAAGTCGAGAGTTGAAGAGACGGATATCTGTCTCCAGGTTTTTCTTGTCTGAATGTCTCCCAACAGTCTGGCCATTGAGCATATAAAAATGTCTTTGGGTCAGTTCTTGCATCCAGGCTTGCACTCATGTATCTATGGCAAAGCTTGATGTTGTTAAGAAATGAATGGGCTTGCCATCTGTATTTAGGCATTTCACGTTCAAGTCGCCACAAATAATAAAGTAAGGATTGTATAATACTGTACAGCACTCGTCAATGATATTAGTCACACTCTGAAGAAATGTTTGCGTGGAGATCATGGCAGGATTTCAGTATAAATTTAGCACTACCATATGTGATGGAAAGCCTTTGTCGTATTGATCATGTTGTAGAATGGTCAGCTGTGTAAAGGGATTTGATTTTCTGTTTTGACAATTGTCAATCCCTGTGTTTTATCATGGTTATTTGCCCTGTATACAGTCTTCCTCGTTGTCCCTTTAACGCTGGGTTTAAAAATATTGCATAACCATCTCGAGATGGTGGAGTGCGAAGCCAAGTCTCTTGAAGGCAAATGATGTCATATTGCTCCAGAATCCTCTGGTGTTTCAGGATAGTAGTATTTCATGCTTCTTGGTTTGCTATCCTCTTGCCTTTTTTTTTTTTTTTCAACCACCAATGCGCTGGTTAACCATGACCAGATTGAGCGTCCATCTGCGTTTTCAGAGTCGTCTTTGTCTACTATCACTTGATGACCTTGTACAGTAATGTTGGTGAAGGTGACTTTTAGGAACCCCGTTTGTGAATCTGATTTTTTTGCGCCTCTCCCCTCTTGATGATTTGATGTGGGTTTATCTCAAGAGCGTGTTGGATTTCTCCTTTCATTACGTTGAGATCCGGTATTCCCGGATATACAATCTCATGGCCAAATGGAAATAATGTTGGTTTAGCATCTAGTATGATTTCTTTAATTAGCTGAGAGTTCACATGTAAGATAACCCAGCCGCTTCTTGATTCTGTCACTTACTCTACACTTGCAATGTCATCTGAATCGATTGTTCTAAGTGAAGAGACACAGTGCAGCAATTGCATCACATTTCTTCTATTTAGATTGACTTCATTTCTTGGTGTCAATATATTTTCCAGATGTATTTTTTCCAAGCTTGCACGTAGAACAGCTGGTTGTTTCGCAGTCCTGTCAAACTGTTGTGACTTCAATTGTATCCTGTCCCGTAAGTGGCTTGAGTTGAAAGTATCTTCATTGTTTAATTTCTTACTATTTGATTTGTATGCTTTTGTTGGCTCCTGATTGATTTGCAACTGGTGACGTTTTTGTGACAATGTTAATAATGTCATTGAGGTGGCCATTTGATCTTGTGTGTCGCGTTGGTTCATATGCTCGCATAGTCTGATCTTGAGTGTAATAAGGGCAATGACCATGGTCCTTTCTGCGTTTCTTGAGGAGAATCTTGTGGTCCATCAAAGGTATTATTGATCTCCTAGGATGGTAACTTCACAGCGGTCCTGATCAGCATGATTGACCACGTTACCAAATTCTAACAAAGAATCCGAAGTGACTCGGCATGTGGCCTTCTCCTTTGGGATTTTGTCTCGAGACTCCATTCTCCTTGTGTTGGTAACTCTTTTGTTGGAGTTTTAAAAAGAGGTGGTGGGGTGGACACATTCCGGCGAAAGGCTCTTGAACCATTTGTTTTTGTCTTGGGTCCTGCTCAAGCATTTCTTTTCCTTTTTTCTTATTACTTTTGTGCTTGCAGCTTTATTGTGGTTGACTGAATGTATTGTGCTACTTTGAGGAATTGAAAAGACCTCTTCATCAGCTTGCTGAAGCTAGGTCTGGCTGCTAGTGGTACATGTGACATTTCTTGTGATAGTCTCCTTGATGGAGCAATCATTGGTTTTAGTTTAATGTGTATCTGTACTCAATTCTTTCTTGTGAGACTTGAAGTTCTACATGGGGCTCACTTGCCTTAGCGGCCTTAACTGCTTTGTTCACAATCTTATTTTTGGTGATGCTAACTTCAGAACGTCTTACATTTGCCATTGTCTCTTTTTGCAGAATTATTTTTTGGCACCTTAGTTTGTGGTTTTGTTGTGTGTCTGGTAGAAACTTGATTAAGGATTTCTGCATCAGTTAGCCTATTAGCCTATGGCTCACGCCTTGTTTTTATAGAGGTTTGAATTTGATGTCGCTTTGAGTTGTTTTCTTATCCATTTCAAGGATTCAAGAAGGGCTTCCATCATAGTTGCTTTGTCTGATAGGTTGCCACTAGCCCGATCGCACAGACAGGTTTGCCACTTGGCCGATGCTTTTGCTTCGTGATCGAGTATTGTTTGAACTTTTGCAGTGAAAGAGTCTAAGAATATAATTTTTGAATGTATCATCACAATTAGCGTGGCGTGGTCTTTAGTATTGTCATTTATTGTTTCATATAGCTTTAGAAATGGGGCCAGAGAAATAGTACGTGCAGCCATCACGTTGTTGTGTATTTGTATTCCTGCTGAAACTGACAGTCGCGCTTTATGACTATTTTTCTCACTTGGCGAAGGTTGGTCACTTGATGACGAGGGACTTGACCTACTTGAAGAATGCTAATAGGAAATTTGACTTAACCTTTCATGCACTGGACTAGTGCCCGAGGGTGTTAAATAGTTTGTATCAACGGTATGCGGACCAAAGCCCGGCTCATTAAGATCGTCCCAGGATTTTAAAGGTTTGGTTTTAAATGAACTATCAGAGTGGATGACCGGCATAGAGATGCTTGTTGGAATAACCTAGAATGCAGGTTTGAGTGGAGCTTTCACCTAAGCACACTTTTACTTCTAGAATATTTCTAGTCAGTCTTGCTGCTAGTAGGGTGTCGAAATCAACTGCCTTTGTCATGTCACTCTCTTGGCACACTTGCTCTGTCTTTCCTCTCTTTCCTCTTGTTACGGCTGTAGTCGCTTGTTTTAGAATTGGGCACTAAAGTTCCTGGTGCCTTTTGACCTGACGTGAGACATTCTGCCAAAAGCACATTTGTAAACATGCACGCTGCTGACAGCTGGGGTTTAGCAATCATCCCGTATTTGGCAATCATCTCAGCGATGTTTCCAGCTTTCTCAGCATTTGTATCAGCTGCATTACAGGCTCACAGCTTTTGTCACACCCGCATCCAGTACCATTATATGTATATGTTTCTTCTGGCATTTCCTGTATTTCCTCTGACGTTCCTTGGCTTGAAGCTATTTCTTCTGCTGACCTTGCATGCTCAAAGACACTATCGGCTTCGAGCATTTCAGCATTGGTCATGTCTAAATTATTATTACAGGGCAATTGCTGAGTGTATAGAGAATGCGTGCCATGCAGCTTAGGAGTAGCAAGAGGAGCACTCTTCTCAGGGTTTCTAAGCACTTAATTACTTGGCTCTACTGATAATGATGTGTTCTGCAGTTGCTGCTGCCGCCGAGTACACAGCCCCATTTGCTCGGCAGTTGTAAGGGCAGTGGACATCTCCAGGCAGGAGGCTTTGCAGACGGCGGCTTGTGGTAGTCTCAGGCGTGCCGGTCGTGCCTCAGGTGTGGACTCCCATGGCGGGACTATGCACCTCCAGCCGGCATCCCACAGCTCACTCCTATCTCCTGTTTGGCACAGTGGAAGAGCTCCTTTTTAGATATTGGTTTGTATGGTTTTCAAGATGTAATCGAGAATAATTGTTTAACTGATGCTACCTAGAAACTAAAAAAGCTTTTGGGTTGGAATGTTGTGCAATGTATATGCATGTATGGTGCATGGGTGTGTTGGTGTGATTGTAGAGATGAATAAAGTGCTGCTTGATTGTGAGGTGGTATATTAGGTGTGGTTTGGAAGGTTGTGAGAGTAAGAGTCTGCAGTGGTGTGTTGGTGTTGGGTGAGTAAGGGAGTGGTAGTGTGATGGACTCTGTAGGGACATTATGCTGTTTTGAGGAACAGAGTGGGTGTTGCAATAGTGGTGTTTAGATGGGAATAGGAAGAATGTGAATGGTGCAATATAATGGACTAGAGTGAAGGAATTGTTGGTTTGAAAAGAGTAGTCTGGGTGATAAATAGTGGAACTGTGCTGCTGTAATTACATACATATCTGTACATTAATGTACTTGTTTTGTTGAATGTGAAGGCTATTCTTTTTTCGGTTCTTGTCTTCGGTAATGTGCTTCTTTCCTGTAATTGTAAAAGAAAGTTAGTGGGGATATGTGGTAATGGTGAAGTACTTTTAGTAAGAAAGGTTGTTATTAAGGAAGGAAAAGTGGTGGGGGGAAAAACATTTAATAAAATTGGTGGACGGTTAAAAATGTTTGCTTTTAGGAGCATTTTCATGAAAGTTGAGAAATGCGTATGTGCATTTATAGGAGCTCTTCAACATTTTGTAAAAGAGAAGAAAAGTTGATGGAAAAGATGTGTAGTACACTTTTAAATGGCAGTTGGTGTGTGGAATTGTAATATGTTAGGAGTATATGCATACTTGCCCACATGATGCATTCGAATCTGTAGGTGTTTATGAAGTCCTGGATTTTGTGTTTGTGTTCTGGGACTTGTAGTTCCACTTTTCCCATTATAAAAGTTGGAGTACAAGTCCCAGATTGCAGAGTAAACATTAGGACTGCATAAGCAGTTGAAGATTGGAATGGGTTATGTTAGGAAGTATACATGTACGGCACATATATTAACCTGGCACACACTGAGTGCCAATTACAAATGGTGCACACATCTATTTTATCTGCTTTTATTTTCTTTTATGAAAAAGTGACACAGTGCTACTCCAAATGCAGATATGCATTTTTTTACTTTCTTCAAAATGATTCCCCAAAATATATTTTGCAAAGCACAGCATGTTATATGTTTCTTTGATATACATGTCACAGTTTTGAATCTTGAACTTTAGTCCTATTTATTTCTTTGTATTTTGGGACTTGTAGTTTGAGTTTTATAATGGGAGAAGTGGAATTAGAAGTGCCAGAATGCAAAGGAAAGAATAAAGACTTAATAAGCACCTATAGATTGGAATGGGTGATGTTAGGATGTATGCATGTGCTGCCAACATATTAAACTGGCAGACACTAAGTGCCACACTTAAAAATGGTCTACAGAACTATTTTATCTGCTTTTCCTTTCTTTTATAAAAAGAAAAGTGGCACAGTGCTGCTGTACATGCTGTAGGGGAAGGCAGGTTGATAGGACCCCCCCTCACCTACATCTCCTACCCATGTGACGACTCATGACGCGTCGGCAGCCCCCACGCCCCGGGGCCCAGGAGGCGGGGTGGCTGCGGATCGACACGTGAGGCTACACAACCACATATATGGCATAGCATCAACACCATTTTGTATTAGACAACTCCATTTTGTTAAAGGCGCTAAAACCTAACACAGGCAGAACAACTTGCATACACACAGAAAGCTGCAGCCTGACCCCTGAGTGACCGCACTCACAGAGGCCTGCACTTCTCCCGGCCTCCACCTCATTGTAGATCCACTGAGAGCTTGTTCTCACGAGCAACCAGACACGAACAAACAACAAAATAAACACTGTATCGTTTAACCTTCCGCAGTACATCATTGCCCCAGCCGTGACCGGGCTCATTAGCAAGTAACTGAAACCAGCCCAACCCTGCATGCCCTGACCATGTACCAAGCCCCAAAGCTGGACTGTGTGGCGCCCCTCACCCCCGCCCACCCGAGGCACCTTGCATTGTGTGATAATCATTTTGTGATATATGTCGCATTGACTAACGTTTGCTGCTATTGTGAAGAAGAGTGGTTATATGATTTTTGACAGCCTCTGACCGCTCCTGCACATAATGTAATAACAAACATTTGAAACACATGTAGACCCACCGAGGCACTGGAGCCAGACTGTATCGTGGTATAACATGTATTGCCCTCTTTTGCACACAAACTAATCTAATGCTACCTCATGTTCGTATGTCAACTGCTGTTATGAAATGTTGTGCTAAATGATAGAGTCCCCCAGCCTATATTCTTATTAATGTAAATATATGTGCGCAATCCCAGAAGTCCCAAGTGTTGTCACCCGCCCCTTGCCAAAGGTACGATGCGCTGCCCTGTGCAGGGAAACAGGCCCAGAGCTGCAAGGTCGTCTCCCCCCTCCTCTCTCCCAGGCCCGCCAGGGATAGCTGGTGTTCGAACAGCCCAGCCTCGCCTCCCCTCCCAATCTCGCTGGCCCCGCTTCAAGCATCCACCTCCCCCATGCCAGAGGCCGCCACAGCCTGACTCTATGAATTACAAGCTACCTGGTCCTAAATCCCACCGCCTCCTGGGCACCGGTTACATGCCCCCCACGGCCCATTGGTATCCCACCTAACCCCAAGTTAATGGCCCACGAAGGGGGGCGCCCACCCCTGTACCAACAGATCGTAATACCATCCCTCACTACACCCATCAGGACAGAGCGATCGAGTAACCCCTCCTGTGCCCCTGACCCTGCACATGGGCTCATGGGATCAACATGCTTGAACCTAAGGTGTCACTGCAACAGATGTATCGGGGTACTTCCTATTGCAAATCAATGTCCCTGTCTCCTTCCTGATCTAAGGTCAATGTATTACAAGAGTTACAAGACCACTGAAACTGCATAGCATAATGAATGGATGTGAATGTGTGGCCACAAGGGCAAAGTAACAACCTAGCCACCAATCATCACTACAAGTCATGTCCGGCCCAGCACTCCACCCTGATGAGCCCAGCTGACCATTCACCCCACACTGGCACCACGTGGATCTCCGCCAATCCTGGAGCAACACAGCAAACATTGTATACAATTCTAGATGATGCCACCCAATCCCAACGACTATGTGCCACCTATAGCTAGTTTAGGCGTGATGTATTTTTCTGTAATAAGTATGACTGTCTTCGCTATTGTCAGACAGAGCGCTCTCGGAGTTTGCATGCCCTATATTGGTTTAGATAAAACCCCTTTTGACCTCACCCGCACTTGGTCTTGGTCTCATTCCCTCCTGGGGTGTGTCCTTTATTGCCTCTCACTAACGGGGGTGCGTTTTTGGGGGACGCTTACATTCAATGCACATATACATGTTTTAACTTTAATCAAAACACTTGTAAAAAGAAACATTTTGAAACTCAGAGAATTCTAATTGCTGCTTCATGTGAGCAGGTGCTGAACGCTGCAATGCCTGGCATTTGCTAGAGTGGTTAAAAAAAGAACATGCTTATTACAGGGTCAGTAGCAGAAACCCTCTATATATGTATATTTATTTGTGAAAGAGTTGAAGAAAACATGTTTTTAAATAAAAGCATAACTGGGCTATGTTTTGTTTGATGCAGATCTTGTTGAATCTGGAAATAGAAATCTTGGACAGCTGCACAGTAGTTTTTGATGCAGGGGCTGTGATTAACAGGCAATATGTACTCCGACAGTTCAAGTGTACATCTGAAGTGTTGAACTGAGATGATAGGGTTAGGTGTAGAGGTTTTGGATGTGAGTGGTGGATGGATGTGACACTCTTTGAAAGCAGCAAACGAGGGAGTGTTGTGAACATGAAAGTGGAAATGGTAGAAGGGCTGCCCCTGTGTTATAGGGTCCACGGACACCACAGAAGTCCATGGATGGCACGTGCCACATCTGGGTCTTCTGAGGATGCCTGGCATGGAAAGGGGACTGTGGGGATTCGTCAATCAGTTTTCCTGGGTGTGGTGTACAGGAAGAGAGGGTAGCTGGGGTTTCGTTTGCAGGAGTTGTGCGAGCACTGAAAATGTCTATGGCTATGTGTTTGAGAAGGCAGACTGTATGGATTTTGGGGGACTCTTCAATTCAGTCATTGAAGGTGTATGCTGAGAATCATGGCATCTTTAGAACAATTGCATTTCCAGAAGTGTCCTCAAGAAGGGGACCTCAATAATCAGAAGATGTTGTAATGCAGCAGGTGGTACAGTGTAGTCAGCTGTCTTCTGGCTTAGGCTACAACTGGTAATACAGTGTTTGATGTCTTAAAGAATCCCTGACCAATAGAAACGAGGAATGACTTGTCCTTGAGTTTTTGTGACCCCCAGATGTCCAGATGTTAAATGGGCATGGGCCTTTTCTAGCACTATCCGCCTATGGCTACGAGGAACCATGAGCTGAGTCCTAGATATGCCTTTAGGAGTCATATTGCCTCAATAGAGGAGTCGATGTTTAAGAAAAAAGAATGAGCCCCCCCCTATGTCCTACCATTGGCTTCTGAAATGACCTCTGAAAAGGACTTTGACAAAATCAGGTCATTGCATTGCGCAAAGGCCAAATCAGGGATGGTCTCAGTTTCTTCAGCTGTGGGCCCTGGTGCTTCTGGGGTGGTTAGATCCTCTTCCTTAGCCTATGGGTTTGGATATTTCAAAGGGATGTGTGTGAACTTCCCAAAACTCCTGGTACCCCGTTCAGTGAGATATTGTTCCTGAACCTCGGTGGGCATGGGAAAGACGGAACATTCCAAAATCCCTGGCGCAATTCATTACCCGTTTTGACATGGTTGGGTTGCTTTCCATTGTTGTGATTTGAGATTTTAATGTCACCTCAGTAGTCATGGTCTATCATAACGGCCATAACATCCAGGCCAAGTTTCCAGACCAATCCTGACTTGAAAACCAATCGGATATATGTGCTTTTTGGGGAGGTACACTTAACCCCATGGGAATTAACTGGCATTCCCCTACTTCAATGGTAATATCACTACTGCTTTGAAGGTCAAAACCAATGGACTTGGTAGTAGCAACAGTTGGGTTGGAGGCTCTAGCACTAAGCTTGCTAAGGTTGAGGGGCCCCGATTTATATCCTTTGGGCCGGATCCCACTTCTGAGACCATATGTGGTGTGGTGGAGTAAGGAGGCGGACACTGGGATGGCTATAGCATTTTATTTACTAAATTAAAAGAACCTCTCCCTATCTCTAAATGTGTTATCCCTACCTAAAGAATAACTCGGGTGCTCATTCTGAGGATGTAATTCAAAGCAGAAATACTGTCCTCTGTCCAAACATACTACTCTGTCCCTACCACTAGAAAGCAAACAATGATTTGATAAGCTCTTGACACCAATACCAGGAGAATGACTCCCTTCCCCTCGTAAAATAATTTAGTCTTGGGCTGAGTTAACAGCAGTCTCTCACAATAGGGTCTGATTTACTAAGGTGTGACACAACTAGGAGAAGAACTCCCTTCTCCTGGTCTATCTGGGCCAGCATCTATTTGCATTTTTATCTATTTGTACCGCAACGGCAGCCCGCAGGATTCGAGGGCTGTTCTGTGATAGTCTCTGAAAAAAGTTGTTAAGAGTCTCTTTACTTCTCCCCAAGCATTCTTTATAAGCATCTTCAGAGTTCTATCAATTTGTCTTCTTGTGGTTGTGGCTCAGTCGGTTTCCTGGAAACCTGTACCAGTCTCTTGTTGTTGGGGAGATTGCTCTCAGATAGTTCTTGACTCACTGTGTGGTGCCCAATTTGGCTACAACCACCAGTGTGACGAGGGACAGTACTCCCAAAGCACCCTTGACATTTCTTAATTTCACTGTCACCACCCTGACGCAGGAGATCATTGTTGATACAATCTTTACTTTGGTGTTTTTGCAGACCTCTACTGTAAAGAGGGAGATTACCTCCTAAGGATTCTTAGCTATTGGTTCTCATGGTTTCACTACTCTGATGAGGGTGATTACTCCAGAGTGATGCTTGATTTTTGGTTATCTGGGTATCACTACTGTGATGAGGGGGATTATACCCCAGTAATTGTTGCCTCCCTGGACCTCACCCGTATCTCCCACAGGTCCCGTTACTGTGAAAGCATCACGAAGCAAGACACAGACAACAGATTCAAAGTTCACCTGAAAATGGTTTATTAACTCAAATTTCCAGATGGTTAAAGGCCTAACTTGCCCTATGCTAAGGTGGGAATTCCCTACCTAAAGAAACTAAGGGTAGTCTGAGTCAGGAAGCTCAACTCAAAAGTCTGTCTGTGTCCAAAACCCATACTTGCCCTCACAACTAAAGCTAAACAATGTGTAGGGATGTCAGCAACAAAAGATATAGGGGGTCATTACGAGTGCGGCGGTAAGGGGTTAACGTTGCCGGTAAGGATGCCGGTGCCGTTAACCCCTTACCGCCGCATTACGAGGTCCTTTAGTGGGTCCCGCTAAGGACGGCTGGTTTTACCAGCCGCCCTTAGCGGGAGCCGCTAAGGGACCAGGGAGCTAATAACGGGCCCGTTATTAACAGGCCCGTTATTAGCTCCCTCCCCATTCCCGTTGAGCCCTATGGGGGCTTGAATGGGGATGGGTATTTTGAATGGGGACTTACTGGGTCCTCCAAGGTTGGAATGACCCGGTAAGTCCCCAGTCAGGGAACCCAGACCCGGACACGAGTTTGGAGGCAGCCATGGTGCTAATAGCACCATGGCTGCCTCCAAACTCGTAATGACCCCCATAGTGTACCAAATAAAGTTCTGAGCTTTCCAGCTCCCCTTTGCCAAGTTCAAAACGTTCCACAAACTCTCAAAAGGAATCTCGGGATTCCCTTCCTCAAGAAAACAACACAGTTCCAAAACGGGATCTCGGGGTTCCCTTCCTCAAGAAGATAACACAGTTCCAAATGTGTCTCAGGATTCTCCTCTCCCAAGGCACCAGCTTGCTCAGCTTGCCAACTTGTACTTAAAGTCAGTCTCTCAATAGTCCACTGTATACTCCTTCTAGGCAGTGATAGTTCATACGGATTGCTTTCTTCTGCTTCACTTCCGCAATCTCTTTCAGACGCTTGTAATCACTTTCTGTATATTTCTTTGGCTGTCACGGATGGGGTACACCCGCTCTAGACGTAGTTGTCAGTCCACCCATTACAGGTCATGCAACCGACCACCCTAGGCTTACTTGCCCACACAGGTTCTTCTGTAGCTGCACCTGTGTTCGGGCTTAGCCTCACTTGGCTCTCTCTTTTCCAGCCTTTTGGCTTTGCCACAACGTGTTTCACCCTTTGCCAGTCTCTGGACCTTGCCACCATGAGCTCAGTTATACAGTTTACACGCACTCATTAGTACCTCACTCTACAAACCGGCCCATATACCAGACTCTCAACGTAGGTGTGGTTTTCTCCTGTTTTAAAATTGCATTGTGAACGTATTTAAAATTGCACTGTGAAACCTAGGCCTTTTGCCCACTATTCAAGACTCTCAAACTTAGGTGTGTTTTTCCTCCTGTTTAAAATTGCATTGTGATAGCAGTGACATTCTGTAGCTTTTCCTCCTAGCATAGCACACTTCTAGCGGACCTTCTACCACTATCTAAGCACCCGTCGTCTTGTCCAATCGTCATCGTATCTCGTCTCTCTCTGTCTCGTCTGCCCTGTTCCCTCCCTCCGCTCTTCTCTCCCTCCGCTCTTCTCTCCCTACCTACTCTATGGTGCTCTCTGTCTCTCCTATCTTTTCCAACTGCTTCCCTATTGACTATCCTGCTCTCCTCACTAAGTCTGGTAGGAAGAAGTTTAAAAAGGACATCCTGGTCTCCAACCCAGGCCTCCCTATCGCCGACACCTACATCAGTGCCTCCTCCAAGGAAACTCTCACGACATCCTCTTTGTCGTTCCTTCACCAGATCTATGGACCCCTCATATGGTCTCTGTGCTCTCTCCTTTCTCCTCTTCTCCCATTAATGGTGGCACCCGTTGGGACACCCTCCTGGCCTGCTTCCTATCCTCTAAGGTCATCATTAATGTCTACTCTAATGGGACTGTCTTGGTCCAAGGCCCTCAGGCCAACTTTCATCTCTTTGATAGACGCTTTCCGCGCCTCATTAACTTCCTTTCTTCTCCTGCTGTCCCCTCTCCCCTTTCCTTGGCTACTTTGCCTTCCCCCTCCCTCTCGGGGACTTTCTACACTTCCGCAGGGCATACCTCTGAACGGTACCCCTCCCCGGAAGTCCAAGGAAGGCAACCTTCTCCACATTGCCACTCTTAACTCCCGCTCTGCTGTCAAACACTCCTCTGATATCTGCCGCCTTCTTGAAGAACTTGACCTCGATGTCCTCGAACTCACTGAGACATGGTTAACGGCCAGCTCTGTCACCAGCTTTGACTCGCTCCTACCTGATGGCTACAAGATCCTCTCCGCGCTGAGGCCCAACCGCTCTGGTGGGGGCGTTGCCCTTATCTTCCCTGAGTGGATTCCTGCCTCCGTCACACCTACGCAAGCTTACTCCGCTTTTTAATGCCTCGTCTGCAGGCTCTCTCTCTCCCCTAGCCATTCCCTTACTGTGGCTACTATCTATCGGCCACCTGGTCAGATTTCTTCCTTCCTCTCTGAGTGGGTGGACCTCTCCTCCTCACTCCTGGCCTCAACCACTCAACTCCTCCTTCTTGGAGACTTCAACATCCACCTGGATGCCTCCTGCCCACCCCCCTCTGGACTCTTTCGCGACCTCTGCAACTCTCTCTCACTCACCATTCCCCCTGTGGCCCGACTCATTCTGCAGGGCACACTCTCAATGTTCTGATCTCTTCAGACCTTCCCCTCTCTGTCCCTCTCTCCACTCCTCTCTCCTCGAGTGACCACTTTCTCCTATCCTCCCACCCCGCCCTCCCAACCCCGCAGGCCAAGACACCTCCGTCACTGCCACCCACCTTCTCGGTCATCCGACCCATGAAGCGCGTGTCAGTTGAGGCTTTCGCCGCCACCCCTTCCTGCCCCCCTGGCTGACTCTCACCCTGACACAGCCCTCTCCACGCTCCACTCTTCTATCTCAGATACTCTTGATATCCTTGCCCCTGTCATGAGAATCCACCTGAAGCCCAAAGTCAAGTGTAACACCTGGTATGACTCTGATCTCGTCACCCTAAAACGCAAGTGTAGAGTGGCCAAGAGGAAATGGCGTGTTTCAAATACCGGCTCTCCGTCCTCACCAAGAAGAGAGCTCATATCCAAGCCTGCGTCTCTGCGCCATCTAACAGCTCGGCTGAACTCTTTAAAATCTGCAAGGAACTGGCCAATCCTGCCGCAGTCTCTACCTCTCCTGTCCCGTCCCAGGCCCTCTGCACGGCACTGGCTTCTCACTTCATTTCTAAAGCTCAGGACATCCTGTCCTCACTCTCCTCCTCTCGCCCCCTCCCGCTATTCCCTGCTCTTCCTCTGGCCCTTCTTCAGCCACCCCTCCCCCCTCCTTCTCTGCCTTTCCCCTTTTCTCTCCTGATGAGGTTTCTAGACAAGTCCGATCTATGAAAGTCTTGTCGAAACAGGTTCACCCCTGTTCCTCCAAAACTATCAAGGACCACATTGACTCCCTGGCTCCTGCCCTGGCTGATTTCTGCAATCACTCCTTCAGCATTGGAGTCTTCCCTTCCCCCCTGAAGCACTCCCTTGTACACCCTCTTCTTAAGAAACTCTCCGCCGACCCCTCCTGCCCGGCTATCGCCCAATATCCATCACTCCCTTCCTGGGCAAGCTCCTGGAGAAACTGGCCATCTCCCAGCTCATTCTCTACACTGAATCTGTTGGTTGTCTTCATGACCATCAGTCTGGCTTCAGAGCTGCCAGAAGCATGGAAACTGCTCTCATGAACATCCGTGATGACCTGCTCACCAACCTTGACTCTAACACCCTGTCCGTTCTTATCTTGCTTGATCTTTCTTCTGCCTTTGACACTGTCAACCATGCCATCCTGCTCAACTGTCTCCTTGATAACCTGGGTATCACTGGTCAGGCTCTGGCGTGGCTGACTTCTTTCCTCTCCGACCGACCCTCCCAGGTCCAACTTGGGTCCTTCCTCTCTGACATCTTTTTCTCTACCTGTGGTGTCCCCCAGGGATCTAACCTCTCTCCCTGGCTGTTCAACGAATACCTGGCACTCCTTGCCTACTGCATCGCCGCTCTCTGTCCCAACTTTCAGTGCTATGCGGATGATACCCAGCTCATTTTCAGGCTACCCTCGGCCTCCCCCTCCTCTCCTTCCCTCATCTCTGACTGTCTGTCTGCCATCCAGGAATTGTGTGCCGCCAACGACCTCTGCCTTAATGCCAGTAAGACTGAGATGCTACTCATCAGAACACCCTCTCCCTCCTTCCCTGCAGCTCGCTGGCCAGCCTCTCTTGGCCCTCCTCCCACTCCCACCTGCAAGGCTAAAAACCTCAGGGTCATCTTTGACTCTGCACTCTCCTTCTCCCCTCACATCTCTGACGTCTCTAAGAAGTCACACTACCAGCTGCACCTCCTTAGAGGTATTCTTCCTTTCCTCTCCTTCCCCCAGAAGCTCACTGTCTCCAGAGCCCTGGTCCTCTCTAAGCTGGACTATTGTAACAGCCTCTATCTAAATCTGCCTGCCTCCACTCTCCGCCCTCTGCAACTTATCCAGAACAGGACTGCGAGACTTGTCCTTGGCCTCAAGCCCAGGGATCGTATCTCTCCAGGACTGAAATCTCTGCACTGGCTGCCAGTGGCTGTGAGGATTAAGTTCAAAACCCTCTGCATTGTACACAAGGACTTCTGGGGTCTGGGGCCGGTATACCTTCAACTCTCTCTTCCTAAATATCTTCCTTCTCGAGCTTTCCGCTCATCTGCCTCCAACTCCCTCGGGGTCAGTCGCTTCGCCAAGCAACGAGTTGGTGGCAGATCACTCTCTTTAGCATGGGCCTCTCTCTGGAACAGCCTTCCTGCCTCCCTGAAACTCAAGGAGAACCATCTCTGGTTCCGGAAGCACCTCAAAAGCTTCCTCTTTGATTCTGCTTTCTCTCCTCCCCTCCCCTGCTGAATTCCTGACTGAAATTGCACTGGTTACCTGGCCACCCTTTCTGATCTCTGGCCCAGGCCCCGTGAATTGCCCACCTGCACTGCCTCCCTGGCAACCCCTGCACCTGGGGACCGTTTTCTGTATCCCTACAGTCCCCCTACCAACACTTATGTCTGCACATCCTTGCACTTGCCACTAGCTGGCTGTTTTATTTGTTTTATTTATCTTATTTATTCCACTTTCCCATGTACTGCACTTTCCCCTCTCCCTTCCCCCACGCACTTTTCCTTTCCCCCCTTCCCAAGCACTTGCGTGATCTGAATGACACCTGGCCTAGTAGGATCGTTGTCTGTCCTCTCTTTGTTCCCCCCTCCTTGCCTTGTCGCGCCTTGAAACACTTGTGTATAGGCACGTTATAAATGCCATATCATATCATATCATATATCATTGCACTTTAAATCTCTTTGCTCGAATCACTTCCGTCTTGGTGCTCCACCTTTTCTTGGCCCTTAATATGTAAGAGTGACCAACCACCCAAACCGTTCCCTGTGTTAACCTCAACCATCCTGTATGGGGAATGGGGGGGGGGGAGTGGTGAAAGAGCATTTCACATCTGGTTTAGCCTGACATATCTCCTATATCACTCAGACCTCCAGCAGCCCACTCTCTTGATCCCTTCTGGATCCAAACCAGCCCATGCGGCTGACGTGGCACCTATTCTGAACTAATGAGTTCCAAACTCCACAGCATCCAAACCCATTTCCATCAGTGCAATGCCCATGACCACTTGGACCTGAAAGTGGCTAAGAACCATGCCGTCCTTGTGTATCAGTAACATATCCTCACTGCTGCTGAACTGTCTCCTATCTAAGTGCTTCCTGAGGTGGCAAACCGGGCAGCATGGGCTGCTTTTTATGCTGCAGAGGGATATGGTTCTCCCGTTTCCGCTCTGGTCAATAGTTGAACTGCGTATGTGAATGTGTGCTCTTTCACCCTCCACGGCCGTGTCTTTCCTCATTAGGAAATCTATCCCCCTCCCCTTTCTTGTTGCATGGCAGTAACTCGCTTATTTGCAGTTATCCGAAAAATGCTAGACCAAAGGCCGCCTTGAAGAGCCTTGTTTTGTACCGATCTCTGCAAATACTCTAGAGGGATTTTAACATTTCTGTGAATTTACCCATGTCTATCGGGCAACCTAGCATCCTCTTTGAGGCCTTCCTGTCTTGCCCAGCTCCTTTGTAGGATCTTTGATGCCCACCAGCATATGATAGTGAAATATTATTGCCAGGTGGGAGGCAGTCCATCCCCTAGATTTTTTGTTGGCGAATGCCCAACCTATGAAGACCCTTACCGATTGCCCTGCCTGTCACTCACTTAGTCCCTGTGTATATTTTAAAAATGTCTCCCAGCAGGCCTTGTATCTCCTTTCCATGGTCTGCGCTAAAGCTGTGTTGACGAGGAGAGTTAAATCCTGCCAACTGCATTCCAAAGGTCATGCTGGAATGGGGTCATCAACTCTTTGGCTTCGGGCATCAGCTCCCACAACCTTGACCACTGCAAACGAGAGAGTGCATCAGCTGTGCTATTTTTTTATACCAGGTATGTGTGTTGCCCTCACTTCCGCGTTAATTCTAAGCAATGGTGACTTAGCATTTTGTGCGCCCCCGTTTATGACCTGAACACTGCTAAATTGTCCGACCACGATATAACTTTCTTGTTCCCCAGATGTTCCTTCCAGATATGCAAAGCCACAGGGATGGGAAGCAGTTCCATCAGCGTAATATCTGCTGTGATCCCCCTTGTTGTGCCTCTCTTTAGGCCATGGTTGTGCACACGATTCTCTCTCTAGCAGAGCCCCAAAGCCGTGCCTGCGAGATGCGTCTGTGTAAAGCCTCAAACTCTCCGTGCTTGCCCACGCCTCTCTCCACAGGAGGGTACTGTTAAACTTGTCTAGAAACATGGGCCACATCCTCAGGTGGAATTTTACTACAGCACCCATGCATCCGTGGTGCGCTGTATAGTACATCCCTGCTGTTTTGATCACCAGCCTCTTTGCAAAGACCTTACACGCAGGGATCACTTTTCCTGCAAAGTTGAGCTTCCCCGCCAGAGCCGGGATCTCCCTCAGCGTTGCCTTATCTTCTCCCAGCGTTTCATCAATTGCTGTTTTAAGGCTACAACGTTATCCTGTGTCAGCATGGTAATACCCTCGCTTGAGTCAAACTCTATTCCCAAGAATGTTAGCCTGTTGAGAGATATGATAGGATATGATAGGTTATTTATAACGCGCTTAATACCCAGGGGCTTCTAAGCGCCGACCTGGGAATCAAACCTGTATCGCTCCATGTTGTCTGGCTTCCAATGCGAGCACGTTGCCACTGAGCTATCCTCCCAGGACCGGGAGGGCACACTGGGCCTCATTACACGGTAGGCGGTGAGCCATGGCGCTATTAGCGCAATGGCTCATGCCGGTAAAATACCGGCACCGCCTTGATGGAAAGGGCATTTACCGCCCCATTCCAAGGTTGGAGGGGCGGTAAATCCCCCTTCGACCATTGCCCTTCCCCATTCCCATTTCTGCCCCATAGGGCTCTATGGGAATTGGGAAGGCGCTAATTACGGCACCGCAATTTTGCTATATAAACAAATAAATAAATAAAAGAAAACCCCAGCTCATGTGCGAGCCATTCGGATTCCTCCAGCATCAATTTGCCCCTTTCTTCCCGCCAAATAAATCATCAGGATCATGCATGCCATGCCCTTCCGGCAGCCTCTGCTTCAGTGCCCACCCTATGAATTTCATACATGCCAACATTCAGACGCACCTGGGAGGGAGATTTCCACAGGGAAATCGGGAGACACATATTTCCCCATAGGACTGCATTGGGGCTATAGTTATTTTAAGCGGGAGAACGTGAAAAATAGCAATATTCCCTTAAAAATCGTGAGTCTCCCGCCTACATCAGGAGGGATGGCATGCATAGCTCTCAACCATGTGTCTCGCAAAGGCGGGTGAAATCACCCGATTTTGTTTCTGGCGGGTGAGACGCCCATTGGAATGAATGGGCGTGCATGAGGCTTGGCGGGTGAGTCAGCCCTTTGCAAGGCGGGTGACACCCGCCAAAAGCGGGTGAGTTGAGAGCTATGGGCATGTATAGAATTTGCTGAACCTTTCGAATAGCGCAAAAGACACTGCACAGTCCACTGGGAGGCATTTGTCACAGTAAAATTTATCAACAAACCTAAAACCCAGCAGGTGGACCCTGTGAGGGGTAATGGGAAGGAACCTGAAAGCCTTTTCATTTGAAAGGTTGCCATGTTTGATGTGCCTGTGAGAGGGCCTTTAACTGATCTTCGGCTGATGAGATTACACCCTTTTTCACCTAACCACCCCTTACTGGAGCATTGGCCCCTCCCTAAAAGGAGAGAGAGGAGCATGATATGTCACACGTGACAGAGGACAACAGATTGTGTGCTTCAGCAGATTTTACATGTAACATTTTAATTTCTTCAAACACATTAAAAAGTCAAATAACTGTTGAAGCATTGTGGGATATTATACCTTTGTGGGATATTAAACATTAAATTATTACGTACATTTAAAAGAATTTGAAAGATTTTCTGATTTTGTCTCTGCACATGCGCTAAAGAACGCTATTTACAGCTCTGCATGCTCGGTTGACCGGTGTCTCAAGTTCCGCACATGCTCGGTTGACTTTGTATCCAGCTCTGCGCATGCTCGGTTGACCGGTGTCTCAAGTTCCGCACATGCTCGGTTGACTTTGTATCCAGCTCTGCGCATGCTCGGTTGACCGGTGTCTCGAGCACTGCGCATGCTTGCGTGACTCGTATCTCCATTTCAGTGCGTTGTCTAGTGAATATGACCATCTCTGGCACCCGCAGGTCACTCACCTGGGAGAGCATTCCTCCTCCCCCCTAGATCCCTGCGGAGAACCATCAGAGGTCACCCCAGACTTCCAGCCACTGTCCCAGGCAGAAATACATCCTCGATGGCATAGGAGGGACCGACTAAAGATCACTGGGGAGAAATACATCAAAGATTGGGGAAATAAACCCCCTTCTTAATCAGTGGAGTGAAATCCACCCGAGAGCACTGGGGAGAAATGCCTGGACAGGACCCAGATGAGATGAGCTGCCTCTGGTGAGGTTTTCTGGGGGTCAGGGTCTTTGCTGCCAACTGGACCCATGTCATAGGCCCCCCCTGCAGCCATGCCTGGCCTTTTTAAACATCACCGCTTTGGATTCTGGGAGTTAAATAAACAGCCCTGGCTAGAGGTGACCTTTGTGACATGAGCCCAGCTGGTAGTAATGCAGAACTTAACTTTTTTATTTTGCATTTACTGAACAGAAAGGTGAATCCTTCCATCAGAAATGCTGTACATAGGTTAGGAGAGCCTAGAGCAGAGCTATACCTTAACGAGGCACGTTACAGTGGTACATAGTGAAGAAGAAATGGCCCCCACTCGCATCTCCAATTCCTCACAACCACTTCAGCCTCTCCTCTATTCCCATCCCCCTTGATCTCTCTGTTGCCTTTGATGCTGCTCATCACCCTACCCTCTCTACCCATCTTTCCCAAACTGTCAATCACCCACCCTCCCAGCCTTCTACACACAAGCTCACCCCTCCCTCCTTCAACTCCCTCTAGCTCTGCCCTTAACTGGGGTTCCTCGTACCTCTTGGACTGGTCCTTCTCCAGCACATAGAACACCGGCACCTCCACATTCAGAGAAGAGAAGTAGATGCAAGTTAATGGTGCAAGGATTTTGATTGTCTGAGGGGCAACAGGTCCACTGGAGCAGTAGATGGTTGTTTGTAGCCTGGATAATGACTGTTAATTCAGAGGGTCGTAGTGGACGATAAGTAAGGGACTTGGGGTGGGGAGCAATGAGTGGGGGGAGAGTGGTCAGAATATCTCTTTGGAGATTTCTGAAACCAAATAGGCAGCCCTGTTTGCTGAGAGAGAGGGAGATGAGTGAGCAAGGCCTGGACGGCAGAGAATGATTTACAGGCATTTGAGTAGAGAGAAGAAATGAGGGTGTTGTAGTAACTGCACTTTGCTGAGTCCTGGGCAGTGGAAGGAGCAAGAAGGGATTCCTTATAGGAGGCAGGGAGAGCTGGAGAGTGGGACATACTCCAGCGTCGTAGATGGCGTTGCAGGGTCATCCTCAGCTGGTGGATTAGATTAGTGATCTGGGAGTGTTTGAGTGTTAAAAGGAGAACAGGATAGTGATGCTCGAAGGGAGAGGCGATGCGCGTAGAGCTAGAATTATTGTAATCTTGCATTATGGAGGTCTTGTGGGGTGGTGGTATTTAGAGACTGGTGAAAAGTTATTTCTAAAACAATGTTACGGTGAAGTACCAGAAATACCTATTTTCCTCTCACGCTGTCCGGGACGTTCTGAAAGGCTGTGTTAACATTGCTCCATTCAACGTGCTTGCTTAGCCGTTATACGGCCTTATTTCCAGTGGCCCCACCCCCTTTTGCCAGGAAGTGGTTAAAGCAGCAGATCGCGCGCACCAGCGCGCACGCACCAGGCGAAGTACCGGAAGTTACTCTTTGCCTCTCACGCTGTCCGGGACGTTCTGAAAGGCTGTGTCCACAATGCTCCATTCAACGGTATATACCGCGGTCACAAGCTGGGGATATATGCGTGGACTTTCAAATAACTATAAGTGATTATTGCATCTTTCTTTTTATTATTTTTAGTGCTTGCTTAGCCGTTATACGGCCTTATTTCCAGTGGCCCCGCCCCCTTTTGCCAGGAAGTGGTTAAAGCAGCAGATCGCGCGCACCAGTGCGCGCGCACCAGGTGAAGTACCGGAAGTACCTCTTTGCCTCTTCGGCTTGGCGCTGCGGCGAGGAGGCACTTCGGGTACGTTGCGTGATTACGCTCGTCCAAGCGAAACACTCTGCAGCCTAGTGTAACCTCCCCCCTTCACTGAGAGCGTTAGCCATGTCTCCATCCAAGGGCCGCTCGCAAACTATTTCTCATCTTGCCTCTACGCCAGTGTCAGGTACCAACAAGAAAACTTTGTGTGGATCAGAAAAAGTATTAAAGGATGCGGATATCTGTGCCTTTTACAAAGACATTACGTCAAAGGCTCGTGCCAATATCAAACCTCCGGCACCGACGCAAGTTTCAAAGCCATTGGTGACGAAAAGCAACACCCCAGCTGCTCTTACAGCAGCCACAAAAACTTATATGGACACAAAGTGTGTATTGCAGAATCAGGCTGAGAGGTGTAAATTACCAGTTTCCTCTATCTCTGTGGTGAATGATACGTGTGAATTGAATGTATCTAATGTTCCCAACGTTGCCAAAATGCTTTCGCATACCTCATCCGTTACCGATAGCGCAATGTTAAAAGTGCTACCTCCAACTGCAAATGCGAACTATGCAAATAATTTAGAGGTGAAAAGCACACTAGATGCACAGGTCATTGACCTTGAAGACGAGGGCTCTGGGTTTTCTAGGCAAACGCTGCCTGACAATTTGTCAGCCTCTCCTGTAATGTTTGTAACGCCAGAACCCAATTGCACAAGTTCACCAGTGAGTGTTTCCTTTATGCGCCCTACCCCAAGAAGACCTATCTCTCCCATAAGTAAAAGGAGTTTGGCGCATTCAGGCATGCAGGGTGAGAGAATGTTGGAAGCCACCCTGCAGGCTATGAATTTTGCCATTCAAACTCTTGGGAAACTATTTGAGGCATTAGACACTAAATTAGAGAAACAGGTGGCTGTGTTGGATCAAATGTCTAATTGGCAAAATACCTTTGGGATCGAGATAAGGGCTGAATTACATCAACTAAGTATCCCTAAACACAAAGATCCAGTCATGTTCTCAGTACCTGTCCAGACTTCTGCATTAGTAGAGAAACTTGATTTGGCTATTCCCTTGATCGAGGGGATTATTTTCGAAACCATGCCGAATGAGAATTTGATACTTAATTGTGCCTCAGAGGGTGCCCCTGAAGATGTTCTGGTGGTTAGCGTAAACTCATCACCAACGACAATAAAATAAAAAAGTGTACACCATCTTCACCCCCGCTAATGGCAAGATAAACAAAAACATACAGAATGGTAAGTTAACAAAAAATCAAAGTGCCCCTAAAGTGGCAACAAATTCAAGCACCAAACAGTTCTTTAAAGCTCTCACACTTCTCAAAAGAAAAAAAAGTGTCATTGCGGCATCTGAAGCCATAAGGAAAATATATAAACAACGGATACAGGGCAAACCCACACAATCTAGCATTGTACCCTTCCCGGCAGATTATGCTCCTCTGAATGCACTGCTGAAAGAAGTAGACTTACACAGTGCCGCAATCCTGCAAAAAGCGAAAAGGAGAGTGTCACTAACTTCTCTTGATAATATTAAAGCTAGTATAGCGGAGTTCAGAAATGTAGACGCCCTTCAGGCACATAGACAGGAAATCAGAACAGCAGTGGATGCATACATGTCTGATCAAGCCCTGATAATTCCATCGGGGAGGGATCTGAAATGTCTTCCTCCTAATAGTCTAGTGAAGCAGGAGGGAAGAGTGGCCTCAGATAAAAGTAGTGTCCAAATTCTGGAATATCCCCAATCCAGAGGAAAGGACACACAAATGAGTGCGTATACCCTAAAAATGCCGGCTACATATACTCCTAGCTTCACTGGAGTTCCTCCTGACTTCAGGAAAAGTCAATCTCAGAAATCATCCCCACAATCCCCTCATCCCCAAGGAACGGATTTAACAGCGAAAATGATGGGTTTAATTGAGACTGCCCTAAAACAAATTCAGGCAAAAATAAACAGAGAATCACCAAGAGCTCCTCCTAGTCAAACGCATACTGCTCTAGGCCCGCTGACAAATCCTCCAGTGAAAAAAAGATTGGCACCATATTCATTAATTATGGCATGCAGAAAACCACCCTGTAAGCAATGTGACCTTAATAGAAGATCTATTATGGCCATATTTTCTGAAGTTGTACAGTTGGAGGATATCAACTCAGCCGACATCGAGTATTTAGAGTTTGTGAGTGACCAGAACCTCAACACCGTGAGATTATGGATGAACTCTCGGGTTGTTCAAAATCTCATTTGGTCTGCAACAACTCACCTTTTTAATCTGGGATTTGAACTCATTGTAGAAAACAACACAATTATCCCGGTTTTGAATAATCTGTTGGATCATGCAGCCGTCCAGAAAGGAAAGAGACATCCTCTGAGACAAAAAACATATAACTAAACAGAACCTTCCCTCTGAAGTGAGGGAAAGGCAATAATGACACCCACAACCAATATAGAAAAAATAATGGCATCTGCACCCAAGGGTGGCGCTGCAGACACCTTCCTAACAGAAAGTAACACCAGCAGCTGAGGGGTGATCCCACTGCGGAGTATAGAAAAACTCTAGAAGAAGACATCAAGTCAATGTCAAGCCATATTGAGGAAGACCACCAACATATGATACCAAACAGCCTGACTGTATTCCCACAAAGATCCACAAACCAGGATATCTGGCCCGTCCAATCATCTGTGGAGTCAATACATTATCCAATGACATAGCTGAATATATTGAGTCCATCCTGAAGCTTCTGGAGATAGACACAGAAAGCTTTGCAGAAAGCACCACACATGTACACAGGAGGATTGCAGAGGTGGAAAGTGTACCATATAATGCACTCCTGGCCACGCTAGGTGTTACCTCACTGTATTCCAAGAATCCACATGGTGATGGAATAGTTGCATGCCAGGAATTCCTGCAAAGCATCACAGGTAAAACAGGCACCTCAACCACAGCCATAAGAGAAATCACAAGGTTTATACTTACACACAACAATTTCTGCTTCAATTGAAGAAATTTCCTACTAAAGACCTGAATGGCCGTGGACACAAAAGTGGTGTATCCAAATCTTTTCTTGGTAGACCTTGAAGAGCTGTTTTACAACAACAATCCCATAAACCACTAACTTAAGTGTTACATCAATGACATCTTCTTGATTTGGAGAGAAGGCGAAGATTCCCTTAAACAGTTCCATCAATCCCAACGTGGCTTCCATACACTTACTGCAGAGCACTACTTCTACTGTGCGGGACGGCGTCCTGAAACGGCTGTATAGAGGAAACCAAGAGACCAGAACAAACAACTGCACAGGAGAAGTTTCCATTAAAGCCACAAAAAATAATCTATCACCTACAGCCAGGCCATCCGTTACCAAGGTATATGCTCCAACAGGAAGACGCGAGACAAACATCTTGCCACACTCGGGACATCCTTTCTGCAGTGGTGTCTCTCAGCCAGACAAATGGAAAGGGAATTTGATGGGGCATTGAGAATATCTAGAGATTAATCAGCTGCAGAACAGAAACCGAGAAACTGCCGAACGCACTGTAATCTTTCAGCACTAACGCAACTGAATAGAATTATTAAGGTCCTACAAACAATATTCAACGTGGATGAGAATCTGAGGGACATTTTCAAGGAAACTCCCTCAATTGCATACAAGAAACCCGAACATCTAGCACTGTCCCTCACCAGAAGTTCATTTTTACAAGACCAAGAATAAATAAGACGGTGACGCTCTTGTGCAATGTTAGAAGATGTAAAACCTGCCAATAAATCTGCACCGGATCAGCCGTAACACTGAGGCAGAACCAAGCAGTGCAGATACAAGGGACATACACTTGCAAACCATCCAATGCTGTATAACTCCTCCAAAGCAAGAAATGCCCACAAGGAAAGTATGTATGTATACGAGACTTACCAGAACTATGGAGATACAAGGGGCATACAACTGCAAACCAACCAATGCTGTAGAACTCCTTCTGATCAAGAAATGACCACAAGGAAAGTATGTAGAAGAGACTTACCATAACTATGCAGATGTAAGGGGCATACACTTGCAATTCATCCAATGCTGCAGAACTCCTCCGAAGCAAGAAATGCCCACAACGAAAGTATATAGGGGATACTTGCCGTGACTATGCAGATACAAGGGGCATACACTTCCAAACCATTTAATGTTGTGTAACGGCTCCAAACCAAGAAATGCCCTCAAACCATCCAATGCTGTAGAGCTCCCCCAAAGCAAGAAATGCCCACAAGGAAAGTATAGCCTATTCAGCAGATGCATTCATAAATGAATAATCTATTCAGTAGGTGCATTCATGAATGTTCATAAATGAAAAACCTATTAAGCAGGTGAGTTCATGAATGAATAAACATTTCAGCAGGTGCATTGATAAATGTTCATACATGAATTACCTGTTCAGCAGGTGCGTTCATAAATGAATAACCTGTTGAGCAGGTGCATTCATAAAAGAATAACCTATTCAGCAGGTGCTTTCATAAATGAATAACCTATTCAGCAGGTGCGTTCATGAATGATCATTAATGAATAACCTATTCAGCAGGTGCATTTATAAATGAATAACCTATTCATCAGGTGCATTCATAAGTGATCATAAATGAATAACCTATTTAGCAGGTGCATTCATGAATGATCATAAATGAATAGCCTATTCAGCAGGTGCATTTATAAATGAATAACCTATTCAGCAGGTGCACTTCATAAATGATCATAAACGAATAACCTATTCAGCAGGTGCATTTATAAATGATCATAAATGAATAATCTATTCAGCAGGTGCATTCATAAATGAAAAACCTATTCAGCAGGTGCATTTATAAATGAATACCCTATTCAGCAGGTGCATTCATAAATGAATAACCTATTCAGCGGGTGCATTCATAAATGATAATAAATGAATAACCTATTCAGCAGGTGCATTCATAAATGAGCATAAATGAATAACCTATTCAGCAGGTGCATTCATGAATGATCATAAATGAATAACCTATTCAGCAGGTGCATTTATAAATGATCATACATGAATAACCTGTTCCGCCGGTGCGTTCATAAATGAATAACCTATTCAGCAGGTGCATTCATAAATGATCATAAATGAATAACCTATTCAGCAGGTGCATTCATAAATGAATAACCTATTCAGCAGGTGCATTTATAAATGAATAACCTATTCAGCAGGTGCATTCATAATTATAATAAATGAATAACCTATTCAGCAGGTGCATGCATAAATGAAAAACCTATTCAGCAGGTGCATTTATAAATGATCATAAATTAATAACCTATTCAGCAGGTGCATTTATAAGTGAATAACCTATTCAGCAGGTGCATTCATGAATGATCATAAACGAATAACCTATTCAGCAGGTGCATTCATAAATGATCATAAATGAATAACCTATTCAGCAGGTGCATTTATAAATGAATAACCTATTCAGCAGGTGCATTCATAAATGATCATAAATGAATAACCTATTCAGTAGGTGCATTCATGAATGATCATAAATGAATAACCTATTCAGCAGGTGCATTCATAAATGAGTAACCGATTCAGCAGGTGCATTCATAGAAGAAAAACCTATCCAGCAGGTGCATTTATAAATGACCATAAATTAATAACCTATTCAGCAGGTGCATTTATAAGTGAATAACCTATTCAGCAGGTGCATTCATGAATGATCATAAACGAATAACCTATTCAGCAGGTGCATTCATAAATGATCATAAATGAATAACCTATTCAGCAGGTGCATTTATAAATGAATAACCTATTCAGCAGGTGCATTCATAAATGATCATAAATGAATAACCTATTCAGTAGGTGCATTCATGAATGATCATAAATGAATAACCTATTCAGCAGGTGCATTCATAAATGAGTAACCGATTCAGCAGGTGCATTCATAGAAGAAAAACCTATCCAGCAGGTGCATTTATAAATGACCATAAATGAATAACCTATTCAGCAGGTGCATTCATACAATAATAACCCATTCAGCAGGTGCTTTCATAAATGATCATACATGAATACCCTATTCAGGAGGTGCATTCATAAATGAGTAACCTATTCTGCAGGTGCTTTCATAAATGAATAACCTATTCAGCAGGTGCTTCAATAAATGAATAACCTATTCAGCAGGTGCCTTCATAAATGAGTAACCTATTCAGCAGGTGCATTCACAAATGAGTAACCTATTCAGCAGGTGCTTTCATACATAGATAGCATAGTCAGCGGGTGCTTTCATACATGAATAACATATTCCGCACGTGCATTCATGAATGATCATGAATGAATAACCTATTCCGCAGGTGCATTCATAAATTAATAACGTATACAGCAGGTGCATTCATAAATGAATAACCTATTTAGCAGGTGCATTCATAAATGATCATACATGAATACCCTATTCAGGAGGTGCAATCATAAATGAATAACCTATTCATGAGGTGCATTCATAAATGAGTAACCCATTCAGTAGGTGCATTCACAAATGAGTACCCTATTCAGCGGGTGCTTTCATAAATGAATAACCTATTCAGCAGGTGCATTTATAAATGATCATAAATGAATAACCTATTCAGCAGGGCTTTTATACATGAATAACATATTCCGCACATGCATTCATAAATCAATAACCTATTCAGCAGGTGCTTTCATAAATTAATAACCTCTTCAGCAGGTGCATTCATAAATGATCATAAACAAATAGCCTATTCAGCAGCTGCATTCATACATGAAGAACCTATTCAGTAGGTGCATTCAACAATGATTATAAATAAATAGCCTATTCAGTAGGTGCATTCATAAATGAATATACATGAATAACCTCTTCAGCAGGTTCATTCATACATGATCATAAATGAATAACCTATTCAGCAGGTGCATTCATAAATGAATAGCCTATTCCAAAGGTGCATTCCTGAATGATCATAAATGAATAACCTATTCCGCAGGTGCATTTATAAATTATTAACGTATTCAGAAGGTGCATTCATAAATGAATAACCTATTTAGCAGGTGCATTCATAAATGATCATAAATGAATACCCTATTCAGGAGGTGCATTCATAAATAGATAGCATAGTCAGTGGATGCTTTAATAAATGAATAACCTATTCAGCAGGTGCATTTAAAAATGATCATAAATGAATAACCTATTCAGCAGGGCTTTCATACATGATCATAAATGAATAACCTATTCAGCAGGTGCATTCATAAATGATCATAAATGTTCAGCAGGTGCATTCATAAACGAATAACCTATTCAGCAGGTGCATTCATAAGTGATCATAAATGAATAACCTATTCAGCAGGTGCATTCATACATGATCATAAATGAATAACCTATTCAGCAGGTGCATTCATACATGATCATAAATGAATAACCTATTCAGCAGGTGCATTCATACATGAATAACCTATTCAGCCGGTGCATTCATACATGATCATAAATGAATAACCTATTCAGCAGGTGCATTCATAAATGATCATAAATGAATAACCTATTCAGCAGGTGCATTCATAAACGAATAACCTATTCAGTAGGTGCATTCATCAATGATCATAAATGAATAACCTATTCAGCAGGTGCATTCATCAATGATTATAAATTAATAGCCTATTCAGCAGGTGCATTCATCAATCATTATAAATGAATACCCTATTCAGTAGTTGCTTTCATCAATGATTATAAATGAATAACCTTTTCAGCAGGTGCATTCATCAATGATTATAAATGAATACCCTATTCAGTATTTGCTTTCATCAATGATTATAAATGAATAACCTTTTCAGCAGGTGCATTCATCAATGATTATAAATGAATAGCCTATTCAGCAGATGCATTCATAAATGAATAACCTATTCAGCAGGTGCATTCATAAATGAATAACCTATTCAGCAGATGCATTCATAAATGAATAACCTATTCAGCAGGTGCATTCATAAGTGATCATACATGAATAACCTATTCAGCAGGTGTATTCATACATGATCATAAATGAATAGCCTATTCAGCAGGTGCATTCATACATGAATAACCTATTTGGCAGGTGCATTCATCAATGATTATAAATGAATAATCTATTCAGCAGGTGCATTCATCAATGATTATAAATGAATAACCTATTCAGTAGGTGCATTCATCAATGATTATAAATGAATAACCTATTCAGCAGGTGCTTTCATAAATGAATAACCTATTCAGCAGGTGCATTCATACATGAATAACCTATTCAGCAGGTGCATTCATCAATGATTATAAATGAATAACCTATTCAGTAGGTGCATTCTTCAATGATTATAAATGAATAACCTTTTCAGTAAGTGCATTCATCAATGATTATAAATGAATAACCTATTTAGCAGGTGTTTTCATAAATGAATAACCTATTCAGTAGGTGCATTCATCAATGATTATAAATGAATAACCTATTCAGCAGGTGCATTCATACATGAATAACCTATTCAGTAGGTGCATTCATCACTGATTATAAATGAATAACCTGTTCAGCAGGTGCTTTCATAAATGAATAACCTATTCAGCAGGTGCATTCATACATGAATAACCTATTCATCAGGTGCATTCATCAATGATTATAAATGAATAACCTATTCAGTAGGTGCATTCATCAATGATTATAAATGAATAACCTATTCAGTAAGTGCATTCATCAATGATTATAAATGAATAACCTATTTAGCAGGTGCTTTCATAAATGAATAACCTATTCAGTAGGTGCATTCATCAATGATTATAAATGAATAACCTATTCAGCAGGTGCATTCATACATGAATAACCTATTCAGTAGGTGCATTCATCACTGATTATAAATGAATAACCTATTCAGCAGGTGCATTCATCAATGATTATAAATGAATAGCCTATTCAGCAGGTGCATACATCAATGATTATAAATGAATAACCTATTCAGCAGGTGCATTTATAAATGAATAACCTATTCAGCAGGTGCATTCATAAGTGATCATACATGAATAACCTATTCAGCAGGTGTATTCATACATGATCATAAATGAATAACCTATTCAGCAGGTGCATTCATATATGATCATAAATGAATAACCTATTCAGCAGGTGCATTCAACATGATCATAAATGAATAACCTATTCAGCTGGTGCATTCATAAATGATCATAAATGAATAACCTATTCAGCAGGTGCATTCATAAACGAATAACGTATTCAGCAGGTGCATTCATAAGTGATCATAAATGAATAACCTATTCAGCAGGTGCATTCATACATGATCATAAATGAATAACCTATTCAGCAGGTGCATTCATATATGATCATAAATGAATAACCTATTCAGCAGGTGCATTCATAAATGATCATAAATGAATAACCTATTGAGCAGGTGCATTCATAAACGAATAACCTATTCAGCTATAAGTGATCATAAATGAATAACCTATTCAGCAGATGCATTCATACATGATCATAAATGAATAACCTATTCAGCAGGTGCATTCATAAATGATCATAAATGAATAACCTATTCAGCAGGTGCATTCATAAACGAATAACCTATTCAGCAGGTGCATTCATAAGTGATCATAAATGAATAACCTATTCAGCAGGTGCATTCATACATGATCATAAATGAATAACCTATTCAGCAGGTGCATTCATAAACGATCATAAATGAATTACCTATTCAGCAGGTGCATTCATAAACGAATAACCTATTCAGCAGGTGCATTCATAAGTGATCATAAATGAATAACCTATTCAGCAGGTGCATTCATACATGATCATATATGAATAACCTATTCAGCAGGCGCATTCATCGGTGATCATAAATGAATAACCTATTCAGCAGGTGCATTCATAAACGAATAACCTATACAGCAGGTGCATTCATAAGTGATCATAAATGAATAACCTATTCAGCAGGAGCATTCATACATTATCATATATGAATAACCTATTCAGCAGGTGCATTCATCAGTGATTATAAATGAATAGCCTATTCAGCAGGTGCATTCATAAATGATCATAAATGAATAACCTATTCAGCAGGTGCATTCATAAACGAATAACCTATTCAGCAGGTGCATTCATAAGTGATCATAAATGAATAACCTATTCAGCAGGTGCATTCATACATGATCATGAATGAATAACCTATTCAGCAGGTGCATTCATAAATGATCATAAATGAATAACCTATTCAGCAGGTGCATTCATAAACGAATAACCTATTCAGCAGGTGCATTCATAAGTGATCATAAATGAATAACCTATTCAGCAGGTGCATTCATACATGATCATAAATGAATAACCTATTCAGCAGGTGCATTCATACATGATCATAAACGAATAACCTATTCAGCAGGTGCATTCATAAGTGATCATAAATGAATAACCTATTCAGCAGGTGCATTCATCAGTGATTATAAATGAATAGCCTATTCAGTAGGTGCATTCATCAATGATTATAAATGAATAACCTATTCAGCAGGTGCATTCATAAATGAATAACCTATTCAACAGGTGCATTCATACATGATCATAAATGAATAACCTATTCAGCAGGTGCATTCATAAACGAATAACCTATTCAGCAGGGGCATTCATACATGAATAACCTATTCAGCAAGTGCGTTCATACATGATCACAAATGAATAACCTATTCAGCAGGTGCATTCATACATGATCATAAATGAATAACCTATTCAGCAGGTGCATTCATACATGATCATAAATGAATAACCTATTCAGCAGGTGCATTCATACAATAATAACCTATTCAGCAGGTGCTTTCCACAATGATTATAATTGAATATCCTATTCAGTAGGTGCATTCATCAATGATTATAAATGAATAGCCTATTCAGTAGGTGCATTCATCAATGATTATAAATGAATAACCTATTCAGCAGGTGCATTCATCAATGATTATAAATGAATAACCTACTCAGTAGGTGCATTCATCAATGATTATAAATGAATAGCCTATTCAGCAGGTGCATTCATCAATGATTATAAATGAATAACCTATTCAGCAGGTGCATTCATCAATGATTATAAATGAATAACCTATTCAGTAGGTGCATTCATCAATGATTATAAATGAATACCCTATTAAGCAGGTGCATTCATACATGAATAACCTATTCAGTAGGTGCATTCATCAATGATTATAAATGACTAACCTATTCAGCAGGTGCATTTATCAATGATTATAAATGAATAACTTATTCAGCAGGTGCATTCATCAATGATTATAAATGAATAACCTATTCAGTAGGTGCATTCATCAATGATTATAAATGAATAGCCTATTCAGTAGGTGCATTAATCAATGATTATACATGAATAACCTATTCAGCAGGTGCATTCATCAATGATTATAAATTAATAACCTATTCAGTAGGTGCATTCATCAATGATTATAAATAAATAACCTATTCAGCAGGTGCATTCATACATGAATAACCTATTCAGTAGGTGCATTCATCAATGATTATAAATGTATAGCCTATTCAGCAGGTGCATTCATCAATGATTATAAATGAGTAACCTATTCAGCAGGGGCATTCATACATGAATAACCTATTCAGTAGGTGCATTCATCAATGATTATAAATGAATAACGTATTCAGCAGGTGCATTCATAAATGAATAACCTATTCAACATGTGCATTCATACATGATCATAAATGAATAACCTATTCAGCAGGTGCATTCATAAACGAATAACCTATTCAGCAGGGGCATTCATACATGAATAACCTATTCAGCAAGTGCGTTCATACATGATCACAAATGAATAACCTATTCAGCAGGTGCATTCATACATGATCATAAATGAATAACCTATTCAGCAGGTGCATTCATACAATAATAACCTATTCAGCAGGTGCTTTCCACAATGATTATAATTGAATATCCTATTCAGTAGGTGCATTCATCAATGATTATAAATGAATAGCCTATTCAGTAGGTGCATTCATCAATGATTATAAATGAATAACCTATTCAGCAGGTGCATTCATCAATGATTATAAATGAATAACCTATTCAGTAGGTGCATTCATCAATGATTATAAATGAATAGCCTATTCAGCAGGTGCATTCATCAATGATTATAAATGAATAACCTATTCAGCAGGTGCATTCATCAATGATTATAAATGAATAACCTATTCAGTAGGTGCATTCATCAATGATTATAAATGAATAACCTATTCAGCAGGTGCATTCATACATGAATAACCTATTCAGTAGGTGCATTCATCAATGATTATAAATGACTAACCTATTCAGCAGGTGCATTTATCAATGATTATAAATGAATAACTTATTCAGCAGGTGCATTCATCAATGATTATAAATGAATAACCTATTCAGTAGGTGCATTCATCAATGATTATAAATGAATAGCCTATTCAGTAGGTGCATTAATCAATGATTATACATGAATAACCTATTCAGCAGGTGCATTCATCAATGATTATAAATTAATAACCTATTCAGTAGGTGCATTCATCAATGATTATAAATGAATAACCTATTCAGCAGGTGCATTCATACATGAATAACCTATTCAGTAGGTGCATTCATCAATGATTATAAATGAATAGCCTATTCAGCAGGTGCATTCATCAATGATTATAAATGAGTAACCTATTCAGCAGGGGCATTCATACATGAATAACCTATTTGGCAGGTGCATTCATCAATGATTATAAATGAATAACCTATTCAGCAGGTGCATTCATCAATGATTATAAATGAGCAACCTATTCAGCAGGTGCATTCATCAATGATTATAAATGAATAACCTATTCAGTAGGTACATTCATCAATGATTATAAATGAATAACCTATTCAGCAGGTGCTTTCATAAATGAATAACCTATTCAGCAGGTGCATTCATACATGAATAACCTATTCAGCAGGTGCATTCATCAATGATTATAAATGAATAACCTATTCAGTAGGTGCATTCATCAATGATTATAAATGAATAACCTATTCAGTAAGTGCATTCATCAATGATTATAAATGAATAACCTATTTGGCAGGTGCTTTCATAAATGAATAACCTATTCAGTAGGTGCATTCATCAATGATTATAAATGAATAACCTATTCAGTAGGTGCATTCATCAATGATTATACATGAATAACCTATTCAGCAGGTGCTTTCATAAATGAATAACCTATTCAGCAGGTGCATTCATACATGAATAACCTATTCAGCAGGTGCCTTCGTCAATGATTATAAATGAAAAACCTATTCAGCAGGTGCATTCTTCAATGATTATAAATGAATAACCTATTCAGCAGGTGCATTCATACATGAATAACCTATTCAGCAGGTGCATTCATCAATGATTATTAAATGAATACCCTATTCAGCAGGTGCATTCATCAATGATTATAAATGAATAACCTATTCAGCAGGTGCATTCATACATGAATAACCTATTCAGCAGGTGCATACATCAATGATTATAAATGAATAACCTATTCAGCAGGTGCTTTCATAAATGAATAACCTATTCAGCAGGTGCATTCATCAATGATTATAAATGAATAACTTATTCAGCAGGTGCATTCATCAATGATTATAAATGAATAACCTATTCAGTAGGTGCATTAATCAATGATGATACATGAATAGCCTATTCAGTAGGTGCATTAATCAATGATTATACATGAATAACCTATTCAGCAGGTGCATACATCAATGATTATAAATGAATAACCTATTCAGCAGGTGCATTCATACATGAATAACCTATTGAGCAGGTGCATTCATCAATGATTATAAATGAATAACTTATTCAGCAGGTGCATTCATCAATGATTATAAATGAATAACCTATTCAGTAGGTGCATTAATCAATGATGATACATGAATAGCCTATTCAGTAGGTGCATTAATCAATGATTATACATGAATAACCTATTCAGCAGGTGCATTCATCAATGATTATAAATGAATAACCTATTCAGTAGGTGCATTAATTAATGATTATAAATGAATAACCTATTCAGCAGGTGCATTCATACATGAATAACCTATTCAGTAGGTGCATTCATCAATGATCATAAATGAATAACCTATTCAGCAGGTGCATTCATCAATGATTATAAATTAATAGCCTATTCAGCAGGTGCATTCATCAATGATTATAAATGAATACCCTATTCAGTAGTTGCTTTCATCAATGATTATAAATGAATAACCTTTTCAGCAGGTGCATTCATCAATGATTATAAATGAATACCCTATTCAGTAGTTGCTTTCATCAATGATTATAAATGAATAACCTTTTCAGCAGGTGCATTCATCAATGATTATAAATGAATAACCTATTCAGCAGATGCATTCATAAATGAATAACCTATTCAGCAGGTGCATTCATAAATTAATAACCTATTCAGCAGGTGCATTCATAAATGAATAACCTATTCAGCAGGTGCATTCATAAATGAATAACCTATTCTGCAGGTGCATTCATAAGTGATCATACATGAATAACCTATTCAGCAGGTGTATTCATACATGATCATAAATGAATAGCCTATTCAGCAGGTGCATTCATTCATGAATAACCTATTTGGCAGGTGCATTCATCAATGATTATAAATGAGTAACCTATTCAGCAGGTGCATTCATCAATGATTATAAATGAATAACCTATTCAGTAGGTGCATTCATCAATGATTATAAATGAATAACCTATTCAGCAGGTGCTTTCATAAATGAATAACCTATTCAGCAGGTGCATTCATACATGAATAACCTATTCAGCAGGTGCATTCATCAATGATTATAAATGAATAACCTATTCAGTAGGTGCATTCATCAATGATTGTAAATGAATAACCTATTCAGTAAGTGCATTCATCAATGATTATAAATGAATAACCTATTTGGCAGGCGCTTTCATAAATGAATAACCTATTCAGTAGGTGCATTCATCAATGATTATACATGAATAACCTATTCAGTAGGTGCATTCATCAATAATTATACATGAATAACCTATTCAGCAGGTGCTTTCATAAATGAATAACCTATTCAGCAGGTGCATTCATACATGAATAACCTATTCAGCAGGTGCCTTCATCAATGATTATAAATGAAAAACCTATTCAGCAGGTGCATTCTTCAATGATTATAAATGAATAACCTATTCAGAAGGTGCTTTCATAAATGAATAACCTATTCAGCAGGTGCATTCATACATGAATAACCTATTCAGCAGGTGCATTCATCAATGATTATTAAATGAATACCCTATTCAGCAGGTGCATTCATCAATAATTATAAATGAATAACCTATTCAGCAGGTGCATTCATACATGGATAACCTATTCAGCAGGTGCATTCATCAATGATTATAAATGAATAACCTATTCAGCAGGTGCTTTCATAAATTAATAACCTATTCAGCAGGTGCATTCATACATGAATAACCTATTGAGCAGGTGCATTCATCAATGATTATAAATGAATAACCTATTCAGCAGGTGCATTCATCAATGATTATAAATGAATAGCCTATTCAGTAGGTGCATTCATCAATGATTATAATTGAATAACCTAATCAGCAGGTGCATTCATCAATGATTATAAATGAATAGCCTATTCAGTCGGTGCATTCATCAATGAATATAAATGAATAACCTATTCAGCAGGTGCATCCATCAGTGATTATAAATGGATAACCTATTCAGCAGGTGCATTCATAAATGAATAACCTATTCAGCAGGTGCATTCATACATGATCATAAATTAATAACCTATTCAGCAGGTGCATTCATAAATGAATAACCTATTCAGCAGATGCATTCATAAGTGATCATAAATGAATAACCTATTCAGCAGGTGCCTTCATAAATGAATAACCTATTCAGCAGGTGCATTCATAAGTGATCATAAATGAATAACCTATTCAGCAGGTACATTCATAAATGAATAACCTATTCAGCAGGTGCATTCATAGAAGAAAAACCTATCCAGCAGGTGCATTTATAAGTGATCATAAATGAATAACCTTTCCAGCAGGTGCATCCATCAATGATTATAAATGAATAACCCATTCAGCAGGTGCATTCATAAACGAATACCCTTTTCAGCAGGTGCATCCATCAATGATTATAAATGAATAACCCATTCAGCAGGTGCATTCATAAATGAATAACCTATTCAGCAGGTGCATCCATCAATGATTATAAATGAATAACCTATTCAGCAGGTGCTTTCATAAATGAATAATCTATTCAGCAGATGCATTTATACATGAATAACCTATTCAGCCAGTGCTTTCATAAATGAATAACCTATTCAGCAGGTGCATTCATCAATGATTATAAATGAATAACTTATTCAGCAGGTGCATTCATCAATGATTATAAATGAATAACCTATTCAGTAGGTGCATTAATCAATGATGATACATGAATAGCCTATTCAGTAGGTTCATTAATCAATGATTATACATGAATAACCTATTCAGCAGGTGCATTCATCAATGATTATAAATGAATAACCTATTCAGTAGGTGCATTCATTAATGATTATAAATGAATAACCTATTCAGCAGGTGCATTCATACATGAATAACCTATTCAGTAGGTGCATTCATCAATGATCATAAATGAATAACCTATTCAGCAGGTGCATTCATCAATGATTATAAATGAATAGCCTATTCAGCAGGTGCATTCATCAATGATTATAAATGAATACCCTATTCAGTAGTTGCTTTCATCAATGATTATAAATGAATAACCTTTTCAGCAGGTGCATTCATCAATGATTATAAATGAATACCCTATTCAGTAGTTGCTTTCATCAATGATTATAAATGAATAACCTTTTCAGCAGGTGCATTCATCAATGATTATAAATGAATAACCTATTCAGCAGATGCATTCATAAATGAATAACCTATTCAGCAGGTGCATTCATAAATGAATAACCTATTCAGCAGGTGCATTCATAAATGAATAACCTATTCAGCAGGTGCATTCATAAATGAATAACCTATTCAGCAGGTGCATTCATAAGTGATCATACATGAATAACCTATTCAGCAGGTGTATTCATACATGATCATAAATGAATAGCCTATTCAGCAGGTGCATTCATTCATGAATAACCTATTTGGCAGGTGCATTCATCAATGATTATAAATGAGTAACCTATTCAGCAGGTGCATTCATCAATGATTATAAATGAATAACCTATTCAGTAGGTGCATTCATCAATGATTATAAATGAATAACCTATTCAGCAGGTGCTTTCATAAATGAATAACCTATTCAGCAGGTGCATTCATACATGAATAACCTATTCAGCAGGTGCATTCATCAATGATTATAAATGAATAACCTATTCAGTAGGTGCATTCATCAATGATTGTAAATGAATAACCTATTCAGTAAGTGCATTCATCAATGATTATAAATGAATAACCTATTTGGCAGGCGCTTTCATAAATGAATAACCTATTCAGTAGGTGCATTCATCAATGATTATACATGAATAACCTATTCAGTAGGTGCATTCATCAATGATTATACATGAATAACCTATTCAGCAGGTGCTTTCATAAATGAATAACCTATTCAGCAGGTGCATTCATACATGAATAACCTATTCAGCAGGTGCCTTCATCAATGATTATAAATGAAAAACCTATTCAGCAGGTGCATTCTTCAATGATTATAAATGAATAACCTATTCAGAAGGTGCTTTCATAAATGAATAACCTATTCAGCAGGTGCATTCATACATGAATAACCTATTCAGCAGGTGCATTCATCAATGATTATTAAATGAATACCCTATTCAGCAGGTGCATTCATCAATGATTATAAATGAATAACCTATTCAGCAGGTGCATTCATCAATGATTATAAATGAATAGCCTATTCAGTAGGTGCATTCATCAATGATTATAAATGAATAGCCTATTCAGTAGGTGCATTCATCAATGATTATAATTGAATAACCTATTCAGCAGGTGCATTCATCAATGATTATAAATGAATAGCCTATTCAGTCGGTGCATTCATCAATGATTATAAATGAATAACCTATTCAGCAGGTGCATCCATCAGTGATTATAAATGAATAACCTATTCAGCAGGTGCATTCATAAATGAATAACCTATTCAGCAGGTGCATTCATACATGATCATAAATTAATAACCTATTCAGCAGGTGCATTCATAAATGAATAACCTATTCAGCAGATGCATTCATTCATGATCATAAATGAATAACCTATTCAGCAGGTGCATTCATAAATGAATAACCTATTCAGCAGGTGCATTCATAAGTGATCATAAATGAATAACCTATTCAGCAGGTACATTCATAAATGAATAACCTATTCAGCACGTGCATTCATAGAAGAGAAACCTATCCAGCAGGTGCATTTATAAGTGATCATAAATGAATAACCTATCCAGCAGGTGCATCCATCAATGATTATAAATGAATAACCCATTCAGCAGGTGCATTCATAAACGAATACCCTTTTCAGCAGGTGCATCCATCAATGATTATAAATGAATAACCCATTCAGCAGGTGCATTCATAAATGAATAACCTATTCAGCAGGTGCATCCATCAATGATTATAAATGAATAACCTATTCAGCAGGTGCTTTCATAAATGAATAATCTATTCAGCAGGTGCATTTATACATGAATAACCTATTCAGCCAGTGCTTTCATAAATGAATAACCTATTCAGCAGGTGCATTCATACATGATCATAAATGAATAACCTATTCAGCAGGTGCATTTATAAATGAATAACCTATTCAGCAGATGCATTCATACATGATCATAAATGAATAACCTATTCAGCAGGTGCATTCATAAATGAATAACCTATTCAGCAGATGCATTCATACATGATCATAAATGAATAACCTATTCAGCAGGTGCATTCATAAATGAATAACCTATTCAGCAGGTGCATTCATAAGTGATCATAAATGAATAACCTACTCAGCAGGTGCATTCATAAATGAATAACCTATTCAGCAGGTGCATTCATACATGAATAACCTATTCAGCAGGTGCATTCATACATGATCATAAATGAATAACCTATTCAGCAGGTGCATTCATACATGATCATAAATGAATAACCTATTCAGCAGGTGCATTCATACATGATCATAAATGAATTACCTATTCAGCAGGTGCATTCATACATGAATAACCTATTCAGCAGGTGCATTCATACATGATCATAAATGAATAACCTATTCAGCAGGTGCATTCATACATGATCATAAATGAATAACCTATTCAGCAGGTGCATTCATAAATGAATAACCTATTCAGCAAGTGCATTCATACATGAATAACCTATTCAGCAGGTGCATTCATTGTATTCTCCTACCAGGTATGTTTGCCCTTTTCACTTACCTTGTTGTTGATGGCTTTTAACGGTTTATTTTGTTATAATTATTGGGGATGGGACTGTGTTTAACGAGAATGAACAGTTCCGGTTTAGAGTTTTTGATTTGCAGTTTGTATGTTGACTTGAAATAATACAAAGGGCCTTTTCTTCTTTCAACAGTGAATGAGCAGCCGTCGGATGATCCATGCTGGCGAGAAGTCCCATGAGTGCATGGAATGTGATAAGCACTTTCATCACGCAGCTCACCTGAGAAGGCATCAGACTTCCCACACAGGGGAAAGACCATACAGGTGTACAGAGTGTGAGAAAAACTTCACTCAAAAGTCACATCAGTACCAGCATCAGAAGACCCATACTGGTGATCGACCCTACCAATGTACAGAGTGTGAGAAAAGCTTCACTCAGAACTTCAATCTGTACAGGCAACAGATGATCCATACCGGGGGCGACCATACCAGTGTACAGAGTGTGAAAAAACCTTCACTTGTAGCTCACATCTGTACCGTCATCAGAAGGTCCATACTGGGGAGCGACCATAGCAGTGTACAGTGTGTGAAAAAAGCTTCATTCGGAGCAGGTGTCTGTACAGGCATCAGAAGAGCCATACTGGGGTGCGACCATACCAGTGCACAGAGTGTGAGAAAAGCTTCGCTCAGAAGGCACATCTGCACCTGCATCAGCGGATCCATACTGGGGGGCGACCCTACCAGTGTACGGAGTGTGAGAAAAGCTTAACTTCTAGCTCAAATCTCTACCAGCATCAGAAGATACATACTGGGGTGCGACCATACCAGTGCACAGAGTGTGAGAAAAGCTTCACTCAGAAGTCACATCTGCACCTGCATCAGCGGATCCATACTGGGGGGCGACCCTACCAGTGTACGGAGTGTGAGAAAAGCTTCACTTGCAGCTCAAATCGCTACAAGCATCAGAAGATCCATACTGGGGGCGACCATACCAGTGTACATAGGGCCTGATCACGACTTTGGTGGTATTACCGCCGGCGGTATTAGCCCTACCGCCGAACTCCCTGGCGCTAATAGCACCAGATCACGAGTTTGGCGGTAATGTAATTCCCCATTCCCCATTGAGACCATTCGGGAATGCCCCATTCCCCATTGGGCTCAATGGGGAAAATGTGCACTCTTACCGCCGGCGGATTTTCCTGCGGCGGTAATAGCGTGAATTTTCGGCAGATTTCCCCCCAGCTCAGAGCGAGGGCGAAATGGGGGGGGATGGGAAGGGGGGCTCTATGTATGCCAGAAAGATGAAAGACCATATGTGAACAATTATGATGAAACAAGATTAATTTATGTAATGAAAAAGAACCAAATTATATAATACAAATGTGTATTGAACTGTTCACAGTGACACATATATACAAGGGTAAAACAAAAGTAAAATGACATATAACCATGTTGCACTTTAAATCCTCAGTGCTAAACATTTACAGGGTAATTCATAGAATTTCGCAGAAAAGTGTCGCAAGCGGCTGGCGCAGAGTGTCCGCGTGCGATTGACTGCGCCAGGCACGTGCGCTAAAACCGATTTCCGCGCACAGCGTATTCATGGATTTTAGGCTTCCAAACCAGCCGTGGCGCAGAGAATCGCAGCGACCCTGCAGCAGCGCCAGTAACGCCCCCAAGAACGCCCTCGCGCAAGGAAAAGCCATCAAAATCGCTAAATCATCGCAAAGGGCTGCGCTAACCCTGGACCAGTTCACCGGGCTGGCAAACAGCAAACGCCAAGCGGGGAACGTGTATTTCAGGGGTGCGCGGGAAGTCCCACACGCGATTGGCCCCGTGCAAGCAGGGTACGTGTATTTCAGGGGTGCGCGGGAAGTTCCACACGCGATTGGCCCCGTGAAAGCAGGGTACGTGTATTTCAGAGGTGCGCGGGAAGTTCCACACGCGAATTCAGCAGGGTACGTGTATTCCAGGGGTGCGCGGGAAGTTCCACACGCAAATTCAGCAGGGTACGTGTATTTCAGGGGTGCGCGGGAAGTTGCACACGCGATTTCAGCAGGGTATGTGTATTTCAGGGGTTCTGGGGAGTACTACACGTGAATTGGGCATGTGGGTCCTCCCGGGTGTACGCTCCACAACCTCCACGGCCCCTGCAGGCAGCCCACACCACGGGGGACTACTACCCTGCACCCCTGCTCATGTTCTGCAGGCAGCCCATCCACCATGGGCATGCCCCCCAGCCAACCCACATGTCACCTTGCACTACTGATCAACAATGCATGTCTCCCACCACCCCCACCCCCCAGCCACCATGGCCAGCCCCCACCAGGCCCCCACTCATGTCTCCCACCACCCCCACCCCCAGCAGTGCAGGGGCAGCCTCCACCAGGCCCCCACTCATGTCTCCCACCACCCCCACCCCCCTGCCACCATGGGCAGCCCCCACCAGGCCCCCACTCATGTCTCCCACCACCCCCACCCCCCAGCAGTGCAGGGGCACCCTCCACCAGGCCCCCAATCATGTCTCCCACCACCCCCACCCCCCAGGGGCAGCCCCCACCAGGCCCCCACTCATGTCTCCCACCACCCCCACCCCCCTGCCACCATGGGCAGCCCCCACCAGGCCCCCACTCATGTCTCCCACCACCCCCACCCCCTGCCACCATGGGCAGCCCCCACCAGGCCCCCACTCATGTCTCCCACCACCCCCACCCCCCAGCAGTGCAGGGGCACCCTCCACCAGGCCCCCACTCATGTCTCCCACCACCCCCACCCCCCAGCAGTGCAGGGGCAGCCTCCACCAGGCCCCCACTCATGTCTCCCACCACCCCCACCCCCCTGCCACCATGGGCAGCCCCCACCAGGCCCCCACTCATGTCTCCCACCACCCCCACCCCCCAGCAGTGCAGGGGCACCCTCCACCAGGCCCCCAATCATGTCTCCCACCACCCCCACCCCCCAGGGGCACCCTCCACCAGGCCCCCACTCATGTCTCCCACCACCCCCACCCCCCTGCCACCATGGGCAGCCTCCACCAGGCCCCCACTCATGTCTCCCACCACCCCCACCCCCCAGCAGTGCAGGGGCACCCTCCACCAGGCCCCCACTCATGTCCCCCTGCACCCCCACCCCCCAGCATCCAGGGGAACCCCCCACCAGGCCCCCACTCATGTCTCCCACCACTCCCACCCCCCAGCAGTGCAGGGGCACCCTCCACCAGGCCCCCACTCATGTCTCCCACCACCCCCACCCCCCATCAGTGCAGGGGCACCCTCCACCAGGCCCCCACTCATGTCTCCCACCACCCCCATCCCCCAGCCACCAGGGGCACCCTCCACCAGGCCCCCACTCATGTCTCCCACCACCCCCACCCCCCTGCCACCATGGGCAGCCCCCACCAGGCCCCCACTCATGTCTCCCACCACCCCCACCCCCCTGCCACCATGGGCAGCCCCCACCAGGCCCCCACCCATGTCTCCCACCACCCCCACCCCCCTGCCACCATGGGCAGCCCCCACCAGGCCCCCACTCATGTCTCCCACCACCCCCACCCCCCAGCAGTGCAGGGGCAGCCTCCACCAGGCCCCCACTCATGTCTCCCACCACCTCCACCCCCCTGCCACCATGGGCAGCCCCCACCAGGCCCCCACTCATGTCTCCCACCACCCCCACCCCCCAGCCACCATGGGCAGCCTCCACCAGGTCCTCACAATCCCCAATCATGTGCGTTATGGTCAGCCTCCACAGCCAAAAAGCCCTACCAAGTAACCCATTCACCCACATGGAAATGGAAATTACATGTTACACCCCCAATGTTCATGAAGCTAATGAACCCATGTCCGTCACACACAATGGTTGCAATTGAATGGGAAAACACCCAACATGACATGCATGAAACCAATGAGATGATACCACACAGTGAAGTATGAAAACAAAATTGTATGGAAAAAAATTAAAGAATGCTAAAGAAATGAAACAAACTACAATGGGAATGAGAAAAAATAAGCTGCATGTCCGTATAAAAAAATAAAAAACAGCAAATCAGAATCCAAAAAAATGTGGTCCAAAGTCAAATGTAAAAAAATTTCTATCCAATCAAGAACTATGTAAAAAACGTCCAAGGGTCCATGAGCCCAACTGAACAAAGGAAACCTACAAAAAAACCTAACTAAAATGCAACTATATACAAAAAGTGGAGCAGTGTCCGTCGACTCCAAATCATAATAAGAAACAAAGGAAACCTAAAACTAAAGAACTATATACAAAGGCGGCGGGCAAGTCCAGCGGCTCACTCCGTGGTGTTCCGGGCCAGGGCATCATCGAACTCCTGTTCGATGTCCCGGAGGCAGTCCTGTTCCATGTCCCGAGGGTCCGCAGGGACGACGCTGTGTCCTCCTCCAACCCCCTGCGGATTGCCTCGAGGCACTCGGCCCGCCTCAGGGCCCTCCGCATGGAGTTCTCCGCCCTGACCATTGTGAGCCGCGCCTCTTCCGCCCGCCGCCACTCCGCACCTATGGCGTGGCCCAACCGCTGCCACACGGAAGACACTCTCTGTCCTGGGTCCTCCTGCCCTCCGGCCGATTCCTGCCCCTCCGATGTCGAAGGCCCCGAGCCTTCTTGGCTCCCACCATGTTGCTGCTGCTGCTCTGCCTCTGCCCGTGCACTGCCTCCTGCTGCCTGCACATCCTCCGCCGGCTGGGGTGCAGTTGTTGATGTGGCCACCCCTGCTGGACCTCCGACTCCCGACTGTGGCAGGGATGCCTCCTCCACCAGCCTGGCCGCACCGTCAGAGGCAGCTCCACAGGGCACCCAGGTGACTGATGGGTGGGAAGATGGCACAGAGGACGACTGGCGCGTAGGGGGTCCAGTTGAGGAGGGGGTCGGCGCAAGCCCCATCAGACGGAGGAATCCGGCCTGGGTGACCTGTCCCAGCAGGCTGACGTGGTCAACGAGCCATTCGAGATGACGTGCAGTCTCTCCATGAAAAGACTGCAGGTCACCTCGCATGGCCCGTTGACGCAACGCCACACCAGCCAGGACAGGCTCAACCCGGACCTGGATGGCCACGTCCGCAGGCAGAGGAAGGCCAGTTGACGTCAGCTCATCCCCTGCCTGAAAATGGGTCTGGACGTAGGCATCCCTGCTGGTGCAAGATGATGCAGGGACAGGATCGGGGACAGAATTGCACACAGGCACCTCCGCGGCGGCCTGTGCTGCCTCCTGTCCCTGGTCCTGCACTGCACCACTAGCAGCAGTGGGATCCCCACCTCCAGACCCCGTCTCTGGTGCTTGCACGGCCTCCTCCTCCACCAAACCCCCCACCAACCTGGATGACTCCGTGCCATCTTCCCCTGTTGGGCCCTGTGGGGTCCCAGCTGCCCCTTCTGCTGCCGAGGAGTCCAACTCCAACCTCCGCCTCTTGGACCTCCCCCCGGCAGCTGCGGCCTGGGACGCGGCACCGGACTCCTCACTCCCCGACGAGATGACAACACGGGAGGGGAGCCGGGCCTTGCGTCTCCGGCTGGCGGTGGGATCCCCGCCGCTGTGCTCCACAGCACCTTCTCCGCCCTCTTCATCAGTTGACGCTGCAGACAGGGAGAAACAAAACACAGGCATCAGGGCACTGTACAATGGACACATACACACATGACAGTTGCACATGAGTGGCATTGGCAAACCTCAGACATGTCATCACAATCCCCAACACACATGTCATTGCAACTCGCACACATGAGCCATACCACAGCCATATCGCAACTGCCAGCACCATCCCTACACATACAACAGCATGAGCAGCCAAAGGGGAGCCAGACATCACATGCAACACAGGAAGTGCACCACACATGTACACACACCACCACACTTGCATGCATGTGTGCACCTCTGCCAAGTGTCCCACTGTTCAGACGGGCATCCATGTCACATCTGCCAATCAGGCTTCCACATACCGCTGTCACATGCATCCATGTTGCATCACTGTTGCACCCTTGTCAAATACACACACATGCACATGTACACAGTGCTCATACATGCAGCCGAAAACAACATACATGCGTGACATCACGGACATGTCTACTTACATACACATTCATCCAAACATGTGTGCACGCACAACTGCATTTGGCATGCAAGCCTACACGCACAAGCACCATCCATGTCTCACACATTACAGCCCTCGCATGTGTCAGCCCCACGGCCCTGTACACCCCCGCCCATACTTGACCCCATACAAACAGATGTGCAACCTGCACACTACCGAATAATCACCACACGCACTGCTCACAATCAGGATGCATGTACACTCACCGCTCGACTCCAGACGGGTCTGCTTCTCCAGGACCTGGACGTGGAGCGCTGGGGATATGCGTTCCAGGACCCTCATCTGTTCTTCTGACAAGTGGCCCCGGCGCCCCTTGGCATCCGCTGCCTTCAAGAGGCGCCGGGCCTTGTTCAGGGTCCTGGACCTGAAGTCCTCCCAGCGCTTCCTGACATGTTGTAAGTCCTGGACTGCCACCCCCTCCGCGTTGATGGCAGTCACGATGTCAGTCCAGATCCGAGTCCGTCCTTCCTTGTCGGCGCGGGAACTTCCGAAGAGGGCATCATACTGCCCCAGGACTTGCTCCACCAGGACACCAACTTCGGTGGCACTGAAGCTGGTGCCCCTCTGCCTCTCTGGCCGGGGGTTGTCAGTGGTCACAGATGGTGTTTGCCCCGACATGACAACCCCAGAGGCAGGAGTGGGTGGGCAACTGGGTCCTGGGGCTGGGCTGTGGAGCGATGGAATCCCAGTCGGGAGTCTTCGGTTCCAGCAGGGGTGGTCACAGCAACAGCACCCCTGGCTGATGTGCAGGCAGCAAATGGCAGTGCACGTGGGCAGCAGGCAGTCAGGCAGCAGCAGATGGCAGGTGGGAGCGTGCTCGGGGCACTGGGGGGCAGTAGTTCGGCCTTCTGGGCAGGAGCGTGGTCTTCTGTGTGCTTACGCGTGGCCAGCTTGGTACGGAGTGATTTTGCACGTGAAAATCCTGCACGTCAGCGTGAAAATCGAGGAAAGGCCCTTAGCGCGTAAGCGCGTCAGCACGCATACGCGATTCTATTGGACCAAAGGCCCTCAGCGCGTAAGCGCGTCTGTGACGTGACCCGCACGGGTGTTTCCCACACAGCACGTGATGACAGAGCACACGTGGAAAGACTGCACGTCAGAGTGTCATCGCGTGTAATTGGACAGCACGTCAGAGTGTCATCGCGTGTAATTGGTGGGAATGGGCCTAGCGCGTACACGCGGCAGTGACAAAGCGTGTGATTGGTGGAAATGGCCCTACACGCAGAAGTGACAAAGCGTGTAATTGGTGAAAATGGCCCTACACGCAGAAGTGACAAAGCGTGTAATTGGTGGAAATGGCCCTAGCGCGTACATGCCGCGTAAGTGACGCTGGACGTGTGGGCCTGTATAAAAGGTACGTGTAGAACACCATTTCCTTGTACGTGCTTTTCGTGGAGAGCGAGTGGGTGAATTCTGTACTTCTTGTCGTTTCACACACGATTTACTTCACAGCGTTTCAAGTTCGTATTCCCTGTTACCTCTGACAGCTTTTTCTCTTTTTTCTCTTTTACTGGTTTACCTGGGCCTGTTCCCTCAAACAGTGTTCCCTTCTACTGTTGTCCTGTCTCCTCAGACAGCGTACAAATCTTCTTTTGGCGGGGGTGTTGCCAACCAAACGCGCTCCTTTTTCACGCTCTTTTACCTGGCAGACGGTGAGTCACGCACGTATCTAACATCTGTGCTTGCCCCGTGTGTAGCCTACCCCTTCAGAGGTCATTCTAGGCTGCGTGTGACACGCATACGTTCTTTCTTGTGTTACTGGGTGCCACAGCGTAGTGCAGGTTTTTCTTTCTGCACACGTGGTCTAGGAGGGGTTGCGTGCACCTCATCTCCCTTTTTTGGGGCTCCTGTGCGTAGCGTGACCCGTCATCTTTCCCCAGGGGTTACATTCAGCCTTGCAAGAGCACTAGGGTACAATTACCATCTGGTACCCAACCCCTTTGACCCCCAATTGCCCAGGACAATAGTTTACAGCCACTCCCATACGCACATTTACATCAGTGCCATGGCTGGGAGGCGAGGATTCCGTAAGGGTGGCAAAGGTGGAAGAGCCACAAGTGGTGGCCGTGGTGGATCCGGTAGGGGACGTGGTCGTTACTTGCAGGGTGAGCCTGTCCCCCCATGTGTGGAGGACCAGTCAAGGGCACCCATAATCCCCCCCCCTCCCGTTGAGGCTGATGTGGCTGACACCATCCATGCTCAGCCCTTGTTGGACCAGCCCATTGTGGCACCAGACCTGGCTGACTCCATGGCTGACTTCCAGGTCAGCAGGCCTATGACACGTGCGCTGGTGCACGTTGATGTCACCATGCCACGTGCATCTGGGGCAGCAAGGTCATCTGCTGCCCCAAGTAGGCAGGGCGGAGAGGCTGCAGGGGCAGCTGCGGCTCCATCCAACCCAGCCCTCACACACCCAGCCAGGACAGTGTCGGTCCTAGTCCATCCTGCTGACATTCCCCCTGACACCATCACACTTGAGCCAATGCCTGCACCAACTCCCATGCTGAGTGTGCAATCCCACACTCCTGATACAGAGTCCACCAGGGCTCCTGCCCCTAGTGTCCAGAGCGGCGCAGGACACTCAGGATCACCACCACCTTCCAAGCGGAAGAGGAAGAGTGCTCGTCCGGCACAGGCTGATGCCCCAGACACGGCTACACAGTCCGGCCCGTCGAGGACGCCCAGCTTCACGGATGACGAACTGAATGCACTTGTCGAGTATGTGTCCGCACATGACAACGAGATGGTCATTGTTGCAGGATCCAAGACCACACCTGCACAACGCCAGGCACACTGGCAGACCGTTGCGGACATCGTAAGTGCCCTTGGAATCGTGAGGCGCACAGCCAATGATTGCTATAAGGGCTGGAATGACCTAAAGCGCAGGGCAAAGAGTAAGCTGGCCTCAAGTCATGCCGCAACTCTAGTGACTGGAGGTGGGTCTCCAGTAGTAGACATGGAACTCACTCCACATGAGTCAGTCGCTGGGACCTACGTCACGGAGGAACAGATCCAAGGCGTGGGAGATCTGGCTGATTACGAGGCATTGTCCGGTGAGTGCACATGCATGTGTGTGTCATCCATGTGCATGGTGTGTGTGAGGGCTTCTGTTTGTGTGCCAGGTGAGAGTGTGTGCGCCTGAGTCGTATGGGTCAGCCATGTGCTTCATGCAATACATCCTGCGCAGCTGCATTTGGCCATAGCAGTATCCCTTCTGCCAACAGTAGACATCTAGCCCAACTGCACGCCAGTTGCCATTGAAGTGTCACCTTGCCACAACATTGTTGCTTATTTTTCTCTGTTCATTCAGACAGATTGTTTGCATTCCACCACTTATTCTAGGCATTTCTCAGTCCTCTAGTCACATGTCTGGCATGGCTATGGTAAAGTGGAGTGACTTTGTTACCTGGATATCATATGTTCACACATGTCCCTGTGCAATTGGACCATTTAGGACTGCCAGCTCCAGGTGAAAATCAGACCTGTTTGATTTAGAAAAGCTATTACATGCGGGAACTGGACTGAATGAATAAGTGCTGCCCTCCTCTCCATCTTGCCTCAATAGCAATGGTACATGCCATCTGTGTGATGGCATGTGTGTGTCACCTGGCAATCACAGGCCAATGTGTGATGCCACTGCCAGGCAGCATGCAGGAAATGTGTTCATCTTCCATCTTTGTGTCATCAGTGTGTGCCATTTGCCTGCCCTTCATACGCAGTGAGGGTGCATGCATGGGAGGGTCTTAGTCATGTGGGGCATGTGTCAATCAAGTACTGGTTCTCTTGCTTCTCAGCCCTCATTGTGTGCCATGGTGCTAATGCCTGTTTCCATTTCTTAGTTATTATGTCTTTGCAGGGGAAGACGCACCTGATACTGCTGGGGTTGTGGAGATGGTGCAGAGCCAGGAGGGGTCCGAGGGCCGACCAACCACCAGTGAGGGACGTGGTGTGCTGGTGGGTGAGAACCCACAAGTGCTGCAGGTCCTGCTCTCAAGGGGTGTCTCTGGCTGCACCTCCCCCGAGCTGTACTCAGCTGTTGATTCGGATGATGAGACCTACGTGCCGTCGCAGGTGAGTGTTCCAGGGAGGGATTCTGTTCTGTCCCACCCACCTGCACCAGGGTCAGAACCCTCAATGGGGATGTCAGTGTTGGCAGCTAGGCCTTTGGTGGTTACGGATGCAGGGTCACACTCCGCGACATCTGATCCTGTTCCTGGGCCAGCAGATCAGAGGGGGAATGCAGTCCTGCAGCCTCAGGCAGTGCCGGCACAGCAAGGCGCAGTCCGCCTTGCCCCAGACAGGTGTGGTGCCCGCCGACGTGGTGGCCGTACGCCACCTGGCAATACCGCATGGGAGCAATCCATTTACGGTATGGCTACCCAACAGGCAGCATCATCCGAGATGATGGCTCAGGCCATGGATAGGGTGGCCACTTCCATTGTCCCCCCTGAAAGGCTGATGGAGCGACTAGAGCAGGCAACCGACTCCATCTGCCAGTCACACAGGGAGGACATGTTGGCGTCCAACAGGGACAGGCGGGCGGCACTGGCGACTCTGCAGGAGGCCATCTCCATAGAGTCCCAGGGCCACAGGGAAGCCCTGAGGCAGGAGCTCCATCAACTCAGGACGACTCTTGTTGAGCTTGAGGCTTCAACACACCAAAGGACAGAACAGCAGCTGGAGCGTCTCACCCGTACGCCCTCAGCTGAGATGCAAGCAACGAGGGCGGAGGTCCGGGCATCCCGTGAGTTGTTGCATGGGGACCTCCGCACCCTCATCCTCCAGAACGAGACCTACCACACCCGCATGCTTGCAGCCATGGAGGAACAGAGTAGGGCCTTGTGTGGGCTGCCTCCCATAGTGCAACCACCTCTGGATGCAGCTGCACAGGATGAGAATAGCGACAGCAGTGATACTCCCACAATAGGGTAGCCGTGTGGGCCATGAGCCCATGGAGGTGTTTTTTTTTCCCAGGATCCACACAGGTGGGTTTTGGTGTGCACCCTGTCCTCGGACCTCCTGGGTGGCCTCCCCAACCCCCCCGGGCCCATTAATGGCCATTTTTTTTTTTTTTTAATTATTTTTTTTTTATTATTTTTATTTTAATTCTTATATTTTTCCCAATTTATTTGGGACAATTTGTTGGCTTCCGTGGTTCCTGTGGGCATACGCTGCATTGTGGCTGGGCACATGCAGGCTTGTCATGTATTTGGTTCAGATGCCTGGGTTTGAGTCACACACACCCCTCCTGCTTCCCGTTTCCATGGGCTTGCAAAGGGTGTGCCCAAGTGACATTGAAGTACATGGTGACATTGGACTCCCACTACATGTGTGGGTAGTCTAGTCAATACTGTGTATACATTCCTAGTGCATATTGCTGTTCTGTTGTACACTGCATGTTGCATTGATGTGTAACTCATCATCTGTGTCTGCCTCCCAATTTGCAGGTCCCTTCCTCATGTCTACACAAGGCCCTCTAGTCTGGAGATGGGGTCCTTGTTGGCAGCAGTGCACCTACAACTCTACATGGCGCCAACACTGTACAGTTGGAAGTGGTGGGAGTGCAGGTATTTCCAGGTGGTGAGACTACTGATTTATAACATAAGTGAAGTCATGTTAATGGTAGTACCTGCTCAAGTTTGTTGTTGGTCCTGCATTACAGTGAGCATTTCAGGTGTAGCAAGTTTCAATTGGGGACACTGTACATCGTGACACTTGTCATGTTGTGGGCATGACTTTGTTTACCTGCACATAGCATGACATGGCACGATGTGTTGTGTGGCGGTGCTGGGGATGGGTTGGGTGACATGGCACTGTCCTCTTGTTGCATTTAGCAAGTGGGTATTCATTTTAGCTGCTTGAATGTGTTTCTTCACAAAACTGCATTGGTGGTGTGTGTGGGTAGGGATGCACACATTGTAACACTTCCAGGTGAACAATCTCAGGCTGATATGCTTTTCACGGTTGAATCTCCAGACATTCAGGATCAGTGTCAGGTTGAGTCATCATTGATTGTCAGATGGAATGTGCCAGGCCAGTGTGCACTCCACAGGGGTGTGATCACTATGTGAAGTAATTAGCCACTAGCTGTGTACGGGCTGCCTCCCCCGTGCCCTTTCCCCTCCCATGCGCAGCGGCTGTGCATGTGGTTGGGGATGTGGGGCCACCACCATGTCCACGGCCAGGCCCCGGCGTGTTGCAACGTTGTGCAGGACACATGCTGCCACTATGATCCTGCACACTACTGGGGCAGCGTATAACAGCTGCCCGCCAGAACGGTCAAGAGAGCGAAAGCGTGACTTTAGCACTCCGAATGTGCGCTCCACTATGCCCCGGGTCGTAATGTGGGCTGTGTTATATCTTACCTCGGGTGGCGTGGTGGGGTTCCAAATTGGCGTCATTATGTGGGGGCTGAGAGGGTAGGCACTGTCCCCTGTGGAGGTGGTGATTGGTATCATTGGTGGGGTTGTGACCTTGCTCAGTATCCAACATGCATGCATGTGCAGTGGCATACATACTCACCAAGCAGCCATGTATCGCCATGCCGCCCAGCTTCTAGGTCCCGGCTTAGGGTGGACATTCGGTAAATGAAGCTGTCGTGGGTGGACCCGGGATAGTTGGCATATACTGAGGTGATGATTCCCTTGGCATTACATGCTACCTGCACGTTGATGGAATGCCAGTGCTTGCGGTTCCTATAGATGTGCTCAGATGCCCTGGGGGGACCTAGAGCCACATGGGTGCAGTCGATGGCACCTAGCACTTTGGGGAATCGTGCCACACCGTAAAAATCCAGGGCGGCAGCATGCCTTTCTGCAGGTGTTCTGGGCAGGTATATGTGCCTGCGGACTGATGGGCGTGCAGTGATGATGTTCAAGACCTGGTGTAGGCAGCGTGACTGGGTGGCCTGTGACACCCCACCCACTATGGCACTTGTCCGCTGAAATGATCCAGTGGCTAAGAAGTGCAGTACATTGAGGACCTTCTCCAGGGGGCTGCGTGCTTGGGAGCACAGGGTGGGTGATGTGAGGTCATCCTCCCACTCACTCACCAGGTCCAGTATTATGTGTGGTGGAAACCTGTACCTCCCATACACCTGGTCATCAGGCATCCCGAAAAGGCTGGTTCTGGGTGTGAATATTCTGGCCCTGACTATCCTCCTCCTCCGCCTTTGGTAGCCCACTGCCACTGCTGCTAGGAACGGTATGTTCATCCTGGCGTCTGAGCTTGTTATTGTTAAAGTGCGCAAATTTATGCTTTGCGCGTGTTCTAGGCGAGCGTGTGACCCGCGCACCCCTGGAATCCAGTTCCCAGTCCAATAGCGTGTGGAAATTCCCACGCACCACGGGATACAGGTGCGCTGACGTACTTGCGTGTGTAAGTGCCCGCGCACCCATGAAATACACGTGCATAGGCCAATCGCGTGTACGCGCACTTTTGTCCAATTACACGCGATGACACTCTGACGTGCAGTATTTCCACGTGTGCTCCGTCATCACGTGCTGAGTGGGAAACACCCGTGCGGGTCACGTCACAGACGCGCTTACGCGCTGAGGGACTCTGGTCCAATAGAATCGCGTATGCGTGCTGACGCGCTTACGCGCTAAGGGCCTTTCCTCGGATTTCACGCTGACGTGCAGGATTTTCACGTGCCAAATCACTCCGTATCAAGCTGGCCACGCGAAAACACACGGAAGACCACGCTCCTGCCCAGAAGGCCGAGTTACTGCCCCCCAGTGCACCGAGCAGCCTCCCACGTGCCATCTGCTGCTGCCTGCCTGCCTGCCTGCCTGCTGCCACCGTGCCCTGCCATTTGGTGCCTGCACATCAGCCATCTGCAGGGGTCCAGTTGCTGTGTCCACCCCTGCTGGAACTGAAGACTCCCGACTGGGATTACATCGCTCCACAGCCCAGCCCCAGGACCCAGTTGCCCACCAACACCTGCCTCTGGGGTTGCCATGTCGGGCACTTCCACTTCTGGCACCAGTGGCAACCCCAGGCCAGAGGGGCAGAGGGGCACCAGCTTCACTGCCACCGAAGTTGGTGTCCTGGTGGAGCATGTCCTGGGGCAGTATGATGCCCTCTTTGGATCGTCCCGCGCCAGCAAGGAAGGACGGGAGAGGATCTGGGCCGACTTTTTGGTTGCCATCAACGCGGAGGGGGAGGCAACCCGCAACGTCCCGAAGATCAGGAAGCGCTGGGAGGACTTGAGGTCCAGGACCCTTGTGAAGGCCCGGCGCCTCGTGGAGGGGGGCCGGGGCCGCATGAGTTCCATCCAGATGAGGGTCCTGGAATGCGTACGCCCAGCGCTCCACGCCCAGATCCTTGAGAGGGAGGCCCGTCTGGAGTTGAGCGGTAAGTGTCCAAGCATTACTGTGTGAGACAGGGCATGTTGCGGTGTGCTGGTTCTATGATACTTGCCTGTATGTGTGCCATAGGCCATGTATGCATGGATGTGTGCAGGGACATCATGGTAAGGCATGTGCGACCAGTGATGTGTGACCCACATGGTTGTTGCATGTGTTCAAATGCCGCATGGGGAGCCCTATGCAGATTTTGAACATGAGAGCATGCCAGTCTCTGTACCTGTACATGGGTGGGGGTGAGGGATGGGTGCTGATGCCAGGTACATATATGGTAGCCATGTCTGTGTGCCTGACCTGCGTGTCTGTGACTTGTGCATGCCATGGATGCATGACACATGTGTGTGACAATGCACAGATTCAGTGAAGCAGCCAAATTACCCTTGTATCCGCTGTGTTTGGTGTGTTTGGGGCCAGATGGATGTGACTGAGGTGAAGTGTGTGCATGTGATAGGCATGAGCCATGATGCATGTGAGTTACATATCATTGAATGTTTCAAGAGTCCATTGGACATGCATGGAAATGTCCATGGCATGCACCATGCCTGTTACTGTGTGTGTTTTGCCTGGACTGACCCATGTGTTGTGGAGGGTGGAAGTGTACTTTGACAGTGGTGCTCATCTGCTATTGCTTCCTGTCTAGGGGACCATTGTACAGTGCCCTGATGCTTGTGTTCTTTGTCTCCCTCTACGCAGCGGCTAGTGAAGAAGAGGGCGGAGACGGCGCTGTGGAGCAAGGCGGCGGGGATGCCCCCACGGCTGCAGCGGAAGGGGTGGGTGAGCCCCCACAGGGGCCTGCTACGGTGGGAGACGGTGAGGAGCCATCCAGGTTGGTGGTTTGCACAGAGGAGGAGGAGGCCGCCACTGGGGCACACATGGGGCCTGGTGGGGGCATCCCTGCTGGTGCAAGTGGTGCAGTCCAGGGCCAGGGGCAGGAGGCAGCACAGGTCACCGTGGAGGGGCCTGTGCATGTCGCTGTCCCTGACCCTGTGAGTGCACCACCATGCACCAGCAGGGATGCCCCGTCCCAGGCCCGTCCGCAGGTAGAGGGGATGTCCATGTCACCTGACTCCCCTCCACCTGCAGACGTGGGAACCCCTGGCTGTGTGGAGAAGGTTATGATTGGGGTTGCGATGCGCACGGCTGTGATTCGTGATGCCGTGCGTGCTTCCCGGGAGGAGCACGCACGTCATCACGAAGTGCACCGTGCCGACGTGGCCCAATTGGGATCGGCCATGTTCGGGGGTTTCCTGCATGTGTTGGCCAATCTGGCGGCCCTCTCCTCCTCTGTGCAGGCTATACACCAGTCCTTCTCCTTGCCGTCTTCCGGCCCAGATGCCACCAGGGCCCCCTGTGGACCTGCCCCGACCAATGCAGCCAGCTCGGTGGGGATCCCATCCCTGCCACAGTTGGGAGTCGGAGGTCCAGCAGGGGTGGACAACACAGCAACTGGACCCCAGCAGATGGAAGATGTGACAGCATCATCGGGCAGGGCACGTGCACGACGGCGTCGGTGGTTTCCATCAGCCTGGATGCCGTCGTGCTGGCAGAGGCAGTGGCGTCGGAGGCAGCAGCAGGCTCAACGTGGGAGGCATCATGGCTCGGGGCCATCAAGATCAGAGGGGCAGGCATCGGCCGGAGGGCAGGGCAACCCTGGGATGGTGGTGTCTTCCGTGTGGGAGCAGTTGGTCCAGCGGATAGGTGCGGAGCGGCAGCGGGCGGAAGAGGAGCGGCTCACCATGGTCAGGGCGGAGTTCTCCATGCGTCGGGCGTTGAGGCGGGCTGAGTGCCTCGAGGAAGCTCGCAGGGAGTTTGAGCTGGACATGGGGTTATCCCTGCGAGACCTCGGGGCCAGGACAGAGTCCCGCCTCCAGGACATCGACATGGAGTTCGATGATGCCCTGGCCAGCAACATCACCGAGTGAGCCGCAGAACTTGCCCGCTGCCTTTGTATATAGTTATTTAGTTAGTTAGTGTTAGGTTTCCTTTATTAATTTTTATTTTTTTGGACCGCTCGGACAATGGCCACTTTTTTGTATATATTATTTTCATTAGGTAGTAGTAGGTTTCATTTATGGTGTTGGGCTCATGGACCCTGGAATATTCGTGTATATAGTTTGCTTTTTGAAGAAACATTTTTTTTATTAATTATTGTGTTCACCATGAGGAAATGGTTTTTCATTATTTTCCTTCCACATGATATTGCTTTGGACAACATTTGTTTTTGGATTACTTTGTTTTTTTTATTTTTACATTTGTTCTCGGACATGGACCATTTATTTTGTTATCCCCATTGTTGTATGTTTGATTTGTTTACTTATTTTTCATCTTTAATACATGTTTTTTTAACTTTCACTTGTGGTATTTTCTCATTGGTTTCATACATGTCATGATATGGGTTTTGACATTCACTTGCACCCATTGTGTATGTGTGTGTGACGGACATGTGTTCATTTACAGACTTGCCATTGGGGTTGTATCATGTAATTGCATTCACTATGTGGGTGGATGCAATCCTTGCCTGGGTGTTTGTGCTGGGTATGCTGCCCATTACTGCCATGATTGAGTATCGTCAGGACCTGGGGGCAGGGGGACATGTGTGGGTGCCTGGTGGAGGCTGCCCCTGCACTGCTGGGGGATGGGGGAGGTGGGAGACATGGGTGGGGGCCTGGTGGAGGGTGCCCCTGGTGGCTGGGGGGTGGGGGTGGTGGGAGACATGGGTGGGGGCCTGCTGGCAGGTGCCCCACAGTGCTGGTGGGTGGGGGTGGTGGGAGACATGGGTGGGGGCCTGATGGAGGCTGCCCCTGGTGGCTGGTGGGTGGGGGTGGTGGGAGACATGGGTGGGGGCCTGGTGGAGGGTGCCCCTGGTGGCTGGGGGGTGGGGGTGGTGGGAGACATGGGTGGGGGCCTGGTGGAGGCTGCCCCTGCACTGCTGGTGGGTGGGGGTGGTGGGGGACATGGGTGGGGGCCTGGTGGAGGGTGCCCCTGGTGGCTGGGGGGTGGGGGTGGTGGGAGACATGGGTGGGGGCCTGGTGGAGGCTGCCCCTGGTGGCTGGGGGGGTGGGGGTGGTGGGAGACATGGGTGGGGGCCTGGTGGAGGCTGCCCCTGCACTGCTGGTGGGTGGGGGTGGTGGGAGACATGGGTGGGGGCCTGGTGGAGGGTGCCCCTGGTGGCTGGGGGGTGGGGGTGGTGGGAGACATGGGTTGGACATGGGTGGGGGCCTGCTGGCAGGTGCCCCACAGTGCTGGGGGGTGGGGGTGGTGGGCGACATGGGTGGGGGCCTGGTGGAGGGTGCCCCTGGTGGCTGGGGGGTGGGGGTGGTGGGAGACATGGGTTGGACATGGGTGGGGGCCTGCTGGCAGGTGCCCCACAGTGCTGGGGGGTGGGGGTGGTGGGAGACATGGGTGGGGGCCTGGTGGAGGCTGCCCCTGCACTGCTGGTGGGTGGGGGTGGTGGGAGACATGGGTAGGGGCCTGGTGGAGGGTGCCCCTGGTGGCTGGGGGTGGGGGCGGTGGGAGACATGGGTGGGGGCCTGGTGGAGGCTGCCCCTGGTGGCTGGGGGGTGGGGGTGGTGGGAGACATGGGTGGGGGCCTGGTGGAGGCTGCCCCTGGTGGCTGGTGGGTGGGGGTGGTGACAGACATGGGTGGGGGCCTGGTGGAGGCTGCCCCTGGTGGCTGGTGGGTGGGGGTGGTGGGAGACATGGGTGGGGGCCTGGTGGAGGCTGCCCCTGGTGGCTGGGGGGTGGGGGTGGTGGGAGACATGGGTGGGGGCCTGGTGGAGGCTGCCCCTGGTGGCTGGGGGGGTGGGGGTGGTGGGAGACATGGGTGGGGGCCTGGTGGAGGGTGCCCCTGGTGGCTGGTGGGTGGGGGTGGTGGGAGACATGGGTGGGGGCCTGGTGGAGGATGCCCCTGCACTGCTGGGGGGTGGGAGACATGGGTGGGGGCCTGGTGGAGGGTGCCCCTGGTGGCTGGGGGTGGGGGTGGTGGGAGACATGGGTGGGGGCCTGGTGGAGGATGCCCCTGCACTGCTGGGGGGTGGGGGTGGTGGGAGACATGGGTGGGGGCCTGGTGGAGGGTGCCCCTGGTGGCTGGTGGGTGGGGGTGGTGGGAGACATGGGTGGGGGCCTGGTGGAGGCTGCCCCTGGTGGCTGGGGGGTGGGGGTGGTGGGAGACATGGGTGGGGGCCTGGTGGAGGATGCCCCTGCACTGCTGGGGGGTGGGGGTGGTGGGTGACATGGGTGGGGGCCTGGTGGAGGCTGCCCCTGGTGGCTGGGGGGTGGGGGTGGTGGGAGACATGGGTTGGACATGGGTGGGGGCCTGCTGGCAGGTGCCCCACAGTTCTGGGGGGTGGGGGTGGTGGGAGACATGGGTGGGGGCCTGGTGGAGGCTGCCCCTGGTGGCTGGGGGGTGGGGGTGGTGGGAGACATGGGTGGGGGCCTGGTGGAGGATGCCCCTGCACTGCTGGGGGGTGGGGGTGGTGGGAGACATGGGTGGGGGCCTGGTGGAGGATGCCCCTGCACTGCTGGGGGGTGGGGGTGGTGGGTGACATGGATGGGGGCCTGGTGGAGGCTGCCCCTGGTGGCTGGGGGGTGGGGGTGGTGGGAGACATGGGTTGGACATGGGTGGGGGCCTGCTGGCAGGTGCCCCACAGTTCTGGGGGGTGGGGGTGGTGGGAGACATGGGTGGGGGCCTGGTGGAGGCTGCCCCTGGTGGCTGGGGGGTGGGGGTGGTGGGAGACATGGGTGGGGGCCTGGTGGAGGATGCCCCTGCACTGCTGGGGGGTGGGGGTGGTGGGAGACATGGGTGGGGGCCTGGTGGAGGATGCCCCTGCACTGCTGGGGGGTGGGGGTGGTGGGTGACATGGGTGGGGGCCTGGTGGAGGGTGCCCCTGGTGGCTGGGGGGTGGGGGTGGTGGGTGACATGAGCAGGTGTGCAGGGTAGTCCCCTGTGGTGTGTGCTGCCTGCAGGGGCCGTGGAGGGTGTACAGGTAATACCTGGGAGCACACAGCCAAATCGCGTGTGGAACTTCCCGCGCACCCCTGCAATCCACGTACCCTGCCTAATCGCGTGTGGATCTTCCCGCGCTCCCCTGAAATCCACGTACCCGGGCAAATCGCGTGTGGAACTTCCCGCGCACCCCTGAAATCCACGTACCCGGCCAAATCGCGTGTGTAACTTCCCGCGCACCCCTGAAATCCACGTACCCTGACAAATCGCGTGTGGTACTTCCCGCGCACCCCTGAAATCCACGTACACGGCCAAATCGCGTGTGGAACTTCCCGCGCACCCCTGCAATCCACGTACCCTGCCTAATCGCGTGTGGAACTTCCCGCGCACCCCTGAAATCCACGTACCCGGCCAAATCGCGTGTGGAACTTCCCGCGCACCCCTGAAATCCACGTACCCTGCCTAATCGCATGTGGAACTTCCCGCGCACCCCTGCAATCCACGTACCCTGACTAATCGCGTGTGGAACTTCCCGCGCACCCCTGAAATCCACGTACCCGGCCAAATCGCGTGTGGAATTCCCGCGCTCCCCTGAAATCCACGTACCCTGCCTAATCGCGTGTGGAACTTCCCGCGCACCCCTGAAATCCACGTACCCGGCCATATCGCGTGTGGAACTTCCCGCGCACCCCTGAAATCCACGTACCCTGACAAATCGCGTGTGGTACTTCCCACGCACCCCTGTAATCCACGTACCCGGCCAATTCGCGTGTGAGACTTCCCGCGCACCCCGGTATACACGCACACATTTTTTTTCTGTCAGCGCGTGTCTGTGTTTGTGGGTACCCCTTTGCACGTCATTTGTCCTGGAGGGCCACAGTATTGGGCATTCATCATGGCTGTATATAGGTGCTATTTGTTGGCGCACCTTTTGGCGCACATTTCTTACAGGCGCAGAGACGCTACCGCCTGCTTTCTTGTGGCGGTCGTGTTTGTGCCTGTGCGCTGGTTTGAGCGTGCGTTTTTTTGCCCTATTCTATTCCATGAATACGTGTTGTAGGCGAGCGTGTGGGCGTTCCGCGCACTTGTACCCTGTGCTTCCCCCGTGACGCCCACATTTTGGCAAGTTGTTCCCCATTCCGAGTGGTACGCCCCGTGTTCCGCCTACTTTTGTTGCATGCGCCGCGCTATGTGCGATTTTCGCTCTGGCCTGTGCGATTTTCGCTGTGACCTGGCGCATGCTGTTTGATGGCCTGTGCGCCAACGTGCGCCGCGCACTTTTTTATCGCACATCCGCTGGTTTTCTCGCGCACGGACTTCCATGAATCAATGTGCGCTGCTTTTCGTGCAATTTTCGCACTTGCACTGCGATTTTCGCTATTCCACTGCGAATCGCACGTTTTTGCCCACTTGCGCCGCGCTAATTATTCCATGAATCGGCCTATAAGTGTGCTGTAAAACGCTAAGCCTAAATCCAGCCTAGATTCTTCTTGCAATATGTTTTATGTGACATATCATCAAACAGAACAATTACTGGACATGTATGAGTTATCACAAGAAACTAAGGCTCAGTTGCCTCAAAGGTTGGTACATTGAGCAAAGTGTTCATAATAGTTCACACAACTTCAGTGCTCAAGGTTGACTTTCTAGGGTCTGAAGTTTTGGACTTGAAGGATATCTCTGTGTTCAGGCCAACGTGCTCTTTAAACATTCATTTAGCACACTAGGAGTTAGAAAAAAGGGGTACACAGTCTGTCCTTAATCTTCATCTGCGTGTTTTTAAAGGGGTGCACGTTTCGGTGCTTGAAAGTACTTGTGCAGTACAAGGCACCTTCTTCAGGGCGTCCAGTTGGTAGACCCTGTGCGGGGGAGCAGAGAAAGGTGGGGTTACCTCAGGTTTGGGTAGCTGTTAGTGCAGCTTATATAAATTAATTAGAAACGCTCTTTGTACCGGCTAAGCTCATGGCGTTGTCGGTATCACAATCCCAAGTGTCCTGGGGATTCCAGGTAGGGTCGGGCACTCACATAGGACCTATGGCAGGTGGCTTCTGCTGGTGGGCAGTGTGGGACTTCCAGGATTATTCCTCACGGTCTGTAGAGGTAAAGAATGGGGGGCGACAGGGGAGGGAAGAGAGCAAAAACGTAAGTCAATTCTTGCCATAGCCCCTTATGGTAGAGCGGGTGATGGTAGAGTGCCGGGCAATATTGACAGATTACCTGATCCTGGTGTCTTGGTAACTGTCTGCGTGTCAGGTGTGCCCAAATTGCCGCTTTCAGCGGTTTCTGTTTAATAGACGAGTCTTTGCTCATGTGTGGCCGTGCCGCTGGTCTAGTTTCTTCAGTGTGTGCCGAAAATATCTGGGATCAAAGGAAAAGCCTATTACTGCTATGCATACGGTGGTGAAAGGGTGAGAGAACATGTGCATGTCTCCCATATTCTCCCCGTTCAAGACGTGCGCGGAGGCATGGAATATGTCAGAGGTTGCCTCGTCTTACCGAAGTGGAGAGAGCACCTGGGCATCTGCTTCCTGCTGCTTCGCTCACGTCTGCTGTCTGTATCTATCCGAGCGCTGCACAATAGTTCTGTGCGCTCGGACGCCGCCGGGTCGTTATGGCGACCATGCGGAGCAGGAAGGAATTACATCGGTGCCACGTTACCAGTCGGAGGCTCGTAGCGTGGCATGCCTCCTGATTGGTGGTTGCGTGCCCCACTGGGATTGGAGAACGCCTAGTGGTGACGCGAAAAGGAGGGACGTCCCTCCGAGTGTTGAGCTCCCGCCGATGGGTTATGGGCTCGTTGCATGGCGTGGCTTCTGATTGGTTGCTACGTGTGCCACGGGAAATGGAGAGCATCTGGGTTTAGCGCGAGTGTGGGCGTGCCTCAGTGGGCCTCATTACGACCCTGGCGCTAAGGGGTCTGCGCCAGCGTTAGCTGCGCGGACCCCTTACCGCCAACTACGAGTTCCCGGAGCGCCATGGTCATTTTTCCGCCCGCTTTTTGCGGGCGGAAAAATCCATGGCGCTCTGGGACCTTGGTGTTAATTACGCCACCGTACTTTACGGTGGCGTAATTAACTCCTTCCCCACTCCCATTGAGCCCTATGGGGCCGAAATGGGAATGGGGAAGGGTAAATGGGTCAATGGGGACTTACCGCCCCGCCGACCTCGGAATGGGGCGGTAAGTCCGCCATCCGCCATGGCGTAAAGGGACTTTGCGCCATGGCGGAAAAGTCCGCCGATGGCGGAAAAAATCCGCCAGGGTCGTAATGAGGGCCAGTGTGTGTTGTGCTCCTGTCGGTGAGGGCGTAGGAGTCTATCTCAGGGCTGTGCCACAGGGTGGTGAGTAACTAGTATGGGCTGCATGCCTGCAGCGATAGGGTAGGTAAATACATTGCCTAGATTCAAGTGGCCGGAGGATGGTGTCTATAACCACTGTGTCCCGTCTGGCATGCAAGTACGGGATTTAGGGTCTGTCTCAGAGGGAGTCTACCACCAAAAATCCCTTTTAGTGGCCGGTAGTGTGCATGGTAGACCTAATCTGCGTGGAAAAAAGGGTAGACAAATCTGCAGGGCATGGATGTGTTGTCTGTCCCTCTATTTGGTAGCAAAACTACATGTGTTGCTGCAAGCATCTATGTTCAGAATATGCTTGGTTGAAATGACTCATTCAGCCCGTGATGATATGTGTCCAGTCGATGTATCCATCTGGACTCCCGATGTAGAAGGCTTTTCGAGGGGTTGGGGCTTCCCTTCACTTTCTCCAGCACCCACCAGAGAAGATCGTTGGGTGTGTGTTTGGCTGCGATGAAATGAGCCACCAGAGGGGCGGTTATATTCTTGCACCTTATCCTTGAGCGATGTTCTGAGATGCGTAGGTTGACTGCTCTCATGGTCTGGCCACGTACTTCATGCCACACGGGCACTGAATGCAGTATACCACACACTCACTTTTACAATTTGTGTGGTCTCGTAGGTGCCATTCGCGTTGCCCTATTTGGAATGATTTCATTTTACCCGTGAATCTGCATACAGCACAGTTTCCACATGGGAAATGACCTTGTAGTGGTCGTAAAACCCTTTGAGATTGATGTCTCAGGTCAGGCTGGAACAGAGAGTGGACCAGGGACTCCTTGAGGTTCTTCCCTCTTTTGTAGGCAAAACGCGGTGGTGGATCCTCTGGTAGATTTAATTTGGCTATATGCCAGTGTTTCCTTATGCTTTTCTTCATTTGTGATGTGTGAAGTCCATGTGTGATCATACATGTCAGCCAGTCTTCTACTCCTGCGGATTGTCGTGTTGTGTTATCCTGTTCCAATAGTGTGTCTCTGTTGGTGTGTAGAGCTCGTTTGGCTGCTTGTTTGAGTGTAGATACTACAGCAAGCATTTGTGAGCCTGTTCCCATTGAGACAACCATATCAAAGGTATTCCTGAGTTCATAAAATCCTGCAGGAACCAATGGCTGAAGGTATATTAGATGGAACCAAGCAGGAGACCCAGTGACATCATAAGAAGATGTGATACCAAGAAGCACGGATGTCACTGATGAGGAAACAAGATGAGATACTGAAAACGATGTATGAAAATTGAAGATTGATGATGAAATTGAAGATACAAAGTAAAAAACAGATGCACAGAGAAAGAAATTAAATGTATATAGAAGTCAAGAAATAAGAAGCACAATTGATGTATAGATGCTGAAACGCTAGGTAGCTACAGTCGTCTTAGAGGCTTGCTAAGTAAGTAAATACAACACAAGCGAAGCTGCCATTAGAAAGAAGATGGACATTAGTATCGTGAAAATAGTAAAGAAGAAATCATGAAGAGAAAAGCTGATGCTGCAACAGTGGAACAACAGATCCATGAAGGAAAACCAGGGGAGGTTGTCTGGCCTGAAGTCAAGAGTGGTACACCAAGGTCAGCTACCTACGCTTCAGGGAACGTGTGTGCATAGGATGAACTTTCTTAGATTAGGTGCAAGAAAGAACACTGGTGGTGCCAAGCTGTGAACAGTAAAAATGTAGAAAAGTCTTGCAAGATGGACACATTTGTGGCTCTTACCACATGACTCGAAGGCTGGCAATAAGATTTATTTTTGAGCTCCAGACAAGATAGCGAGTACCTTCACTCCCGTTGAATTCTAAGGCAGAGAACATTCTGCAAGGCCAAACTACAAAGAGAATCTTGCATGGGTGATGAGAGATACTGGGCTAATTAGGTGGTAGGACAGCTCTCTGATGTGTTTACCCGCACCTGGTTCCTTGGCTTACGTGCTGCTAACAAACAAAATGTACTAGATAGGGTACAGGCATGCCAAGCCAATTATTAGAGTCCGTACAACAATGGACTATTTAGCATTGACTGGCCCAATCAGCTGCTGTATTACTGATTCTCCTTGTGTTTTACGAGTGAGAGGTAGTCTCAGGCTGCCCACCTGATAAAAGGCAGCCACTAACAGGACTAGCTCATATATGATTGTATACTTCGATGTGTCCCTTAACCAATCCCAACCCCTGATAGGTTTTGGTATTTGCAACGTAGGATGACATCACACTGACATACATTAAGAATATAAAAGCTGTTCTAAAAACAAAGATCATTGAAAATGAGCGTGTATCCATCTATCCGTTATCACTCCCTGTTTCAGAACTTGATCATTGAGAATGAGCGTGTATCCGTCGACATCGTTATCACTCCGTTTGGAAACTTGATCATTGAGAATGAGCGTATATCTGTTGATATCCGTTATCACGCCCTGTTTGAAAACTTGATCATTGAGAATGAGCGTGTATCCGTCGACATCGTTATCACTCCGTTTGGAAACTTGATCATTGAGAATGAGCGTATATCTGTTGATATCCGTTATCACGCCCTGTTTGAAAACTTGATCATTGAGAATGAGCGTGTATCCGTCGACATCGTTATCACTCCGTTTGGAAACTTGATCATTGAGAATGAGCGTATATCTGTTGATATCCGTTATCACTCCCTGTTTGAAAACCTGGAAATAAAACGCTAATTTGCCATCTTCTTGAGTCTGTCCGGTTATTTAGACTCAGAGTTATTCTATGGTAATCCCATCCACTGCAGAAATCTGCTTCCAAGGGCTACTTCTCACCATCAAATTTATCAGTTTGCTGTTCAGGAACTTCACATGTTGGTTACATTGTGCACAATCCTACCATATTACTATTTACATGTCAGTTTGGCCTATTATATATATTTACCATCCAGACCTAAGGATATATGTGACCAAGTCCCTAAGCAGCACAATGTGCTCAAAGCTTCTTCACTTAACGTAAGTCTGTGACCTTGGCGGCAAAGTCATTTTTACTAACTGTGCCTTTTAAAGCCAAAATTATGAGTCCATAGAAGTGATGCACTTTGCAGTGTGTTGTTTTGAAAATAAAACCTTAATCATATTGAGGCAGATTATAGTGTTGCTCCATATATAATATAAACAGTGACCATTAGTTCCTGTGTCCATCGCAAAGATGTCCCTTGTTTACTAATGGCAACATCTTTAAATGTAACCGTCATCTCTAGCAATATCATAAATCAAGCACATTAGGGGCTTTGCACATTGTCTGCCACACAAGGCTTTGCAAATCCATGAAGCAGCCGTGGTGTGGGGTGTGGTTTAAGAAGCCAGGATGGGAAGGAGGTAGGGACATGTAACAGAGTGTGCTAGGCAGACTACCTGTACAGGTGTTCCCCCCCAGAGCCTGCTAGGCAGACTACATGTACAGGTGTCCCCCCACCCCAGAGCCTGCTCGGCAGACTACTTGTACACGTGTTCCCCCCCAGAGCCTGCTAGACAGACTACCTGTACAGGTGCCCCCCAGAGCCTGCTAGGCAGACTACCTGTACAGGTGCCCCCCAGAGCCTGCTAGGCAGACTACCTGTACAGGTGCCCCCCAGAGCCTGCTAGGCAGACTACCTGTACAGGTGCCCCCCAGAGCATGCTAGGCAGACTACCTGTACAGGTGTTCCCCCCAGAGCCTGCTAGGCAGACTACATGTACAGGTGTTTCCCCCCCAGAGCCTGCTAGGCAGATTACCTGTACAGGTGTTTCCCCCCCCCAGAGCCTGCTAGGCAGATTACCTGTACAGGTGTTTCCCCCCCCCAGAGCCTGCTAGGCAGACTACCTGTACAGGTGTTTCCCCCCAGAGCCTGCTAGGCAGACTACCTGTACAGGTGTTTCGCCCCAGAGCCTGCTAGGCAGACTACTTATACAGGTGTTTCCCCCAGAGCGTGCTAGGCATACTACCTGTACAAGTGCCCCTCCACGCCAGAGCCTGCTAGGCAGACTACCTTTACAGGTGTTTCCCCCCCCCAGAGCCTGCTAGGCAGACTACTTGTACAGGTATTTCCTGTACAGGTCCAATTCCCCCCAGAGCCTGCTAGGCAGACTACCTGTACAGGTGCCCCCCCACCCCAGAGCCTGCTAGGCAGACTACCTGTACAGGTGCCCCCCCCCACCCCAGAGCCTGCTAGGCAGACTGCCTGTACAGGTGCCCCCCCCCCAGAGCCTGTTAGACCGACCTGTACAGGTGTCCCCCCCACCCCAGAGCCTGCTCGGCACACTACCTGTACAGGTGATCCTCCCTCCCCCCCAGAGCCTGCTAGACAGACTACCTGTACAGGTGTTTCCCCCTGCATACTTACATCACATGCATTTAGAATGTAATGTTAATATGAGCATTTTCCAGGGGGATACAACCTAATTTTCAATACCCATGTCCCACTACCCCCAAATACACCTATTCATCTCCTACTGCATTTGCACTCATGCTGTTCACTTTTCATTTACACCTACCAGTGTGAGGCAGGTGCCAATCACACAAATACATAGAAAGGCCTTGCTCCCATAGTGCTGATGTGGAACTCATGCTAGCATCTACACATCTAACCAGGTGTTAATTTTCAGATCGCTCCTTGCTGCTAAAGATGAAGTGACCCGAACATGTGGCATGCTGGCAGCTCCCCCACTCATGCACAGTGCTGTCAATCAGATTTAGACCTATAGTCGTGCGTGCTTTACAGTGTTTAGCATTCACTTAGCAATGCCTTTGCCTAATTCCCCAGCTCAGCCTTTTCCTTTGTTAATATTTGCATGAATGTAACTTTCGAGAAGTTTTATCAATTTCATCTGCAGGTGGGTTCACGAACAGACCGGGAAAATTTGCTTAACAAAAAAGCAATATGTACCCCTCTGACTTCAGCAGGGATCATGTCACATACGTTTATTTGCATCTAACTTGTCTGTTACTCTGCATGTATGTAATCAATACAGTTTATCCTAATAAAAGTGAGACAATTACGAGCTGCTGAGACACCTGCACAGCAGGATGATCGTAGTCGCATTGGCTGTTAGAGGATTCCACGCTACATCCTCCAATCTGCTGAAGTTATCTGAATCGTAAGGAAGGCTTGGTATCAACAGTAAGACAGACACACGTGACCACAGTGCAAGGGTGTTTATTGAACTTCAATTGCGTTTGAAAAATGCCTATCTAATACTAACAGGGTAATTCATAGAATTTCGTGCGATACACTACGCCAGCCGCGTGCGATAAAATCCTTTTCATCGCACATCGTATTCATGGATTTTAGCCTCAAAAATCAGCCGTGGCGCAGAGTGGCGCAGCGACCCTGCAGCAGCACCAGTTATGCCCCCAAGAACGCCCTCGCGCAAGGAAAAGCCTTCAAAGTTCCCAAATCATCGCAAAGGGCTGCACTAACCCTGGACCAGTTCACAGGGCAGCCAAACAGCAAACGCCAAGCGGGGAACGTGTATTTCAGTGGTTCGCGGAAAGTTTCACACGCGATTGTCCTGGGTACGTGTACATCAGGGGTGCGCGGGAAGTAACACACGCGATTCCATCAGGGCACGTGTATTCCAGGGGTGCGCGGGAAGTATCACACGAAAAAACAGCAGGGTACGTGCATTTCAGGGGTGCGCAGGAAGTATCACACGCGATTCCATCAGGGTACGTGTATTCCAGGGGTGCGCGGGAAGTATCACACGCAAAAGCAGCAGGGTATGTGTATTTCAGGGGTGCACGGGAAGTATCACACGACATTCCATCAGGGTACGTGTATTTCAGTAGTGCGCGGGAAGTATCACACGCAAAATCAGCACGGTATGTGTATTTCAGTGGTGCGCGTGAAGTATCACACGCAAAATCAGCAGGGTTTGTGAATTTCAGGGGTGCGCGGGAAGTATCACACGCGATTCCATCAGGGTACGTGTATTTCAGGGGTGCGCGGGAAGTATCACACGCGATTCCATCAGGGTACCTGTATTCCAGGGGTGCGCGGGAAGTATCACACGCAAAATCAGCAGGGTGCTTGCATTTCAGGGGTGCGCGGGAAGTATCACACGCGATTCCATCAGGGTACGTGTATTTCAGTGGTGCGCGGGAAGTATCACATGCAAAATCAGCAGGGTACGTGCATTTCAGGGGTGTGCGGGAATTATCACATGCGATTCCATCAGGGCACGTGTATTTCCCTGCACCCCCACCCCCCAGCATCCAGGGGCACCCTCCAACAGGCCACCACTCATGTCTCCCAGCGCCCCCGTCCCCCAGCACTGTGGGGCACCCTCCACCAGGCCCCCACTCATGTCTCCCAGCACCCCCACCCCCAGCACTGTGGGGCACCCTCCACCAGGCCCCCACTCATGTCCCCCTGCACCCCCACCCCCCACCAGTCAGGGGCACCCTCCACCAGGCCCCCACTCATCTCCCCATGCACCCCCACCCCCCAGCACTGTGGGGCACCTGCCAGCAGGCCCCCACTCATGTCCAACTCATGTCTCCCTCCACCCCCAACCCCCTGCATCCAGGGGCACCCTCCACCAGGCCCCCACTCATGTCTCCCTGCACCCCCACCACCCAGCATCCAGGGGCACCCTCCACCAGGCCCCCACTCATGTCCCCCTGAACCACCACCCGTCAGGGGCACCCTCCACCAGGCCCCCTCTCATGTCCCCCTGCACCCCCACCCCCCAGCAGTGCAGGGCACCCTCCACCAGGCCCCCAATCATCTCCCCCTGTACCTCCACCCCCCAGCACTGTGGGGCACCTGCCAGCAGGCCCCCACTCATGTCCAACTCATGTCTCCCTGCACACTCACCCCCCTGCATCCAGGGGCACCCTCCACCAGGCCTCCACTCATGTCTCCCTGCACCCCCACCCCCACCAGTCAGGGCCACCCTCCACCAGGCCCCCACTCATGTCCAACTCATGTCTCCCAGCACCTCCACCCCCCAGCATCCAGGTGCACCCTCCACCAGGCCCCCACTCATCTCCCCCTGCACCCCCATCCCCCAGCACTGTGGGGCACCCCCCACCAGGCCCCCACTCATGTCCGCCTGCACCCCCACCCCCCTGCATCCAGGGGCACCCTCCACCAGGCCCCCACTCATGTCTCCCTGCACCCCCAACCCCCTGCATCCAGGGGCACCCTCCACCAGGCCCCCACTGATGTCTCCCCGCACCCCCACCCCCCAGCATCCAGGGGCACCCTCCACCGGGCCCCCACTCATGTCTCCCAGCACCCCCACCCCCCAGCATCCAGGGGCACCCTCCACCAGGCCCCCACTCATCTCCCACTGCACCCCCACCCCCCAGCACTGTGGGGCACCTGCCAGCAGGCCCCCACTCATGTCCAACTCATGTCTCCCTGCACCCCCACACCCCTGCATCCAGGGGCACCCTCCACCAGTCCCCCACTCATGTCTCCCTGCACCCCCACGCCCCACCAGTCAGGGGCACCCTCCACCAGGCCCCCACTCATGTCCAACTCATGTCTCCCAGCACCCCCACCCCCCAGCATCCAGGGGCACCCTCCACCAGGCCCCCACTCATGTCCCCCAGCACCCCCACCCCCCTGCATCTAGGGGCACCCTCCACCAGGCCCCCACTCATGTCTCCCTGCACCCCCACCCCCCAGCACTGTGGGGCACCCTCCACCAGGCCCCCACTCATCTCCCCTACACCCCCACCCCCCAGCACTGTGGGGCACCCTCCACCAGGCCCCCACTCATGTCCCCCTGCACCCCCAGGCCCCCTGCATCCAGGGACACCCTCCACCAGGCCCCCACTCATGTCTCCCAGCACCCCCACCCCCCAGCATCCAGCGGCACCCTCCACCAGGCCCCCACTCATGTCTCCCTGCACCCCCACCCCCCACCAGTCGGGGGCACCCTCCACCAGGCCCCCACTCATGTCTCACAGCACCCCCACCCCCCAGCACTGTGGGGCACCCTCCACCAGGCCCCCACTCATGTCCCCTGCACCCCCACCCCCCAGCACTGTGGGGCACCCTCCACTAGGCCCCTACTCATGTCCCCCTGCACCCCCACCCCCCACCAGTAAGGGGCACCCTCCTCCAGGCCCCCACTCATGTCCCCCTGCACCCCCACCACCCAGCAGTGCAGGGCACCCTCCACCAGGCCCCCACTCATCTCCCCCTGCACCACCACCCCCCAGCACTGTGGGGCACCTGCCAGCAGGCCCCCACTCATGTCCAACTCATGTCTCCCTGCACCCACACCCCCCTGCATCCAGGGGCACCCTCCACCAGACCCCCACTCATGTCTCCCTGCACCCCCACCCCCAGCATCCAGGGGCACCCTCCACCAGGCCCCCACTCATGTCCCCCTGCACCCCCACCCCCCACCAGTCAGGGGCACCCTCCACCAGGCCCCCACTCATCTCCCCCTGCACCCCCACACCCCAGCACTGTGGGGCACCTGCCAGCAGACCCCCACTCATGTCCAACTCATGTCTCCCTGCACCCCCACCCCCCTGCATCCAGTGGCACCCTCCACCAGGCCCCCACTCATGTCTCCCTGCACCCCCACCCCCCAGCATCCAGGGGCACCCTCCACCAGGCCCCCACTCATGTCCCCCTGCACCCCCACCCCCCACCAGTCAGGGGCACCCTCCACCAGGCCCCCACTCATGTCCCCCTGCACCCCCACCCCCCACCAGTCAGGGGCACCCTCCACCAGGCCCCCACTCATGTCCAACTCATGTCTCCCAGCACCACCACCCCCAGCACTGTGGGGCACCCTCCACCAGGCCCCCGCTCATGTCCCCCAGCCAACATGTCACCACAATGTAGATCCCTGGCCCTTATGGTCAGCCTCCAAATGCCAAACACCCACCCGAGTATTGCATCCACCCACTTAGAAATTGCAATGACATGATAGAACCCCAATTGCAAGTTTGGAAATGAACACATGTCCCTCACATACACCCAATGGGTGTCAGTGAATGTCAAAACCCATATCATGATATGCATGAAACCAATGAGATGATACTACACATTGAAGGTTGAAGAAAAAATATGTATTAAAAGCAACATAAATTAAATCAAAAATAAACAAACAAAAATGGGAATTTAAAAAAAAAAAACAGCATGTCCGTGAAATAATGCAAAACCACAAATCATAATCCAAAGGAAAGGTGTCCAAAGTCACAGTCCACAAAAGTAAATCCAATGGAAAATTAAAATCGAAAACCATTGCTCCATGGGTAAATCATAAAAAAATTGAAAATCCAACAGTCAACTATATACAGATAAACTATCCAGGGTCCATGATCCCAACAGAAGAAATGAAACCTATCTAATAACACTACCTAATAAAAAATACTATATACAAAAATGTGGCCCATTGTCCAAAAGGTCCAAAAAAAATGCAAAACCAAAGAAAACCTAACACTAACTAAATAACTATTTACAAGGGCAGCGGGCTAGTCCGACGGCTCACTTCTGGATGTTCCGGGCCAGGGCATCATCAAACTCCTGCTCAATGTCCCGGAGGCGGTCCTCCTCCATGGCCCCGAGGGTCCGCAGGGCCGTCGACATGTTCATCTCCAACTCCCTGCGGATTGCCTCGAGGCACTCGGCCCGCCATAGGGCCCTCCGCATGGAGTTCTCCGCCCTGACCATCGTGAGCCGTGCCTCTTCCGCCTGCTGCCGCTCCGCATCTATGGCGTGGCCCAACCGCTGCCACACTGAAGACACTTCCCGTCCTGGGTCCTCCTGCCCTCCGGCCGATGCCTGCCCCTCCGATGTCGAAGACCCCAAGCCATCATGGCTCCAACCTCGTTGCTGCTGCTGCTGTGCCTCTGCCCGTGCACTGAAAAGACTCCTCATGAAAAGACTGCAGGTCACCTCACATGGCCCGTTGACGCAACGCCACACCAGTCAAGACAGGCTCAACCCGGACCCGGATAGCCACGTCCGCAGGCAGAGGAAGGCCAGTTGTTGTGAGCTCATCCCCTGCCTGAAAACGGGTCTGGACGTAGGCATCCCTGCTGGTGCAAGATGATGCAGTGACAGGATCAGCGACAGGATTGCTCAAAGTCACCTCCGCGGCGGCCTGTGCTGCCTCCTGTCCCTGGTCCTGGACTGCACCACTAGCACCAGTGGAATCTCCACCTCCAGACCCCGTCTCTGTTGCTTGCACGGCCTCCTCCTCCACCAAACCCCCCACCAACCTGGATGACTCCGTGCCATCACCTGTAAGGTCCCAGCTTCCCCTTCTGCTGCCAAGGAGTCCAACTCCAACCTCCGCCTCTTGGACCTCCCCCCGGCAGCTGCGGCCTGGGACGCGGTTCCGGACTCCTCACTCCCCGACGAGATCACAACCTGGGAGGGGAGCCAGGCCTTGCGTCTCCGGCTGGCGGTGCGATCCCCGCCACTGTGCTCCACAGCACCTTCTCGGCCCTCTTCATCAGTTGACGCTGCAGACAGGGAGAAATAAAACACAGGCATCAGGGCACTCTACAATGGACACATACACACATGACAGTTGTACATGAGTGGCATTGGCAAACCTCAGACATGGCATCACAATCACCAACACACATGTCATTTCAACTTGCACACATGAGCCATACCACAGCCATATCGCAACTGCCAGCACCATCCATACACATACAACAGCATGAGCAGGCAAAGGTGAGCCAGAAATCACATGCAACACAGGGAGTGCACTACACATGCACACACACCACCACACTTGCATGCATGTGTACACCTCTTCCAACTGTCGCAGTGTTCAGATAGGCATCCATGTCACATCTGTCACTCAGGCTTCCACATCCCGCTGTCACATGCATCCATGTTGCATCACTGTTGCACCCTTGTCAAATACACACACATGCACATGCACACAGTGCTGATACATGCAGCTGAAAACAACATACATGCGTGACATCACGAACATGCCTACTTACATACACATTCATCCAAACATGTGTGCCCACACAACTGCATTCGGCATGCAAGCCTACACACACAAGCACCATCCGTGTCTCACACATGACAGCCCTCGCATGTGTTAGCCTCATGGCCCTGTAAACCCCCACCCATACTCGGCTCCATACAAACAGATGTGTAACCTGCACACTGCTGGCACATCACCACATGCACAGCTTACAATCATGATGCATGTACACTTACCGCTCGACTCCAGACGGGTCTGCCTCTCAAGAACCTGGACGTGGAGCGCTGGGGATATGTGTTCCAGGACCCTCATCTGTTCTTCCAACAAGTGGCCCCTTAGCATCCGCTGCCTTCAAGAGGCGCCGGGCCTTGTTGAGGGTCCTGGACCTGAAGTCCTCCCAGCGCTTCTTGACATGTTGGAAGTCGCGGACTGCCACCCCCTCCGCGTTGATGGCAGTCACGATGTCCGTCCAGATCCGAGTCCATCCTTGTCGGCGCGGGAACTTCCGAAGAGGGCATCATACTGCCCCAGGACTTGCTCCACCAGGACACCAACTTCGGTGGCAGTGAAGCTGGTGCCCCTCTGCCTCTCTGGCCGGGGGTTGTCAGTGGTGCCAGATGTTGCAGTGCCAACCGCAGAGGCAGGAGTGGGTGGGCAACTGGGTCCTGGGGCTGGGCTGTGGAGCGATGGAATCCCAGTCGGGAGTCTTCGGTTCCAGCAGGGGTGGTCACAGCAACAGCACCCCTGGCTGATGTGCAGGCAGCAAATGGCAGGGCACGTGGGCAGCAGGCAATCAGGCAGCAGCAGATGGCAGGTGGGAGCGTGCTCAGGGCTCCGGGGGGCAGTAATTCGGCCTTCTAGGCAGGAGCGTGGTCTTCCGTGTGCTTACGCGTGGCCAGCTTGATATGGAGTGATTTGGCATGTGAAAATCCAGCACGTCTGCGTGTAATTCGAGGAAAGGGCCTTAGCGCGTAAGCGCGTCAGCACATGTACGCGAATTCATTGGCCCAAAGGCCAACAGCGCGTATGCACGTCTGTGACGTGCGTGCGCGGGCGTTTCCCTGTACTCGGGTGCATGTTACACGTCCAATGACTGCACGTCAGAGTGTCAGCGTGTGTAATTGGAGGATGGGGCCTTAGTGCGTACATGCGGAAGTGACGCTGGATGTGTGGGCATGTTTAAAAGGTACGTGTAGAACGCCATTTCCTTTTACGTTCTTTTTTCGTGGAGAGCGAGTGGGTGAAATCTGTACTTCTTGCCGGTTCACACGCGATTTACTTCACGGCGTTCCAAGTTCGTAATCCCTGTTACCTCTGACAGCTTTTTCTCTTCTTGTATTTTTCCTGGGCCTGTTTCCTCAAACAGCGTTCACTTCTCCTGTTGTCCTGTCTCCTCAGACAGCGTACAATTCTTCTTTTGGCGGGGGTGTTGCCAACGCGCACACGCGTGTATTTTACACACGATTTTTCCTGGCAGACGGTGAGTTGCGCACGTATTTGACATTTGTGCTTTCCCCGTGTGTTGCCTACGCCTTCAGAGGTCAGTCTAGGCTGCGTGTGACACGTATACGTTCATTTTTGTGTTTCTGGGTGCCACAGCGTAGTGCAGGTTTTTTTTTTCCACGCACGTGGTCTAGGAGGGGTTGCTTGCACATTATCTACCTTTTTCGGGGTGCCTGTGCGTTGCGTGACCCGTCATCTTCCCCCAGGGGTCACACACAGCCTTGCTAGAGCACTAGGGTACGAATTCCATCTAGTACCCTACCCCTTTGACCACCAATTGCCCAGGACAATAGTTTACTGCAACTCCCATTCGCACAACAACATCAGTGCCATGGTTGGGAGGCGAGCACGCTGTAAGGGTGGCAAAGGTGGGCGAGCCACAAGAGGTGGCCGTGGTGGATACGGTAGGGGACGTGGCCAGGACTTCCAGGATGCCCCTAGCCCCACATGTGTGGGTGACCAGTCAGGGACACCCATGCCCCCCCCCGGTTGAGGGTAACGTGGCTGACACCATCCCTACTCAGCCCTTGTTGGACCAGCCCATTGTGGCACCAGACCTGGCACTGGATGACTCCATGGCTGACTTTCAGGTCAGCAGGTCTAGGTCACGTATGGCGGTGCACGTTGGTGTCACCAGCCCACGTGGATCAGGGGCAGCTATGTCATCTGCTGCCCCGAGTAGGCAGGGTGGGGAGGCTGCAGGGGCAGCTGCGGCTCCATCCACCCCAGCTCTGAGTGTCCCAGCCAGGACAGTGTCGGTCCTAGTCCATCCTGCTGACGTTCCCCCTGACCACATCACACTTCAGCTAATGCCTGCACCAACTCCCATGGTGAGTGTTCATTCCCACACTCCTAGTCCACAGTCCACCGGGGCTCCTACCCCTAGTGTCCAGAGCGGCGTAGGACACTCAGTACCACCACCACCTTCCAAGCAGAAGAGGAATAGTGCTCGTCCAGTACAGGCTGATGCCCCAGACACGGCTACACAGTCCGGCCCACCAAGGAAGCCCTGCTTCAATCGGGTCGAACTTGATGCACTTGTGGAGTATGTGTCCGCACATGACACCGAAATGGTGATTACTGCAGGATGCAAGACCACACCTGCACAACGTCAGGCACACTGGCAGACAATTGCGGAGCTCATAAATGCCCTTGGATTCGTGAGGCGCACAGCTAATGATTGCTACAAGCGCTGGAATGAACTTAAGCGCAGGGCAAAGAAAAAGCTGGCCTCAAGTCATGCCGCAACTCTAGTGACTGGAGGTGGGTCTCCGGCAGAGGACATAGAACTCACTCCACATGAGTATGTTGCTGGGACCTACGTCACGGAGGAACAGATCCAAGGCGTGGGAGACCTGCCAGATTACGAGGCATTGTCCGGTGAGTGCACATGCATGTGTGTGTCACCATGTGCATGGCGTGTGTGTGAGTGCTTCTGATTGAGTGCCAGGTGAGGGGGTGTGTGCCTGAGTGGTTTGGGTCACCCATGTGCTTCATCCAAAACATTCTGCGCACCAGGATTTGGGTGTTGCAGTATCCCTTCTGGCAACAGTAGACATTCAGCCCAACCTCACGCCAGTTGCCCTTGATTTGACAGGCTGATTGTCTGCATTCCACCACTTTCACTAGGCATTTCTCAGTCCTATTGTCACATGTGTGACATGGCTAGGGTACATGCCATCTGTGTGATGGCATGTGCCATGTATGTGTATTGGACATGCCAATCACAGGCCAATGTGTGATGGCACTGCTAGGGAGCATGCAGCAAATGTGTTGGTCTTCCATCTTGGTGTCATCAATGTGTGCCATTTGCCTCCCCTTCATACGCAGTGACAGTGCATGCATGGGAGGGTTTTAGTCATGTGGGACATGTGTCAATCAAGTACTGTTTCTGTTGCTTCTCAGCCCTAATTGTGTTCCATGTTGCTAATGCCTGTTCCCATTTCTTTTCTTTCATGTCTTTGCAGGGGATGACACACTTGATACTGCTGGGGTTGTGGAGATGGTGCAGACCCAGGAGGGGTCTCAGGCCCGACCGGGCACCAGTGAGGGACGTGGTGTGGTGGTGGGTGAGAACCCACACTTGCTGCAGGCCGTCATCTCAAGGGGTGTCTCTGGGTGCACCTCCCTGAGCTCTATTCAGGTGTCGATTCGGATGATGAGACCTATGTGCCGTCGCAGGTAAGTGTCTCTGGGAGGGATTCTGTACTGTCCAACCCACCTGCACCAGGGATGTCAGTGTTGGTAGGTCAGCTTTTGGTGGTTACGGATGCAGGGTCACACTCCGCTACATCTGATCCTGTTCCTGGGCCAGCAGATCAGAGGGGGAATGCAGTCCTGCAGCCTCAGGCAGTGCCGGCACAGCAAGGCGCAGTTCGCCTTGCCCCAGACAGGTGTGGTGTACGCCGACGCGGTGGCCGTACGCCGCCAGGCAATACCGCATGGGAGCAATCCATATACGGTATGGCAAACCAACAGGCAGCATCAACTGAGGTGATGGCTCAGGCCATGGATAGGGTGGCCACTTCCATTGCCCCCCAAGAAAGGCTAATTGAACAACTACAGCAGGCAACAGACTCCATTAGCCAGTCACACAGGGAGGACATGTTGGCGTCCAACAGGGACAGGCGGGCGGCACTGGAGACTCTGCGGGAAGCCATTTCCATTGAGTCCCAGGGTCACAGGGAAGCCCTGAGGGTGGAACTCCGTCAGCTCAGGGCAACTCTGGTTGAGCTTGAGGCTTCAGCTAACACGAGGACAGAACAGCAGCTGGAGCGGGTCACACGTACGCTCTCAGCTGAGATGCAGGCAACTAGGGCGGAGGTCCGGGCATCCCGTGAGTTGTTGCATGGGGACCTCCGCATAATTATCCTCCAGAACCAGACCTTCCACACCCGCATGCTTGCTGCCATGGAGGACCAGACTAGGGCTTTGCGTGGGCTGCCTCCCATAGTGCCACCACCTCCTGATGCAGCTGCAGAGGGTGAGGAGAGCGACAGCAGCAAATCTCTCACAATAGGGTAGCCGTGCAGGCCATGAGCCCATGGAAATGGGTTTTGGTGTGCACCCTGTCCTCGGACCTCTTGGGTGGCCTCCCCCACTCCCCCGGGCCCATTAATGGCCATTTTTGATATTTTTTTGTTTTGATTTTTTGGACAGTGTGTTGCCTTGTGTAGCTCCCGTGGGCATACGCTGTATTGTGGCTGGGCACATGCAGGCTTGTCCTGAATTTGGGTCAGATGCTTGGGTTTGTGTGACACACACCCCTCCTGCTTCCCGTTTCCATGGGCTTGCAAAGGGTGTGCCCAAGTGACATTGACGTACACGGTGACGTTGGACTCCCATTTGATGTGTGGGCAGACTGTAGTCAATACTGTGTATACATTCCTAGTGCATATTGTTGTTGTATTGTACACTGCATGGTGTATTGATATGTGCCTCTGCATCCATCTCATCCTCCTAATTTGCAGGTCCATTTCTCATGTCTTCACAAGGCGGTCTACTTTGGGACTGGAGTCCATGTTGTAAGCAGTGCACCTACACTCTTGCGTGGCGCTAACACTGTATACTTGGAAGTGTTCGAAGTGCTGGCATTATCTGGTAGTGAGGCTACCAATTTTTTAAGTCTGTACTGTCATGTTTATGGTAGGTTGGAGGTTGTGTAGGTGATTGGTATTCTTGGTAAGTATTTGGTAATGTGTGTTGTTGGTCCTGCATTACTGTGAGTATTTCATGTGTGGCCAGTTTCCATTAGGGACACTGTAGTTGGTGACACTTGGGGCCTGTTGTGGGGATTAATTTGTTTGCTCTCACATTGCATGACATGCCATGGTGTGTTGTGTGGCCGTGGCGGGGAGGGGTTGGGTGACATGGCACTGTTCTCATGTTGTATTTTGCAAGTGGGTATTCATTTTTGCTGCATGGAAGTGTGTCTTTTGATGACACTGCATTGGTGGTGTTTGTGTAGGTAGGGATGCACACATTGTGACACTTCCAGATGAACAATCTCAGGCTGCTATGGTTCTGACAGTTGACTGTCCCTTTGTTCATCATAATTGTCAGATTGAGTCATCATTGATTGTCAGATGGTATGTGCCAGGGCTGTGTGCACTCCACAGGGGTGTGCTTTCTATGTGAAGTAATTAGCCACCAGCTGCGTACGGGCCGCCTCACCCCGTGCCCTTTCCCCTCCCATGCGCAGCGGACGTGCATGTGGTTGGGGATGTGGGGGCACCACCATGTCCACAGCCAGGCCCTGGCGTGTTGCAACATTGTGCAGGACACATGCTGCCACTATGATCCTGCACACTACTGGCGGAGCGTATAACAGCTGCCCGCCAGAACGGTCAAGGGAGCGAAAGCGTGACTTGAGCACTCCGAATGTGCGCTCCACTATGCCCCGTGTTGCAATATGGGCTGTGTTTTTTATCTTACCTCGGGAGGCGTGATGGGGTTCCAAATTGGCGTCATCATGTGTGTGCTCAGAGGGTAGGCACTGTCCCCTGGGGAGGTGGTGATGGGGATCATTAGTGGGGTATTGGCATTACTATATATCTGTCATGCATGCGTGTGCTGTGGCATTTCTACTCACCAAGCAGCCATGCATCGCCATGCCGCCCAGCTTCCATGTCCCGGTTTAGGGTTGACATCCTGTAAATGAAGCTGTCGTGGGTGGACCCTGGATAGTTGGCATATACTGAGGTGATGATTCCCTTGGCATCACATACTACCTGGACGTTGATGGAATGCCAGTGCTTGCGGTTTCTATAGATGTGCTCAGATGCCCTGGGGGGACGTAGAGCCACATGGGTGCAATCAATGGCACCAAGCACTTTGGGGAATTGTGTCTCCATGTAGAAATCCTGGCTGACAGCCTGCCTTTCTGCAGGTGTTCTGGGCAGGTATATGTGCCTGCGGACTGATGGGAGTGCAGTGATGATGGCCAACACCTGGTGTAGGCACCGTGACTGCGTGGCCTGTGAGACCCCCCCACTATGGCACTTGTCCGCTTAAATGATCCGGTAGCCAAGAAGTGCAGTTAATTGAGGACCTTCTCCAGGGGGCTGAGTGCTTGGGAGCACAGGGTGGGTGATTTGAGGTCATCCTCCCACTCACTGACCAGGTCGAGTATTATGTGTGGTGGAAACCTGTACCTCCCATACACCTGGTAATCTGGCATACCAAATAGGCTGGTTCTGGGTGTGAAGATTCTGGCCCTGACTATCCTTCTCCTCCTCCTGCGGTATCCCACGGCCACTGCTGCTAGGAACGGTATATTCATCCTGGCGTCTGAGCTTGTGTTTGCGCACTCTTTTATGCTGCGCGGGACGTGCGCCTGCTTCATGCTGGCGTACGTGTTTCAGGATTGGTCCTTTTATTTTTTGGCGCGTTGTAGGCGAGCTTGTAAATCTTCCCGCCCACCCCAGGAATAAACGTAACACGCTCTCCCACGCCCAGTCGCAAGTAAATAATCCCGCCCACCCCTGGAATACACGTACCCCACTCTCACAGGCACAGTCGCGTGTGTAACTTCACGCGCACACACCGGAATACACGTACCCTGCAAATTCGCGTGTGAAACTTCCCGCGCACCCCAAAATACACGTACCCTGCAAATTTGCGTGTGAAACTTCCCGCGCACCCCGAAATACACGTACCCTGCTGAAATCGCGTGTGGAACTTCCCGCGAACCCCGTAATACGCGTACCCTGCTGATATCGCGTGTCAGACTACACGCGCAACCCTGATATACACGTACACAGGGGATTCGCACTGCTGGGGGTGGGGGGGTGGTAGGAAGGAGTGGGGGCCTGGTGGAGGGTGCCCCTGGTTGCAGGGGGGTGGGGGTGCTGGGAGACATGAGTGGGGGCCTGGTGGAGGGTGCCCCACAGTGCTGGGGGGTGGGGGTGCAGGGAGACATGAGTGGGGGCCTGGTGGAAGGTGCCCCTGGATGCAGGGGGGTTGGGGTGCTGGGAGACATGAGTGGGGGCCTGGTGGAGCGTGCCCCTGGATGAAGGGGGGTGGGGGTGCAGGGAGACATGAATTGGACATGAGTGGGGGCCTGGTGGAGGGTGCCCCACAGTGCTGGGGGGTGGGGGTGCAGGGGGACATGAGTGGGGGCCTGGTGGAGGGTGCCCCACAGTGCTGGGGGGTGGGGGTGCTGGGAGACATGAGTGGGGGCCTGGCGGAGGGTGCCCCTGACTGGTGGGGGTGGGGGTGCAGGGAGACATGAATTGGACATGAGTGGGGGCCTGGTGGAGGGTGCCCCACAGTGCTGGGGGGTGGGGGTGCAGGGGGACATGAGTGGGGGCCTGGTGGAGGGTGCCCCACAGTGCTGGGGGGTGGGGGTGCTGCGAGACATGAGTGGGGGCCTGGTGGAGGGTGCCCCACAGTGCTGGGGATTGGGGGTGCAGGGGGACATGAGTGGGGGCCTGGTGGAGGGTACCCCTGACTGGTGGGGGGTGGGGGTGCAGGGAGACATGAGTGGGGGCCTGGTGGAGGGTGCCCCTGGATGCAGGGGGGTGGGGGTGCTGGGAGACATGAGTGGGGGCCTGGTGGAGGGTGCCCCTGACTGGTGGGGGGTGTGGGTGCTGGGAGACATGAGTGGGGGCCTGGTGGAGGGTGCCCCTGGATGCAGGGGGGTGGGGGTGCAGGGAGACATGAGTGGGGGCCTGGTGGAGGGTGCCCCTGGTTGCAGGGGGGTGGGGGTGCAGGGAGACATGAGTGGGAGCCTGGTGGAGGGTGCCCCTGGATGCAGGGGGGTGCGGGTGCTGGGCGACATGAGTGGGGGCCTGGTGGAGGGTGCCCCACAGTGCTGGGGGCTGGGGGTGCTGGGAGACATGAGTGGGGGCCTGGTGGAGGGTGCCCCAGACTGGTGGGGGGTGTGGGTGCTGGGAGACATGAGTGGGGGCCTGGTGGAGGGTGCCCCTGGATGCAGGGGGGTGGGGGTGCAGGGAGACATGAGTGGCGGCCTGGTGGAGGATGCCCCACAGTGCTGGGGGCTGGGGGTGCTGGGAGTCATGAGTGGGGGCCTGGTGGAGGGTGCCCCAGACTGGTGGGGGGTGTGGGTGCTGGGAGACATGTGTGGGGGCCTGGTGGAGGGTGCCCCTGGATGCAGGGGGATGGGGGTGCAGGGGGACATGAGTGGGGGCCTGGTGGAGGGTGCCCCTGGATGCAGGGGGTGGGGGTGCTGGGAGACATGAGTGGGGGCCTGGTGGAGGGTGCCCCTGGATGCAGGGGGGTGGGGGTACAGGGAGACATGAGTGGGGGCCTGGTGGAGGGTGCCCCTGGATGTAGGGGGGTGGGGGTGCTGGGAGACATGAGTGGAGGCCTGGTGGAAGGTGCCCCACAGTGCTGGGGGGTGAGGGTGCTGGGCGACATGAGTGGGGGCCTGGTGGAGGGTGCCCCACAGTGCTGGGGGCTGGGGGTGCTGGGAGACATGAGTGGAGGCCTGGTGGAGGGTGCCCCAGACTGGTGGGGGGGGTGGGTGCTGGGAGACATTAGTGGGGGCTTGGTGGAGGGTGCCCCTGGATGCAGGGGGGTGGGGGTGCAGGGAGACATGAGTGGGGGCCTGGTGGAGGGTGCCCCAGACTGGTGGGGGGGTGGGTGCTGGGAGACATTAGTGGGGGCTTGGTGGAGGGTGCCCCTGGATGCAGGGGGGTGGGGGTGCAGGGAGACATGAGTGGGGGCCTGGTGGAGGGTGCCCCTGGATGCAGGGGGATGGGGGTGCAGGGGGACATGAGTGGGGGCCTGGTGGAGGGTGCCCCTGGATGCAGGGTGGTGGGGGTGCTGGGAGACATGAGTGGGGGCCTGGTGGAGGGTGCCCCTGGATGCAGGGGGCTGGGGGTACAGGGAGACATGAGTGGGGGCCTGGTGGAGGGTGCCCCTGGATGTAGGGGGGTGGGGGTGCTGGGAGACATGAGTGGAGGCCTGGTGGAGGGTGCCCCACAGTGCTGGGGGTTGGGGGTGCAGGGCGACATGAGTGGGGGCCTGGTGGAGGGTGCCCCACAGTGCTGGGGGCTGGGGGTGCTGGGAGACATGAGTGGGGGCCTGGTGGAGGGTGCCCCAGACTGGTGGGGGGTGTGGGTGCTGGGAGACATGAGTGGGGGCCTGGTGGAGGGTGCCCCTGGATGCAGGGGGGTGGGGGTGCAGGGAGACATGAGTGGGGGCCTGGTGGAGGATGCCCCACAGTGCTGGGGGCTGGGGGTGCTGGGAGACATGAGTGGGGGCCTGGTGGAGGGTGCCCCAGACTGGTGGGGGGTGTGGGTGCTGGGAGACATGTGTGGGGGCCTGGTGGAGGGTGCCCCTGGATGCAGGGGGATGGGGGTGCAGGGGGACATGAGTGGGGGCCTGGTGGAGGGTGCCCCTGGATGCAGGGGGTGGGGGTGCTGGGAGACATGAGTGGGGGCCTGGTGGAGGGTGCCCCTGGATGCAGGGGGGTGGGGGTACAGGGAGACATGAGTGGGGGCCTGGTGGAGGGTGCCCCTGGATGTAGGGGGGTGGGGGTGCTGGGAGACATGAGTGGAGGCCTGGTGGAGGGTGCCCCACAGTGCTGGGGGGTGGGGGTGCTGGGCGACATGAGTGGGGGCCTGGTGGAGGGTGCCCCACAGTGCTGGGGGCTGGGGGTGCTGGGAGACATGAGTGGGGGCCTGGTGGAGGGTGCCCCAGACTGGTGGGGGGTGTGGGTGCTGGGAGACATTAGTGGGGGCTTGGTGGAGGGTGCCCCTGGATGCAGGGGGGTGGGGGTGCAGGGAGACATGAGTGGGGGCCTGGTGGAGGGTGCCCCACAGTGCTGGGGGCTGGGGGTGCTGGGAGACATGAGTGGGGGCCTGGTGGAGGGTGCCCCAGACTGGTGGGGGGTGTGGGTGCTGGGAGACATGTGTGGGGGCCTGGTGGAGGGTGCCCCTGGATGCAGGGGGATGGGGGTGCAGGGGGACATGAGTGGGGGCCTGGTGGAGGGTGCCCCTGGATGCAGGGTGGTGGGGGTGCTGGGAGACATGAGTGGGGGCCTGGTGGAGGGTGCCCCTGGATGCAGGGGGGTGGGGGTACAGGGAGACATGAGTGGGGGCCTGGTGGAGGGTGCCCCTGGATGTATGGGGGTGGGGGTGCTGGGAGACATGAGTGGAGGCCTGGTGGAGGGTGCCCCACAGTGCTGGGGGGTGGGGGTGCAGGGGGACATGAGTGGGGGCCTGGTGGAGGGTGCCCCTGACTGGTGGGGGGTGTGGGTGCTGGGAGACATGAGTGGGGGCCTGGTGGAGGGTGCCCCACAGTGCTGGGGGCTGGTGGTGCTGGGAGACATGAGTGGGGGCCTGGTGGAGGGTACCCCTGACTGGTGGGGGGTGGGGGTGCAGGGAGACATGAGTGGGGGCCTGGTGGAGGGTGCCCCTGGATGCAGGGGGGTGGGGGTGCTGGGAGACATGAGTGGGGGCCTGGTGGAGGGTGCCCCTGACTGGTGGGGGGTGTGGGTGCTGGGAGACATGAGTGGGGGCCTGGTGGAGGGTGCCCCTGGATGCAGGGGGGTGGGGGTGCAGGGAGACATGAGTGGGGGCCTGGTGGAGGGTGCCCCTGGTTGCAGGGGGGTGGGGGTGCAGGGAGACATGAGTGGGAGCCTGGTGGAGGGTGCCCCTGGATGCAGGGGGGTGCGGGTGCTGGGCGACATGAGTGGGGGCCTGGTGGAGGGTGCCCCACAGTGCTGGGGGCTGGGGGTGCTGGGAGACATGAGTGGGGGCCTGGTGGAGGGTGCCCCAGACTGGTGGGGGGTGTGGGTGCTGGGAGACATGAGTGGGGGCCTGGTGGAGGGTGCCCCTGGATGCAGGGGGGTGGGGGTGCAGGGAGACATGAGAGGGGGCCTGGTGGAGGATGCCCCACAGTGCTGGGGGCTGGGGGTGCTGGGAGACATGAGTGGGGGCCTGGTGGAGGGTGCCCCAGACTGGTGGGGGGTGTGGGTGCTGGGAGACATGTGTGGGGGCCTGGTGGAGGGTGCCCCTGGATGCAGGGGGATGGGGGTGCAGGGGGACATGAGTGGGGGCCTGGTGGAGGGTGCCCCTGGATGCAGGGGGTGGGGGTGCTGGGAGACATGAGTGGGGGCCTGGTGGAGGGTGCCTCTGGATGCAGGGGGGTGGGGGTACAGGGAGACATGAGTGGGGGCCTGGTGGAGGGTGCCCCTGGATGTAGGGGGGTGGGGGTGCTGGGAGACATGAGTGGAGGCCTGGTGGAGGGTGCCCCACAGTGCTGGGGGGTGGGGGTGCTGGGCGACATGAGTGGGGGCCTGGTGGAGGGTGCCCCACAGTGCTGGGGGCTGGGGGTGCTGGGAGACATGAGTGGGGGCCTGGTGGAGGGTGTCCCAGACTGGTGGGGGGTGTGGGTGCTGGGAGACATTAGTGGGGGCTTGGTGGAGGGTGCCCCTGGATGCAGGGGGGTGGGGGTGCAGGGAGACATGAGTGGGGGCCTGGTGGAGGGTGCCCCACAGTGCTGGGGGCTGGGGGTGCTGGGAGACATGAGTGGGGGGTGGTGGAGGGTGCCCCAGACTGGTGGGGGGTGTGGGTGCTGGGAGACATGTGTGGGGGCCTGGTGGAGGGTGCCCCTGGATGCATGGGGATGGGGGTGCAGGGGGACATGAGTGGGGGCCTGGTGGAGGGTGCCCCCGGATGCAGGGTGGTACGGGTGCTGGGAGACATGAGTGGGGGCCTGGTGGAGGGTGCCCCTGGATGCAGGGGGGTGGGGGTACAGGGAGACATGAGTGGGGGCCTGGTGGAGGGTGCCCCTGGATGTAGGGGGGTGGGGGTGCTGGGAGACATGAGTGGAGGCCTGGTGGAGGGTGCCCCACAGTGCTGGGGGGTGGGGGTGCAGGGGGACATGAGTGGGGGCCTGGTGGAGGGTACCCCTGGATGCAGGGGGTTGGGGGTGCTGGGAGACATGAGTGGGGGCCTGGTGGAGGGTGCCCCTGGATGCAGGGGGGTGGGGGTGCAGGGAGATATGAGTGGGGGCCTGGTGGAGTGTGCCCCTGGATGCAGGGGGGTGGGGGTGCTGGAAGACATGAGTGGGGGCCTGGTGGAGGGTGCCCCACAGTGCTGGGGGGTGGGGGTGCTGGGAGACATGAATGGGGGCCTGGTGGAGGGTGCCCCTGACTGGTGGGGGGTGGGGGTGCTGGGAGACATGAGTGGGGGCCTGGTGGAGGGTGCCCCTGGATGCAGGGGGGTGGGGGTGCAGGGAGACATGAGTGGGGGCCTGGTGGAGGGTGCCCCACAGTGCTGGGGGTTGGGGGTGCAGGGGGACATGAGTGGGGGCCTGGTGGAGGGTGCCCCTGGATGCAGAGGGGTGGGGGTGCAGGGAGACATGAGTGGGGGCCTGGTGGAGGGTGCTCCTGGATGTAGGGGGGTGGGGGTGCTGGGAGACATGAGTGGAGGCCTGGTGGAGGGTGCCCCACAGTGCTGGGGGGTGGGGGTGCTGGGCGACATGAGTGGGGGCCTGGTGGAGGGTGCCCCACAGTGCTGGGGGCTGGGGGTGCTGGGAGACATGAGTGGGGGCCTGGTGGAGGGTGCCCCAGACTGGTGGGGGGTGTGGGTGCTGGGAGACATTAGTGGGGGCTTGGTGGAGGGTGCCCCTGGATGCAGGGGGGTGGGGGTGCAGGGAGACATGAGTGGGGGCCTGGTGGAGGGTGCCCCACAGTGCTGGGGGCTGGGGGTGCTGGGAGACATGAGTGGGGGCCTGGTGGAGGGTGCCCCAGACTGGTGGGGGGTGTGGGTGCTGGGAGACATGTGTGGGGGCCTGGTGGAGGGTGCCCCTGGATGCATGGGGATGGGGGTGCAGGGGGACATGAGTGCGGGCCTGGTGGAGGGTGCCCCTGGATGCAGGGTGGTGGGGGTGCTGGGAGACATGAGTGGGGGCCTGGTGGAGGGTGCCCCTGGATGCAGGGGGGTGGGGGTACAGGGAGACATGAGTGGGGGCCTGGTGGAGGGTGCCCCTGGATGTAGGGGGATGGGGGTGCTGGGAGACATGAGTGGAGGCCTGGTGGAGGGTGCCCCACAGTGCTGGGGGGTGGGGGTGCAGGGGGACATGAGTGGGGGCCTGGTGGAGGGTACCCCTGGATGCAGGGGGTTGGGGGTGCTGGGAGACATGAGTGGGGGCCTGGTGGAGGGTGCCCCTGGATGCAGGGGGGTGGGGGTGCAGGGAGATATGAGTGGGGGCCTGGTGGAGTGTGCCCCTGGATGCAGGGGGGTGGGGGTGCTGGAAGACATGAGTGGGGGCCTGGTGGAGGGTGCCCCACAGTGCTGGGGGGTGGGGGTGCTGGGAGACATGAGTGGGGGCCTGGTGGAGGGTGCCCCTGACTGGTGGGGGGTTGGGGTGCTGGGAGACATGAGTGGGGGCCTGGTGGAGGGTGCCCCTGGATGCAGGGGGGTGGGGGTGCAGGGAGACATGAGTGGGGGCCTGGTGGAGGGTGCCCCACAGTGCTGGGGATTGGGGGTGCAGGGGGACATGAGTGGGGGCCTGGTGGAGGGTGCCCCTGGATGCAGGGGGGTGGGGGTGCAGGGAGACATGAGTGGGGGCCTGGTGGAGGGTGCCCCTGGATGCAGGGGGGTGGGGGTGCTGGGAGACATGAGTGGGGGCCTGGTAGAGGGTGCCCCACAGTGCTGGGGGGTGGGGGTGCTGGGAGACATGAGTGGGGGCCTGGTGGAGGGTGCCCCTGACTGGTGGGGGGTGGGGGTGCTGGGAGACATGAGTGGGGGCCTGGTGGAGGTTGCCCCTGGATGCAGGGGGGTGGTGGTGCAGGGAGACATGAGTGGGGGCCTGGTGGAGGGTGCCCCTGGATGCTGGGGGGTGGGGGTGCTGGGAGACATGCGTTGGTGGGCAGTAGTGCAAGGTGACATGTGGGTTGGCTAGGGGGCATGGCCATGGTGGATGGGCTGCCTGCGGGACATGTGCAGGGGTGCAGGTTAGTCCCCTGTGGTGTGGGCCACCTGCAGGGGCCGTGGAGGGTGTAGAGGGAACAGCTGGGAGGCCCCACACGGCCAATTCATGTGTGGGACTCCCCGGCACCCCAGAAATACACGTAGGCTGCTGGATTCGCGTGTGGAATTTGCCGCGCACCCGGAGTACACGTACCCTGCTGAAATTGCGTGTGGGACTTCACGCGCACACCGAAATACACGTACCCTGCTAATTCGCGTGTGAAACTTCCCCCGCACACCGAAATACACATACCCTGCTAATTTGCGTGTGAAACTTCCCGCGCACCCCGAAATACACGGACCCAGGGCAATCGCGTATGGAACTTCCCGCGAACCCCGTAATACACGTACCCTGCAAATTCACGTGTAAAACTTCACGCGCACCCCAGAATACACGTGCCCAGGCCAATCGCGTGTGGAACTTCCCGTGAACCCCGTAATACACGCACACGCTAATTTTCACACAGCGGGTGTCCGTGTTTGTCGGTACCCCTTTGCACCTCATTTGTCCTAGAGGGCCACTGTATGGACCATTCATCATGGCTGTATATGGGTGCTTTTTGTTAGTGCACTTTTTGGCGCACATTTATTTCAGGTGCAGGGACGCTACCGCCTGCTTTCTTGTGGCGTACTTGTTTGGCCCTGTGCGCGTCTTTCACCGTGCGCTGGTTTGCGCTATTCGATTCCATGAATACGGGTTGTAGGCGAGCGTGTGGGCGTTCCGCGCACTTGCCTCCTGTACTTCCCCCGTGACGCCCATATTTTCAAGCGTTGTTCCCATTCCGAGTGTTACGCCCCGTGTTACGCCTACTTTTGTGATGTGCGCCGCGCTATGTGCGATTTCGCAGTGGCCGTGGCGCACGCCGTTGGATGACCTGTGCGCCGGCTTGCGCTGCGCGCTTTTTCAGTGCACATCCAATGTTTTTCTCGCGTACGGACTTCCATGAATCGATGTGCGCTGGTTTCCCTGCCATTTTCGCAGTTGCACTGCGATTTTCGCACTTTTACTGCGAATCGCATGTTTTGGCACCTCTGCGCGGGAATTTTCGGTGCACATTAATTCCATGAATCGACCAGTAAATCTACAGATGGGAGCTAGCTACGACCATCAAATAATAATAAAGCATTCGTGGTGGTGTCTGTTCAAATAAAAGGTCCAATGCTAATAAACGTATTGCCAATCCTTACCTCCAAATACAAATAGTATGTGAAACAATGTCATGCAAAAGTAAAGTATTAAAGAAATCATATGTCCGGATATTCAAGCCGTAGCCTTCCCTTTCCCATGTTTTCAGCACGGGAAAAGGCGGCACACTTGAGCTTAGCACAGTCTTTGACTTCTCTAGCACGAGGGTGCAGTTCAGAACTTCAACATCATGGCCTTCTGTTCCAAAACCTCTGCCATTCAAAGTATCTTCTTTCAGAGAGCCAGTTGCAACAAACAAACCTTAAAGTTCCTTTCCCTTTTCCCTTTTATATTTCACATATACACAATGTTCTTAGGTGATTTACTATTCACCTCGGATCCCCTACGCTGGGCTCAATTGCGCTTTAACACAATGTTCTCAGGATTTTCACTAATCCAATTTCTCGGGTGATTCACTGTTCACTCCGGATCCCCCTCCGCCGGGCTCAAATCCACTTTGACACAAAGGGCCTCATTACACGGTAGGCGGTAAACCATGGCGTTCATGCCAGTAAAATACTGGCACCGCCTTGGTGGAAAGGGGAATTACCGCCCTATTCCAAGGTTGGCTGGGCGGTAATTCCCCCTTCCACCATTGCCCTTCCCCATTCCCATTTTTGCCCCATAGGGCTCTATGGGAATGGGGAAGGCGCTAATTACGGTAAGGGACCTCGTAGTAAGGCGGTAAGGATTTACCGGTACCGGTAAAATAACGGTACCGGTAAACCCTTACCGCCTACCGTGTAATGAGGCCCAAAATCTTTAATCAGTCTCCCTCTGCTGGGCTAGGACCAATTTATCTACTTTAACAGACACTTGCTTTAACCCAAAGGTTTCAATTGATCTCTCTCTGCTGGGCTTGGATCAACTTTGGGCCTCATTCCGAGATTGGTGGTAGCCATGGCACCGGTCTTGTTCAGTGGGGACTTACCGGTGCATTCCGACCCTGGAGGGACCAGTAAATCCCCATTGAACAAACCATTCCCCATTCCCATTTGATCCCTCATAGGGCTCAAAGGGAATGGGGAGGGCGCTAATAACTGGCTCGCAAATAGCAGGTCCGTTATTAGCATCCTGGTCCCTTAGCGGGACCCTTAAAGGACATGTGGTCAGACCACACGTTCTTTACCGTTCCCGCTAAGAGACCTCGCAATTGGGCGGTAAGGGATTACTGGCACCGGTCTCCTTACCGGTGCCGGTAATCCCTTACCACCCAACTCATAATGACCCCCTTTATCTACTTTGCCATGAACTTTCTTTAATGTACCATCTTCGAAGACTTTCAATTGTGCGCAGCATTTTGCTTGAGCCATTGCAGGACCACTTCGATTCACAATCCTTTGCCACTCTTTCACTTTTGTCAACTCTTAGCTGGATACCTTACAGAGACCTTCGACTGAGCACACATGCGGTGCTGGACCTCTCTGTCAAAGGTACCTTATCTTGGTTTCAAAGTTCAATCACTCATCTGCAGTCCAACTTTACTCATGTTGGTTATTGTTAGGCGGAAACCTGTGCAGTTCCCTCTGGGACCACTGCAAAAGATTTAGGACTACAGGTGTTTGGCAGTAAACCCACTTGGTAGCAGTCTGTACCACACAGATTCACTTGGTAGCTGTGGCTGAGCAGTCAGACTTCCCTCAAGAAGAGTTAGGCAGTATGTGGAGTATACAAAATAGGGCAATTTACACAGTAGAACAAGCAAACACGGAACAAGGCTTCGGTGTAAAGATATATAGGTATTTATTTATAACAACACATCTATGAAAAACACTCTCGCACTAATACGGCAAACAACTTCAATTACAATTACTATCAGAGAAAGATCAATCCCCCTAACAATAGTTCGACAAGTCTAGGTTCAACGGCACCACTTATTTGCAGACAGAGGTGAATGCTTTAACCTAGATGGCACTCTAGTATTTGTTAGGACGGGAGAGAAAAGGCAGGTTATGAAATCACTCGGCACCAACACTTTTACGAACAAATGCAAGGCAAGTAAGGCAGGGTCTACTGCAGATCACAAAGTTCAGAGGCCAGGCCCACTCGGAGAGAGGCAAGGCGATATGTCCCAAAAAGTGTCTCAGTGGAAATGCGCTTCGAGTCTTTATCGCAAATTGTTATAGAAAGATTGGACCAGTTCAGAACAGAAAGTTAAGAAGGCTTGGAGGCGACCCAATGGAGGGGCGACGATTAAGACACCTCACTCTATCTGGCAGAAAGGGAAGCCAGGCGGACACGGTACCTTGTTTGTGGAGAGACAGCTCCGGTGGGGGCAGTTGTTCCTGGTGGTGGATGCACGTCGGGTCTTTGCCAAGAGAAGAGATGATCTCGTCGTCGAAGGAAAGGTGAAGATCGATGCACCACCAGGGAAGAGACCAGCCGCGGAGTGCTCCGTCACAAGGCACCACCTTTTGGTCGCGGTACAGGGGTAGTGGCTATCCGGTTGCCGGGGTGCTCTGCACGGGCAATTCGACCACTGCGTCCTGGAGCGAAGAAAAAGCAAAGGGGACTGGTTGTTCCCACCAGTCAGGGGAAGAGACTCTCTGGCGGGGAGATCTCCTCTGTCGTCGGGAAGTGGTGAGTCGGTTCAGCAGGGCTCCACCGGAGGTGTCGTCGTTGCAGGTCGGCTCAGCTTTACCCTCGTGGATTCTTAGGTCCTGTGGCGACTTTTGAAGATCCAGTCCCAAAAGTCCTGCTTTTATGCAGAAAAACCCTCATTCATTCAGCCTAGCTGTCAATCAAAACACGCTAAGTGGTGAGCGGGGTGGCTCACCACTTGGGCCAATCACACCAGAGTGTGACTTGAGTTGGCAAGGCAACTCAGTCCAGGGTGCCTAAACCCCCTCCTACACCCCCTGTGGTACCCAGACAGAATGGCACCACTTTGGAGGGCCTCTGTGTAGAAGCCCACCAAAGGTGGAACAAAGGGCTCAAACTTTGGTTTAGGAGTCACAGAGACGAACACAGATGCCATTTTGAAAAACCGAGTTCTGGCAGAAAATACCAACCGATAGATTTATTTAAAATAAATAAACCGGTGGTATTTTAGAGATTAACGAGAAAAAGTATTAACCTCCAACAATGGGAAGAATCCCATGGGGTTATATTCGGGGTCGAATATAACAAGTAGTTTCCACTGCCACCAGCCAAAACTCGACGAGGGGGGACGGGACAGTGCCCCCTCGAATAACAGACCCAGGAGTAATCGAATTACCCCTACTAGTACGTCCACAATAGTATGGTTTGTACTAGTTCTGTTAGTAAATTTAGGTCTAGTAAAGCCAATGCTGACTTCACATTCCCGGGGAGACAGTAGTCAGTCCCCGGGTATGGAGTCTAGGGTGGAGGTCCGCTAGGACGCCCCAGTGTTTTACAGCACGGAGGGTGCGTTGTAACACACATAGCAAAACATATGAGACCCTATGGAGTAAAAGACCCCATAGTCCATCGAACACATAGACATTCAAAGGAATTACACACATTCATGTCCAAGAGTGGGAGAAAAAGAGTCTCACTCTTGGCAGGATGGAAAAAAACAAACTCCAGAAATCCAGCAAAGCTGCTGGGGGACTCACTAGGTTAGGAAATTCAGCCTAAACAGAGAATTCTCCCTAACAGTTATTAAATGCATTTCAAACAATGTTCTTACCAGTGGTCGCCATACAATGTTGCCGTTTTCAATCTTGGCTTTAACACAGACCTGTCTTGTATTGGTCTCTTCAACTCATGGTTGTGTTGATTTCATTAACGCTGCTTTGTTGTTGGAGCCAAGGACGGTACCTTGGCAGCTGGTGATTCTCCCTGCCTTGATTATCGACTCATGAGGGCCCCGGGTACCTCCGACACACAATGCAGGATTCTTCAGCTTGGTTTACTGGTTCTACCCTCCTTGCGACCCCCTTCTGTCTTGCCATCTGTCTTTCCTCCTTAAACTGCCATCTTGGAACTGCTGTTTCCTCGTTTGCTTTGCCTTGCTCCTAGTGTGCTCTTGTGCTCCGCCTCTTATCCGTGTGGGGAAATGCAATGGATGTCAGGTGTATGTGATGGTCAGTATTTGCCTGACCTCGCCTGAACATTGTGTTGGGACATGGCAGGTATATGGCTCAGGTGTTAGTTCATTTTCTAACAATCTGACCCTGAACGACTTTAGATGTGGAATATTAGTGTGAGGACTGGTCCATATGTAGTGTCCACAAGACCGCTGCTAAGTCTGCATTCTACCTGCACCATCAGGAAAGTTCTGGACGTGGACTGCATTGACTTCTTATGTCTTCTCTTGCCCAGGCTTTTCCACCAAATAATCAGAATGGTGCCAAGGTTGCCAATGTATTCTAGGAGTAAGTATTTGATCGATCATGGATGGCCAGCCTGCAGGTTTCTAATCAAAGCTCATTAAGGAGATCTTGGAACTGGTGGAGCTGAAGATGACCAGAGCAATCATCTTCCACTATCAAGGAGATGTTTAGGCCAAGAGGGTGAGAATATAATTGGACATACTTGTAATTCTATGAACCAGAAGAGAAGAATCAATGGAGGCAACTGGTTTCTATGAAAGCTAACACCTATAACTGCAACAGAAACACCGCCACTGGGTACTTCCCGTACTATCTCTAGTTTGGGGGAGACCTCTAGCTGTCTCTCTACTTGTGTGTATGGGTATTCCCAAAGAAGTTGTTAGGAAGAATTCTCTGTTAAGGCTGAATTTCCTAACCTAGTGAGTCCCCCAGCAGCTTTGCTGGATTTGTGGGGTTTATTTTTTTTCTCCTGCCAAGGGTGAGACTCTTTTACCCTCACTCTTGGACATGACTTGAGAGTGTTACTGTGACTTGCTATGTGCTTATGGGCTAGGGGGTAATTTTCCCCATAGGCCATCATTGGTTTTTGAATGTGTGTTACACAGCACCCTCGGTGCAGTAGCACAGGGGTGTCTTAGAGACCCCCAAACATAGACTCCACACCCTGGGACTGACTACTGTCTCCCTGGGTCAGTAAAGTTACCATTGACTTTACTAGTCTTAACTTAGGAACTTAACCAGTACAAACCATCTTACTGTGGAAGTACTGTTAGGGGCAATTAGATTGCCCCTGGGTCTGTTGTCGAGGGGGTACTGTCCCGTCCCCCCTCGCCGAGTTCTGGCTGGTGGCAGTGGATACCACGGAAATATTCCACCGGAATATTTCCCAATGGGATTTCCCATTGGTTTTTGATGCACCACTTTTTGGTGCAATGTTAAAGATACCGCCGGTTTATTTAATTAATATAAATTCACCGGTTGGGATTTTTTGTGATTAGTGAGGGGGGTGGCCAGGGCTGCTGGGGATTAGGGAGGTGGGTGGCCAGGGCTACTGGGGATTAGGGAGGTGGGCTGCAAGGGCTGTTGGGGATTAGTGAGCTGGGCTGCAAGGGCTGCTGGGGATTAGTGAGGGGGTGGCCAGGGCTGCTGGGGATTAGGGAGGTGGGTGGCCAGGGCTGCTGGGGATTAGGGAGGTGAGCTGCAAGGGCTGTTGGGGATTAGTGAGGTGGGCTGCAAGGGCTGCAAGGGCTGCTGGGGATTAGTGAGGTGGGTGGGCAGGGCTGCTGGGGATTATGGAGGTGGGTGGCCAGGGCTGCTGGGGATTAGGGAAGTGGGGTGCAAGGGCTGTTGGGGATTCGTGATGTGGGCTGCAAGGGCTGCTGGGGATTAGGGAGGTGGGTGGCAAGGGCTGTTGGAGATTTGGGGAGGTGCATGGCAAGGGCTGCTGGGGATTAGTGAGGTGGGTGGACAGGGCTGCTGGGGATTAGTGAGGTGGGTAGCAGGGGTTGTTGGGGATTAGTGAGGTGGGCTGCAAGGGCTGCTGGGGATTAGGGAGGTGGGTGGCCAGGGATGCTGGGGATTAGGGAGGTGGGTGGAAAGGGTTGTTGGGGATTTGGGGAGGTGTATGGCAAGGGTTGTTGGGGATTTGGGGAGGTGCATGGCAAGGGCCGCTGGGAATTGGGGAGGTGGGTGGCCAGGGCTGCTGGGGATTAGGGAGGTGGGTGGCAAGGGTTATTGGGGATTTGGGGAGGTGCATGGCAAGGGCTGCTGGGAATTGGGGAGGTGGGTGGCCAGGACTGCTGAGGATTAGGGAGGTGGGTGGCAAGGGCTGTTGGGGATTTGGGGAGGTGCATGGCAAGGGCTGCTGGGGATTAGTGAGGTGGGTGGCCAGGGCTGCTGGGGATTAGGGAGGTGGGTGGCCAGGACTGCTGGGGATTAGTGAGGTGGGTGGCCAGGGCTGCTGGGGATTAGGGAGGTGGGTGGCAAGGGTTGTTGGGGATTTGGGGAGGTGCATGGCAAGAGCTGTTGGGGATTAGTGAGGTGGGTGGCAATGGCTGCTGGGGATTAGGGAGGTGGGTGGCAAGGGCTGCTGGGGATTAGGGAGGTGGGCTGCAAGGGCTGTTGGGGATTAGTGAGGTGGGTGGCAAGGGCTGCTGGGGATTGGGGAGGTGGGTGGCAAGGGCTGCTGGGGATTAGGGAGGTGGGTGGCCAGGGTTATTGGGTATTGGGGAGGTGGTTGGCAAGGGCTGCTGGGGATTAGAAAGTGGGTGGCAAGGGTTGTTGGGGATTTGGGGAGGTACATCATGGCCAGCGCTGCTGGGGATTAGGGAGGTGGGTGGCCAGGGCTGCTGGGGATTAGGGAGGTGGGTGGCAAGGGCTGTTGGAGATTAGTGAGGTGGATGGCCAGGGCTGCTGGGGATTAGGGAGGTGGGTGGCCAGGGCTGCTGGGGATTGGGGAGGTGGGTGGCCAGGGCTGCTGGGGATTAGGGAGGTGGGTGGCCAGGTCTGCTGGGGATTAGGGAGGTGGGTGGCCAGGGCTGCTGGGGATTAGGGAGGTGGGTGGCCAGGACTGCTGGGGATTAGGGAGGTGGGTGGCAAGGGGTGTTGGATATTAGTGAGGTGGGTGGCCAGGGTTGTTGGGTATTGGGGAGGTGGTTGGCAAGGGATGCTGGGGATTAGGGAGGTGGATGGCAAGGGCTGCTGGGGATTGGGGTGGTGGGTGGCCAGGGCTGCTGGGGATTAGTGAGGTGGTTGGCAAGGGTTGTTGGGGATTGCGGAGGTGGGTGGCCAGGGCTGCTGGGGATTGGGGAGGTGGATGGCAAGGGCTGTTGGGGATTAGTGAGGTGGATGGCAAGGGTTGTTGGGGATTTGGGGAGGTGCATGGCAAGGGCTGTTGGGGATTAGTGAGGTGGATGGCCAGGGCTGTTGGGGATTAGTGAGGTGGATGGCCAGGGTGGTTGGGGACTGGTGAGGTGGGTTGCAAGGGCTGTTCGGCATTGGGGAGGTGAGAGTGTATGGATGTTGGGGATGGGTGCTCACCACACTTGATCATTACAAACCACTTTAACTCAAAGAAATGTAAATACATTCCTTTTTCTGTCATGGTGATTTGTTCAAAAATGTGCATATCTACTTAAGTATGAGGTATGTGAAAATTAGTGTTTCAAGGAAAAATGTTCTATCGATCATAGGACACATATGTCAGTCACAGTGCATTGAGGATGCGTATCATGTTACGTGTCTTGTTGAAGGACGCTCTCTTGATGTAGTTATGTTGCATTTGTGCAGCATGGTTTACATTCCCAGTAATTCAATGATGTGTGACATACTACGGGGGTACATGTGCATTGTCACTTAGAGAGATACACTGTGGACAGACCTCATGAACAAGTTGTGCCAGACATGGCCTGTGATAGGCATCGTGCATGTTGTCTGTGCTGGGCCTGTGGTTTGCTGTGCAGTCAAGTAGTGCCCTGCTGGGTTATTTGTTGTACTTGTTCATGATTGTGGTTTGTTAATTCCTGCCACAATGGATTCACATGGTTTGCAGTGATATGATAGTTTATTGATATAGCGCCTATACACAATGTGTTTCAAAGTGCTTCAAGACAATGGAGGGAACAAGGGAAAATACAATGACATTCTTACAGGCCATGAACAGTAAGGATGTGAAATTAACTATCTTACTTGGCCTGATGACATTTCAGAGGAGGGGAGGAGATAGGAAAATGGAGAAAGGGAGAGGAGGAGAGAACAGAGAGTAAGCAGTCAAAAGAGTAGAGAAACAAGAGGGTAGAGCGAATACAATTGCAGAAGTCAGTAGTAACACATAAAGTTGCACGCTAGGATATAAGATGAAGGTGGGAACAGCATGGTTCAGGGCCACCATGAGTACAAGATTTAAAGGAAGTCCAGCATGAGAGTTGGTAAAGGGTGACACACCTTGAATCAATGAAGTCCATAAAAGTTAAATCCAGCATTGGCCACAAGGCGGTGATGGTGAAACCAGAATGTATCAGGACAGACTCCTGAAGAAGTAGGCTGGAGTGGGTGGAGCAGGGTAGAAGAATCAAGCAACACAGGCAACACCTGCGTGTGAGAGGGGTGGGGGGCACAAGGGAACATCACAGGGGGACCAGAGTGGATGGGGATGGCCTGCGGGGACAGAGGGAGTAAACATATGTTGGTGCATGCTAACCTGCTGTCTGAGCATGGGGTCGGGGTCGGGCCCTGGGTCGTGCTGGTCCAAACAGGTCCAACAGGAATTGCCCTTTTCTTTGTCAGCCCTTCGCTTCGGACGACCGGGCATGTACATGCAATCAGTGTTTGGCACTGTTGCTTTGTCATTTTGCAGTGATGAAATGTTGTATTGGCTGCATAGGTATGTGTGCCCTATGGATTCTGGTTCTTGTAATCATCTGTTTGTGCAGGAGTTATTTGTTGGGGCATTATGCATTGCTGTCATGCTATTGTATTGTCCTGCTAGGTCTAGTCCTGTGGGTTGGTGGAGGGCAGGTCCTGCATTTACTGGGCTTTGACAGGGCATGCATTGATCACTAGTAGTGATGTTCCAATCTGCCACTTCACATGGCATACAATTGGTGCTGCAAGATTGTATTGTGTGGCGGCACGGCTTCTCACTCAGCATCCATGCCTGTTGCCCTCAGTGGCTCTCAATATGCGCAGGCAGGCTGCTGTTACAGAGGACCATGGCATTGTTGGTGGTTGCGCAGCAGGGAAGCATGCACATCAGTGTGTTTTTGTCAAGTCAGCGTCGCATTTCACCAGCCCATTTGTGGAGTAGAACTGCTTCCTGTATACTTATGGCTTTCGGATGCCTGGGGATGCGGGGTACAAACTATGCCACATGGGTGCAGTCAAGTGCGGTATTCACGTTTGACAAGTGGGCTGCTGCATAGATATGTGGCTTTGTGGATTTAGCTGTTCCAGGGTTGCGGGTAGGGATATGTGCACAGGAATGCCTCCAACACCTGCCTGAGCACAAGTGTACAAGTGGCCTGGAACATGCCATGCAGCATGCCCACAGTGTGCTGGAAGGTGCCTGTGGCAAGAAAATGGCATGCATGTCCCAGTTACAGACGGCTGATTGCAGCATGTTGTTTGGAAGTGTGTTTGGGGCAGTGCAGGCCTTGTGTAATCTTTCTGAGTGGTTTGAGTGCACTGTGTTTTTGGCAGAATTACTGATGATTTTCAATGGTATTTTGGCAGTATTTCAACTTCTTAGGAGGCGGAAGTAGCATCTGATGGTGGCGGTAATTCTGCCAAAGCTAATTCAACTAGTGGAATTAGTGCCAACCTCTTCTTCGGCAGTGTGGTGAAAGTGGTGGTAATTCCATCACTGCCACTTTTACTGTATACCGCCAAACTCATAATGAGTCCCTTAATTTAAAATATGGAAATGTGATTTCATAAGGTGTACACTTCCTCCTTTGCTGAGAAAATTAAGCAGGCAAGCCCTGCCACATGTCACTTGGAACAGTCCTGAAGGTGGCAGAAGGTTCTAGGCAAGGGAACCTCAGTGGGTCTGCCTCAGAATGGAACACGCCTCTGCTTGCCTGGCAGGGGTGTGGTGAGCCAGAAGTAAGAGTCGGACCACTGGATATGGTTTAAACAGAAGATGTGTATTAACTTAAGTTAAACCCCCAACTATACCTGGCCCAGTTGCTACAAGGGTGTACCCTATCTACAACTGAAAACCCTAAGGTGCTCGTCAGGATCTTCAGTCAACATAAAACGTCTCTCCTCAGTATGAAACCTAATGTAACTAACTGGCCCTGACACTGTATACAAATTAAAAGACCTAACATCAATTCCTATTAGGCTTAGGGTCTTGTACCTGACACCCTTCTCGCTTAGCAGTTTTTGAAAAGAACTGTTCATAGAAAAGAAGTGCTCATCACAGGTCTTTGTATTGGGCCTTGCCAACAGTCTCTTGCACAAAAGTCACTTAGTTTTGCAGCAGTTCATGAAAACATAATTTCCCTTTCAGTCCTCCACAAACATAGAGGTTTCAATGAATCAGACAAAAGGGTACTTCTCTCGTTCCCACCTAAATTATTGGGATTCCTCCTTTTTAGGGCAACTACGCCTCTTCCCAGAAGTAGTCAGTGTGTGTGCCATGTTCAACTTTCTCTATGGGACCTCCTGGCCCACCTCGTTATCCGTATGTTGGCTTGATCGCTTTAGGCCTTTTCTGGGCCCCTTCGCTTACACCCTGCTAGGGGGTTCCGTTCCCCAATTTCTAGACAGTTCCACAGAGTCTCGGAGTTCCCTTCCCCAAGTTCATGACAGTTCTACAAAGTCTCGGGGATCCCTTGCCCAAGTTGAAGAATATCCAGAGTTCAAAACAAAACAGTTCACCAAGGTATCCTTCCCAACCTCCTTACCAGACCTACTTCCCCAATTTCACCAATCCACGTTTGTAATTCCACAAGTCTCTTTCTGCACATTCTCATTGACTAGCTCCTCTTGGTGCCAATATTCTAGCCGTCAAAGTTCTGCTACTTTTCGATGTGGAGCACTCGGTCTGGCGCAGTTAACAGACCACACGGTCCACCCGTCACAGGTCATGCAACCGACACCCCATTTTCATCTGCATCATCAACTATGGTTCACTGCTTTCCCTTAACAGTGAAGAGCAATGCTTGCAGCACATTTACTTTCTTTCAACACCTTCTTGTGGCTTGTTCACTGTTCTCCTGGGTGTTCTCTTGGTATTGTTCTGGTCCCCATTGATACAGATCACCTTCTAACCTGCAGTTCTTTGAGCACTTGACGTGTATCACTTCTGTTCTCATACCCTTCTTGGTCTTTTACTTGCTTTGCTACTACTTGTATTTCACTCAGTTCATCCTGTGGCACTCGCCTCTGGCACAATGGTATACAAATTAAATAATAGGGGGGAGCGAACAAACAAATAAAAGGCTTGCAGTGAGCATATAATTAATAACACGCAGATAGCAAACAGCAGTGCAGCACAGTAGGCCAGTAGCAATAAAAAAAGATCAAAGTCAAAGTGACCTAAGAAAATGACAGGCCGGTAGCGAGCTTCCAGATTGGTGATGAGTCAGTTGTGATCAAAGTTTGCAGTATGTAGGCTTGAAGGTGGTGGCCCGGGAATGTTGTAGTGTTTGGGTCACCCTACTGGGCCCTTGGACGGGGAGTGGGTGGCGCACAGGCATTCTTGCCTTCTGATCTAGATATCTTCAACCTCTGGTCAGGTCGCATTTCTCAGCCCTTGTGCAGGGAGAGGGTCTTGCAGGTCTTTTAGGTCTCCAACATTTATCATCTGGTCTCCCCGGTCTTGGCAGCTCTCTCCTGCCTCTCGGCTCTCTCAGCATTCTTAGCTTGTTCAGCTACCCCACCTCTCTCTATCCCCTCAGCTTCCTTCGTTATCTGCTGACTCCAGCATCTCTGCTCTCTATCTTGAGCCTCTCTGCTCTCTCAGCTTGTTCAGCTCTCTCATCCCTCCAGTTTTCTGCCCCAGCCAGACTTTTAGTTCGTCATGTGTTTCTCTGTTCTCTATCTAGAGCCATACAACTCTCTCTGCTCTCTCATCTTGTTCAGCTCATCCAGCTCTCAGACATCTCAATTGTTTCATTTCTCTGCTCTCTGCAGCCTCTCTGCAATCTCTGCTTATTCAGCTCTTCCAGCTCTCTCAGACCGCTGAGCTTTAGTTATATGCACTCTTAGACATCTCAATTTTCTCAGCTCTCATGACTTTCTTATCTATGTTCGGCCTTTCAACTACCCTGGAGCTCTCCTGCTTCCTTGGTCATTGCCCATTCCCCATTGGGTCTACTGGACCCAATGGGAGTTTCATGGCGCTATAAGCGCCATGCTAAAAGTGCCAGAAACGGGCAGAAAGCAGGATTTTTACCCCAAGCAAAAAGCTGGAGGTAAAACTCCAAACTGCACCCAACTCATTATAGGGCCAGCCCTTAAATGATATGATATTATATTTTATTTATAGCACGCCTATACACAAATGTTACAAGGCGTGACAAAGCAAGGGGGGGGACAAGGGAGGACAAGACAACGATCTTACTAGGTCAAGTGACATTGAGATTGCACAAGTGCGGGGAGAGGGAAGGGGAAAAGTGCAGGGGGAAGGGGAGGAGAAGAAGTGCGAGACATAGGACTAAGACATAGGAAAAAAAAGTGCGGCCAACAGGTGGTGGTGCAGGGTTGCAAGGGTTAAGTGCAGACAAAAGGTGTTAGATAAGTGCAAGGGGGGGTACTGTAGGGATGCAAAATACAGCCCCTGAGTGCAGTCCAAGTGTGCAACTGGGAGGACAAGGACCTGGGTCCGAGATTCAGAGGGTAGCCAGGAACCAGTGCATTTTCAGGCAAGAGATCAGCAGGGAAGTGGAAGAAAGAAAGCAGAAGCAAAGAGAAAAGTCTTGAGCTGCTTCCTTAACCAGAGATGGTTCTGCTCAAGTTTGATAGAGGCGGGGAGGCTGTTCCAGAGGGAGGCACTGGCCGAATATAGAGATCTGCCCCCAACTCGTTGCTTAGAGAAGCGACAGACCCTGAGGGAGTTGGAGGAGGAAGAGCGAAGAGCTCGAGAAGGAAGATAGCTCTGAAGTGAAAGCTAGAGGTATTTTGGTCCCAGGTCCCAGAAGGCCTTGTGGACAATGCAAAGGGTCTTGAATTGTATCCTTGCAGCCACTGTGAGCCAATAGAGAGATTTCAGTGCTGGAGAGATACGATAACTGGGCTTAAGGCCAAGGACAAGTCTCGCAGTCCTGTTCCGGATGAGTTGCAGAATACGGAGAGTAGAGGAGGGTTGATTTAAAAAGAAGCTGTTACAGTAGTCAAGCCTAGAGAGAACCAGAGCTCTGGAGACAGTGAGCTTCTGGGGAAGGAGGGGAAGGGAAGAATACCTCTGAGGAGGTGCAGTTGGTAGTTTGACTTCTTAGAGACATCGGAAATGTAAGGGGAGAAGGAAAGGGTGGAATCAAAGATAACCCAGAGGTTCTTAGCCTCACAGTTGGGAGCAGGAAGGGGGCCAAGGGAGGCTGGCCAGAGAATGGCAGGAAAGGTGGGTGCAGGTGTGCCGATGAGGAGGATTTCTGTCTTACTGGCATTCAGGCAGAGATCGTTGGCTGCACACCACTCCTGGATTGCGGACAAACAGTCATGGATTAGAGAAGGAGACGAGGTGGTAGAGAGGGGCCTCAAGGCGAGCTGGGTGTCATCCGCATAGCACTGAAAGTTGAAGTACAGAGCAGCAATGCGGTGGGCGAGTGGTGCAAGTTATCGGTTGAACAACCAGGGAGAGAGGTTAGACCCCTGGGGAAAACCACAAGTGGAGAGAGAGATAGAGGAGAGGAAGGACCCACGTTGGACCTGGGAGGGTCGGTCAGAGAGGAAAGAGATAAGGCAGGCCAGCGCCTGATCGGTGATATGATGTGAAATCATATGATATGGCATTTATAACACGCCTATACACAAGTGTTTCAAGGCACAACGAGGCAAGGGAGGGGGAACAGAGGGAAGACAAAGAAAACAATCTTACTAGGCCAGGTGACATTGAGATCACGCAAGTGCAGGGGAGAGGGGAAAGGGAAAAGGTCAGGGGCAGGGGGGATGGAATACATATGATCAACAGTAAAAAAAAAACAACAGGTAAAAAGTACAGACAGTTTGTGGCAAGTGCAGGGATATGTGCAGATATCAAGTGTCAAGAGCTGGTAGGGGGCTGTAGGGATACAGAAACAGCCTCACGTGCAGGGGTTGCCCAGGAGGCAGTGCAGGTGTGCAACTGATGGGAGAGGGGACCTGGGTCTGTGATCAGAGGCTAGCCAGGTGACCAGTGCAGTTTCAGTCAGGAGTTCAGCAGGGGAGCGGACAAGAGAAAGCCTAAGCAAGATCATCATGGAGCCGGTTGAGCAGGATGGCATGGTTGACCGTGTCGAAGGCAGAAGAGAGATCCAGTAAGATGAGGACAGAGGTTAGGTTAGAAACAAGGTTGGAGAGCAGGTCTTCCTGGATGTTCAGGAGAGCAGTTTCCGTGTTTCTGGTTGCTCTGAAGCCAGGCTGATGGTCGTGAAGACAACCAACAGATTCAGTGAGAAGATTAAGCTGGGCTTGTCTAGAGACCTCATCAGGGGAGAAGAGAGGAAAGGCAGAGAAGGGAGGGTGTATGGCTGCAACGGGACCAGAGGAAGAGGAGAGAGTGGAAGGAGAAGCAGGAGAAGCAGAGAGGGTGGACTTGATGTCCTGGGTTTTTGAGATGAAGTGAGAGGCCAGGGCCATACAGAGGGCATGGGACAGGAGAGGTAGAGACAGCGGAAGGATTGGCTAATTCCTTGCGATTTTAAAGAGTTCGGCCGAGTTGTTGGATGCCGCAGAGACGCGGGCTTGGATGTGAGCTCTCTTTTTGGTAAGGACAGAGAGTCGGTATTGCCTTTGAAGCAGGCGGCAGGCCAGTTTGTGAGAGGATGTACATGATGCCAGCCATTTCCTCTCAGCCACCCTGCACTTGCGTCTCAGGGTGACGAGGTCAGAGTCGTACCAGGAGTTGCACTTGATTTTAGGCTTCATGCGGATTCTCCTGGCCGGGGCAAGTACATCAAGAGTATCAGAGATAGCAGAGTGGAGCATGGAGAGGGCTATGTCAGGGTGAGTTTCAGCCAGAGGTGCAGGAGGGGGAGAGAAAGATGTGGCGAAAGCCTAAACTGATACACACTTCGTAGGTCGAATGACTGAGAAGGTGGGTGACCGTTTGTGGGTAGGATTGGCCTGGGGGAGTAGTGAGAGAGAGATGAGAGGAGAGGAGAAAGTGGTCACTACAGTAGGGAGGAGTGGTGAGAGGGCTAGGGAGGGGGATGTCAGAGGAGATCAAAACAACAAGAGTGTGCCCAGCTGAGTGAGTTAGGCCAGAGGGAATAATAGAGATAGAGAGAGAGAGTCGCACAGGTCGCGAAAGAGACCCGTGGCGGGACAGGAGGCATCCAGATGGATGTTGAAGTCTCCAAAGAGGAGAAGTTGAGTGGTCGAGGCCAGGAGGGAGCAAGAGAGGTCTGCCCCTTCGGAGAGGAAGGAGGTGGCCTGACCAGGTGGCTGGTAGATAGTGGTGACTGTGAGAGAGTGGGCAGGAGAGAGAGAAAGCCGGCAGACACGGCATTGAAAGGAGGAGTAGGCCTTAATAGGAATGATGGAGGCACAGTAATAGAGTTACAGCCACATTTAAGGGCTACCGACCAACTCGTGATGAGGCCATTTGTCTGATGTCGTCCCACTTTTTATTTCTGCTGTGTGATTCTGTTTCCCTAATGAGGCTTTGTATTGACTCAGCACTGTAGAGCTGTCTCTTGGTCTGTAATGTGTCCATTTGTCCCACTGGTCTGCTCATTGCATGCCTCTGAGTCTTCACATGAAGTCATGCATAAGTCACAGCACTGCATCTGTCTGCAGTCAGTCGCCACTTCACTGCAATACATGTTCTGCTCTCTGAGGCCTCACATGAAGTCAGGAATAAGTCACAGCACTGCATCTGTCTGCAGTCTGTCGCCACTTCACTACAATACATGATCTGCTCTATGAGTCTTCACATGAAGTCAGGCATAAGTCACAGCACTGCATCTGTCTGCAGTCTGTTGCCACTTCACTGCAATACATGGTCTGCTCTATGAGTCTTCACATGAAGTCAGGCATAAGTCACAGCACTGCATCTGTCTGCAGTCTGTCGCCACTTCACTGCAATACGTGATGTGCTCTATGAGTCTTCACATGAAGTCAGGCATAAGTTACAGCACTGCATCTGTGTTCAGTCTGTCGCCACTCCACTGAAACACATGATTTGCTCTCTGAGTCTTCACATGAAGTCAGGCATAAGTCACAGCACTGCATCTATCTACAGGCTGTCGCCACTTCACTGCAATACAAGATCTGCTCTCTGAGACCTCACATGAAGTCAGACATAAGTCACAGCACAGCATCTGTGTGCAGTTTGTCGCCACTCCTCCCCAATGCAGAGTGAGAGCAATAGATATTTTGGGATGGGGTCCTGGGACAGTGATTGCTCTCTCTGAACCCACGGCTCCCACTGGTGCTCTGTATGGGTCTTCGTTCTGCCTGCACAGTCCCTAGTCAGCCTCATTATCTAGGGAGAGGGCAGCCTTACTCAGATGGCCCCCCTGAGGGATGAACAGGGGGCCTTGGGAGTCCATCCTCTAATACCTCAGGGGGCTTTCTGTACTGGCCCTGCTGCCCTTAGGGGCAAGCATTCTAGCACCTCAGGGGGATTTAAATACCTCTGCAGACCAAAACTTTTAATTATTATTTAAGAAGAGTCAGTCTTGTGTGTTACAATGGAATCCAACTGCAAACACTAATGTCATTTGCTGTTCTCCTTTTTATGTTGTCTTTTTTTGTGGAACCTATTGTGATATCCCGTTGGTGCATTTGAACAGTAGTCTATGATACCTAGATAGTCATTTTGGATTTTGCACACTGACCTGGAGAAAGCACCTTAAGGGTTACTACCACATAACCTCAGCATGAAACATGTGCTGTGCACAGTGTGTTTCAGAATATTGAACAGACTACATTTGTGTTGAACAGAACTGTATTTGCGGTGGAAAGATACTTAAGAATGTAACATGTGTTTTATCCAAATCTATTTTGTGTGTTGATTTTGTCACTTCATAATGTTTAAATAAGAATTTAGATTACAACATATAACACATTTCACTTATTTGAATAAATTGAAATGTTGTGTAGCGCAGAAATGCCTCTTTATTTATGTATTTTAGTCTTTCCAATTTATCCCAGAAGGTGGAGGTATGGAGAACTCTGTCTTGCAGCTTCAGATATATCCCAGCAGGTGGAGGTACGGGGAACTCTTTCTTGCAGCAGCACTCACTTGTAATTCAGTAGATGATGCAGGCAGACAGGGAGCTCCCGCAGCCAGACCAGTAAAGTAAGTAAAGCCAAATCTGGGGAGGGATCATTGCGCTCCATAAGAGAGGTGAGTCAAGGAAATGTTAAAGAAAAGGTGTGCCTAGTGAGAAGGCCACTTACAAGACAGGAACGAGAAAGAAGATCATCTCCTGAATGCACACCAGGGGATGAGCTGGACAAAAAGCGACCAGGGAAAAGTGGGGAATGTTTCAGATGCTGTGATAGGTTCAGGTTCTGATTACACTATTGTACCAAAAGATACGGCCTCATTACACAGTAGGCGCTAAGGGATTACCGGCACAGGTAAGGGCACCGGTGCCGGTAATCCCTTAGCGCCCTACTACGAGGTCCCACAGCGGGTCCCGTCCTTAACGCCTGGTCTGACCAGGTGTTAAGGACGGGACCCGCTGAGGGACTTCAGAGCTAATAACGGTACCGCAAATTGCGGTACCGTTATTAGCTCCTTCCCCATTCCCATTGATCCCTATGGGGGCTCGAATGGGAATGGGGAATGGTATTTGGCATGGGGACTTACCGGGTCCTCCAGGGTCGGAATGACCTGGTAAGTCCCCATACCGCCTACCTGGACCCGGTATGCGGTAAGGGAGTAGCCATGCCGCTAATAGCGGCATGGTTACCTCCTACCGTGTAATGAGGCCCACAGACTTTCAACTTTTTTCCAAGTGTAAGAGTTGTCACTGTGCACCAGACGTTAACCTAGGTACATATGAAGAGCACAAGATTGACCTGATCAGGTTCAGGAGAAGCACAGTCTCCTTCAAGGAGTGCACTGCAAACATCAAGGTGTACATGTGGTGTCAGTAAAAGGCCCTACAATCTTGGTTTGGGACGACCAGAGATGTCCAGAAATCAAATTGGACCTGTACTTACCCGAACAGGTATTTATTGTTCACCAACAATCAGCAACTAGCCTACTTAATTCCCAGAGGGATATCTTCTGGGATGAACGGGGAATGTTAAAACTGCAAGTTCACGGGATAATACTACAGACAATGGAACATTAAGACAAGCATACAGAGCATGCTTAAGAGCAGTGATGGGAGAGTGCACACGCGGTCAGACCATCGGACATTAAGGCATACATACATAAACAGCATGCTTAAGGCCAGTGATGGGAGACTGCACACACGGCCAGACCACAGGACATTAACACATGCATACATGGCATGTTATTGTTAAAGGATTTGTGCCGCGCACTATCACCACTGGAGTGGTCCCCTGGCATGCTTAAGAACAGTGATGGGAGACTGCGCGCATGGCCAGACCATGGACATTAAGACATACATATATACAGAGCATGCTTAAGAGCAGTTATGGAAGAATGTTCACACGCCAGACCATAGGACATGCATACACATAGCATACTTAAGAGAACTGAAGGGAGACTGCACACACAGCCAGAACAGGTAACATCAAGACATGCATGCAGAGCATGCGTAAGGTTATTGACAGGAGCCTGCACACACGATAGACCATGATAAATCAAGACATGCATATATACACAGCATCCTTAAGCCCAGTAATGAGAGACTGCACACATGGGCAGACCATGGGACATTATTACATACATGCATACATACATACAGCATGCTTAAGGCCAGTGATGGGAGACTGCACACATTGCCAAACCATGGGACATTAATACATACATATACAGCATGTTTAAGGGCAATGGTGGGAGAATGCACACACAGCTATACCGTGGGACATTAAGACATACATACACAGCATTCTTAGGGACAGTGATAGAAGACCGCACACAATGCCAGGCCATTTTACAATCCTTAAGGCGACATTTTGTAAATTACAAATGATTTAAGGCAATGCAACAGTAGCAGGGGCGTGATAGACAGCACTGCATACATGCCAACCCTCCCTATGCAGGCAGGAGACGCCCGACTTTTCAATAAAAATATTGCAATGTTTCGCTGTCTCCCGCCTAAAATTATTTAACCGCAATGCAAGCCCATGGAGCCTCAGTAAAGCTGTACTAATCTTTATCTCCTGTTCTGCGCAGCCTCAGTAGCGCTCTAATTATCAGTGTCTTATTTTTAACGCAGCCTCAGTAGAGCGCTGGGAAACCGTGTCTCCTATTCTGCGCAGCCTCAGTGGAGCTCTAATTATCCGTGTCTCCTGTTCTGCGCAGCCTCAGTGGAGCTCTAATTATCGTGTCTCCTGTTCTGCGCAGCCTCAGTAAAGCTCCAAACATTCCATCTCCTGTTCTGCGCAGCCTCAGTGGAGCTCTAAAAATCGGCATATCCTGTCCGGCTTCATTAGAGCTCCGGGACCGCGGAGATCCATCACCTTTGAGTCTTTGCTCTGTTTGGTCTTTTCGTGTCTGTCCTGGTGGGAGTTCCGAAGAGGTCTGTAAGAGATCACTGAGGAGGAATCCAGCGGGGATCTCTGGAAAGAAATCCAAGATCACTGTGGAGACATCCAGGGTCACTGGGGAGGAATTCAGCAGGGATCACTGTGGAGACATCCAGGGTCACTGGGGAGGAATTCAGTGGGGATCTCTGGAAAGAAATCAAGGATCACTGGGGAGAAATCCATCCAAGATCACTGTGGAGAAATGCCCGGCCAGGGGTCACAAGAGGTGAGTTGTGGTTCTTGGGGAGAGAGGTCCTTCCTGTCAGCTGTACCCGTGTCACGAGGCTCACCTTCAGCTTCGCCTGGTCTTTTAGCCAGCAATGCTTTGGATTCTGGGAGTTGTAGTTTCACATGGGCCTAGAAGCGCTATCATTTCCGACAAGCAGCTGCCTTAGAGTGCATGACCAGAACTGGCCGACGGTGACCCTTAATGGCATGGGGCCAGTTGCAGCATTACTCATTGTACTTATTGAAGAAGAATCTCAGTGCTTCTATCAGAAATAATGCACAAATGTAATTAAGGTGAGCGAGCAAATACCCTAATGTTAGAACTTGACTAGTGAGCAGGGAATGGGGAGCCGTAGTGGGAACACAGCTGAAAACCTAAGCCAGGGCCATCACAGAGTGTTAGTACACCATATACAATATGTATACCTATTTACAGTCAGGTGCATTGGATTTATTTATTTATTTTTACATTTGTAAAGTGCACTAAGCCCAGGAGGCATCAAGGCACTGGTTACAGATAGAAGTATCACGGGGAAGGAACAAGATAGACGGATACATAATTCCAGTTCAAATCATTTGGTCATTCATGGTGAAGAGTACAGTTTTAAGTTGTTTCCTGAATTCCAATAGGATTGCTCATATCTCAGTGAAGGGGGTAGAGAATTGCAGTTTTGTGGGGGCAATGACTGGGAAACTGCTCCCACTGGATTTCTTGCTCCTGAATCTGGGGATGGTAAGTTGCTTTTGTTGGGTGAACGGATAGGCCTTGCAGACTGGGCATTGGTACATTTTTGCAACAGGTCCCCCTGGGCTGTTTTAGCGAGACATTTGTGCATAATGGCTAAGGTTTTGGACATGATGCGTTCACTAATTGATAGCCAGTGAGCCCTTGTTCTTGCAGCTTAGATGTGCTCCCATTTAGGTATGTTGAAAGCTGCCCTAAGTGAGTCCTTTTTGAATGATTTGCTGTTACTCACAAAGGAACCAGCAAAGAGGGTGTTACAATAGTCCAGCCTCGATCCAATAGGTGCTCTGGCAATGGAAAGGCAGCTGTCGCTAGATAGAAAGGGTCAGCAGGCTTTCATTAGTTTAGTAGTGTAGACTGCGGAGGTGGCAATCACTTTAACCTGTCTTGATAGGGACAGTGAGTCTCGGTATGCTCCCAAAGTCTTGACATTGCTGGAGACAGGGTTGGAAATGCCTTCAATCATAAAAGTTTTGTAAGCATGGTCCAGTTTATTGAGCGAAGTTTGATAACCAACCCAGAGAATTTCAGAGAATTTCCAAAGCAGGTGGGAGGCCGTCCATCCCTGGATGCAATGATAGATTGAGTACAGATTATCTGAATCTGTGGAGTAGATTCCAGTGAGAGAGAGAGAGAAGGATCTGTGTATTATCAGCATATTTGGTGTACGAAATTCTCTCTGCGTCTAGTGGTTCAAAAAGGGTTTTCGTAAAGATGTTGTAGAGGGTGTGTGAGACCCACAACCCTTGTGGGACTTAGTGGTTGATACAATTAACATGGATCTGTCTGATAGAAAGGAGGAGATCCAGGAAATGGCTTCTGGAGAGGAGTGCACACTGAGGCAAGATGCTGGCACAAAATGCGGTGATCCACAAGGTCAAATGCACTGACAAGTCCAACAAAAGGAGGAGGGCAGCGTTACCAGAGTCCTTGATCTCATCCAGTTGGTTTATAAAACAAGCTGTGCTGATTCAGTGTCATGGCCTGGTCAGAAGCCAGATTGCCACAGGCCGAGGAGGTAGTGAGATTCCAAATAATGTTGGATCTGCAGGTGCACCACTCTGTCTAGTATTTTAAGGAAGAATGGGACAGTGGTGATAGGGGGAATGGCTGGGTCAAGCATGATTTTTTCTTTAGTAGGGGAAGGACCCAAGAGTCCTTGAGGCTGGTGGGCACAGTATAAGATGAGAATGAGGCATTGATAAGGCTTGTTATAAATGCTGTCAGAGGTTCAGCACAGTCCTTAATGACAGTGACAGGGCAAATGTCCCCATGACAACGTGAGAGCATAAGGTCTTTGATGATCAGAATGACCTCCGATTCTGAGATCTGTTTGAAATTGAAGGCAGATAGGTCCTGGGGGAGGCGTGTGAACCAGTCATGGGAGGCATAGGTGAGATGTTACACAAGGATTTGTTTTTAGGAGTATTTTATTCTGGAGTGTCAATTTTAGGTAATAGGGCATTCTGGATATTAGCACACCAGGTGTTGTGTACAATGAGTTGACAGTGGTGCTGGGGATTCAAGCTCACAAAGTATGGCTAAGAGCTCCCTAGTACTCGAGTTTGCATTTGTAATTCTAGTGTCGTAAGTAGAACTTTCTGCATGTAGGATAGACTTTTTATAGTTATTGGCAGCGAACGTATAGCCAGTTTTGTTAGGCTTGGTAGGATTGTTGTTCCATTTAGTGGCTGCCTCTCGTTTCCAGATGTGGAAAGCTTTGAGGTCAGCAGTAAACCAGGTATCCAGGTGTGGGGTGACTATGGCTTTCCTCTCGGTGAGGGGCAGCACTGTATTGCTAGCTAGTGTGAGGGTACGGTTTTGTATTGCTGATTTCATTTTCTAACTGTGCTTGGCAACACGCTTTGAGCGCTCTCTCTCCCTTCCCAATACCTCTCCCACTTCCTGTTTACCCGCTCCCTCCTCCCTCCATCCCACCCACCATCCCATTGATTGGGAAGCACAGCCTGCACTTCCTGAGCCAGGGATCTAGTCCCCTTGTCCCACGCAACCTCCTTATTTCCATCTAGGCAGAGGTAAGGCTGGTTTGATTCTCATGTGCCCACCTGCACCCCGGCATTTTGTATTGCTGATTTAATTTTCTAACTGTGCTTGGCAACGGGATTCGAGCGCTCTCTCTCCCTTCCCATACCCTCTCCCACTTCCTGTTTCCCCGCTCTCTCCTCCCTCCATCCCGCCCACCATCCTGTTGATTGGCCACTCCCCCCCCCTTAGTTCCTCCTCCCAGGGCAGCCCTCTGCCAATGGAGGCCCTGTGGCTAAGAGCCCCTAGGCAAAGGGCGGCTCCGACAGAGGCGGCTCTAGCTAGTGTCTGAAGGTATCAGTAGGGGAAGCCAGTGGCCAGCCATCAACCAGCCAGCAGCGACTAAGTAAGGTAGGAGTGGCCCAGGTTAAGAATAGCGCTTCACTCTACCCTGAAAACCTGGCGACGTAGCAGACTCTCAGACTTTATTCATTTATTTATTTATTTTTAATTTGTGTATTTGTAAAGCGCCTAGCAGCCTGGGGGCATCGAGGCACTGTTTCAAGAAGGTGTCTTAGTTACAGGATGTGGGAAGCAATGCAAGGGTTAAGTTAGTGTCATGTGCCTTACAAGGTGGCAGGACGATCATGGACATAAAAGAGAATACATGTAGTAATGTACAGTGTAGTGATCTTACACAAACAGCATAGTTTTGATTGCTTTTCGAAAGACTGCGTGGGACTCAATGCCTCTGATAGTGGGGGTTAGCAGGTTCCAGTTGGTAGCTGCTATAACTGGGAGATTGAGCCGCCTGCTCGGATCTTAAGGCTTTTGGGAATGGCTAGACGGTTGGTGCGGCTAGATCTGGTGGGTCTCTTTGAGGGGGGCGCAGAGAATCTTTGATAGCAGTAGCGAGGTGCTGTTTCATGGCGACATTTGTGGGTAAGTGCCAGGGACTTAAGGAGAATATGTTCTTCGAAGGGGAGCCAATGGACAGATTTCCTGGTGGCCGAGATGTGGTCTCTCTTTGAGACCCCAGTGGCTTCTCTGAGGGTATTGTTTTGCATTGTTTGAAGTTTCCTGATGTTCTTTGCTGATGTGCCTAGTAGGAGTGCATTTCAATAGTCTATGCAAGATTCTATGATTACTCTGGCGATGGGGAGGGAGTTCTGTTCCGTCAGGAATGGCCTGGCGGCCATGATATGTTTCGAGTGGTAGGCTGCTGCTGATGATATTGCATTCACCTGTCTGGCCATGGTAAGATTCGAGTCTAGATATACTCCCAGGGTTTTGACTAACTGGGATACAGGGATGCGATTGTTGTCGATGAGAAAGGAGTCATATTGTGATCCAATTTTTCTGATTGTGTCTGGAGAGCCGATGATTAGGAGTTCTGTCTTTTCACAGTTAAGACAGAGCCAATTTTCAGCCATCCAGGTCTGGATGGTGGCGTAGATGGAGTTGAGGGTTTTTTGGTCCGCCTCGTAATCCCCCGTATGGGGAATGAGGACCTGTGTATCATCAGCATAATTGGTGTATGTGATGCCCAAAGAGTCCAGATATTTGAATAGTCACCTTGTGAAAAGGTTGTACAAGGTGGGTGAAATGCGAGATCCTTGCGGGAAACCACATTTAATAAGGTGAGGTAGGGCGCAGGCTTGGTCTGAAAAGACCTTCATTGCTCTACCACTGAGGAAGGAGGAGATCCACGCCGTGGCATTAGGTGAGAAGTTGCCAGCCGTTGAGAGGTGGTGGAATAGGGTGTTGTGGTCGACTAGGTCGAAGGCCGCAGATAGGTCAAGGAGTAGTAGGAGGGCAGGTTTGCCTATGTCCCTGAGGTCATCTTTTTGGTTCTTGAGATCCAGTAATGTGGTCTCTGTACCATGATTGGGGCGAATGCCAGACTGTCGGAGACCAAGCAGGTGATGAGTTTCTAAGTATTTCTGGACTTGGAGGTATGCCGCTTTGTCCAAGATATTCAGTAGGAAGGGAACCAGAGGCGTTGCTAGGGGGTGGCTAAGGGGGCTATAGCCCCGGATCTTTTGGTTGTAGCCCCGGATAGAAGCTCAAGGGATACAATCAAAAGACTAGATAGCCCCGAGTCCCGACAGTCCCAACATTTGCCTAGCCCCCAATCCTTTCCAGAGCTAGCAACACCCCTGAAGGGAACCGTAGTGATGGGCCTATAGTTTCCTGGTGTTTTTGGATCCAGTGTGGGTTTTTTCAGCAGTGGGCGCACCCAGGCTTCTTTGAGGCAGGAGGGCACTTGGTTAGATTTGAAGGAAGCATTGCTGAAGGCGGTGAAGAACGGTGCCAATGCAGTGGCGCTGTGCTCGATGAGCTGAGCCGGGCATGAGTCACCCTTACAATTGGATTGATCGAGTTGAGTATAGTTAGGACGTCCTGTTCCTTCATCTCTTGGAATGAGATAGCTGGAATTTCAGCTAGGGCGTTCTGGTGTAGGTCCGATAGTTGTAGTGTTAAGGCTTTTTGGTGGCTGGTGATTTTCTTCTCGTAGGATGTTCAGTTTATTGAGCTTGGCTTCTTGAATTTTGTTACACCATTCTTTGTCTTTGTTCAAGGAGTTTGTTGGGAGTTTGGGCCTTTCCAGTTTTCTGAAGATTGCGAAGATTTCCCTGGATCCAGATTTAGTGTTGGCTATCCTGGAATAGAAGGAGTTGGCTTTGGCTGAGATGATTGTGGATTTGTATTGTTTTGCGATATTTTTAAAGGCAAGTTTGGTGGTGTCACTAGGATTTGTTTGCCATGGCGGGAGGGCTGATCTTTTTTTTTGTTTTTTGTGCGCAATTTAAGGAGTTCCGGGGTAAACCATGAGTTGGTTTGTTTGATGGGTTTAACTTTTCTTTGAGTAAGTGGGGCAATGGTGTCCACGGCTTGAGAGATGATAGCGTTGTAGGTGGCTGCGAGAGTGTCCAGGTTATTGGTGAATGGAGGCTTGAGTTTGGCAACCTGGAGATGTGGAAGTAGTCTTTCCTTAGTGAGTTGCTTGGCGCTCTTGGTGAGGGCAGGCGGCAATGTTCTTTGGGTGGTGGCGGAGGTTCTGGCGTAATTAAGGTCGAAGTGGATGGTGAAGTGGTCTGACCATGGAATGGGGGTGATGGCTGGGATAGAGAACAGACAATTGTGTTGGGCCATCCAGTCCAAGGTGCAACCTTTATTATGGGTAGGTTCTGTCACTGCTTGTTTGAAACCCAGTATGGCGAGAGCATTGTTAAGGGAGGCAGCATTCCCATCTGCGGGGTCGTTGAGGCCGAGATTCATGTTTCCAATTAGGATGGACATAATGGATTTCTTTAGGTTGTCGCTGAGGGCGTGGAGGAGTGCTTCTTGGAATCCTGCAACTGGTCCTGGTGAGCGGTAGGTGACGTGGGCTGTGATGGTGCAGCTAGGAGAAGGGTTGATTTTGATGAGCATGCAGTCACAGTTATGGGATATGTTTCCTTGCATTCTTCTGATGGGGATGGATTGCTTAGCGATCAGTGCATCCCCTCCTCCTTTGTGTGATTTACGGTCTTGACTAAAAATGGTGTATCCATTGGGCAAGGCAAGATCCAGTGCTGGGCCAGAGGCTTTGTGAAGTCAGGTCTCACTGATGAATAGTAGGTCGAGGTTGGAGTTACAGAGAAGGTCATTGATGTCAGGAGCGTGAGCTAGAAGAGATCATGCATTGATGAGAGCACACTTGAGCGTGGTTGACGTGCTCGGGTAGCAGAATTGGAAGTGGATGCAGTGGTATTGTCATCAGTTGTTGGGGCGGCAGTATAGTCGTATGCAATCATGGGAGCAACTTTGTTAGCAGTGGTGGTGGCAGCAATCAAGGGGGTACTCATATTAACATCACCTACATCAATATCAATCATGTGGGCGGCCTTGTTAACAATAGTGGTAGCCACAATCAAGGGGGTACTCATGTTAACATCACCTACATCATTATCAATCATGGGGGCAGCCTTGTTAACAATAGCGGTAGCCACAATCAAATGGGTGCTCGTATTAACATCATCTACAACATTATCAATCCGAGCCTTGTTAATGGTAGCTGTGGCAGCAATCAGGGGTGCAGCAGTACAGGCAACAACAATCATTGGGCCTCATTACGACCCAGGCGGTAAGTTACTGCCTGGGCCGTGACTTTACCACCATGGCGTAAACTACGTTTACTCCATGGTGGTTGGCGGACTTACCGCCCCATTCCGACCTTGGCGGGGCGGTAAGTCCCCAATCCCCATTTACCCTTCCCCATTCCCATTTTTGCCCCATAGGGCATAATGGGAGTGGGGAAGGCGTTAATTACGCCACCGTAAATTACGGTGGCGTAATTAACTCCATGGTCCCTTAGCGCCATGGATTTTAACACCTGCTAAAAGCAGGTGTTAAGTCCGCCATGGCGCTAAGGGACCTCGTACTCAGGCGGTAAGGGTCGGCGCTGTTTACGCCGCCGTAAACCCCTTACCGCCTGAGTCGTAATGAGGCCCATAGTCTTTGTTTTCCCTTTATTTAAATTGCATTGTGAAAATATGTAAAATTGCATTGTGAAACCTAGGACTTTTCCCCATTATACAGGACTCTCAGACGTAGGTGTGTTTTTCTCCTCTATTTAAATTGCATTGTGAAAGTAGTGCCGTTCTGTGTTTTTTTTTGCCTCCTAGCAAAGCACTCATCTAGCAAACTTTTCTATCATTATATAAGCTCTTGTCGTCTTGTTCAGTTGTCTTGTCTCTCTCTGTCTCGTCTGTTTGCCCCACCTCTTCCGACTCCCGTCCTCTTCTCTCCTTTCTTTACCTACTCTTTGGTGCTCTCTGTCTCTCCTATCTTTTCAAACTTCTTCTCGATCGACTATCCTGCTCTCCTAGCTAAATATGGTAGGTGGAAGTTTAAAAAGGACATCCTGGTCTCCAACCCAGGCCTCCCTATCGCTGACACCTATACCATTGCTTCCTCCAGGCAAACCCTCACCGACATCCTCTTTGTCGTTCCCTCGCCAGACCTATGGACTCTACATATGGTCTCTGTGCTCTCTCCTTTCTCTTCTTCTCCCATTAATGGTGGCACCCGGTGGGAGGCCCTCCTGACCTCCTTCCACTTTTCTAAGGTCATCATTAATGTTTACTTGAATGGTACCATCTTGGTCCAAGGCCCTCAAGCCAACCTTCTCCTCTTTGATAGATGCTTCCTGCGCCTCATCAATTTCCTTTCTTCTCCTGCTGTCCCCTCTCTCACCCCACGGCTTCCTCGCCTCCCCCTGATGTCTCCTCTTTGGCTACCTTGCCCCCTCCTTCCTCTTCTGCCTCCCCCTCGTGCTTCTTTCACACCTCTGCTGGGCATACCTCTGATTTGTACCCCTCCCCGGAAGTCTTTCAAGGACGGCAACCTTCTCCATATTGCCACTCTAAACTCAGCTGTCAAACACTCCTCTGACATCTGACGCCTCCTGGAGGAACTTGACCTCAATGTCCTAGGTCTCACCGAGACATGATTCACGGCCAGCTCTGTCACAAGCTTTGACGCTCTCCTCCCTGATGGCTACAAGAGCCTCTCCGCGCCCAGGTCCAACCGTTCCGGAGGGGGTGTAGCCCTGATCTTCCCTAAGTGGATTCCTGCCTCTGTCAATCCTATGCAGGCCTACTCATCTTTCGAATACCTTGTCTGCAGGCTCTCTCTCCTGGCCATTCCCTTACTGTGTCTCCTATCTATCGGCCACCTGGTCAGATCTGGTCAGAAGTGGCGACAGACTGTAGACAGATGCAGTGCTGTGACTTATGCCTGACTTCATGTGAAGACTCATAGAGCAGATCATGTATTGCAGTGAAGTGGCGACTGACTGCAGACAGATGCAGTGCTGTGACTTATGCCTGACTTCATGTGAAGACTCATAGAGCAGATCATGTATTGCAGTGAAGTGGCGACTGACTGCAGACAGATGCAGTGCTGTGGCTTATGCCTGACTTCATGTGATGACTCAGAGGCATGCAATGAGCAGACCAGTGGGACAAATGGACACATTACAGACCAAGAGACAGCTCTACAGTGCTGAGACAATACAAAGCCTTGTTAGGGAAACAGAATCACACAAAAAGTGGGAAGAAATCAGACAAAGGGCCTCATCACGAGTTTGGCGGTAGCCCTTAAATGTGGCGGTAACTCTATTACCGTGCCTCCATCATTCCTATTCAGGCCTACTCCTCCTTTGAATGCCATGTCTGTCGGCTTTCTCTCTCTCCTGCCCACTCTCTCACAGTCACCACTATCTACCAGCCACCTGGTCAGATCACCTCCTTCCTCTCTGAGTGGGCGGACCTCTCCTCTTCCCTCCTGGCCTTGACCACTGAACTCCTCCTTCTTGGAGAATTTAACATCCACCTGGATGTGTCCTGTCCTTCCTCTGGACTCTTTTGCGACCTCTGCGACTCTCTCTCATTCTCTATTGTCCCCTCCGGCCCGATTCACTCTGCAGGACACACTCTGGATGTTCTGATCTCTTCAGACCTTCCCCTTTCGATACCTCTCACCCGGTGTCCAGTCAACTGGTCGACAACAAACTGGTCGACTGCAATTTGGTCGACACCATTTGGTCGAATGCCAAATGGTCGAATTTTTTTTTTTATATATATATATGTGTTTTGTGGGTTTTCGTGTGGGGAAAAAAAATAAAAAAGAAAAAAAAGGTTGGGGGGGCCCCCCCCCCAAAAAACCCAAAAAATGGGTAAAAAAAAAAAATTCGACCATTTGGCATTCGACCAAATTGTCTGTCGACCAAATGTTTTCGACCATTTGACTGGTAACCCTCTCACCCCTCCTCTATCCCTCTATCCTGGAGTGATCACTTTCTCCTAACTCACCCTCTCTACCCCGCAGGCCAAGCCAACTCCAGCACTGTCACCTACCGTCTCGGTTATCCAACCCATGAAGCGTGTGTCAGTTGCGGCTTTTGCAACCACTTTCTCACCCACCCCCCAACCCCTTTGGCTGCCTCACACCCTGACACAGCCCTTTCCATGCTCCACTCTTCTATATCTGATACTCTCGATGTTCTAGCCCCTATCATGAGGATCTGCTTGAAGCCCAAAGCCAAGTGCAACTCTTGGTTTGACTCAGACCTTGTCACCCTCAAACGCAAGCGCAGGATGGCTGAGAGGTTATTTTGTGCTTCCGGCACATCCTCTGACAAACTAGCCTGCCGCCTACTCCAAAAGCAATACCGGCTCTCAGTCCGCACCCATGAAGACCTGCTCTCCAACCTTGATTCCAGCAACCCCTGCGTCCTCATTTTATTTGATCTCTCTTCTGCCTTTGACACGGTCAACCATGCAATCCTGCTCAACAGTCTACGTGATAACCTGGGAATCACCGATTAGGCCCTGGCTTGGCTGAATTCTTTCCTCTCCGATCAACCCTCCCAGGTCCAACTTGGGTCCTTCCTCTCCTCTAGCTCTATCTATACCTGTGGTGTTCCCTAGGGGTCTAACCTCTCTCCCTGGCTGTTCAACCTGTACCTGGTATTTCTTGCCCACCGCATTGCCGCTCTCTGCCCCAACTTTCAGTGCTATGCGGATGACACTCAACTCATTTTCAGGCTCTCTTCTGCCACCCCTTCTCCTTCTCTCATCTCTAACTATCTGTCTACTATCCAGGAAAGGTGTGCCACCAATGAGCTCTACTTTAATACCAGTAAGACCGAGATTCTCCTCATCTGCACACTTGCTCTCTTCTTTCCTGTCACTCTCTGGCCAGCCTCTCTTAGCCCTCTTCCTGCTCCCACCTGTGGGGCTGAAAACCTCAGGGACATCTTCGACTCCACACTTTTCTTCTCTCTTCACATCTCTGACATCTCATAGAAGTCACACTACCAGCTGCACCTCCTCAGAGGTATTCTTCCTTTCCTCTCCTTCACCCAGAAGCTCACTGTCTCCAGAGCTCTGGTTCTCTCTAGGCTGGATTACTGCAACAGCCTGTTTCTAAATCTGCCTGCCTCTACTCTCCGCCCTCTGCAACTCATCCAAAACAGGACTGCAAGACTTTTCCTTGGCCTCAAGCCCAGGGATCGTATCTCTCCAGGACTGAAATCTCTGCACTGGCTCCCAGTGGCGGCGAGGATTAAGTTCAAAGCCCTCTGCATTGTCCACAACACCTTCTGGGGTCTGTGGTCTCAATACCTTCAACTCTCTTCCTTCTCAAGCTCTTCGCTCATCCGCCTCCAACTCCCTCAGGGTCAGCCGCTTCGCCAAGCAACAGGTTGGGGGTAGATCTCTCTCCGCGGCAGGGGCCTCCCTCTGGAACAGCCTTCCTGCCTCCCTGAAACTTGAAGAAAACCATCTCCGGTTCCGGAAGCACCTCAAAACCTTCCTCTTTGCTTCTGCTTTCTCTCCCCCTCTCCCCTGCTAAATTCCTGACTGAAATTCACTGAATCTGCAACTGGGCCACTCTCACCGATCTCGGCCCTTGGCCCAGCCACTCTCCCCTTGCATTGCCTACCTGGCAACCCCTGCACTGCGGGTCTGTTCTCTGTATCCCTACAGCCCCCCTTCCCAGCACTTCTCTGCACTTACCTGCACTTGCCACCAGCTGGCCCTATTATTTATCTTGTTATTCTACTACCCCTGTACTGCACTTTCCCCTCTCCCTTTCCCCTCTACCCATGCACTTGCACGATCTGAATGACACCTGGCCTAGTAGGATCGTTGTCTGTCTTCCCTTGTTCCCCCTCCCTGCCTCATCACGCCTTGAAACACTTGTGTATAGGTGCTTTACAAATACCATATCATATCATATATCATACGGTTTCATATGTCTGCCAAGATGGCCGGGTCGTTAGAGGGTGGCTGTGAGAGGAGTAGCTCATCCAACATGGGTAAAATACTTGTTTTGATAATTTAACAAGTACTCTGAGTCACTGTAGGTGGTAAAGGCGAGAGCCCAGTGGCGGGGGAGGGGAGTGCTCAGCACTGGAAGATTGAATAGAATGATATTGTGATCTGCCCAAGGGCAGGGCAGATAGGAGGTGTTGTCGATGTTGCAGTTAAGGTCGATAAGCCATTCTAGGGTGCGTCCTTTAAGGTGTGTAGGGCTGAGGATACGTTGCACAAAGCCAAGAGCTTCAAGGGAGCGAACTCAGGCAGAGGCATTAGTATCAGCCTCATCCTTGAAACAAAGTTGAGATCGCCAAGGAGAATGGACTTAGCGGACGGCGAGTGGAAGGAGAGAAGTGGGCCAGGAGCACGTTGACCTTCGATGTGTGGGAAAGTATTGGCTTCATAGATAGAAGTTCGCCTGAGGATATGGTGAGGTTGCCAAATTCTCTGAGTGGTAGTGTGTCTCTAGCTAAGATGGCAACCACTCCACCTCTAGCGTCCACCCTATCTTTGCAATAGATGATGTACTTAAGGGGTATTGCTAGGGATAAGGATGGGCCAGAGGCTGTGCGAAGCCAGGTTTCTGATATAGCTAGCAAGTCCAGGTTGATAATTGTGAGCAAGTCAGCTATGTGTAATACGTGGCCAGAGACTGTAGATTCTCGGTGTCCACTTCCAGAACCATTTTTACAGTTGGGACTGACGACTCCCAGTGTCCATTCTCACATCTATTTTTAGAGACAGGAGTGAGGACTCCTGGTGTCTGCTCTCTCACTAATTCTTACAGACAGGACTGAAGATTCGTGGTGTTCACTCTCTCAGCCATTTTTACAGTCGGCACTGACCACTCCTGGTGTCCACTCTCACAGTTATTCTTAGAGACAGGATTGAGGACTCCTGGTGTTCACTATCTCAGCCATTTTTATAGATAGAACTGATGATTCCTGGTGTCCACTCTCTCTGCCATTCTTACGAGCAGGAATGAGGATTCCTGGTGTCCACTCTCTCAGCCATTCTCAGAGGCACTACTACTGATTCCTAGTGTCCACTCTCAGCCAAACTTGCAGGCTGGACTGACGATTCCTGGTGTTCACACTCTCAGCCATTATTACAGGCAGAACTGACAATTCTTTGTGTCAACACTCAGCCATTCTTAGAGGCAGGACTTAGTAATCCTGATGTCCTCTCTGTCAGCTATTCTTAGAGGCAGGATTGAGGGCTCCTTTTGTTCACTCTTTCAGCCATTCTTACCGGCAGGACTGAGGATTCCTGGTGTCCACACTATATCAATCTCAGGGGCAGGACTGAGGATTCCTGGTGCCCATTCTCAGCCATTCTTACCGCCAGGACTAAGGATTCCTGGTGTCCAATCTCTCAGCCATTCTTACAGGCAGGACTGAGGACCCCTTTTGACCACTCTCTCAGCCATTCTTACCGGCAGCACTGAGGATTCCTGGTGTCCACTTTCTCGGCCGTTCTCAGAGGCAGGACTGATGATTCCTGGTATCCACTTTCACAGCCGTTCTTAGAGGCAGGACTAAGAATTCTTGGTGTCCACTCTCTTGGCCATTCTCAGATGCAGGACTAAGGATTCCTGGTGTCCATTCTCTCAGCCATTCTTACAGGCAGTACTGAAGATTCCTAGTGCCAAGAGAGTAGACAACAAGAATCTTTAGAGGCAGGACTGCAGACCACTCTGAGACTGAGGACTCCTAGAGTCCATTCTCACATCTATTCTTAGAGACAGGACTGAGCACTGCTGGTGTCCACTCTCACAACTAACCCTGGAGGTAGGACTGAGGATTCCTGCTGTCCACTCTCTCTGCCATTCATAGAGGCAGGCCTGAGGATTTCTGGTATCAACTTCCCAGCCTTTCTTACAGGCAGGACAGCATATTCCCAGTGCCCACTCTCTTAGCCCTTCTTACTGACAGGGCTGGGGACTCCTGGTTGCACTCTCTCAGCCATTCTTGAAGTTGGGTCTGAGGACAGTGTCCACTCTCACAACTAATCTTAGAGGTAGGACTGAGTACTCCTGGTGTACACCTTACAGTTATTCTTAGTGGCAGGACTAAAGATTCCTGGTGTCTACTCTCTCAGCCATTCCTACAGGCAGGACTAAAACACCTGCTGTCCACCGTCGCAGTCACTGAATCAGGTAGGACTGAATATTCCCAGTGTCCACTTTCACAGCCATTCATAGAGGCAGGACTAAGGGTTAATGGTGTCCACTCTCACATCTATACTTAGAGGCATTACTGAGGACTCCTTTTGTCCACTCTCTCAGCCATTTTTATCGACAGGACTGAGGATTCCTGGTTTCAACTCTTTCAGCCATTCTCCTAAGTGTGATTAAGGATTCTGTGTGTCCAGTCTCTCTGCCGTTTTTACAGGCAGGATTGAACATTCCCAGTGTCCACTTTCTCAGCCATCTTTAGAGGCAGGACTGAGGACTTCTGGTGTCCACTCTCCCTGGAATTATCACATGCAGGACTCAGGACTTCTGGTGTCCATTCTCTCGGCTATTCTTAGAGGCAGGACTGAGGACCTCTGGTGTCCAATTTCACAGCCATTCATGAGGTAGGACTAGGGATTCCTGGTGTCCACTCTCTCAGCCACTCTCAGAGGTAGGACTGAGGATTCCTGGTGTCCACTTTATCTGCCATGCTTACATGCAGGACTAAGGATTCCCAATGTCCTCGCTCTTGGCCATTCATAGAAACAGGACTAAGGATTCTTGTTTTCCACTTTCAATGCTATCCTTAGAGGCAGGACTGATGACTTCAGGTGTCTACCTTCTCAGCCATCCTCAGAGACAGGACTGAGGATGTCTAGTGTTCACACTCACCGCTACCCTTAGAAGCAGGACTGAGGACTCCTTGTGTCCATTCTCTCAGGCATTCTTACCGATAGGACTCAGGATTCCTGGTGTCTGCTCTCTCAACCATTCTCAGAGGCTGGACTGAGGATTATTGTGCCCACTTGTTCAGCCATTCTTATAGGCAGGACTGAGGATTACTGGTGTCCACTCTTTCATCCACTCTCAGAGGTAGGACTCAGGATTCCTGGTGACCCCTTTTTCTGCCATTATTAGAGGAAGGTCTAAGGATCTCTTGGTGTCCACTCTCTCAGTCATTCTTACAGTCAGGATTGAATTGTCCTAGTGTCCACCCTTTTAACCATTCTCTGAGGCCGGGCTGATGATTCCTGTTGTCCACTTTCTCAGCCATTCTCAGAAGCAGGACTAAGAATTCCCGGTGTCCACTCTCTTGTTTATTCTCAGAAGCAGGACTAAGGAGTCCTGGTGTCCACTCTCTGAGCCATTCTGAAAGGTAGGACTAAGGACTCCTGGTGTCCACTATCTCTGGAATTCTTACAGGCAAGACTGGGGACTTATGGTGTCCATTCTCACAGCCATTCTTACTGGCAGGCCTGAAGATTCCTAGTGTCCACTCTCTCAGCCATGCTTGCAGGCATGACTAAGGATTCCTGGTGTCCACTCTCTTGGCCATTCATAGAAACAGGTCTAAGGATTCCTGTGTCCACTTTCACAGCTATCCGTAGAGGCAGGACGGAGGACTACTGGTGTCCACTCTCTCGGCCATTCTTACAGGCAGGAATGAGGATTCCTGGTGTTCATTTCTTCATCCATTCTTGCAGGCAGGGCCGGGGAATCCTGGTGTCCACTCTCTCAGCCATTCTTAAAGGCAGCATTGAATTTTCCTGGTGTGCATTCTCTCAGCCAGGTGTCCACTCTCTCTGGAATTTTTACAGGCAGAACTAAGGACTCATGGCATCCATTCTCACAGCTATTCTTAGAAGCAGGACTGAGGACTTCTGGAGTCCACTCTCTCAGCCCTTCTCAGAGGCACAACTGAGGATTCCTGGTGCCCACTTTCTCAGCCATTCTTGGAGGGAGGACTAAGGATTCATGGTGTCCATTCTTCTGCCCATTCTCAGAAGCAGGACCAAGGATTTCTGGTGTCCACTCTCTTGGCCATTCATAGAAACATGACAAAGGTGTCCTGGTGTCCGCTTTCACAGCTATCCTTAGACACAGGACTGCGTACCTCTGGTTTCCACTCTCCTGGCCATTCTCAGAGGCTTGACCGAGGACCTCTGGTGTGCATTCTCTTAGCTATTCTTAAAGGCAGGACGTGAGTATTCCTGGTGTCCACTCACTCAACCATTCTCAGAGCTACGACTGAGGATTCCTGGTGCTCACTCTCTCAGCCATTCTTAGAGGCAGGACTGAGGACCTCTTCTCTTCACTCTCTCAGCCATTCATAGAGGCAAGACTGAGGACCTCTGGTGTCCACTCTTTCAGCCATTCTCAGAGGCAAGACTGAGGACGTCTGGTGTCCACTCTCTCAGCCATTCTATTTAGGAGGACTAAGGATTCCAGGTGTCCACCCTTCAGACATTCTTAGAGGCAGGGAAAATGCATAAATCAGGGACCTGGAAGGCATCTGACTACTGGTCATTCTACAGTTCATACTTTTTTATTTCCTCTTACCGCCATCCGTTTTCTACCGTGGTAGACCATCCGTCTGTCTCTGTGCTATTTCTCCCAGGATCTCTGGTCTCTGTCAAATAAATGACTTCTGGTCAGATTCATGTTACACCCTCCTTTTTGCTTTAGTTTATATTTACAGGGTCTAATGTCTCTTGTGTCACAACATTTCCCTCACCTTGATTGTATAAGTGCTCGGTATTCACGTGTTTTCTTATCTTATTTCTTTTCACAGGTGTTGTTTCCCAAGGGCTGTTGTGCCTGCAAGGTGCAAGAGGTAAGTGTGTCAGCAGTAGTTGGTATATCCTTGATGTTTCACTAAATACACTAGTTCTTGTGACATTATGTAGGACTACTGTTCCTGGTCTATGGCGGAACAGCTCCTTTGTATTTCATTCAGGGTCTTTAAATGAAGTTCTAGTAAGTCTTTATTCATACTGGTCGGTACACAAGGTTTTTTCTCTATCCTTTGCCGAGGAATCATTCTGTTATATAAGCAGAAACAGCATGCGCTACGGTACGTGTAGTCTACTAAAACGCTTACAAAAACACGCGGCAGTCTCCCACTTGTGAAAGGCTCAACATTAGAAATAATGCTCGCGCCACTTACAGCTGGCACGACATGCTGTGAAAGCGTAACTTGAAATAGTGTATCTTTGCAACACACGAACACCAACACGTGACAATGAGTCAACTGTTGGTTAGGTACTGTGCAAACAGCAACCTGTGTGCACTCGTTGGGGAATAATACCTCGGCAGAGGATAGAGAAAAAACCTCTTGTACCGAGCAGTATGAATAAAGACTTACTAGAACTTCATTTAAAGACCCTGAATGAAATACAAAGGAGCTGTTCCGCCGTAGACCAGGAACAGTAGTCCTAAATAATGTCACAAGAACTGGTGTATTTAGTGAAACATCAAGGATACACCAACTACTGCTGACACACTTACCTTTTACACCTTGCAGGCACAGCAGCCCTTGAGAAACAACACCTGTGAAAAGAAAAAAAGATAAGAAAACACGTGAATACCGAGAACCTAAACAATCAAGGTGACGTTAAGTGTTGTGACACAAGAGACATTAGATCTTGTAAATATAAACTAAAGCAAAAAGGAGGGTGTAACATGAATCTGACCAGAAGTCATTTATTTGACAGAGACCAGAGATCCTGGGAGAAATAGCACAGAGACCGACCCGATGGTCTACCACAGTAGACAACGGATGGCGGTAAGAGGAAATAAAAAAGTATGAACTGTAGAATGACTAGTGGTCAGATGCCCTCCAGGTCCCTGATTTATACATTTTCTCTTATAGGGAGCCATTGTGCAGATGAGATGTCCCATCTAAACGGAACACGCCGGATCCAGACAAAGCAATTGAAGGACAGAGAAATGACACAACTGTCTTTTTATGAATGTATAGAGTGCCCAAAATAAGCATAATCTATAGTCCTGAAGAAAGCGGCAAACTTTATTTCCCCGCTGAAACCTGTTGACAAATATAGGCTCAGGGTGATGACCTGACCCACTTGACTCATAAACAATCAATATATGAGCTTGGTAAAAAGATATGCATTGCTTTTACAATGCACAGCAGTAAGGGGACCAATGCATATTGGAACACAGACTGCTGTGATTTTACTATAAGTCACACCAAGGGGCAGCAACATGAATAAAGAGATTTGTTGACTCCCACACAGCGTGCACCTTTTTAGAATTTTAGGAAAGTAGTGAGCCAGGATAGGGTGAGTTCCCTTTGGCTGTCCCCTTTTCCCAACCAGGGACAGTTCCATAAGGGACGGATACCTTTCCCCCATAGGGACATGTAGTTAGAGTTAAGGACATAAACTGTAGGCATAAATTGTTCTATTAAAATAGATTCTGCTCGTGATGTGTTAAAAAGTACTGGGGAGGAGACAGAATCCAGATACCCATACAACTCCACTTGTATTGACTATTCTTAGAGGCAGAACTACAAATTCCTTGTGATCCACTCTTCTGGCTATTTATAGAATAAAGGCTAAGGGCCCTTGGTGTCCACTCGCTCAGGCATTCTTACAGACCAGACTGAGGACTCATGGTGTCTAATGTCTCAGCCATTCTCAGAGGCAGGACTGAGGATTCCTAGTGTCCACTCTCTTATCCATTCCTACAGCAGGACTGAGGGCTCTTACCTTCCACTCTGTCATTGAATAAGGCAGGACAAAATATTCCTGGTGTCCACTTTATCAGTCATTCTCGGAGGCAGGACTGAGGATTCCTAGTGTCCACTCTCTTATCCATTCTTACCAGCAGGACTGAGGACTCTTACTTTCCACTCTGTCATTGAATCAGGACTGATCTTTCCTGGTGTCCACTTTCTCAGCCTTTCTCAGAGGCAGGAATACAGACTCTTGGTGTCCTCTCTCATGGCTATTCTTAAAGGCAGGGCTGATTATTCCCAGTGTCCACTCTCTCAGCCATTCGCAGAGACAGAACTGAGGATTCCTGGTGTCCACTCTCTCAGCCATTCTTGCAGGTAAAACTGAGGACCTCTGGTGTTCACCCTCGTAGTCGTTCGCAGAAGCAGGATTGGGAAGTCTTGGTGTCCACTCTCTCAGCCAGTCTAAGAGGCCAGATTGAGGATTCCTGGTGTCCCCTTTCTAAGCCCTTCTCAGAGGCAGGCTGAGGAGATGGGGGTGCTATTGTGCTGATGCCACCTGTGGCCCTACTGTATGCCTCTCCAGGGCCACCCAGCAACTCACCATGACAGAGGACTCCTTGTGTCTACTCTGTCATTCAAGGCAGGATGGAATATTCCTGGTGTCTACTCTCACAGGCAGAACTGAGGATTCCCAGTGCCCACTTGCTCAGCCATTCTTAGAGGCAGGACTGAGGATTCCTGGTTTCCTCTTTCTTAGCCATTCATACAGGCCGGATTGAGGATTCCTGGTGTCCACTCACTGTCTTTCTTACAGGCAGGACTGAGGTTTCCTGGTGTCCAATCTCTCAGCCAGTCGTGGATGCTGGACTGCGGATTCCTGGTGTCCACTCTCAGCCATTTTCAGAGGCAGGACTGAGGATTCCCTGCATCAATACTCTCAGCCATTCTTAGAGGTGGGACTGAGCAGATGGCGGTGCTGTTGCGCTAACCATTACACAGGGCACGTTTCCCAATGCCGACTGTGGCCCTGCTGCATGTCCCTCTAGGGCCCCCCCGGCACTGTCCTTGTCATGTATCAAAAGGAGTGTTATGGTCCCAATAGAATTAAATCACCCTAAAGTCCCTTCCATGCTGGTGGGACAGAGGATTGCTTTTAAGACACACACATATATTTACAAGGCAGTGTTATTACTTAAAAGGGAAGAGAGAATGATAGGGCTCATAGCCCACCTTGGTCAGGAGCATGGAAGGAATAGAAAGGGCATTGCCAGTAGTGGGAGGGGCAACTGAGCATGAAAGGAGCAGTAAGGGGACTACCAGGAGAAGTGGGAAGGGTGGTTGACCATGGTAGGACTAGAAAGAGAATTGGCATGAGGAGTGGTGGGGCAGCTGAAGTAAATGGTGGCAACGCATATGCTCCTGGATAATAATAGGATAATAAGAACTTTCACAGTTCACAATGAAAAGCAACAACGATGAGAGTACGTTCCAGACCCTGCTTCTTCCAGTCTGGTATACTCTCAGCTCCAGTGAAAATGACTCCATCCCCCTGAATTCCACACACTCAAGAGAATGACTCCCTCCTCTTGATATTCCACTTATTTTCAAAGTTCAACAACACTGAGAGTGAGTTCAGGACTCTTCTGGTACACTCTCGCATCAGGATTGACTTTACTCATTCGTGTCCGGGCCCCTGACTCGAAATTCCTCTGCCTGGTGTACTCTCCTGCCAGGACTTTCTTAACTTGCTTATATATTTCGGGTGTGGGTTCCAGACTTGCAATCCTTACGCCTTTTACACTCTCCAGCCAGGGCTTTCTTGACGCAGTGTGCCAAGGGGTATGGTCCTTCCCTTAGCCCTTCTAAGGAGTTCACAAAGTTCACAATGCAAGAGGGTGCTGTCTCACTCCCCCTGGCCTTTCTTGGGCTTTGCTTTTCTTCTTTCTCAAAGTTCACAAGACTAAGGGGGGGATACCTCTCTTCTCCTGGCCTTTCCTATAGTCATGTTATCCTTCTTCAAACCAACTGCCAGACTTGGTTCACTCTGCTGCCAGGGACTACCTAGGGTACCAGACAGCGGTTTAATAGTTCTCCATCCTTGAAAATCAGACCCCTTTCAATTCTGAACCACCCATGTACTCTTTCTGCCAAGTACTAGGATGAAGGATAAGATATGTCAACTTCTCCTCATCATGCCATGCCTCCACATCCCATGTTAGCTTGCGCCTACCGGACCCTGAGGAGCCCCGTTACCTCCTTTGTTTGGCAGGTACTCAGCTGGTTGGGTTCGAGCACATCACCCACTCTCCAGGTGACGTGTGACAGTGTTGCCCTTTTCAACTTGGTCTGGCTCACTCTTCGAACTTGTAGAGCTCTTCAGGGTGGGGGCATGTCTCACGCTGGCCGAACAGCTGCCCTACAGCCTTCTCCTGTCTGCCTGGTGTCAGCAGCACCTTCGAGAAAAGAAATTCCCCATTTGCAACAACCCCAGGGCTGAAAGCTCTCGGCTCCCCATCGGTATTGCCGGACTAGCCTTTGGGCTTCCTGAGTTTGTCTACACCTCAGGCCGATTAGCTGCTGTTCCTGCTCTCTCTCAGTCCTTTATCATTTTTATTTTGACTAGGCACAAGCAACTAGAATGCTCATTTAGGTTCTGGCCCTGGCTTTTTATTATTCCATTCCTCTTCATCATTGCACTACTAAGAGTGTTGGGTTGCTGTAACTCCTTACAGATCTTCTTCGTCCCAGTGGAATAAACTTTTGCTGGACAACAAAAATACATGGAGGTATAAGGTAGGGGTGAAGAGTGTATGGAAGGAAAGGTCTTCATGGCCCCCCTCCCCTCCATTCTCGCCATATATTCAGACTCGTCCAGCAGCCACCCATGCGCCTGTGGCCAGGGATGCAGGAAGACTGCGAGACGACACATGTGGCTGCAATGCTCATCTGGTAAGATGGTACTAGACTCCATTTTGTGACACACTCGGACTCCATTTTGAACATAACTACTTAGGCCCCAATAACCCAAGCGGCCCGCAGGACTGCAGCTCTCCCCTCCTATTGCGCAGAGCGAGCAAGTTCCTTCCCTCGCCCTCCTCCCCTCGGTGGCCCTGCTGCAGGCCTGTTCTCACGGGAGAATCTGCGCAAACAAGTTACATGACAAACACTGTATCTTTCACCTTCCGCAGTCCATAATTGACCTGCAGATGACCGGGCTGAAGCTGGGGTTTGAGAAAAACAAGCTATCTCCATCAAACTTGTCCTGTCCCCTCGAAGACCCCACATTTATAACATATGCTGAAGATAACCCCCAACCCTGTTCCCCGTTTGACGTGCCAGATACGCATACATAGCCCGGGTTTCACCCATACAGCTAATCCCTCTGAAGGGACTATAAATTCACTCTTGTTGGTGTATGCCACGAGATTGATTGTGTATATATATATATATATATATATATATATATATATATAATATTACATGGCCACAGTAGTGGCCATGTAGTTATGGTTAGATTGGTGTTTCCATAGGAAGATCACTTTTTGGGCGGCTTATAACTAAGCTCTCCCTGGACGAATCCTCACCAAACTTTGCAAAAAAAGTATTTGGGTCACTCTGAATTTTTTTGCAAAGTTTGGTGAGGATTCGTCCAGAGGGGGCAAAGTTATAGGGGGGAGTCCCAAAACTTTTTTTTCCCATAGACTGAATGGGAAACATTTTTTGCTCGCGTCTACAGCCCAAACCGCTGGACGGATTTTCACCAAATTTGGACCAGGAGCAGCGGCTTGGTCCCGAAAGCATGCTTTTGCAAATTTGGTGAGCATCCATCCAGTAGTTTTTTTTTTTTAATGACCAAAAATTAGGTAAAAAAAAATTAGTGATATCTGTGTTCGGTCCGCGGACACACTTCCCTGTTCGCTCCGCGGACAGTGTCCTGATTGGCCAATCGGCTTGCGTGATGTCCGCGGACATGCGACGTATTCGCTGATTGGACGGCGTGGAGCGTGAAGCGCGTCAGATTTTCGGTAGCGCCTGCCATCTTGGATTCACGGACGTCCGCGGACAGCGCGGTGAAACTTTGTTCAAAAGTTGTATTTAGTAGAGTGTGTTGGTGTGTAGGAGTGTTTGGGGAGGGTGGGAGTGTATGAGATAGGATGAAAGTTGTGTTTTTTTATGTGTTAGACGTTCATTTTGTGTTCGATTTGTCTGCGGACATCACAGGTGTTCTGAAATGTTCTAAATAAACTGAACGGGGGGTGTTCTGAGGACTCAATATGTGTCTGTTTTGTTCGCAAGCAAGCTGAAACTGTTCTAAGAACACTTGCGGTGTCCTGAAATGTTCGCAAATAAACAAAATGGGGGTGTTCTGAAGACATTTCTAAGAACACTTGCGGTGTCCGGGGAATGTTTGTAGGGGGTGTCCTGAGGACGCTGTCAGTATTGTTCTCTGTCAAGTTGAATGTGTCCTAAGAACACTCGCGGTGTCCTGAAATGTTCGCAAATAAACAAAATGGGGGTGTTCTGAAGACGTTTCTAAGAACACTCGCGGTGTCCGGGGAATGTTCGTAGGGGGTGTCCTGAGGGCGCTGTCCGTATTGTTCTCTGTCAAGTTGAATGTGTTCTAAGAACACTCGCAGTGTCCTGAAATGTTCGCAAATGCACAAAATGGGGGTGTTCTGAAGACGTTGTCGAACACTCGTTGTGTCCTGAAATGTTCGCAAATATGAATGGGGGTTGTGGCTGGCAAGTTGAATGTGTTCTAAGAACACTTGCGGTGCCATGAAATGTTCGCAAATAAACAAAATGGGGGTGTCCCGAGGACGCTGTGCGTATTGTTCTCTGTCAAGTTGAATGTGTTCTAAGAACACTCGCGGTGTCCTGAAATGTTCGCAAATAAACAAGATGGTGGTGTTCTGAAGACGCTTCTAAGAACACTGGCGGTGTCCTGAAATGTTCGCAAATAAACAAAATGGGGGTGTCCTGAGGACGCTGTCCGTATTGTTCTCTATCAAGTTGAATGTCTTCGAAGAACACTTGCGGTGTCCTGAAATGTTCGCAAATAAACAAAATGGGGGTGTTCTGAAGATGTTTCTAAGAACACTCGCGGTGTCCTGGAATGTTCGTAGGGGTTGTCCCGAAGGCGTAGTCCGTATTTTTCACTGGCAAGTTGAATGTGTTCTAAGGACACTTGCGGTGTCCTGAAATGTTCGCAAATAAACAAAACGGTGGTGTCCTGAGGACGCTGTCCGTATTGTTCTTTGTCAAGTTGAATGTGTTCTAAGAACTCTCGCGTTGTTCTGAAAATTTCGTAGGGGTGTCCTGAAGATGCTGTTCGTATTGTTCGTTGTCAAGTTGAAAGTGTTCTAAGAACACTCATAATGTCCACGGACATTAAAAGTTTCCATAGACCATAGTGAAATGTACCATGCACCCAAGACTCTATGCCCTGGCCACAACCACCGCAGCATATCACATTCATATTTGCTTATAACTTTGGGTGAAAAACAAATGTATAAGGAACAAAGGTATTAGATACTATGGATGTGATATGCTGCGATGGTTCTTCTTATTATTGTATACTTACTGTTTGGACTAGTAACCGGAGTACATGTATTTCTTGTTAATTTATGTGATAAAAGAAAATAGCATGTTAGTATTAGTATTTTGTAATGACTTATTACATTGTATAATCAGCATACTTTTTTTTTTTGGGACCCTCATATTTAGTAGATTACAAATCAGAGTACTGTGCAATTTGTTCAGTTTCTGTATTTATTGCTAAAATCATTGGGTCTGTGGGAGAAAACAAAATCCATATTGGATTAAAAAAAAAACCTTTTTCTGTTATACTGCAGTTTATTTGTTTGTTTGTTTTCAGTGTTCACTTGTTGTTTCTGGCTAATGCTTTATACTTTGGCTTGTTGCATTTTTTTGGAGCAGTAACATATTATTTATTTGTTTGGATATTATAACATTTTGGAGCAGTTGGATACCAATTGGCGCATTCTAACTGTATTTTTTGGTCTAATTTAGTGGTATTCATTTATCTGATTAGTTGTTGTAGAATCTTTGAGCAGTTAGATAGCTTTTGGAGTATTCCAAGAGTTTATATTTTATTTAACACACGTTTAAATACAGTTTAGTTATCAATTTTGGTTTTAAGAACATCAAATAAGCGTTTGTAAGATTTGCTGGAAATCTCTGCTTTAGAGTAATGGTACTATCATTACATTCAAACCATCCACATTTCTTTTTTATATATGCAGTGTAGTGCCCTGAATTGGTTGTGGCTCCTGCGTGGTAGATTATACCTATTGTTGTGAAGGTTTTCTTACCAAGTGATATTTGACCATGTGTGAATCCAGTCAGCTTGCAGTTGTATTTGGTACCATCTGCATTGTAACGTAGAAGCATTAGTATTATGTATTTACTATGTGTTTGTATTACTAACGTGGAGCGATTATCTGAATTGCAGGTAGAGCATAATCTACCATTGTTTGCATTTTGTACAAGTTGCTGAAATGGAATGGATTCACAATTTGGTATTGCTATATATGAAGCGTTCATTGGGGATTTCTTCGTGTGTCACATTGTTGCAGAGAGTGCATGTATGTTTCCACATGTATGAAATCTGAAAGATTTCATTTATAGGTATGTTTTTGTTTTCCAGTACTTGTAGTAAGTACATTAGACATTCTTGTGGATCTTCCTGTGAGTTTATAGTGAATTTCACTATTCCAGCACAGTAGTCCAATTGTTGTCTTATTCCATAAACACTAACAGGCCGATTCATGGAATTAATGTGCGCCGAAAATTCCGGCGCAGAGGTGCCAAAACGTGCGAATCGCAGTGCAAGTGCGAAAATCGCAGGGAAACCAGCGCACATCTATTCATGGACGTCAGTGCGCGAGAAATATATTGGATGTGCGGTGAAAAAGTGCGCGGCACACGCCGTCGCACAGGTCATCCAACGGCATGCGCCATGGCCACAGCGAAATCGCACATAGCGCGGCGCACATAACAAAAATAGGCGGAACACGGGGCATAACACTCGGAATGGGGAACAACGCGTGAAAATATGGGCGTCACGGGGGAAGTACAGGAGGCAAGTGCGCAGAACGCCCACACGCTCGCCTACAACTCGTATTCATGGAATCGAATAGGGCAAACCAGCGCACGGTCAAAGACTCGCACAGGGCCAAACAAGTCCGCCACAAGAAAGCAGGCGGTAGCATCCCTGCGCCTGAAATAAATGTGCGCCAAAATGTGCGCTTACAAAAAGCACCTATATACAGCTATGATGAATGATCCATACTGTGGCCCTCTAGGACAAATGAGGTGCAAAGGGGTACCGACAAACACAGACACCCGCTGTGTGAAAAATAGCGTGTGCATGTATTTCGGGGTGCGCGGGAAGTTCCACACGCGATTGGCCTGGGTACGTGTATTTCGGGGTGCGCAGGAAGTTCCACATGCGATTCCAGCAGGGTACATGTACTCTGGATGCGTGGGAAATTCCACACGCAAATCCAGCAGCCTACGTGTATTTCGGGTGTGCCGGGGAGTCCTACACGTGAATTGGCCGTGTGGGTCCTCCCAGCTGTTCCCTCTACACCCTCCATGGCCCCTGCAGGCGGCCCACACCACAGGGGACTACCCTGCACCCCTGCACATGTCCCGCAGGCAGCCCATCCACCTTGGCCATGCCCCCCAGCCAACCCACATGTCACCTTGCACTACAGCCTACCAACGCATGTCTCCCAGCACCCCCACCCCCCTGCATCCAGGGGCACCCTCCACCAGGCCCCCACTCATGTCCAACTCATGTCCCCCTGCACCCCCACACCCCAGCAGTCAGGGGCACCGTCCACCAGGCCCCCACTCATGTCTCCCAGCACCCCCACCCCCCCAGCATCCAGGGGCACCCTCCACCATGCCCCCACTCATGTCTCCCTGCACCCCCACCCCCCAGCATCCAGGGGCACCCTCCACCAGGCCCCCACTCATGTCTCCCAGCACCCCCACCCCCCAGCAGTCGGGGGCACCGTCCACCAGGCCCCCACTCATGTCTCCCAGCACCCCCACCCCCCAGCATCCAAGGGCACCCTCCACCAGGCCCCACTCATGTCCAACTCATGTCCCCCTGCACCCCCACCCCCCAGCAGTCAGGGGCACCCTCCACCAGGCCCCACTCATGTCCAACTCATGTCCCCCTGCACCCCCACCCCCCAGCAGTCAGGGGCACCCTCCACCAGGCCCCACTCATGTCTCCCAGCACCCCCACTCCCCAGCATCCAGGGGCACCCTCCACCAGGCCCCCACTCATGGCCAACTCATGTCCCCCTTCACCCCCACCCCCCAGCAGTCAAGGGCACCCTCCACCAGGCCCCCACTCATGTCTCCCTGCACCCGCACACCCCAGCAGTGCGATTTGTCTGGGTACGTGTATTTTAGGGGTGCGCGGGTAGTCTTACACGCGATATCAGCAGGGTATGTGTAATACGGGTTCGCGTGAACTTCCACACGCGACTGGGCCTGGGAGAGCGTGTCACGTGAATTCCTGGGGTGGGCGGGAATATTCACTCGCGACTGGGCCTGGGAGAGCGTGTTACGTGTATTCCTGGGGTGGGCGGGAAGATTTACACGGTCGCCTACAACGCGCCAAAAAAAAGGTCCAATCCGGAAACACGTACGCCAGCATGAAGCAGGCGCACGTCCCGCGCAGCATAAAAGTGTGCGCAAACAACAAACAAGCTCAGACGCCAGGCTTAATATACCGTTCCTAGTGGGATGATGGAGGAGGAGGAGGAGGAGGAGGAGGAGGAGGAGGAGGAGGAGGAGCTTCACACCCACAACCAGCCTTTATGGTATGCCTGATGACCAGGTGTATGGGAGGTACAGGTTTCCACCTCACATAATACTCAACCTGGTCAGTGAGTGGGAGGATGACCTCACATCACCCACCCTGTGCTCCCAAGCACTGAGCCCCCTGGAGAAGGTCCTCAATGTACTGCACTTGGCTACCGGATCATTTCAGCGGACAAGTGCTTTAGTGGGGGGGGGGGGGTGTCACAGGCCACGCAGTAACGGTGCCTACACCAGGTGTTGGCCATCATCACTGCACGTCCATCAGTCCGCAGGCACGTATACCTGCCCAGAACACCTGCAGAAAGGCAGGCTGTCAGCCAGGATTTCTACAGGGTGGCACAATTCCCCAAAGTGCTAGGTACCATTGATTGCACCCATGTGGCTCTGCGTCCCCCCAGGGCATCTGAGCACATCTATCGAAACCGCAAGCACTGGCATTCCATCAACGTCCAGGTAGTATGTGATGCCAAGGGAATCATCACCTCAGTATATGCCAACTATCCAGGGTCCACCCACGACAGCTTCATTTACAGGATGTCAACCCTAAACCGTGACATGGAAGCTGGGCGGCATGGCGATGCACGGCTGCTTGGTGAGTATAAATGCCACAGCACACGCATGCATGACAGATACAGAGTAATGTCACTACCTCACTAATGATCCCCATCACCACCTCCTCGGGGGACAGTGCCTACCCTCTGAGCACCCACATGATGACGCCAATTCGGAACCCCATCACGCCTCCCGAGGTAAGATATAACAGAGCCCATATTGCAACCTGGGGCATAGTGGAGCGCACATTCGGAGTGCTCAAGTCACACTTTCGCTCCCTTGACCGTTCTGGCGGGCAGCTGTTATACGCTCCCCTAGTAGTGTGCAGGATCATAGTGGCAGCATGTGTCCTGCACAATGTTGCAACACGCCGGGGCCTGGCTGTGGACATGGTGGTGCCCCCACATCCACAAGCACATGCACGCCCGCTGCGCATGGGAGGGGAAAGGGCACGGGGTGAGGCAGCCTGTACGCAGCTGGTGGCTAATTACTTCACATAGAAATCACACCCCTGTGGAGTGCACACAGCCCTGGCACATGCCATCTGACAATCAATGATGACTCAATCTGACAATTCTGATGAATTAAGGGACAGTCAACTGTCAGAACCATAGCAGCCTGAGATTTTTCACCTGGAAGTGTCACAATGTGTGCATCCCTACCTACACAAACACCACCAATGCAGTGTCATCAAAAGACACACTTCTATGCAGCAAAAATGAATACCCACTTGCTCAATACAACATGAGAACAGTGCCATGTCACCAACCCCTCCCCGGCACCGCCACACAACACACCATGGCATGTCATGCTATGTGAGAGCAAACAAATTAATCCCCACAACATGACACAAGTGTCACAAACTACAGTGTCCCTAATGGAAACTGGCCACACATGAAATGCTCACAGTAATGCAGGACCCACAACACACATTACCAAATATTTACCAATAATACTAATCACCTACACAACCTCCAACCTACCATAAACATGACAGTACGGATTTAAAAAAATGGTAGTCTCACTACCTGATAATGCCAGCACTTCGAACACTTCCAACTGTACAGTGTTAGCGCCACGCAAAAGTGTAGGTGCACTGCTTACAACATGGACTCCATTTCCAAAGTAGTCCGCCTTGTGAAGACATGAGAAATGGACCTGCAAATTAGGAGGATGAGATGGATGCAGAGGCACATATCAATACACCATGTAGTGTACAATACAACAACAATATGCACTAGGAATGTATACACAGTAATGACTACAGACTGCCCACACATCAAATGGGAGTCCAACGTCACTGTGTAAGTCAATGTCACTTGGGCACACCCTTTGCAAGCCCATGGAAACGGGAAGCAGGAGGGGTGAGTGTCACACAAACCCAAGCATCTAACCCAAATTCCGGACAAGCCTGCATGTGCCCGTCCACAATACAGCGTATGCCCACGGGAGCCACACAAGGCAACACACTGTCCAAAAAATCAAAAATGGCCATGAATGGGCCAGGGGGGGTGGGGAAGGCCACTCAGGAGGTCCGAGGACAGGGCGCACACCAAACCCCACCTGTGTGGATCTTGCGGAAAAAAAACACCTCCATGGGCTCATGGCCTGCATGGCTAACCTATTGTGAGAGATTCGCTGCTGTCGCTCTCCTCACCCTCTGCAGCTGCATCAGGAGGTAGTAGCACTATGGGAGGCAGCCCATGCATAGCCCTAGTCTGGTCCTCCATGGCAGCAAGCATGCGGGTGTGGAAGGTCTGGTTCTGGAGGATAATCGTGCGGAGGTCCCCATGCAACAACTCGCGTGATGCCCGGACCTCCTCCCTAGTTGCCTGCATCTCAGCTGAGAGCGTACGTGTGAGCCGCTCCAGCTGCTGTTCTGTCCTCATGTCAGTTGAAGCCTCAAGCTCAACAAGAGTCACCCTGAGCTGACGGAGTTCCACCCTCAGGGCTTCCCTTTGGCCCTGGGACTCAAAAGAAATGGCTTCCCGCAGAGTCTCCAGTGCCGCCAGCCTGTCCCTGTTGGACGCCAACATGTCCTCCCTTTTTGTCTGGCAAATGGAGTCTGTTGCCTGCTGTAGTTGTTCCATCAGCCTTTCTTGGGGGACAATGGAAGTGGCCACCCTAAACATAGCCTGAGCCATCATCTCAGATGATGCTGCCTGTTGGTTTGCCATACCGTATATGGATTGCTCCCATGCAGTATTGCCAGGTGGCGTACGGCCACCGCGTCGGCGGGCACCACACCTGTCTGGGGCAAGGCGAACTGCATTCCCCCTCTGATCTGCTGGAACAGGATCAGATGTTGCGGAGTGTGAGCCTGCATCCGTAACCACCAAAGGCGGACCTACCAACACTGACATCCCTATTGAGGGTTCTACCCCTGGTGCAGGTGGATTGGACAGTACAGAATCCCTCCCAGAAACACTTACCTGCGACCGCACATAGGTCTCATCATCCGAATCGACACCTGAATAGAGCTCGGGGGATGTGCACCCAGAGACACCCCTTGAGATGATGGTCTGCAGCAAGTGTGGGTTCTCACCCACCGAGAGATACTCTTCTACAGGGGTAACCCCACACTCTGGTGATGATCCCTCCTACTAAGTGAGGATATATAACATATATTTCAACAAAAGGAAGGAATATACAACAAACTATATAAAACAGTGAACTTATCCCCTCAGAAAGCAGAAATACATAACAGCCGCTAAATCAATATGGGCTGCATTATGTAATCTCAATAACCATAAAACAGTATTATTAGAAAATATCATTTTTAATATATTAATCTCTAATTCAGCACAGGTAATACAAAAATAGTTGCAAAAACATATACACATAACAAAGTCATATACATATTAAAAACATTCCACCTCGCAGTATAGAAACATTTATGCAGACAATTAGATCATCATAGCACCAGAATGGCAACTTAATTGATCTCATTTCCCATTGTGTGTCACAGCCCAACTTATATAAGTTTCTGTCCTCTGTGTTCTCAATAACCGGACATTCATCAGGGGCAGAGGTAGTCCTGTGCTTCAGGTAGATTCTTCCTATTCAACCAACAACTTGCTATTTCTAAGGAAAAAAGAGAGAAACATGTGTCACTGACACCGGCATAATCGGTTTAATTACTCACCACAGCCACGCCCTAATCACCAATAGGGTACCAAGTATATAGTAAATCATATACCTGGTCTAAGGTCTCAAGAAATATATAACTTGGACCTCAAAAGCCAACCCATTTATGGCTCTTCACTGCAGAAGCAAAAGGGATTCAGCATCAAGTCCTACGAAATACCTCCCCCAACGCTAAAATGTAGAACTCCCTTAGTCATAATAGCTGTTCTTTTCCCCTGAGTAGAAGAAAATCTTAACATCTCAATCATCGGTTGGATACTGATACAACCCAAAATTCGAAGTTCTAATATATAGATTGCTCACCATGGGATGTGGAAGCTGAATTTTACCTAGATCCAACCAAGTCTCAGTAGTGGTCACCACCCGTGGACCCTTTCCAATTCCTCTAGACCTCCAAGTGTCTGAAAAACAGGTGGAGGAAGATAGATTCCATTCACCCTCCAAATATCCATTATTCCTCACTTCCAATTAAACAAAGTAATCTTACCTATCTAAGGCTCTTGAGAGCCAACAAATATATGTTTTGATCGGAGTACCATCTGAATACGGCCTCTTCCTCTTCACGGATGTGAACCTCTCGCTCTGTAATATTACAATGCTGAATCAGCAAAATATCAAGGAGTATCCCCATGTAAGACTTAAGTAATTAGACAACACTCCTAAACCTTACCCACAATTAGGTGGATCCATTCATAGTAGGCAGTCACGTATAGAAGTTCGAGAACAGGGGCCGGCGGCCACGTCCACCGTCAGTTCTACCCCCAACCGACCACAAATCCTCATAACAAGTAAGTGGCGTACCGTGCTGACGTCACCACGCTGGTCATCGCGTGGTGACGTAAAACGTCATCACGTACCCTTCATGTAAAAATGGGGCCGGGCTCAAAAAATCCCTAATGATAGCGAGGCTGCCCCGCAACTATTGCTACGGGGAAAACAAAAGGAGATCTCACACAACCAAGGGCCCACAGTGTCCCTACCACAACAGTATCACAGGTATATATGGGGCTCAAAACTAGTAATACCAAATGAAAAATGGGGTAATTTACCGAAGTTTTTATACCCAAAGACCACCATCTGACTGATATTAGTCACTCTTACAGGGGGGAGGGGGAGAGGGCCACCACAAAAGGTGGGGCAGGACCCCCAATAGATGGGCCAGTAGGGTTTGGGCACCCTGGGGGCAGATTGCCACACTAATGTGGCCATCTGCACCAAGCGAAGTTGGGTAAACAAAAAAAATAATACAAATTCATAGGCTGCTTTTTAGGGGGGCTGAGGGGCACCCTAAATTGGCAACGAATGATGTACTGAAACGGAGGGCCCCACCTCATGCAACCCTCCCTGGCGGCAGATAGGGGGGGCCCACCTCTTGCATCCCTTCCTGGGGGTCAGATGCCCCTTCCTAGGAGCAGATATCAGCCCCCCTCCCCCACCTTTTGTGGTGGCCCTCTCTCCCCCCCACCCCAAATGGAGGTGGGGTGTACCTCACACAGCCGTTTGTAGGAGGCCCGGGGAGACCTGCATGAGGTGCCCCCGCCACCCATTTGGGGTGAGGGGGGAGAGGGCCCCCAAAAATGGTGGTGTTAGGCGGAAACCTGTGCAGTTCCCTCTGGGACCACTGCAAAAGATTTAGGACTACAGGCGTTGGCGGTGAACCCACTTGGTAGCAGTCTGTACCACACAGATACACTTGGTAGCTGTGGCTGAGCAGTCAGACTTCTCTCAAGAAAAGTTGGTCAGTATGTGGAGTATACAACATAGGGCAATTCTTCACAGCAAGACAAGCAAACACGCAACGAGGCTTAGTGTAAAGATAGTAAGTTATTTATTTATAACACAACACCTATTGAAAACACTAAAGCAAATCACGGCAAACAAATCAAACACAATTACTCTACGGAGTAGAAAACGATCAATCCCCCTAGCAAAATATCGACAACTCTAGGTTCTACCGGTACCACTTATTTTCAGACAGAGGTGTATACCTCAACCTAGATGACACTCGAATATTAGTTAGGACGGGAGAGAAAAAGATAGGCAGGTTATGAAATCTACACAGTTCAATCCTATGCGGATAAAATGCAAGGCAGGAAGGCAAGAATCACAATAGATCATAAAGTTCAGAGGCCAGGCCCACTCGGAGAGAGGCAAGGCGCGATGTCCCAAAAAGTCTCTAGTGGAGATGCATTCAAGTCTTTATAGCAAATTGTTCTCAGCAGATTGAACCAGTTCAGAACAAAGAATGAGCAAAGCTTGGAGGCGACCCAGCGGAACGGAGAGGATTAAGACACCTCGCTCGAACCGAACGCAAGGGAAGCCAGGCGGTCACGGTACCTTGTTGTGGAGGGCAGCTCCGACGGGGGCAGTTGTTCCTGGTGGTGGATGCACGTCGTGTCTTGGCCAAGAGTAGAGATGATCTCGTTGTCGAAGGAAAGTAAAGTCCGGTGCACCACCAGGGAAGAGACCAGCCACGGAGTGCTCCGTCACAAGGCACCACCTTTTGGTCACGGTACAGGGGTAGTGGCTATCCGGTTGCCGAGGTGCTATGCACGGGCAATTCGACCACTGCGTCCTGAGGCGAATAAAAAGCAAAGGGGACTGGTTGTTCCCACCAGTTAGGGGAAGAGACTCTCCGGCAGGGAGATCTCCTCTGTCGTCGGGAAGTGGTGAGTCGGTTCCGCAGGGCTCCACCGGAGGTGTCGTCGTGCAGGTCGGCTCAGCGTTACCCTCGTCGGATTCTTAGGTCCTGTGGCGACTTCTGAAGATCCAATCCCAAAAGCCCTGCTTTTATGCAGAAGACCCCCATTCATTCAGCCTAGCTGTCAATCAACACATGCTAAGTGGTGAGCGGGAAGGCTCACCACCTGGGCCAATCACTCCAGAGTGCGACCTGAGTTGGCAAGGCAACTCGGTCCAGGGTGCCTAAACCCCCTCCCACACCCCTGAGGTAACCCAGACAAAATGGCAACACTTTGGGGGGCTTCTGTGCAGAAGCCCGCCAAAAGTGGAACAAAGGGCTCAACCTTTGGTTTAGGAGTCACAGAGACGAACACAGAGGCCATTTTAAAACCGAGTTCTGGCAGAAAATACCACTCGATAAACTTATTTAAGATAAGTAGATCGGTGGTACGTCAGAGATTAATGAGAAAAAGTATTAATCTCCAACAATGGGACGAATCCCATAGGGTTAGGTTCGGGATCGAACATAACAAGTAGTTTCCACTGCCACCAGCCAAAACTCGACGAGGGGGGACGGGACAGTGCCCCCTCGAGTAACAGATCCAGGAGTAATCAAATTACCCCTACTAGTACGTCCACAATAAGATGGTTGGTACTAATTCTGTTAGTAAATTTAGGTCTAGTAAAGCCAATGGTGACTTTACATGCCCGGGGAGACAGTAGTCAGTCCCCGGGTATGGAGTCTATGGTGGGGGACCCGCTAGGGCGCCCCAGTGTTATGACACGTAGGGTGCGGTGTAACACACATAGAAAAACATATGAGACCCTATGGAGTAAAAGACCCCATAGCCCATCGAACACATTGACATTTCAAAGGAATTACACACATACATGTCCAAGAGTGGGAGAAAAGAGTCTCACTCTTGGCAGGATGGAAAAAAACAAACTCCAGAAATCCAGCTGCTGGGGGACTCACTAGGTTAGGAAATTCAGCCTAAACAGAGAATTCTCCCTAAAAGGTGGGACAGGCCCCCCCAGTGGGTGGGGCAGTAAGGTTTGGGCACCCCGGCGCCAGATTGGCACACCAATGTGACCCTCTGCACCAAGGGGAGTTGGGTTACCAAAGGAAAAAAATGAAAATGGTGGAACGCTTTTTAGGGGGTGGCGGTGGGGCACCCCAAAGGGTCAGGGAATTTTCTAATGGGATGGGGCGTTGATCCCCTCCCCCTCACCCGCAATGGAGTGGGTGCCAAGTCATTTAGCCCTCCCTGGGACCAGATATCTGCTCCTAGGAACGGACGCCTGAGCCCAGGGAGGAGTGCAGGACAGCCCCCCCTTATCTGCCCCCCGGGGAGGGCTACATTTTGCTGGTGTGACCGTAGGTAACACATGTTCTTTGTTTTGTTTACAGCTTTTTCTACCCGAGCAGCTGCAACGTTATGTGAGTACTGTTTTTTATTATTCTATGGTTAGGGCCCACTGTCAGTGGGGTGGGTGAGACTGGGGCTGGATTGTTGGTGGTGTGGGTGGGAATGGCCCGTCTGGGCAGATCACCTCCAACTATCCTGGAGTTGCGGCTGGGGAGGTATTGGCACACTGCCGAGACTCCTTGGTGGGGAGAAGCTTGGTGGGGAGAAGCTGTAACGCAGGGCAGCCAGGGCTCCAGCAAAGTCGGCGGTAATATCCTTGGACTTGGGCACCCTTCTCCCATGTGGGTCTTTGCTGGTGGTTCTGGGTATTACATTCTGGCCCGATTTGCGTAAGTCAGACCTCTGTGGATTCCCACGGGTGTCCTCTTTTCGGAAATGCATGGGGTTCCCTGTTTTCCTTGGAGGCTTGGACACCCGAGGCCCATATCTGTATGTTGTGCCGGTCGGCAGAATGGCTGAGATTCCCCTCTGCAAACAGGCTGGGGGTTGCTTGCGTTTACGGCTTGCCCCTTGCCAGCCAGGTAGGTGCACCCACGCATGTGAGGTACCGTTTTCATCGGGACACCTGTGGGAACGCGTGACCGTAGGCCATGTGTTGTTGGGGTCGTGTTTCGATGGGTGCGTCGAGCGAAATGTGCGGAAAAAGCGTTTTTTTCCCCCACATTTCGGACTTTGCAGGGCTGTCTGGGTAAAACATTCTGGGGCGATGTGCGCAAATCATACCTCTGCGGATTCCCACGGGTGTCCTCTTTTCGGAAATGCATGGGGTTCCCCGTTTTCCTCGGTGGCTTGGACACCCGAGGCCCATATCTGTACGTTGTGCCGGTCGGCAGAATGTCTGAGATTTCGCTCTGAAAACAGACTTGGGGTTACTTGTGTTTTAGGCTTTCCTCTTGGCGGCCAGGTAGGTGCACCCACACATGTGAGGTACTGTTTCATCGGGACACCTGTGGGAATGCGTGACGGTAGGCCATGTGTTGTTGGGGGCGTGCTTCGATGGGCGCGTCGAGCGAAATGTGCTGAAAAAGCGTTTTTTCCCCCACATTTCGGACTTTGCAGGGCTGTCTGGGTAATAAAATCTGGGGGCGATGTGCGCAAATCATACCTCTGCAGATTCCCACGGGTGTCCTCTTTTCGGAAATGCATGGGGTTCCCCCGTTTTCCTTGGTGGCTTGGACACCCGAGGCCCATATCTGTACGTTGGGCCGTTCGGCAGAATGTCTGAGATTTCGCCATGAAAACAGACTTGGGGTTACATGTGTTTTAGGCTTTCCCCTTGGCGGACAGGTAGGTGCACCCACACATGTGAGGTACCGTTTTCATCGGGACACCCCCTAGAACGCCCTCGCTCAAGGAAAAGCCTTCAAAATGCCCAAATCATCGCAAAGGGCTGCGCTAACCCTGGACCAGTTCACAGGGCTGCCAAACAGCAAACGCCAAGCGGGGAACGTGTATTTCAGTGGTTTGCGGGAAGTTTCACATGCAATTGTCCTGGGTACGTGTACATCAGGGGTGCGTGGGAAGTAACACACGCAATTCCATCAGGTTGCGTGTATTCCAGGGGTGCGCGGGAAGTATCACACGCAAAAGCAGCAGGGTACGTGTATTTCAGGGGTGCGCGGGGAAGTATCACACGCGATTCCATCAGGCTATGTGTATTTCAGTGGTGCGCGGGAAGTATCACACGTGATTCCATCAGGGCACGTGTATTTCAGGGGTGCGCGGGAAGTATCACACGCGATTCCATCAGGGCACGTGTATTTCAGGGGTGCGCGGGAAGTATCACACGCGATTCCATCAGGGTACGTGTATTTCAGTGGTGCGCGTGAAGTATCACACGCGATTCCATCAGGGCACGTGTATTTCAGGGGTGCGCGGGAAGTATCACACGCAAAAGCAGCAGGGTACGTGTATTTCAGGGGTGCGCGGGAAGTATCACACGCGATTCCATCCGGGCACGTGTATTTCAGGGGTGCGCGGGAAGTATGACACGCAAAAGCAGCAGGGTACGTGTATTTCAGGGGTGCGCGGGAAGTATCACACGCAAAAGCAGCAGGGTACGTGTATTTCAGTGGTGCGCGGGAAGTATCACACGCGATTCCATCAGGGCACGTGTATTTCAAGGGTGCGTGGGAAGTATCACACACGATTCCATCAGTGCACATGTATTTCAGGGGTGCGCGGGGAGCACTACACATGAATTGCCTGTGTGGGTCCTCCCAGGTGTTCCCTCTACACCCTCCATGGCCCCTGCAGGCGGCCCACACCACAGGGGACTACCCTGCGCATGTCCCAGGCAGCCCATCCACCATGCCCACCATGCCCATGCCCTCCAGCCAACCCACATGTCACCTTGACTCACTACTGTCCCCCTGCACCCCACCTCCCAGCACTTTGGTGCACCCTCCACCAGGCCCCCACTCATGTCCCCCTGCACCTCCACCCCTCTGCATCCAGGGGCACCCTCCACCAGGCCCCCACTCATGTCTCCCTGCACCCCCACCCCCCAGCATCCAGGGGCACCCTCCACCAGGCCCCCACTCATGCCTCCCTGCACCCCCACCCCCACCAGTCAGGGGCACCCTCCACCAGGCCCCCACTCCTTCCTACCACCCCCACCCCCCAGCAGTGCGATTCGCCTGTGTACGTGTATATCAGGGTTGCGCGTGTAGTCTGACACGTGATATCAGCAGGGTACGTGTATTACGGGGTTCGCGGGAAGTTCCACATGCGATTTCAGCAGGGTACATGTATTCCAAGGTGCGCGGGAAGTTCCACACGCAATTTCAGCAGGGTATGTGTATTCCAAGGTGCAAGTGAAATTCCACATGCGAATCCAGCAGCCTACGTGGATTCCGGGGGTTCCGGCCAGTCCTACACGTGAATCCGCCGTGTGGGTCCTCCCAGCTGTTCAACCGACACCCTTCACGGCCCCTGCAGGTGGACCACACCACAGGGGACTACCCTGCACATGTCTCGCAGGCAGCCCATCCACCATGCCCATGCCCCCCAGCCAACCCACATGTCACCTTGCACTACTGCCCACCAACGCATGTCTCCCAGCACCCCCACCCCCCAGCACTGTGGGGCACCCTCCACCAGGCCCCCACTCATGTCCAACTCATGTCTCCCTTCACCCCCACCCCCTGCATCCAGGGGCACCCTCCCCCAGGCCCCCACTCATGTCCAACTCATGTCTCCCTGCACCCCCACCCCCTGCATCCAGCGGCACCCTCCACCAGGCCCCCACTCATGTCTCCCTGCACCCCCACCCCCCACTAGTCAGGGGTAACCTCCACCAGGCCCCCACACATGTCTCCCTGCACCCCCACCAGTCAGGGGCACCCTCCACCAGGCCCCCACTCATGTCTCCCTGCACCCCCACCCCCCAGCACTGTGGGGCACCCTCCACCAGGCCCCCACTCATGTCTCCCAACACCCCCACCCCCACCAGTCAGGGGCACCCTCTACCAGGCCCCCACTCATGTCCAACTCATGTCTCCCAGCACCCCCACCCCCCTGCATCCAGGGGCACCCTCCACCAGGCCCCCTCTCATGTCTCCCAGCACCCCCACCCCCCAGCACTGTGGGGCACCCTCTGCCAGGCCCCCACTCATGTCTCCCAGCACCCCCACCCCCCAGCATCCAGGGGCACCCTCCACCAGGCCCCCACTCATGTCCCCCTGCACCCCCAACCCCCCTGCATCCAGGGGCACCCTCCACCAGGCCCCCACTCATGTCTCCCAGCACCCCCACCCCCCAGCATCCAGGGGCACCCTCCACCAGGCCCCCACTCATGTCCCCCTGCACCCCCACCCCCCTGCATCCAGGGGCACCCTCCACCAGGCCCCCACTCATGTCTCCCAGCACCCCCACCCCCCAGCATCCAGGGGCACCCTCCACCAGGCCCCCACTCATGTCCCACTGCACCCCCACCCCCCCTGCATCCAGGGGCACCCTCCACCAGGCCCCCACTCATGTCCAACTCATGTCTCCCTGCCCCCCACCCTCCTGCATCCAGGGGCACCCTCCACCAGGCCCCCACTCATGTCCCCCTGCCCCCCCCCAGCCTCCAGGGGCACCCTCCACCAGGCCCCCACTCATGTCCAACTCATGTCTCCCTGCACCCCCACCCCGCAGCATCCAGGGGCACCCTCCACCAGGCCCCCACTCATGTCCCCCTGCACACCCACCCCCCAGCATCCAGGGGCACCCTCCACCAGGCCCCCACTCATGTCTCCCTGCGCCCCCACCCCCCACCAGTCAGGGGCACCCTCCACCAGGCCCACACTCATGCCTCCCAGCACCCCCACCCCACACCAGTCAGGGGCACCGTCCACCATGCCCCCACTCATGTCTCCCTGCACCCCCACCCCCCTGCATCCAGGGGCACCCTCCACCCCCCTGCACTGTGGGGCACCCTCCACCAGGCCCCCACTCATGTCTCCCAACACCCCCACCCCCCACCAGTCAGGGGCACCCTCCACCAGGCCCCCACTCATGTCCAACTCATGTCTCCCTGCACCCCCACCCCCCTGCATCCAGGGGCACCCTCCACCAGGCCCCCTCTCATGTCTCCCAGCACCCCCACCCCCCAGCACTGTGGGGCACCCTCCGCCAGGCCCCCACTCATGTCTCCCAGCACCCCCACCCCCCAGCATCCAGGGGCACCCTCCACCAGGCCCCCACTCATGTCCCCCTGCACCCCCACTCCCCTGCATACAGGGGCACCCTCCATCAGGCCTCACTCATGTCCAACTCATGTCTCCCTGCACCCCCACCCCCCTGCATCCAGGGGCACCCTCCACCTGGCCCCCACTCATGCCCCCCTGCACCCCCACCCCCCTGCATCCAGGGGCACCCTCCACCAGGCCCCCACTCATGTCTCCCAGCACCCCCACCACCCAGCATCCAGGGGCACCCTCCGCCAGGCCCCCACTCATGTCTCCCAGCACCCCCACCCCCCAGCATCCAGGGGCACCCTCCACCAGGCCCCCACTCATGTCCCCCTGCACCCCCACCCCCCTGCATCCAGGGGCACCCTCCACCAGGCCCCCACTCATGTCTCCCAGCACCCCCACCCCCCAGCATCCAGGGGCACCCTCCACCAGGCCCCCACTCATGTCCCCCTGCACCCCCACCCCCCCTGCATCCAGGGGCACCCTCCACCAGGCCCCCACTCATGTCCAACTCATGTCTCCCTGCACCCCACCCCCCTGCATCCAGGGGCACCCTCCACCAGGCCCCCACTCATGTCCAACTCATGTCTCCCTGCCCCCCACTCCCCTGCATCCAGGGGCACCCTCCACCAGGCCCCCACTCATGTCCCTTGCACACCCACCCCCCACCTAGTCAGGGGTAACCTCCACCAGGCCCCCACACATGTCTCCCTGCACCCCCACCAGTCAGGGGCACCCTCCACCAGGCCCCCACTCATGTCTCCCTGCACCCCCACCCCCCAGCACTGTTGGGCACCCTCCACCAGGCCCCCACTCATGTCCAACTCATGTCTCCCTGCCCCCCACCCCCTGCATCCAGGGGCACCCTCCGCCAGGCCCCCACTCATGTCTCCCAGCACCCCCACCCCCCAGCATCCAGGGGCACCCTCCACCAGGCCCCCACTCATGTCCCCCTGCACCCCCACCCCCCCTGCATCCAGGGGCACCCTCCACCAGGCCCCCACTCATGTCTCCCAGCACCCCCACCCCCCAGCATCCAGGGGCACCCTCCACCAGGCCCCCACTCATGTCCCCCTGCACCCCCACCCCCCTGCATCCAGGGGCACCCTCCACCAGGCCCCCACTCATGTCTCCCAGCACCCCCACCCCCCAGCATCCAGGGGCACCCTCCACCAGGCCCCCACTCATGTCCCCCTGCACCCTCACCCCCCCTGCATCCAGGTGCACCCTCCACCAAGCCCCCACTCATGTCCAACTCATGTCTCCCTGCCCCCACCCTCCTGCATCCAGGGGCACCCTCCACCAGGCCCCCACTCATGTCCCCCTGCACACCCACCCCCCAGCCTCCAGGGGTACCCTCCACCAGGCCCCCACTCATGTCCAACTCATGTCTCCCTGCACCCCCACCCCCCAGCATCCAGGGGCACCCTCCACCAGGCCCCCACTCATGTCCCCCTGCACACCCACCCCCCAGCATCCAGGGGCACCCTCCACCAGGCCTCCACTCATGTCTCACTGCGCCCCCACCCCCACCAGTCAGGGGCACCCTCCACCAGGCCCACACTCATGCCTCCCAGCACCCCCACCCCCCACCAGTCAGGGGCACCGTCCACCATGCCCCCACTCATGTCTCCCTGCACCCCCACCCCCCTGCATCCAGGGGCACCCTCCACCCCCTGCACTGTGGGGCACCCTCCACCAGGCCCCCACTCATGTCTCCCAACACCCCCACCCCCCACCAGTCAGGGGCACCCTCCACCAGGCCCCCACTCACGTCCAACTCATGTCTCCCTGCACCCCCACCCCCCTGCATCCAGGGGCACCCTCCACCAGGCCCCCTCTCATGTCTCCCAGCACCCCCACCCCCCAGCACTGTGGGGCACCCTCCGGCAGGCCCCCACTCATGTCTCCCAGCACCCCCACCCCCCAGCATCCAGGGGCACCCTCCACCAGCCCCCCACTCATGTCCCCCTGCACCCCCACTCCCCTGCATACAGGGGCACCCTCCATCAGGCCTCACTCATGTCCAACTCATGTCTCCCTGCACCCCCACCCCCCTGCATCCAGGGGCACCCTCCACCTGGCCCCCACTCATGCCCCCCTGCACCCCCACCCCCCTGCATCCAGGGGCACCCTCCACCAGCCCCCCACTCATGTCTCCCAGCACCCCCACCACCCAGCATCCAGGGGCACCCTCCGCCAGGCCCCCACTCATGTCTCCCAGCACCCCCACCCCCCAGCATCCAGGGGCACCCTCCAACAGGCCCCCACTCATGTCCCCCTGCACCCCCACCCCCCTGCATCCAGGGGCACCCTCCACCAGGCCCCCACTCATGTCTCCCAGCACCCCCACCCCCCAGCATCCAAGGGCACCCTCCACCAGGCCCCCACTCATGTCCCCCTGCGCCCCCACCCCCCCTGCATCCAGGGGCACCCTCCACCAGGCCCCCACTCATGTCCAACTCATGTCTCCCTGCACCCCACCCCCCTGCATCCAGGGGCACCCTCCACCAGGCCCCCACTCATGTCCAACTCATGTCTCCCTGCCCCCCTGCATCCAGGGGCACCCTCCACCAGGCCCCCACTCATGTCCCTTGCACACCCACCCCCCAGCCTCCAGGGGCACCCTCCACCAGGCCCCCACTCATGTCCAACTCATGTCTCCCTGCACCCCCACCCCCCAGCATCCAGAGGCACCCTCCACCAGGCCCCCACTCATGTCCCCCTGCACACCCACCCCCCAGCATCCAGGGGCACCCTCCACCAGGCCCCCACTCATGTCTCCCTGCGCCCCACCCCCCACCAGTCAGGGGCACCCTCCACCAGGCCCACACTCATGCCTCCCAGCACCCCCACCCCCCACCAGTCAGGGGCACCGTCCACCATGCCTCCACTCATGTCTCTCAGCACCCCCACCCCCACCAGTCAGGGGCACCCTCCACCAGGCCCCCACCCATGTCCAACTCATGTCTCCCTGCACCCCCACCCCCCTGCATCCAGGGGCACCCTCCACCCCCCTGCATCCAGGGGCACCCTCCACCAGGCCCCCACTCATGTCTCCCAGCACCCCCACCCCCCAGCACTGTGGGGCACCCTCCACCAGGCCCCCATCCATGTCTCCCAGCACCCCCAACCCCCAGCATCCAGGAGCACCCTCCACCAGGCCCCCACTCATGTCCCCCTGCACCACCACCCCCCTGCATACAGGGGCACCCTCCACCAGGCCCTCACTCATGTCCAACTCAAGTCTCCCTGCACCCCCACCCCCCTGCATCCAGGGGCACCCTCCACCAGGCCCCCACTCATGTCCAACTCATGTCTCCCTGCACCCCCACCCCCCTGCATCCAGGGGCACCCTCCACCAGGCCCCCATTCATTTCCCCCTGCACACCCACCCCCCAGCATCCAGGGGCACCCTCCACCAGGCCCCCACTCATGTCCAACTCATGTCTCCTTGCAACCCCACCCCCCAGCATCCAGGGGCACCCTCCGCCAGGCCCCCACTCATGTCCCCCTGCATACCCACCCCCCAGCATCCAGGGGCACCCTCCACCAGGCCCCCACTCATGTCTCCCAGCACCCCCACCCCCCACCAGTCAGGGGCACCCTCCACCAGGCCCCCACTCATGTCTCCCTGCACCCCCACCCCCCACCAGGCCCCCACACATGTCTCCCAGCACCCCCACCCCCCACCAGTCAGGGGCACCCTCCACCAGCCCCCCACTCATGTCTCCCTACACCCCCACCCCCCAGCACTGTGGGGCACCCTCCACCAGGCCCCCACTCATGTCTCCGAGCACCCCCACCCCCCACCAGTCAGGGGCACCCTCCATCAGGCCCCCACTCATGTCCAACTCATGTCTCCCTGCACCCCCACCCCCAGCACTGTGGGGCACCCTCCACCAGGCCCCCACTCATGTCTCCCAGCACCCCCACCCCCCACCAGTCAGGGGCACCCTCCACCAGGCCCCCACTCATGTCCCCCTGCACCCCCACCCCCCTGCATCCAGGGGCACCCTCCAACAGGCCCCCACTCATGTCCAACTCATGTCTCCCTGCACCCCCACCCCCCTGCATCCAGGGGCACCCTCCACCAGGCCCCCACTCATGTCTCCCAGCACCTCCAACACCCCAGCACTGTGGGGCACCCTCCACCAGGCCCCCATCCATGTCTCCCAGCACCCCCACCCCCCAGCATCCAGGAGCACCCTCCACCAGGCCCCCACTCATGTCCCCCTGCACCCCCACCCCCTGCATCCATGGTCACCCTCCACCAGGCCCCCACTCATGTCCAACTCATGTCTCCCTGCACCCCCACCCCCTGCATCCAGGGGCACCCTCCACCAGGCCCCCACTCATGTCCAACTCCTGTCTCCCTGCACCCCCACCCCCCTGCATCCAGGGGCACCCTCCACCAGGCCCCCATTCATGTCCCCCTGCACACCCACCCCCCAAGCATCCAGGGGCACCCTCCACCAGGCCCCCACTCATGTCTCCCTGCACCCCCACCCCCCACCAGTCAGGGGCACCCTCCACCAGCCCCCACTCATGTCTCCCTGCACCCCCACCCTCCAGCACTGTGGGGAACCCTCCACCAGGCCCCCACTCATGTCTCCCTGCACCCCCACCCCCCAGCACTGTGGGGCACCCTCCACCAGGCCCCCACTCATGTCTCCCTGCAGCCCCACCCCCCAGCATCCAGGGGCACCCTCCACCAGGCCCCCACTCATGCCTCCCAGCACCCCCAGCATCCAGGAGCACCCTCCACCAGGCCCCCACTCATGTCCCCCTGCACCCCCACACCCCTGCATCCAAGGGCACCCTCCACCAGGCCCCCACTCATGTCCAACTCATGTCTCCCTGCACCCCCACCGCCCTGCATCCAGGGGCACCCTCCACCAGGCCCCCACTCATGTCCCCCTGCACACCCACACCCAAGCATCCAGGGGCGCCCTCCACCTGTCCCATAGTCATGTCCAATTCATGTCTCCCTGCACCCCCACCCCCCAGCATCCAGGGGCACCCTCCACCAGGCCCCCACTCATGTCCCCCTGCACACCCACCCCCCAGCATCCAGGGGCACCCTCCACCAGGCCCCCACTCATGTCTCCCTGCACCCCCACCCCCCACCAGTCAGGGGCACCCTCCACCAGGCCCCCACTCATGTCTCCCTGCACCCCCACCCCCCCAGCACTGTGGGGCACCCTCCACCAGGCCCCCACTCATGTCTCCCAGCACCCCCACCCCCCACCAGTCAGGGGCACCCTCCACCAGGCCCCCACTCATGTCTCCCTGCACCCCCACCCCCAGCACTGTGGGGCACCCTCCACCAGGCCCCCCCATGTCTCCCAGCACCCCCACCCCCCACCAGTCAGGGGCACCCTCCGCCAGGCCCCCACTCATGTCTCCCTGCACCCCCACCCCCAGCACTGTGGGGCACCCTCCACCAGGCCCCCACTCATGTCTCCCAGCACCCCCCACCCCCCACCAGTCAGGGGCACCCTCCACCAGGCCCCCAATCATGTCTCCCGGCACCCCCATCCCCAGCACTGTGGGGCACCCTCCACCAGGCTCCTACTCATGTCTCCCAGCACCCCCACCCCCCACCAGTCAGGGGCACCCTCCACCAGGCCCCCACTCATGTCTCCCTGCACCCCCACCCCCAGCACTGTGTGACACCCTCCACCAGGCCCCCACTCATGTCTCCCAGCACCCCCACCCGCCACCAGTCAGGGGCACCCTCCACCAGGCCCCCACTCATGTCCAATTCATGTCTCCCTGCACCCCCACCCCCCAGCACTGTGGGGCACCCTTCACCAGGCCCCCACTCATGTCTCCCAGCACCCCTACCCCCCACCAGTCAGGGGCACCTTCCACCAGGCCCCCACTCATGTCCAACTCATGTCTCCCTGCACCTCCACCCCCCACCAGTCAGGGGCACCCTCCACCAGGCCCCCACTCATGTCTCCCTGCACCCCCACCCCCCAGCATCCAGAGGCACCCTCCACCAGGCCCCCACTCATGCCTCCCTGCACCCCCACCCCCCAGCATCCAGGGGCACCCTCCACCAGGCCGCCACTCATGCCTCTCTGCACACCCACCCCCCACCAGTCAGGGGCACCCTCCACCAGGCCCCCACTCCTTCCTACCACCCCCCACCCCCCAGCAGTGCGATTTGCCTGTGTACGTGTATATCTGGGTTGCGCGTGTAGTTTGACACGCGATCTCAGCAGGGTACGTGTATTACGGGGTTCGCGGGAAGTTCCACACGTGATTGCCCTGGGTACGTGTATTTCGGGGTGCGCGGGAAGTTCCACATGCGATTTCAGCAGCCTACGTGGATTCCGGGGGTGCCAGCCAGTCCTACAAGTGAATCCGCCGTGTGGGTCCTCCCAGCTGTTCAACCGACACCCTCCACGGCCCCTGCAGGTGGACCACACCACAGGGGACTACCCTGCACATGTCCCGCAGGCAGCCCATCCACCATGCCCATGCCCCCCGGCCAACCCACATATCAACTTGCACTACTGCCCATCAACGCATGTCTCCCAGCACCCCCACCCCCCAGCACTGTTTGGCACCCTCCACCATGCCCCCACTCATGTCCAACTCATGTCTCCCTGCACCCCCACTCCTCAGCATCCAGGGGCACCCTCCACCAGGCCCCCACTCATGTCTCCCAGCACCCCCACCCCCCTGCATCCAGGGGCACCCTCCACCAGGCCCCCACACATGTCCCCCAGCCAACATGTCATCACAATCTAGATCCCTGACCCTTATGGTCAGCCTCCAAATGCCAAACACCCACCTGAGTATTGCATCCACCCACTTAGAAATGGCAATAACATGATAGAACCCCAATTGCAAGTTTGGAAATGAACACATTTCCCTCACATACACCCAATGGGTGTCAGTGAATGTCAAAACCCATATCATGATATGCATGAAACCAATGAGATGATACTACACATTGAAGTTTGAAGAAAAATATGTATTAAAAGCAACATATATTGAATCAAAAATAAACAAACACTAATGCAAAACCACAAATCATAATCCAAAGGAAAGGTGTCCAAAGACACAGTCCACAAAAGTAAATCCAATGGAAAATTAAAATCGAAAACCATTGCTCCATGGGTAAATCATAAAAAAAAATGAAAATCCAACAGTCAACTATATACAGATAAACAATCCAGGGTCCATGATCCCAACAGAAGAAATGAAACCTATCTAATAACACTACCTAATAAAAAAAACTATATACAAAAATGTGGCCCATTATCCAAAAGGTCCAAAAAAAATGCAAAAACAAAGGAAACCTAACACTAACTACAGAACTATTTACAAGGGCAGCGGGCTAGTCCGACGGCTCACTTCGTTCCGGACCAGGGCATCATCGAACTCCTGCTCAATGTCCCGGAGGTGGTCCTCCTCCATGGCCCCGAGGGTCCGCAGGACCGTCGACATGTTCACCTCCAACTCCCTGCGGATTGCCTCTAGGCACTTGGCCTGTCTCAGGGCCCTCCGCATGGAGTTCTCCGCCCTGACCATCGTGAGCCGTGCATCTTCCGTCCGCTGCCGCTCCGCATCTATGGCGTGGCCCAACCGCTGCCACACGGAAGACACTTCCCGTCCTGGGTCCTCCTGCCCTCCGGCCGATGCCTGCCCCTCTGATGTCGAAGGCCCCGAGGCATCATGGCTCCCACCTCATTGCTGCTGCTGCTGTGCCTCTGCCCGTGCACTGCCTCCTGCTGCCTGCACATCCTCCACTGGCTGGGGTGCAGTCGTTGATGTGGCCACCCCTGCTGGACGTCCGACTCCCGACTGTGGCAGGGATGCCTCCTCCACCAGCCTGGCCGCAACGTCAGAGGCAGCTCCACAGGGCACCCAGGTGACTAATGGGTGGGAAGATGGCACGGAGGACGACTGGCGCATAGGGGCTTCAGTTGAGGAGGGGGTCTGAGCAAGCCCCATCAAACGGAGGAATCCGGCCTGGGTGACCTGTCCCAGTAGGCCGACGCGGTCAACGAGCCATTCGAGATGACGTGCAGTCTCCTCATGAAAAGACTGCAGGTCACCTCACATGGCCCGTTGACGCAACGCCACACCAGTCAGGACAGGCTCAACCCGGACCCGGATAGCCACGTCCGCAGGCAGAGGAAGGCCAGTTGTTGTGAGCTCATCCCCTGCCTGAAAACGGGTCTGGACATAGGCATCCCTGCTGGTGCAAGATGATGCAGTGACAGGATCAGGGACAGGATTGCACACAGGCAGCTCCACGGCCGCCTGTGCTGCCTCCTGTCCCTGGTCCTGCACTGCACCACTAGCACCAGTGGAATCCCCACCTCCAGACCCCGTCTCTGTTGCTTGCATGGCCTCCTCCTCCACCAAACACCCCACCAACCTGGATGACTCCGTGCCATCTTCCCCCGTTGGGCCCTGTGGGGTCCCAGCTGCCCCTTCTGCTGCCGACAAGTCCAACTCCGACCTCCGCCTCTTGGACCTCCCCCCGGCAGCTGCGGCCTGGGACGCGGCACCAGACTCCTCACTCCCCGACGAGATCACAACCTGGGAGGGGAGCCGGGCCTTGCGTCTCCGGCTGGCGGTGCGATCCCCGCCGCTGTGCTCCACAGCACCTTCTCCGCCCTCTTCATCAGTTGACGCTGCAGACAGGGAGAAATAAAACACAGGCATCAGGGCACTGTACAATGGACACATACACACATGACAGTTGTACATGAGTGGCATTGGCAAACCTCAGACATGGCATCACAATCGCCAACACACATGTCATTTCAACTTGCACACATGAGCCAAACCACAGCCATATCGCAACTGCCAGCACCATCCATACACATACAACAGCATGAGCAGGCAAAGGTGAGCCAGACATCACATGCAACACAGGGAGTGCACTACACATGCACACACACCACCACACTTGCATGCATGTGTACACCTCTGCCAACTGTCACAGTGTTCAGATGGGCATCCATGTCACATCTGCCAATCGGGCTTCCACATCCCGCTGTCACATACATCCATGTTGCATCACTGTTGCACCCTTGTCAAATACACACACATGCACATGTACACAGTGCTGATACATGCAGCTGAAAACAACATACATGCGTGACATCACGAACATGCCTACTTACATACACATTCATCCAAACATGTGTGCCCACACAACTGCATTTGGCATGCAAGCCTACACACACAAGCACCATCCATGTCTCACATATGACAGCCCTCACATGTGTTAGCCTCACGGCCCTGTACACCCCCACCCATACTCGGCCCCATACAAACAGATGTGCAACCTGCACATACTGGCACATCATCACACGCACAGCTTACAATCATGATGCATGTACACTTACCGCTCGACTCCAGACGGGTCTGCCTCTCAAGGACCTGGACGTGGAGCGCTGGGGATATGCGTTCCAGGACCCTCATCTGATCGTTCAACAAGTGGCCCCGGCGCCCCTTAGCATCCACTGCCTTCAAGAGGCGCCGGGCCTTGTTGAGGGTCCTGGACCTGAAGTCCTCCCAGCGCTTTTTGACATGATGGAATAGTCGGACTGCCACCCCCTCTGCGTTGATGGCAGTCACGATGTCCATCCAGATCCGAGTCCGTCCTTCCTTGTCGGCGTGCAAACTTCCAAAGAGGGCATCATACTGCCCCAGGACTTGCTCCACCAGGACACCAACTTCGGTGGCAGTGAAGCTGGTGCCCCTCTGCCTCTCTGGCCGGAGGTTGTCAGTGGTGCCAGATGTTGCAGTGCCCGACATGACAACCCCAGAGGCAGGAGTGGTTGGGCAACTGGGTCCTGGGACTGTGCTGTGGATCGATGGAATCCCAGTCGGGAGTCTTCGGTTCCAGCAGGGGTGGTCACAGCAACAGCACCCCTTGCTGATGTGCAGGCAGCAAATGGCAGGGCACGTGGGCAGCAGGCAATCAGGCAGCAGCAGATGGCAGGTGGTAGCGTGCCGGGGCTCTGGGGGGCAGTAATTTGGCCTTCTGGGCAGGAGCGAGGTCTTCCGTGTGCTTACGCGTGGCCAGCTTGATACGGAGTGATTTGGCATGTGAAAATCCAGCACGTCTGTGTGTAATTCGAGGAAAGGGCCTTAGCGTGTAAGCGCGTCAGCACACTTACATGAATTCATTGGCCCAAAGGCCAACAGCGCGTATGCGCATCTGTGACGTGCGTGCGCAGGTGTTTCCCTGCACTCAGGTGCATGTTACACGTCCAATGACTGCACGTCAGAGTGTCAGCGCGTGTAATTGGAGGATGGGGCCTTAGCGCGTACACGCGGAAGTGACGCTGGACGTGTGGGCATGTTTAAAAGGTACGTGTAGAACGCCATTTCCTTGTATGTGCTTTTCGTGGAGAGCGAGTGGGTGAAATCTGTACTTCTTGTCGGTTCACACGCGATTTACTTCACAGCGTTCCGAGTTCATACTCCCTGTTACCTCTGACAGCTTTTTCTCTTCTTGCCTGTTTCCTCAAACAGCGTTCACTTCTCCTGTTGTCCTGTCTCCTCAGACAGCGTACAATTCTTCTTTTGGCGGGGGTGTTGCCAACGCGCACTTTTACTTGTACGCGTATTTTACAGGCGATTGTTCCAGGCAGACGGTGAGTTGTGCACTTATTTGACATCTGTGCTTGCCCCGTGTGTTGCCTACCCCTTCAGAGGTCATTCTAGGGTGCGTGTGACACGCATACGTTCATTTTTGTGTTTCTGGGTGCCACAGCGTAGTGCAGGTTTTTTTTTTCCACGCACGTGGTCTAGGAGGGGTTGCGTGCACATTATCTACCTTTTTCGGGGTGCCTGTGCGTTGCGTGACCCGTCATCTTCCCCCAGGGGTCACATACAGACTTGCTAGAGCACTAGGGTACAAATTCCATCTAGTACGGTGGCAAAGGTGGTCGAGCCACAAGAGGTGGCCGTGGTGGATACGGTAGGGGACGTGGCCAGGACTTGCAGGGTGCCCCTAGCCCCCCATGTGTGGGTGACCAGTCAGGGACACCCATGCCCCCCCTGTTTGAGGGTAACGTGGCTGACACCATCCCTGCTCAGCCCTTGTTGGACCAGCCCATTGTGGCACCAGACCTGTCACTGGGTGACTCCATGGCTGACTTCCAGGTCAGCACGTCTAGGCCACGTGTGGCGGTGCACGTTGGTGTCACCAGCCCACGTGGATCAGGGGCAGCTATGTCATCTGCTGCCCCGAGGAGGCAGGGAGGGGAGGCTGCAGGGGCAGCTGCGGCTCCATCCACCCCAGCTCTGAGTACCCCAGCCAGGACAGTGTCGGTCCTAGTCCATCCTGCCTACGTTCCCCCTGACCACATCACACTTCAGCTAATGCCTGCACCAACTCCCATGGTGAGTGTTCATTCCCACACTCCTAGTCCACTGTCCATCGGGGCTCCTGCCCCTAGTGTCCAGAGTGGCGTAGGACACTCAGTATCACCACCACCTTCCAAGCGGAAGAGGGAGAGTGCTCGTCCAGTACAGGCTGATGCCCCAGACACGGCTACACAGTCCGTCCCACCAAGGAAGCCCTGCTTCAATCGGGTCAAACTTGATGCACTTGTGGAGTATGTGTCCGCACATGACAGCGAAATGGTGATTACTGTAGGATGCAAAACCACACCTGCACAACGTCAGGCACACTGGCAGACCATTGCGGAACTCATAAGTGCCCTTGGATTCGTGAGGCGCACAGCTAATGATTGCTACAAGCGCTGGAATGACCTTAAGCGCAGGGCAAAGAAAAAGTTGGCCTCAAGTCATGCCGCAACTCTAGTGACTGGAGGTGGGTCTCCGGCAGAGGACATAGAACTCACTCCACATGAGTATGTTGCTGGGACCTACGTCACGGAGGAACAGATCCAAGGCGTGGGAGACCTGCCGGATTACGAGGCATTGTCCGGTGAGTGCACATGCATGTGTGTGTCATCCATGTGCATGGCGTGTGTGTGAGTGCTTCTGATTGATTGCCAGGTGAGGGCGTGTGTGCCTGAGTGGTTTGGGTCAACCATGTGCTTCATCCATAACATTCTGCGCACCAGAATTTGGGTGTTGCAGTATCCCTTCTGGCAACAGTAGACATTCAGCCCAAACTCACACCAGTTGCCCTTGAATTGTCATCTTGCCACAACATAGTTGCATGTTATTCTGTTTTCATTCAGGCTGATTGTCTGCATTCCACCACTTTCACTAGGCATTTCTCAGTTCTATTGTCACATGTGTGACATGGCTAGGGTACATGCCATCTGTGTGATGGCATGTGTCATGTATGTGTATTGGACATGCCAATCACAGGCCAATGTGTGATGGCACTGCTAGGCAGCATGCAGCAAATTTGTTGGTCTTCCATCTTGGTGCCATCAATGTGTGCCATTTGCCTCCCCTTCATACGCAGTGACAGTGCATGCATGGGAGGGTTATAGTCATGTGGGACATGTGTCAATGAAGTACTGTTTCTGTTGCTTCTCAGCCCTAATTGTGTTCCATGTTGCTAATGCCTGTTCCCATTTCTTTTCTTTCATGTCTTTGCAGGGGATGACGCACTTGATAGTGCTCGGGTTGTGGAGATGGTGCAGACCCAGGAGGGGTCTCAGGCCCGACCGGGCACCAGTGAGGGACGTGGTGTGGTGGTGGGTGAGAACCCACACTTGCTACAGGCCTTCATCTCAAGGGGTGTCTCTGGGTGCACCTCCCCCGAGCTCTATTCAGGTGTCGATTCGGATGATGAGACCTATGTGCCGTCGCGGGTAAGTGTCTCTGGGAGGGATTCTGTACTGTCCAACCCACCTGCACCAGGGGTCGAACCCTCAATGGGGATGTCAGTGTTGGTAGGACAGACTTTGGTGGTTACGGATGCAGGGTCACACTCAGCTACATCTGATCCTGTTCCTGGGCCAGCAGATCAGAGGGGGAATGCAGTCCTGCAGCCTCAGGCAGTGCCGGCACAGCAAGGCGCAGTTCGCCTTGCCCCAGACAGGTGTGGTGCCCGCCGACACGGTGGCCGTACGCCACCAGGCAATACCGCATGGGAGCAATCCATATACGGTATGGCAAACCAACAGGCAGCAACAACTGAGATGATGGTTCAGGCCATGGATAGGGTGGCCACTTCCACTGTCCCCCAAGAAAGGCTAATTGAACAACTACAGCAGGCAACAGACTCCATTAGCCAGTCATACAGGGAGGACATGTTGGCGTCCAACAGGGACAGACGGGCGGCACTGGAGACTCTGCGGGAAGCCATTTCCATTGAGTCCCAGGACCACAGGGAAGCCCTGAGGGTGGAACACCGTCAGCTCATAGCAACTCTGCTTGAGCTTGAGGCTTCAACTAACACGAGGACAGAACAGCAGCTGGAGCGGCTCACACGTACGCTCTCAGCTGAGATGCAGGCAACTAGGGCGGAGGTCCGGGCATCCCGTGAGTTGTTGCATGGGGACCTCCGCACAATTATCCTCCAGAACCAGACCTTCCACACCCACATGCTTGCTGCCATGGAGGACCAGACTAGGGCTTTGCGTGGGCTGCCTCCCATAGTACCACCACCTGCAGAGGGTGAGGAGAGCGACAGCAGCAAATCTCTCACAATATGGTAGCCGTGCAGGCCATGAGCCCATTTTTTTCCGCAAGATCCACACAGGTGGGTTTTGGTGTGCACCCTATCCTCGGACCTCCTGGGTGGCCTCCCCCCACCCCCAGGGCCCATTAATGGCCATTTTATTTATTTTTTGTTATTTTTTTTTTGGGGGATTTTTTAGACAGTGTGTTGCCTTGTGTGGCTCCCGTGGGCATACACTGTATTGTGGCTGGGCACATGCAGGCTTGTCCTGAATTTGGGTCAGATGCTTCGATTTGTGTGACACACACCCCTCCTGCTTCCCGTTTCCATGGGCTTGCAAAGGGTGTGCCCAAGTGACATTGACCTACACGGTGACTCCCATTTGATGTGTGGGCAGTCTGTAGTCTATACTGTGTATGTAATACAATAAAAGAGCAAGATGATACGTGTTGTTTACTTGCCTCCAACCCCCTCACACAGGAACTCTATAAGGTTTTCCAGCATCACTAGTCCTGAAAAAATGGACCGTCTGCTATAACTAATTTACACAAATGTCTGACAAGTTTATTATTCAAATAATTCAAACTGAATTTAAACAAAAAACACTACCCTCACCTAACACAGTGTACTGAACATTAAAAAACAAATATAAAACAAATATAAAACATCAGATAACTTATTTATACGACACAAAAGATATCACATAACACACAAAAAAATCTCAATGTGTCACTAAAACAACAAGCATCCCAACATGTTTCTGTTCTTAACTGCCCAGTTCAGGCGAACATTCTTCAGGGGATAAATTTAAAAGCATCCACTAATCTCTTCCACACCGTGTTGAAAGGGTAGATTCAGGCACCCAAGAGGGTAAAAGGAAAACAACCTCCAAGCCTTTAAATGGTGAAACTTCAAAGCACGTCACAGGATGACAAATTTTCTGGTTTCCCTCCAAATGAAAAATCAATACTTCAACAAAGCGTCACAGTCCGCTAGAGTATCGCCACACCTCCACAAATGTAGGGATCAAGACTGCAGTTCACGATTCAGTAATGAACAAGTTGAAATGGAAACATCCATACCATCAAGCAATGCAGCATTCACACATACTCGGCCAGCACTCGAGTGCTGGCCGAGTATGTGTGAATGCTGCAAGTGGAGCGAATAAACCCCTCCGTGTGTATAGATTGCCTCTGTACTTTATTGCTTGATGGTATGGATGTTTCCATTTCACACATACTCGAGTTTCCATTTCAACTTGTTCATTACTGAATCGTGAACTGCAGTCTTGATCCCTACATTTGTGGAGGTGTGGCGATACTCTAGAGGACTGTGACGCTTTGTTGAAGTATTGATTTCTCATTTGGAGGGAAACCAGAACATTTGTCATCCTGTGACGTGCTTTGAAGTTTCACCATTTAAAGGCTTGGAGGTTGTTTTCCTTTTACCCTCTTGGGTGCCTGAATCTACCCTTTCAACACGGTGTGGAAGAGATTAGTGGATGCTTTTAAATTTATCCCCTGAAGAATGTTCGCCTGAACTGGGCAGTTAAGAACAGAAACATGTTGGGATGCTTGTTGTTTTAGTGACACATTGAGATTTTTTTGTGTGTTATGTGATATCTTTTGTGTCGTATAAATAAGTTATCTGATGTTTTATATTTGTTTTATATTTGTTTTTTAATGTTTAGTACACTGTGTTAGGTGAGGGTAGTGTTTTTTGTTTAAATTCAGTCTGAATTATTTGAATAATAAACTTGTCAGACATTTGTGTAAATTAGTTATAGCAGACGGTCCATTTTTCAGGACTAGTGATGCTGGAAAACCTTATAGAGTTCCTGTGTGAGGGGGTTGGAGGCAAGTAAACAACATGTATCATCTTGCTCTTTTATTGTATTACATATATCTATATCCCCGTTGGTGGAGTAGGATGTCTTCATGTTAATAGGGATTCTTTATACCTATTTAAACATATTAGTCAATACTGTGTATACATTCCTAGTGCATATTGTTGTTGTATTGTACGCTGCATGGTGTATTGATATGTGCCTCTGCATCCATCTCATCCTCCTAATTTGCAGGTCCATTTCTCATGTCTTCACAAGGCGGTCTACTTTGGGACTGGAGTCCATGTTGTAAGCAGTGCACCTACACTCTTGCGTGGCGCTAACACTGTATACTTGGAAGTGTTCGAAGTGCTGCCATTATCAGGTAGTGAGGCTACCAATTTTTTAAGTCTGTACTGTCATGTTTATGGTAGGTTGGAGGTTGTGTAGGTGATTGGTATTCTTGGTAAGTATTTGGTAATGTGTGTTGTTGGTCCTGCATTACTGTGAGCATTTCATGTGTGGCCAGTTTCCATTAGGCACACTGTAGTTGGTGACACTTGGGGCATGTTGTGGGGATTAATTTGTTTGCTTTCACATTGCATGACATGGTGTGTTGTGTTGCCGTGCCGGGGAGGGTTTGGTTGACATGGCACTGTTCTCATGTTGTATTTTGCAAGTGGGTATTCATTTTTGCTGCATGGAAGTGTGTCTTTTGATGACACTGCATTGGTGTTGTTTGTGTAGGTAGGGATGCACACATTGTGACACTTCCAGGTGAACAATCTCAGGCTGCTATGGTTCTGACAGTTGATTGTCCCTTTGTTCATCAGAATTGTCAGATTGAGTCATCATTGATTGTCAGATGGTATGTGCCAGGGCTGTGTGCACTCCACAGGGGTGTGCTTTCTATGTGAAGTAATTAGCCACCAGCTGCGTACGGGCTGCCTCACCCCGTGCCCTTTCCCCCTCCCATGCGCAGCGGGCGTGCATGTGGTTGGGGACGTGGGGGCACCACCATGTCCACAGCCAGGCCCCGGCGTGTTGCAACATTGTGCAGGACACATGCTGCCACTATGATCCTGCACACTACTGGGGGAGCGTATAACAGCTGCCCGCCAGAATGGTCAAGGGAGCGAAAGCGTGTCTTGAGCACTCCGAATGTGCACTCCACTATGCCCCGTGTTGCAATATGGGCTGTGTTGTATCTTACCTCGGGAGGCGTGATGGGGTTCCGAATTGGCATCATCATGTGTGTGCTCAGAGGGTAGGCACTCTCCCCTGGGGAGGTGGTGATGGGGATCATTAGTGGGGTATTGGCATTACTCTGTATCTGTCATGCATGCGTGTGTTGTGGCATTTTTACTCACCAAGCAGCCATGCATCGCCATGCCGCCCAGCTTCCATGTCCCGGTTAAGGGTTGACATCCTGTAAATGAAGCTGTCGTGGGTGGACCCTGGATAGTTGGCATATACTGAGGTGATGATTCCCTTGGCATCACATACTACCTGGACGTTGATGGAATGCCAGTGCTTGCGGTTTCTATAGATGTGCTCAGATGCCCTGGGGGGACGTAGAGCCACATGGGTGCAATCAATGGCACCAAGCACTTTGGGGAATTGTGCCACCCTGTAGAAATCCTGGCTGACAGCCTGCCTTTCTGCAGGTGTTCTGGGCAGGTATATGTGCCTGCGGACTGATGGGCGTGCAGTGATGATGGCCAACGCCTGGTGTAGTAACCGTGACTGCGTGGCCTGTGACACCCCCCCACTATGGCACTTGTCCGCTGAAATGATCTGGTAGCCAAGAAGTGCAGTACATTGAGGACCTTCTCCAGGGGGCTGAGTGCTTGGGAGCACAGGGTGGGTGATGTGAGGTCATCCTCCCACTCACTGACCAGGTCGAGTATTATGTGTGGTGGAAACCTGTACCTCCCATACACCTGGTCATCTGGCATACCAAATAGGCTGGTTCTGGGTGTGAAGATTCTGGCCCTGACTATCCTTCTCCTCCTCCTGCGGTATCCCACGACCACTGCTGCTAGGAACGGTATATTCATCCTGGCGTCTGAGCTTGTTTGTTGTTTGCGCACTCTTTTATGCTGCGCGGGACGTGCGCCTGCTTCATGCTGGCGTACGTGTTTCAGGATTGGTCCTTTTATTTTTTGGCGCGTTGTAGACAAGCGTGTAAATCTTCCCGCCCACGCTCTCCCAGGCCCAGTCGCGAGTAAATAATCCCGCCCACCCCTGGAATACACGTACCCCACTCTCACAGGCACAGTCGCATGTGTAACGTCACGCGCACACACCGAAATACACGTACCCTGCAAATTCGCATGTGAAACTTCCAGCGCACCCCGAAATACACGTACCCTGCTGATATCGCGTGTCAGACTACACGCGCAACCCTGATATACACGTACACAGTCGAATCGCACTGCTGGGGGGGTGGTGGGGCTGGTAGGAAGGAGTGGGGGCCTGGTGGATGGTGCCCCTAGATGCAGGGGGGTGGGGGTGCTGGGAGACATGAGTGGGGGCCTGGTGGAGGGTGCCCCTGACTGGTGGGGGGTGGGGGTGCAGGGAGACATGAGTGGGGGCCTGGTGGAGGATGCCCCTGGATGCAGGGGGGTGGGGGTGCAGGGTGACATGCGTGGGGCCTGGTGGAGGGTGCCCCTGGATGCTGGGGGGTGGGGGTGCTGAGAGACATGAGTTGGACATGAGTGGGGGCCTGGTGGAGGGTGCCCCTGACTGGTGGGAGGTGGGGGTGCAGGGAGACATGAGTGGGGGCCTGGTGGAGGGTGCCCCTGACTGGTGGGGGGTGGGGGTGCAGAGGGACATGAGTGGGGGCCTGGTGGAGGGTGCCCTTGGATGCTGGGGGGCGGGGGTGCTGAGAGATATGAGTGGGGGCCTGGTGGAGGGTGCCCCTGGATGCTGGAGGTGGGGGTGCAGGGAAACATGAATTGGACATGAGTGGGGTCCTGGTGGAGGGTGCCCCACAGTGCTGGGGGGTGGGGGTGCTGGGAGACATGAGTGGGGGCCTGGTGGAGGGTGCCCCTGGATGCAGGGGGGTGGGGGTGCTGGGAGACATGAGTGGGGGCCTGGTGGAGGGTGCCCCTGATTGGTGGGGGTGGAGGTGCTGGGAGACATGAGTGGGGCCCTGGTGGAGGGTGCCCCTGGATGCTGAGGGGTGGGGGTGCTGGGAAACATGAGTTGGACATGAGTGGGGGCCTGGTGGAGGGTGCCCCTCTGTTAGGCGGAAACCTGTGCAGTTCCCTCTGGGACCACTGCAAAAGATTTAGGACTACAGGTGTTTGGCAGTAAACCCACTTGGTAGCAGTCTGTACCACACAGATTCACTTGGTAGCTGTGGCTGAGCAGTCAGACTTCCCTCATGAAGAGTTAGGAGTATGTGGAGTATACAAAATAGGGCAATTTACACAGTAGAACAAGCAAACACGGACAGAGCTTCGGTGTAAAGATATATAGGTATTTATTTATAAAAACACATCTATGGAAAACACTCTGGCACTATACGGCAAACAACTTCAATCACAATTACTATAAGTAAATCAATCCCCCTAACAATAGTTCGACAAGTCTAGGTTAAACAGCACCACTTATTTGCAGACAGAGGTGAATGCTTTAACCTAGATGGCACTCTAGTATTCGTTAGGATGGGAGAGAAAAGAAGGCAGGTTACGAAATCAACTCAGTACCAACTCTTTTACGAACAAATGCAAGGCAAGTAAGGCAGGGTCTGTTGTAGATCGCAAAGTTCAGAGGCCAGGCCCACTCAGAGAGAGGCAAGGCGAAATGTTCCAAAAAGTATCACAGTGGAAATGCACTTCAAGTCTTTGTCGCAAATTGTCACAGAAAGGTTGGACCAGTTCAGAACAGAAAGTTAAGAAAGCTTGGAGGCGACCCAATGGAGAGGCGAGGATTAAGACACCTCACTCTATCCGACACCAGGGAAGCCAGGCGGACACGGTACCTTGTTTGTGGAGAGACAGCTCCGGCGGGGGCAGTTGTTCCTGGTGGTGGATGCACGTCGGGTCTTTGCCAAGAGAAGAGATGATCTCGTCATCGTAGGAAAGTTGAAGATCGTTGCACCACCAGGGAAGAGACCAGCCGCGGAGTGCCCCGTCACAAGGCACCACCTTTTGGTCACGGTACAGGGGTAGTGGCTATCCGGTTGCCGGGGTGCTCTGCACGGGCAATTCGTCCACTACGTCCTGGAACGAAGAAAAAGCAAAGGGGACTGGTTGTTCCCACCAGTCAGGGGAAGAAGGCTCTCCGGCGGGGAGATCCCCTCTGTCGTCGGGAAGTGGTGAGTCGGTTCAGCAGGGCTCCACCGGAGGTGTCGTTGTTGCAGGTCGGCTCAGCTTTACCCTCGTCGGATTCTTAGGTCCTGTGGCGACTTCTGAAGATCCAGTCCCAAAAGCCCTGCTTTTATGCAGAAAACCCCCATTCATTCAGCCTAGCTGTCAATCAAAACACGCTAAGTGGTGAGCGGGGTGGCTCACCACTTGGGCCAATCACACCGGAGTGCGACTTGAGTTGGCAAGGCAACTCAGTCCAGGGTGCCTAAACCCCCTCCCACACCCCCTGTGGTTACCCAGACAGAATGGCACCACATTGGAGCGCTTCTGTGTAGAAGCCCGCCAAAAGTGGAACAAAGGGCTCAACCTTTGGTTTAGGAGTCACAGAGACTAACACAGACGCCATTTTAAAAACCGAGTTCTGGCAGAAAATACCAACCGATAGATTTATTTAAGATAAATAAACCAGTGGTACGTTAGAGATTAACGAGGACAAGTATTAACCTCCAACAATGGGAAGAATCCCATAGGGTTATATTCGGGGTCGAATATAACAAGTAGTTTCCACTGTCACCAGCCAAAACTCGACGAGGGGGGACGGGACAGTTTCCCCACGAATAACAGACCCAGGAGTAATCGAATTACCACTACTAGTACGTCCACAATAGGATGGTTTGTACTAGTTCTGTTAGTAAATTTAGGTCTAGTAAAGCCAATGGTGACTTTACATGCCCGGGGATACGGTAGTCAGTCCCCAGGTATGGAGTCTATGGTGGGGATCCTCTAGGACACCCCAGTGTTACGGCACGGAGGGTGCGGTGTAACACACATAGAAAAACATATGAGACCCTATGGAGTAAAAGACCCCATAGCCCATAGAACACATTGACATTCAAAGGAATTACACACATTCATGTCCAAGAGTGGGAGAAAGAGTCTCACTCTTGGCAGGATGGACAAAAACAAACTCCAGAAATCCAGCAAAGCTGCTGGGGGACTCACTAGGTTAGGAAATTCAGCCTAAACAGAGAATTCTCCCTAACACCCTGACTGGTGGGGGGTGGGGGTGCAGGGAGACAGGAGTGGGGGCCTGGTGGAGGGTGCCCCACAGTGCTGGGGGGTGGGGGTGCAGGGAGACATGACTGGGGGCCTGGTGGAGGGTGCCCCTGGATGCAGGGGGGTGGGGGTGCAGGGGGCCATGAGTGGGGGCCTGGTGGAGGGTGCCCCTGGATGCTGGGGGGTGGGGGTGCTGGGAGACATGAGTGGGGGCCTGGTGGAGGGTGCCCCTGACTGGTGGGGGTGCAGGGAGACATGAGTGGGGGCCTGGTGGAGGGTGCCCCACAGTGCTGGGGGGTGGGGGTGCAGGGGGACATGAGTGGGGGCCTGGTGGTGGGTGCCCCTGGATGCAGGGGGGTTGGGGTGCTGGGAGACATGAGTGGGGGCCTGGTGGAGGGTGCCCCTGGATGCAGGGGGGTGGGGGTGCAGGGAGACATGAGTGGGGGCCTGGTGGAGGGTGCCCCTGACTGGTGGGGCCGCCTGCAGGGGCCGTGGAGGGTGTAGAGGGAACAGCTGGGAGGACCCACACGGCCAATTCACGTGTGGGACTCCCCGGCACCCCAGAAATACACTTAGGCTGCTGGATTCGCGTGTGGAATTTGCCGCGCACCCGGAGTACACGTACCCTGCTAAAATTGCATGTGGAGCTTCACGCGCACACCGAAATACACGCACCCTGCTGATATTGCATGTAGAACTTCCCCCGCACACCGAAATACACGGACCCAGGGCAATTGCGTGTGGAACTTTCCGCGAACCCCGTAATACACGTACCCTGCTAATTCGCGTGTGAAACTTCCCCCGCACACCGAAATACACGTACCCTGCTAATTCGCATGTGAAACTTCCCGTGCACCCCGAAATACACGGACCCAGGGCAATTGCGTGTGGAACTTCCTGCGAACCCCGTAATACACGTACCCTGCAAATTTGTGTGTGAAATTTCCCGCGCACCCCGAAATACACGGACCCAGGGCAAACACGTGTGGAACTTCCCGCGAACCCCGTAATACACGTACCCTGCAAATTCGCGTGTGAAACTTCCCGCGAACCCCGTAATACACGCACACGCTAATTTTCACACAGCGGGTGTCCGTGTTTGTCGGTACCCCTTTGCACCTCATTTGTCCTAGAGGGCCACTGTATGGACCATTCATCATGGCTGTATATGGGTGCTTTTTGTTAGCGCACATTTTGGCGCACATTTATTTCAGGCGCAGGGACGCTACCGCCTGCTTTCTTATGGCGTACTTGTTTGGCCCTGTACGCGTCTTTCACCGTGTGCTGGTTTGCGCTATTCGATTCCATGAATACGGGTTGTAGGCGAGCGTGTGGGCGTTCCGCGCACTTGCCTCCTGTACTTCCCCCGTGATGCCCATATTTTCACGCGTTGTTCCCCATTCCGAGTGTTACGCCCCGTGTTTGCGCCGCGCTATGTGCGATTTCGCAGCGGCCGTGGCGCACGCCGTTGGATGACCTGTGCGCCGGCGTGCGCCGCGCACTTCAAGCGCACATCCAATGTTTTTCTCGTGCACGGACTTCCATGAATCGATGTGCGCTGGTTTCCCTGCGATTTTCACAGTTGCACTGCGATTTTCACACTTTTACTGTGAATCGTACGTTTTGGCACCCCTGTGCGGGAATTTTCGGCGCACATTAATTCCATGAATCGACCAGATGATATGTTCTTAATGAACACATTGTATTGAATGACTAACTGTAGCAAAAAAAAAATATCTTTACTATGTCTTGTGAAATTTATAATAAACCAGGGAATACCACTATTTCTGTAACTAAGCTGTTCTAGGTAATAGCGCCTCAATGTCATGTCTAAATGAAAGTAATTAAGTAAATAAATAAATAAAAACAAAAAAATATGAAATTGTATAGGTATTTTTTTAAAAGATTTAAACATAGATTGTGCTTGCATGCAATTTTGTTTGAATATATGTAGTCTATTTCATTTAAAAAAATGTTAGTTTAACATGATTTGAGTGTGTGTATAAAGAAAGTAAATAGTATAAAGGTTTATAAGTGATAGTTGATTTTAGGAAATTGAAAAAATACAGTAAATTCATTTTACAGATTACACAAGCTAAAAGTCTGTTTGAAAATGTGTTCATCTACTGTACAGAAAATATGCATACCTGAAGTTTGTGTTCATGCATATGGATATGCATGGAGCTGCAAGTAGAAATCTTGGAGACTTACAGTACAGTATTTCTGGTAGATGGTGCTTGCCAATGATATGACACTTGTACTCAGAGAGATTCACTGTACATTTGCAGTGCTGATCTATGATGATGCAGTTAGATGTAGAGGTCTTGAATGTGATTGGTGCATGGTCATGTGACTTCTTAGCTACATCCAATGAGGGAATGGCAGAGAGAGTGAAGTGGAAATGGTAGAAGGGCTGTTCATGTTACGATATGTCCACGGATATGGGGGTAGTTCGCGGACATCGGGAGTTACATCCGGGGATTTTTGGGTTCAGAAGTCATACAAATGAGAATGAGTACTGAAAGGGATTGGTCAGGAAAGTTTAGTGGGTGTGTTGTGCCAGAAGAGAGTTTCTCATATACTGTTTTTGCTGAGAGAACAACAGATAGCTATGTCTGTGTGTTTTAGGAAAAAGATTGTATGGATTTTGGGAGATTCATGGATATATTGGTTGAAGGTGCATGCAGAAAGCTGTGGAGTAGCTGTAGATCTTGGATTCCCACATGTGGAAGTACACTGGCATGGAGTACGTGGAATGAAGTGGTTGGACTTGCTACCTCTCTGTGCTACTTTGGAGACAGAGCAACATCCAGACCTAATTGTAATTCATTGTGGAGGGAACAGTTTAGGACATGTGACTGGAATATTTTTGCAATTGCTATGAAAGAAGGACTTGGGAAGGTTATGGACATGTTTCCTAATTCTCAAGTGATATTTTCACGGATTGCGCATAGACAAATGTGGCTTTGTTCTTCTTCATTTGGTCCACAAATGAAAAAAGCAAGGCGCAATGTTAATAAAGCTGTTTGTGCCTTTCTAAAAGATTTTGGCATGTCTTCTTTTCGCAATGAAAATATTCTGTTTCGTAGTACAAATATTTTTCGCAGAGATGGAGTCCATCTTACTTATGGTGGCAATCAGATTTTTCTGAGAAATGTACAAAATGCATTGCGACCTTTTTTGGAATTGCAACATCCATTTTGAAGTAGGTGTTAAGCATTTATAATTTTTGATTTACAAACACCTCCCAAAGGCTCTTTTCAGAGCCACCACTTCCTCCCAGAGAAAATTGCAATGTTTGTGATAGGGTAGCAACCCAATTTTTTAAATGTTCGCGAACTGTCCGCAGATTTCTAAAAAATACAAAGAGCCCTGCTTCATTTATTTTCACGTCTATTTTTTAACTGTGAAAGGCGGCTCTGAAAAGAGCCTTATTTGTTTTTTGATTTTTGATATTTTGTATTTTTTTTGGTTTTTTATACACGACACACTAGGAGAGGAGAGGAGAGGAAAGGAAGGCAAAGGAGGGACACCAACCACAGGGATAAGAAAGGGCGAGCTGAGAGAGGAAGATGTAGAGTGGGTTTTATTTGGGTACTGAGCAGATCTTCTCGTGCTCTGAGACGATAATCTCAAAAGCACTACGAAGTCGCTCCCCCCTACAGAGTACTGTGTCACAGTACATACATACAACTGTGACCCTCGAAAGGTAAGGGTCATCAGCATTCTGTATGGCCTGTGAGGCAGCTTGAGGAAGACGCTGTCCCACAGAGGTGGTCCTTGTGGTGACAGGATCAGAAACAGAGGATGAAGTAGAGGAAATCAACCTGCTACGTTCTTCGCAAGGTACAACCCTGCGAATAGCCCCAGAGTGAAATGACCTCAGGTGTCGCTTCATTGTAGTGGTCCCAAAGCTGTACTTACCGTGCTTCCCGCGACTGAGTATCATTTTTTTACTCATTGCAGGTAACACGGTTCGCATAAGCCTTAGGACCATTCCCATGAATGGTAAATGACCGCCACACACAAGACTCACGCCTAGTGCGGGTTGTAGGGATTTCCTCTACCTCATTCTCATCATCCACTTCTTCCTCCTCTGCATCCTCACTCCTGTTCCCCTCTTCAGGCCCTTGGGGAGGTGGTGGTGGTGGAGCGGGTGGGAGTGGTGCTGAAGCAGGCGCCGCACCAGGTGGCAGTAGTTCAGCCATGGATGCCATCTCGATGATGGTGTAATCTGCAGGTGGCAGCAAAAATCGCTGTGTTCTGAAGAATAGCCAGAAACACAATGAGAATAAGCTCTAGGGCGTGGTCTTTTATAGGGGTGATTGTGCGCGGTCCGCGGACATGCGCGCTGTCCGTGGACAGATCGAACACAAAAAAAGTTCAAAAAGTTTCAAAAGGTATGTAGAAACTCAGGATTACTATGTGGGACTTGTGCCATGGTGAGATTTTATTGAAAAATATTATGGATTAATTGAAAATGTACTTTTAAATTGTTCGGGGACACAAACAGTGTCCGCATTCAGAACACATGATCAGCCTGGGCGCGGTCATATGACCCGTTCGCGAGCAAGTCCGCGAAGGAAGCACATGTCCGCAGGACACCAAATGCACGGAGATTGGTTAGCGCATGCGCGTTGATGTTCTACGGACACTGTTCGGGTCCTGAAGTAATTAAAAATGCGTCACACGTGAAACGAACATTTCAGGACACTGCGTGTGTTCTTAGAACAGTTTAAACTTGCTAGCGAACAGTAAGGACAGATATAGTGTTCTTCAGGACACCTCCAATTTTGTTTATGTACAAACATTTCAGGACACTAATTGTGTTCTTAGAACAGTTTCAACTTGCTAGCGAACAGTACGGACAGGTATAGTGTTCTTTAAGACACCTCCATTTTCATTTAATTACGAACAATTCAGGACACCAATTGTTTTCTTAGAACAGTTTAAACTTGATAGCGAACACTACGGACAGATATAGTGTTCTTTAGGACACTTTTTTTTTTTACAAACATTTCAGGACACCGCGTGTGTTTTTAGAATAGTTTCATCTTGCTAGTGAACACTACGAACAGGTATAGTGTTCTTCAGGACACCTCCATTTTCATTTACGTACGAACATTTCAGGACACCGCGTGTGTTCTTAGAACAGTTTGAACTTGCTAGCGAACCGTACGAACAGGTATAGTGTTCTTCAGGACACTTCCATTTTCGTTTATTTATGAACATTTCAGAACACCTGCACTGTCCGCGGACACCTACATTGTTTTTTTTTTTTTAAAAAAACGAAACTATTTGCAACACAATATAAAAATTCAACTTTATTTAACATAAATTAATAATATATGACAGAGAAGGCTAGGCAGAAACAGAAACAAAAACAGGAGAATTAGGGGTTTCAACATGATTGTTATTAGGTGAAGAAGGGATGGAAGTCTCATCAAAACGTTTTGGGTTATGGAGAGGGTTTGGGGATAATTGACTGTGATATGTTGAGGAGGGACAAATACATGTGGGGCAATGGTACGAGGTTTTTGGTTTAAAATGATCTTCCACAAAAGTTTTCAAATTATTAAAATTAGTCAACAATAAATCCATGTTTTCTTCTATACTGTGAAAAGTGTTATCCATAACAGGTTTTTCTGAAGTATTTTCTATTTTGGTATGCTCTGTACAAAAACAAATATATATATATATATATATATATATGTTAAATGTATACAAAATAATAATAATTAAATGGTTTATATTATAAAGTGTTTACCATTAGTTTCACTATCTTTTGACATTTTTTCATGGGGAAATGTTCCTCTAGCCATTCCAGAGTACTAGATATTTCTGTGAGGAAAAAAAAAAGATAATATATTTTTTTATCTAATACAGAAAGTTTATAAATATATGAATAAAATTAAGTACACTTACTATTTCATGTAAGATATGTCCTATGTACTCAGTGGGTCTGCTCTTGTTCTCAGTTCTGTCGTGTTTGTGAGGTAATTATGTTGGAAGCCAATGTATCTTCTTGTGGTATATTCCATTTTAGAACATAGTGCATTTAAATGAATGGTTAGTGTGTTGTATATATGCGTTACATTTCTTATGTATTAGTACATATAATGTGTTTGTGTGCTCTTTTTTGAATTTGTTAAATGTTCCTATGTTATGATATAACAATCAAACATACCACCCCAGAGTTTTTAGGTAGTGGTACTGTTCTTCGAACATGTCTGCGAACATTAAATGAGTTCGCGGACATAAAGTACAGTAGAAGAGATTCAGTCAGTTCCATATGACATGTATATAAAGTCAAAGTCATTATTGTTAAGTTGCACTACTAAAAACCTATGAAATTCAGTGATAAAGCTTTGTTAAAGGGACGTTATGGTTAAGTTGCGCTGCTAAAAACCTATGAAATTCAATGAAAAAACTTTGTTAAAGGGACGTTATGGTTAAGTTGCGCTGCTAAAAACCTTTCAAATTCAGTGAAAAAACTTTGTTAAAGGAACGTTATGGTTCCAAGTAAAACCGAAAAACCCTTGAAATTTGCCAGTTATGGTAAGCTAAGCAACCACAACTCGCGCCACCACCGTGCACTGCTAAGCCTAACACCCAGGACATCAAAGATGGCATCACAAATGTCATTGATGACATCACATGTGCATTTACCTTTCATGAAAAGTCTGTACAAGGGATTCTTAGTGTAATGTTAATAAAAAAAAGTGTCAAAGATTATTGGAATAAATATCAAGTGCTAATCAGTGCATTAAGCAATGCATTGATATAAATAGCATTCTATTATGAAGTTCCATCGAGTATACTAAGGTACTGATGTAGAAACATAGGCATTGTGTGCAGCATACACGATGGAGGTGCAATATTCATAAGCTTGCCATGTTGAATAGTGAAATGATAACTGTTTTCATATTACAGTTTTGCGTACAGTGAAAATTGTGATACGTAGTTAATAAAAACCCACTTACTACATAATTACATTATTATAGACAAATCACAAAGAGACAACACCACAAACAAATATGAATATATACAAGTGAATTGAAGTAAGAAAAAAAAAACAGCAATAGTAGCAGAAAGTGTTCATAACCTAACTGATTACCTTTATGCAGAGAAATGATTTCTCTGTTTCAAAGCTGTTACTTACCTTATCTATATATATCACATGATGTGTCTGGACCCTAAGGAAAATAGTGTGAGTACAACATATAAAAATATGAGCATATACAGGGAAAGTACAGTAATAAAAAAACATCAAAACTATCAGAAAGTGCTGATAACTCCACTGCTAATTTTAATGCACAAAAAGGATTGCTGTCTTTGAAGGTTGTGTCTTCCCCTATGTATATGTTTCATATGATATGACTGGACCATAAGGGAATTATTGTAAGAACATATTTGAAGGATAAGTCTATGAATATAGTACATTTACAATTTTTAGTTCCTGACTGTTACTGAAGAAAATCATGTGGCCTAGATATGTCGGGAAAGGAAAAAAGGGGGAGTCAGACATGTGATGTCATCAGTGAACGTCATCAATGACATTTGTGATGTCATCTTTGATGTCCTGGGTGTTAGGCTTAGCAGTGCACAGTGGTGGCGCTAGTTATGGTTGCTTAGCTTACCATAACTGGCACATTTCAAGGGTTTTTCGGTTTTACTTGGAACCATAACGTTCCTTTAAAAAAGCTGTTTCACTGAATTTGAAAGGTTTTTAGCAGCGCAACTTAACCATAACGTCCCCTTAACAAAGTTTTTTCACTGAATATATATATATATATGGGATACATTACTCACCGTAATCGTATTTCTGATGCTTGTATCTGCTTTGATTCACATGCTGTGCATAGGCCGACATCTAGTGGAAGCTGCGGAGTATTACACTTTGTTTTTCGAAACTCGAAAAAGGGCGTTGACACAGGGCTTGCCAGTAATACTATCCCTAGTGTGACGTCCACTGTACCCAAGATCCCTCACGCGTCTAGGATCCTGAGATTGTATTTTTTCTGACATGAGGTAGCATGAGGAGTAGCGTGAGTACAGATAATCCAAGCAGATAGACGGAAAGGTAAGACTACAAGCAATCATGCGCCTTCTCTCGGAGGGGAGGAAGGGTGGGTCGCATGTGAATCTAAGCAGATACAAGCATCAGAAATACGATTACGGTGAGTAATGTATCCCTTCTGAGGCTTGTGGAATCTGCTTAGATCAGATGCTGTGCATAGATTAGCGAGCAGTACCAGAAGAAGGAGGTGGGATGTGAGAAGGGTCATGAGCAAATAAGTGTCTTAGAACCGCTTGTCCCACTTGTGTATCTGCCTTGGAATGGGTGTCAATGCAGTAATGCTGAGTAAAAGTGTGAATAGAGCTCCAGGTAGCTGCTTTGCAAATGGTGTCAAGGGGTACATTTGCAATGAAAGCCAGAGTGGCCCCAATGCCTCTAGTAGAGTGGGCCCTTGGCGTAAAAGGCAGAGTCTTTTCAGAGAGTGAGTAACACAGCTGGATACAGTTAATAATCCACTTCGAGATGGCATTTTTAGAGACGCGATCCCCCTCTCTGCCTGTAGCTACGGAGACAAACAGTTGATCTGTTTTCCTTAGCGGTCTGGTTTTATTTACATAGTAGAGGACCGCCCTATGCACATCTAGGGTGTGTAGTTTCACCTCAGCCGAGCTTTGCGGGTTCTGGAAGAAAGCCGGAAGCTCGATGGACTGGTTTACATGGAATTTTGATATAAGTTTAGGTGAGAACCTAGGGTGTGTGCGTAAAACCAGTTTGTCTTTATGGATAGTAAAGAAGGGATCCTGCACTGACAGAGCCTGAATTTCACTGACCCTTCTTATAGAAGTAATAGCTACTAAGAAGGCCGTTTTATAAGTCAGGTGTTTGAGACTGCTTTTATGCATGGGTTCGAAAGGGGACCCATGAGCTTGGCTAGCACCACATTAAGGTCCCACCCTGGTGGTGGGTTTGAAATAGGAGGGTGAAGTCTCTTTACTCCTTCCATGAAGGCTTTAACTACTGCATCTAGCAGCTGGAGCATGTATGTAACAATAGTGGAAGGTGTGCAATCAACTGGGTTGATTTGTCTACTCTGGCACCAGATAACGAACCTCTTCCACTTGTCAAAGTAACAGTGCCTTGTGTTTGGTTTCCTAGATTCCTTTAGGATGTCCATACACCTCTGTGGCAAATTGAGGTGTCCAAACTCTATGACCTCAGGAGCCATGCTGCTAGGTTCATTGAGTTGGGTTGCTGGTGCACTGTTTGACCTTGCTGCTGGGACAGTAGGTTGTACCAGGCTGGAAGTTTGATGGGCTTGCACACCGCCATTCTGCGTAGGTGTGGGAACCACGGCGGTCTTGCCCATATGGGAGCAACTAGGACGAGCGTCATTGACTCCCTTTTCATCTTGTTCACCACTTTCCTGATGAGAGGAGTTGGTGGACAAGCATACGCAAACATCCCTGACCAGTTCATCCATAGGGCGTTCCCCTGGGAGTCTGGTTGGGGGAACCTGGATGCAAATCCTGGGCATTGCCTGTTTTCGCTTGTGGCGAATAAGTCTATAGTGGGGAAACCCCACTGAGAGAAGAGATCTTCTACGACCTCTCTGTGAAGAACCCATTTGTGTTCCTCTGGGAGGGAGTCTCTGCTCAGAGCATCCGCTAGGGAATTGAGCTCCCCTGGAACATGTTGTGATGACAGGAAGATGTTCCGTCTGAGTGCCCATATCCAGGTTTTCTGGGCAAGCTTGGACAGATTTGGCGAGCGAGTCCCTCCTTGCTTGTTCAGGTAGAACATGGCTGTAGCGCTGTCCGTCCGGATTTGCACTGACAGGTTTAGTAGGTGGGGCTCGAACGCCCGAAGCGCTCTGAATACTGCCAGAAGCTCTAGCAGGTTGATGTGGTTCTTGGCCACTGAGTGAGACCAGAGACCCTGAGCTGTGTGGTGGAGATGGTGAGCTCCCCACCCCGTCAGACATGCATCTGTAGTGACTACTGCCTGTACTTCGGGATCGTAAAAGGGTTTCCCCTGTGCGAGATTTTCTCTTGTCCACCAGTGAAGGCTTTGTACCATTGTTGGCGAAACGACCACTAGATCGTCCCACTGACCACTTGCCTGAGACCACTGTTTCGCCAACCATTCCTGCATGGGACGCATGCGCAGGCGCGCGTGGGGGACCAGGTAAATGCATGACGCCATCATGCCCAGTAAACGCATTGCTTTGCGTGCCGTTATTTGTTGACCGGACTGATAATGCGGAATTTGCAGTAGTATATTCCGAATTCTTTCTTCTGAAGGAAAGGTCAACCCTTCCTGGGTATCCAGGATTGCTCCTAGGAATTGTTTTGAGGTGCTTGGCACCAGGCTTGACTTCTTCTCGTTGATTGAGAAGCCTAACTCGTGGAGGAGGCCGATAGTCCTTTGAATGTTTGTCCTGCAAATTCCTGGGTTTCCCCCGTTATGAGCCAGTCGTCCAGATAAGGGTAGACTGGGATTGCCTCCCTGCGTAGGTGTGCAGCCGCCACCGCCAGTACCTTGGTGAATACCCTTGGTGCTGAAGCTATCCCGAAGGGCAGTACCTTGAATTGGTAGTGGCGACTGTCCACCTTGAAGCGCAAGTACTTTCTGTGCGCTGGGAACATGGAATTATGAAAATAAGCATCTTTCATATCCAAGGTTGCCATGTAATCCCCCTTTTTTAGAAGGGGGATTACCTCTTGTAGCGTGGTCATACGAAATTTTTGGGGCTTGACATACCTGTTGGCAGGCCGTAAATCCAATACTGGGCGCATTGTCAAGTCTTTCTTTGGCACAAGGAAGTAAGTTGAATAAATACCCTTGTTTACCTGGTGTCCCAGGACGAGTTCTATCGTGTCCTTTTGTGGAAGAATGGCGATCTCCTCGAGGAGAATCTTCTGATGTTCTAAGGGGTGTACTCTTTGTCGTGGAGGATGGTTCCGGGGACGCTGCAGTAGCTCTATACAATATCCTGTGGATACTGTTGACAGCACCCATCTGTCTGATGTGATCCCTTCCCAAGCCTGGGTGAAGTTTGAAATGCGTCCCCCTACTGGGGTTGCGTGAGAAGGGACCCTGAACTGAGCGTCACTGCTTTGGTGGAGGCGTGCCGCCTCCCTTGCTGGGGCTGCCTCTGCCTTTACCACGACCTCTCCTATTACCTCTGCCGTAACCCTGGGTAGACTGTTGGTTGTTGTTCCACTGTGTACCCTGCCCTGGGAATAGTTAGATCCTCTCTGGGAATTTTGGCCGCGTGGGCGACGAAAATTGCTATTCCCTCTCTGGTTAGGGGGCTTATTGGTTAACTGGCCAAGGGATTTGAGTATCTCGTATTCGTCCTTGGCATTTTTCAGTGCGTCTTCGACCGCCTTACCAAACAACAGATCGGTTTCCACCGGTTTGTCTAACAATGATGCCTGTGTTTCTGCCTTAAAACCAGACTGCCGTAACCACGCATGTCTCTTGATAACAGTACCTTCTGCTATCAATCTGCCTGCGTTGTCCGCGGCGTCGAAGGTTGCTTTCAAAATGCAACCAGACACGGCTCTACCCTCTGCGGAAATCCGAGCTAATTGGCCCTTTAACGGTTCAGGAGCAGAGGCTATGAGAGCCGCGACTTCTTCCCACTGATGGCAGTTGTAGCTGGCCAACAGGGTGGTGGAGTTAGCAATCCTTGCTTGATAGGTGGACGTTGAGGCTACCTTCCTGCCGAAACCATATAGTTTTTTGCTCTCCTTGTCGGGAGGAGCTTCTGACGAAGACAAGGGTGTCCCAGCCCTCTTACGAGTGTTGGTGACAACTAGGGAGTCTGGCTTCAGATGTTCTCTTATATAGAGAGGGTCAGACTGTGCCGCCCTGAAAAGTTTTTCAACCCTGGGATTGACTGCTCTGGTGAGGTTTGGGTTCACCAGGGACGGATCTATTCTCCGCTGAATGGATTTAAGGATAGGGATGGTCTGGGCAACAGGCCTCCTTTCTCCCACTAACTCTTCTGCGAAGTCCCTTTCCTCCTGTACACCGTGGGTGTCAATGTGGAAATGTTCTGCTGCGCGAGCGAGAACCTCATTTAGGAGGGGTTGGTTATCGACCGGGGAGTCGGTAACCGGGGCTTCGTTCTCTACCGGGGAATCTACTCTGTATGTTTCCGGGTCATCCTCTCCTTCTTCCTGGTCCTCATCATCCCCATAGTAGCCCGTCCCGGTTTGCTCTTCTATCATACCAAATTCTTGGTTTTCACAAAAGGAAGCCTCTCCTTGATACCGTGAGTATGGAGTTGCGTAAGGTTGTACCTCGAAGGGTTCAGACCTCATCGGGGTTTCAAACCGGGCCTTCTTACTCGGGGGGATAGGATCAGTAGAGCCTGAGTGTGTGGCTCCTTGTGGATCATACGAGAGCAAATGTTCTGGATTTTTATCATAAAAATCAGCCAAAGAAGACATTCTTGACATGACCCTATCTATGTCTTCACTGGACCATTTTCTGGAACTGGGAATGACTCTCTCAGCAAGTCTATGGTATTTATCTTGAGTAGCTTTGCTGGTTGTGGTCCTATCAGCAGACCTGGGCTTGTCCGTCTGTTTAGGGGGGGGTGGAGTGTTTCACAGGTGTGGAAGAATGTACAGGTAGTTTCTTCTGCTGTTTTCCCCCCTCCCCGTGCGTAGAAAAATGTTTTCCCTGTCCCTTAGTGGCTCCGGAGTTTTTCGACGCCTGGCGTCGAGGATCGGGAGAGGTGTCCCTGTCCTTCGAGCGTGGGGCCTCGCTGGCTTTAATTGCGGGCTCCGACTCCTGGAGCGCGGCCTGGGGGTGGAAGTCGTCATCGTCTTCCGACGATCGAACTTCTGTTAGCCTAGGGAGCGAGGCACTCTTGGCAAGAGTGGATGATTGCCTGGAGTCATGCGGCGATCTAGATCGAGAGCGCCCAGAGGACACCGAATCGGACCGTTCTGTCTGTGCCTCTTTCCGAGAACTCGACGTCGTCGAGTCTCGGTTGGACTTAGTGTGTTTAGTGTGTGCAGTATGTGAAGCGCTTGTGTCGCTGGGGGTATTCCCCATAGCCGCCCTGCCGGACGACCTTCTGAGGTCGGGGACCTGCGCTCGGCTGTCTTTCGACGCCGTAATGCCCTCGCCGTCCGAAAGTACGGCGTCGCTGCCATCGCTGAAGGCGCCCTCCGCTGCCATGGCCGCCTGCTTGGCGTGGTGGGCCCAACGCTTCGTCGAACAGTCCTTAAGTGTCTTAGGTTTAAACCTACTACACGCTCTGCAGTTCGCTTCGGGGTGGTCCCTCGGCAAGCAGAGATTGCACGTGGCGTGCCTGTCGACCCAAGGGTATTTGCGATTACACTTGAGACAGAATTGAAAAGGGGTACCCTCCATACGCTCCTTGAGGCAGCGGGCTGTTAAGTGTAGGAAATGTATAAGGTGTACCTATCTACCAAGAGTGTAGAGTATGTACCACCCCCCACTCTCCCTACTTGCAGGGCCGAGGCCAGCGGCCTTCAGAGGCCCAAATCCGTCGTGCAGCAGCCGACGGTCGATTTCTTCTCCAGCCGGCGTCGAGTGTCGAAGTTTGACGTTGGGGTGGGGAAGGATGTGACTAGATTATTATTTTATATTTTAGCAAAAGTATGGCTAAGGCCAGGGGACTCCGCAAAATGCTTTCGACCAGTATGGCGGAAAAAAACAATCTGAGGATCCTAGAAGCGTGAGGGATCTTGGGTACAGTGGACGTCACACTAGGGATAGTATTACTGGCACGCCCTGTGTCGACGCCCATTTTCGAGTTTCGAAAAACAAACTGTAATACTCCGCAGCTTCCACTAGATGTCGGCCTATGCACAGCATGTGATCTAAGCAAATTCCACAAGCCTCAGAAATATATATATTGAAATAAGAGATGACCCTCACCCATCCCAGATTGCATGCAGAACCATGAGGTGTATGTTTACGCCTTTCATCATTAATCAAGGATTATTGGTTGCTACAGAATAAATGAAGCAATGTATGATATCAATATATATACTCAATGATTTTCTAAAAATGTACGATTTCAAATGTATTCAATTAAGTGTGATGTGTGCCGACTGTATAATAGAGTGTCCTTTGTAGCATACGTGTAACCTCTGAGCATTGAATCATGCACTTCGTATTGTAAGCAGAACGTTGCACACCTTTTAATGTACCCATGCGCGCACACACTAACCTATTTCTACCTCGTTTGAATGCATGCTCTATGTGTGCCCCCCACAACATCAACAATGTATGGCCCAACATGCCACAGGGCCTTTTCTCCCCTCTCATTTACCACCGCATGCACGGCCCCCACCTTCCCTCCCACTCTGGACGGGCTGAGATGTGAAGCCCTGGGCCCTGTGAATGATGTGATGCTACAATTGCAACCCCTCGCTCTTCCCTTGTGCCTGCACCCAGCGAGCACCATTTCAAGCACCCAGACGTAGATTGACAGAAATATCGCTGACAAGCCTCCCATCCTACCTCCTCCTGAGGTACCGGCTGAGTGCCCTCTGACCCGGTAGTACCCCAGTTCACCCTGATCCCAACAGACCATAAAGGCCATATATTTTCTCTTGTACAAACATACTACAAAGGTGTCCCTCAATAGTTCTAACATAGAGGAATGATGGATGTATCCCTGCCTGTACCCTCCGATAAGCCGCCTTAGCCCATGAAAGCTGCTCACCTATTGCTCTCCCCTGGTATAGTGTTCTTTAGAATAATTAACGACTCACACCCAGAGTTATGTGTTATGTCTCTTGTGATGTTAGAATAACGGTGTGTAGGATTTACATGGCATCATGAATTACAATTAGCAAAGAATGAGTATGAGATGCCACAAGGGCAAATGTTAGCAGAGCCGAAGATATATCAATCAACCATCGTCTGACCAGAGCTCCACCCTGATGAGTTCAGCTGACTTGCAAGCATCACCATGACACCTCAAGGAGCCTTGCCAATCCCAGAGCTTCACCCCTATAGATGTATATGTACCCCATCCCCACTGCCCAATCTCACCGATTCATGTATCCCTTAGCTCCCACGTCATAGGTGACGTGGATTTGTAACAAAATGTGAATGTTTGCTGATGTCTGGCAGAGCGCTCTCTGAGTTTGCAGAGTTCTCTGCTTGCCCTATATTGATTTAGATAAACTTTTACTTTTTGACTTCACCCGCTCTTGGTCTTGGTCTCATTCCCACCTGGGGTGTGTCCATCATTGACTCTCACTGGGGAATTATAAATGCCTTTTTTGGGGGATGCTCACTTTCAAGAGGAAGATGTTAGCGGAAAGCTGGGAGGTATATTGGTGGACATTGTGTTCTCCCCTGGTAATCACCCCATCTACTACCAGAGGCGGGGTTCCCTCCCACAAGGTTCTCCCCCTGCGGACTATTGACTAGCAACCTCAGCTCCCTTACCTCATGGGAAGGGGCTTCCCCTCGGGAGAAGTGACGACATCTATAGTTTCGTCACAGTGGCTATAGTCCGCTTGCATTCCATGTACAACCCAGCAGTGTCCCCTGGACCCCAGGATGGAGTGGAAAGACCGACAAATTACACAATAAAGCAAGCCACCGCCATGCAGAAAAGGTGTACCCGCTTCTCTCGCTCAGCATCATCACCTCCCTACTGGCAGTGCAGGAGTTGCGAGTCAGATAGATTGCAAGATCTGTGGCTGCTGCACTGTCAAAGGCAGTGTGGCCTTTGACAGCGCAGGAGCCACAGGTCCCACAAGCAGTCAGTGATGTGTGGGGTGCTGGGCTTTCCAAGCTTTCCTCAAGTCTTAAGACATCCCTTGAAGGTTGTGTAAATGCTGTATCCCCCAGCCCTGATGTTACTGCAGCTGATTATGAATTCCATAATCCTCTGCCGTGAGGTCAGAGCTGGTGGATATTGCATTTGGAAAAGCAAATAGTTGTTGATGGTTTTTAATGGAAGCCATAGAGCACAAAAGTATTAGGGATTATGTCGTGGTCCCATGGTGTACCGGAAGTTGCATTAATAAAACGCAAGTAAATATTTAAAAACTGCTGGTTCCGGTGTTTATTCAGGTGTCAATTATAGGTCAACAGTGATGTGGGGGTCAAGGGAAACGTGGAATATGGTAATAGCAAGGAGGGTGCAGTGTGTATCGGATGAAAAGATCCACAAGGCCTTCTGGGGCCTGGGGCCTAAATACCTTCAACTCTCGCTTCCTAAAGATCTTCCTTCCTGAGCCCTTCGGTCATCCGTCTCCAACTCCCTCAGGGTCAGCCGCTTCTCAAAGCAACGAGCTGGGGGTAGATCTCTCTCCGCGGCAGGGTCCTCCCTCTGGAACAGCCTTCCTGTCTCCCTGAAACTTGAGGAGAACCATCTCCGGTTCCGGAAGCACCTCAAAACCTTCCTCTTTGCTTCCGCTTTCTCTGCCCCTCTCCCCTGCTAAATTCTTCATTGAAATTGCACTGAATCTGCAACTGGCCCACTCTCACCGACCTCGGTCCTGGGCCCAGCCACTCTCCACTTGCACTGCCTCCCTGGCATCCCCTGCACTGCGGGACTGTCTCTGTATCCCTACAGCCCCCCCCTTACCAGCACTTGTCTGCACTTACCTTGCACTTGCCACCAGCTGGCCCTATTTATTTATTTATTTTATTCTACTTACTTGTACTGCACTTCCCCCACCCCTTCCCCTTGCACCTTTTCCCTTCCCCTACCCCTGCACTTGCGCGGTCTGAATGATACCTGGCCTAGTAGGATCGTTGTCTGTCTTCCCCTTGTTCCCCCCTCCCTGCCTCGTCGCACCTTGAAACACCTGTGTATAGGCGCTTTACAAATGCCATATCATATCATATCATATCAAAGAAGAGAACTTCACTCACAGCTCAAAAGCTTTCCTATTACATTCCTACATATGAAACCTAGTCCTCTATTTCCCTGAGATTCGAGTATACATACTCTGGAATGTATATATGGGAAGATTTAAACTAAAAACCTCGGATTGCAAAGGAAGCAAATAAGCCTGGACCTCTCACAGGTGGCACAGAAAAGAGAGAGATAAGTGCTTTATTTCAAATCATCAACATTCTCTTGGAAATCCCAAGTGATTCTCGTTTGGAAAATCTGACCCTTGTTTTCATATCAAAACCTAAATCTTGTGTGATTTTAAAACTGAACTAGCACAGCACCAGAATTATTTTTGCATTACTTGTAGTAGAATTGTCTAGTTTTCTGCTGTGATCCTTAAAAGTATGACTCAGTTCCAATGCAATAGAACAATGGTTCAAGTTGAACCCGCATTTCAATGCTATGGGATCCTCACTGCATCTTCTCAAGATGAGGCAATGCTTCCACTAAATATTGGCTTCCTCAGGCTCAGCTGAAAGTACAGTCTTTAAAATAACAGAAGATACACAAGCGGAGAATTCATTAAAAGGCTGGTGCAAAATGGGGGACACTGGAAACGCTTGTGACAGTAATTTCACTAACATGTTTACATTTATACTGAAAAAGTTAGGAAAGTTAATGGCCCAGCTTCTTATTATCCTATTATTATCCAGGAGCATATGTGTTGCCGCCATTCACTTCAACTGGCCCACCACTCCTCATGGCAATCCCCTTTCTAGTCCTACGATGCTCAACCGCCCTTCCCACTTCTCCTGATAGTCCCCTTTCTGCTCCTTACATGCTCAGTTGCCCCTCCCACTACTGGCAGTCCCCTTTCTATTGCTTCCATGCTCCTGACCAATGTGTTTATGAGCCCTATCATTCTCTCGTCCCTTTTAAGTAATAACACTGCCTTGTAAATATCTGTGTGTGTCTTAAATGCAATCCTCTGTCCCACCAGTATGGAAGGGACTTTAGGGTGAGTTAATTCTATTGGGACCATAACTCTCCCTTTGATATATGACAAGGAGAGTGCTTGGGGGGCCCTAGAGGGACATGCAGCAGGGCCACAGTCGGCATTGGGAAAAGTGCCCTGTGTAATGGAGGGAAGGATGAAGGGAAGAACCATACCACAGGACAGAGAACTAAGGGTGAGTTAATTCTATTGGGACCATAACACTCCCTTTGATACATGACAAGGAGAGTGCTTGGGGGGCCCTAGAGGGACATGCAGCAGGGCCACAGTCGGCATTGGGAAAAGTGCCCTGTGTAATGGAGGGAAGGATGAAGGGAAGAACCATACCACAGGACAGAGAACTAAGAAACCTGAAGAGAATCTCTTTCTGAGATTTGTGGAACTGTGCAGCTTGTTTGTTCCTTTTCCACCTTTTGGAACTGTATGTTAAAACTCTGAAAGAGAGCTGCAGATGATCTTTAGCCAAGACTTTATACTGATTTTGGCGTGTAAGGGTCAGGTTAGGATTTGGACACAGGACAGAGAACTTTACTATGGACATTCTGCCACAAACAGCCTTTAGTTCAGGGAAACTCATCTAGAGGTAGGGCAAGATCGGACTTTTTCAACCCTCTTTTTACTTTAATAAAATTGTATATGGCCGCTATGAACCGCAGGGTACATTCCACATCGAGGTTCAGTGACAGCTTGAGTTTCACTCTCGCTGTCTATCAGATTTTACTCTGAACCCCCAGGTGGAGTACATCCCTGCAGTTGAAAGATCCCATCTGTAATTCTATATTCTTCCCATGAATGTACTAACCAGGCATGTTGCTGGTGAGCAACGTGGACTAGACTTTTGTTAAATTTTGCACATTACATCAGTGTATATTCTCCCGCAAGTATACTTTGTCAATTTCTCTCTCCTAATTGGTGAGGACTATGGAGGGTCTATATATATGCATATATATTTATTGAGGATTGGACTGTGACGAGGTTCCAGGACTCTGCTATTCTCTCCTAAAATTAATCTGTAGCAAGACACTAATGGCGTCACTCAGAATTGCCCAGTGAGTTTGCGAGTGGGGTGTAAAGTGAGAAAGAGTCTATTGATATTTTGGCTGTACAATGATATGAAATAATGTGTGGAACCTCTGCTTCTTTCAACAGAGAGTGAGCAGCCATGAGGAACACATTCTGGAGAAGGTCCATGAAAGTATGGAATGTGATGAGCACTTTAATACAGCATCGCATCTGGAAATACATCAGAGATCCCACATAGGGGAATGTTCGATGGAGTGTACAGAGTGTGAGCATAGCTTCGATCAGACCTCGTATCTGCACCAGCATCAGAAGATCCATATGAGGGATAAGCCGTATGAATGCACAGAGTGCAAGAAAAACTTCAAGGACCGCTCAACTCTGATCACGCATCAGAGGATCCATACTGGGGCACGACCATACCAGTGTACAGAGTGTGGTAAAACCTTCTCTCAGAGCTCACATCTGCACCACCATCAGAAGAGCCATACTGGAGTACGACAATACCAGTGTACGGAGTGTGAGAAAAGCTTTGCTCAGAGCTCACATCTAAACCAGCATCAGAATATACATACTGGATTGCGACCATACCAGTGCACAGAGTGTGAGAAAAGCTTCGCTCAGAGCTCAAATCTTTACCAGCATCAGAAGATCCATATGAGGGAGAGGCCATATGAATGCACAGAGTGCAAGAAAAGCTTCAAGGACCCCTCAACTCTGAATACGCATCTTAGGCTCCATACAGGGGAAAAGCCATATGGGTGTACGGAATGTGGTAAGCACTTCAATCAGGTGTCAAATCTGAAGTCTCACCAGAGATCCCACACTGGAGAGAAACCATACCAGTGTACGGAGTGTGGGAAAAGCTTCACTAACAGCTCAAATCTAAACGAACATCAGAGGATCCATACTGGAGAGCGACCATACCAGTGTACGGAGTGTGAGAAAAACTTTGCTCTGAGATCAACTCTGTACCAGCATCAGAGGATCCATACTGGGGAGCATCCATACCAGTGTATGGAGTGTGAGAAAAGCTTCAAACAAAAAGCAAATCTGTATAGACATCAGAAGATCCATACTGTGGAGCGACCAATGTAGGGAGTGTGGGAAAAGCTTAGCTCAGAGCTCACACTTAAACCGTCATAGTAAAAATCATACTGGGCAGCGACCATACCAGTGTATGGGGTGTGATAAAAGCTTCAGTAACAGCTTAAACATGTAGAAGCATCAAAAGAGGCATGCAGGTGGATGCATTGTCTTAGCCCCTCTACGCAGTATCGATCTTGAGGCAACATCAGGGATCCCAAACAAGTGGTGCGCTCATGGTGGTTGCAACAGTACTGAGCCTTCTTAAATGAACAATGCAACTGCTCTGGTGTTAGTGCCCTGTGAACAGTGATTAATGTCTGAGAGTCTCCAGCAGTTGTTAATTATTTACCCACCCATTGACTGCCTATGGCCATGCTGATCCCTACTGCCATTCCCATCCACTCCCCTCCCTCTGCTATAAACATATCCTCCTGTGATCTCTTTAAGTCAGCTTGTAAAACACTTGTGTACAGGCACGTTATAAATGACATCCTATCATATCATAGCTCTATCAAGCAGTGACATCAAACTTTGGCTTTCTAGTGTAATTTCTAAGCAATCTGCTGAGACTGAATGGCTTAATTGCATTTGAGAATGTCTTAACCAACTATGTCTTCAGCCACTTAATTTATATCTATTCCTTGCACTGAAGTCATGTTAACAACAAGCAATGGCAAGTCCAACACGTGTGGCTTTTGTGTAGGCATGGGATAGGCATTTGCCAGGCACAGCTATTGTATGCCCTGGTAATCTACCCTTTTTCCAGATACTCTTATCTTATGTCCAGGTAGCATCGTTATTGCAGTTCCTGGCAAATGCCTATTCAATAGCTACACAAAAGTCAACACTGTTGGCTTTGCCAATGCTTATCTTAGCACTGTGTTGCTAAACATATTTGCTTATGAAATTATTTTTATTGAGGCATGAAAGGTAAACATGAAGCAGAATGGTGAACATTTTTTCACACACACGCACACACCCCCTATGCACAAACACACACCCCTCCTGCCCCAAAGCAAGCAAGCTCACTTGGAATGAACCTCTTAGGTGCTGGTCATGACTGCCTCTGCCTGTCAACTTAATGCAAGTGTTATACATCTGGAGTGTGATATTATTCACAGTGTACCTGGCCGGGTTGGATTAGCCAAGAATTTCCAGTGGAATTTCTGGATCAGGATGCAATTGTTTTTTGCACCATTAATTGTTATGTTTTTCTGTACTTTCTGTATGTTCTGAAGAGTGAAATGTTAGGAAACACTTGTCCATTTAAGATATGTGTTTTGGCCTGCAAGATAACCTGCTGTTTCGATTCACACTAGTTATGTTATTTAGCAGTTTTTCACTTTTCATTTTGTTGACACTAAACCCTTAATGACACGAATTGCTTTAAAATGTTGCTGCTTGCATGGCTGCCATTTGGCGGCCCAGGTGTCAGCCAGGCATGACTTTATACATTGAGAGCTCTTATGTTTCCCCCATCAGGCCTGGCCAATTATAAAAAATGTCACTAGCTCTACTAGTTACTTACTCAATGTTTAATGGTGCATTTCACCGTTAATAAATATCATATTTGGCACAATGCTGCCACCCAGTGGCTAAACACGCACAGTGATAGTTTATTTGCTGTATACTGCAAAGTCGTAAATGGCAAATTAAGCGTTTCTACGTCCATGTGCTCGCCATGATGGATGAGGGCAATAGACATTGTCTTCACCCTTCATAAACTCTCCTCGCATATGCAAGTTGATGAGGAGATTTTACGAGCCCTGGCCATGCTATGCTTGGGAATGTCATGCAGTTCTGATTTGTCCCTCTAGGATTGGTAGTTCTGTGGATAAGAAAATAAATCAGCAAATCTAAGAATTCTAAGGGAAAATGACAGGACTGCATGATGTTCCCAAAAGGGCACGGGCAACTTGAGCGCTCTGGTGGCTAACAGCAGTAGTCCACCTGGGTTGTGTAGTTTTCAGTTGTCTGTGAGTTGTCGGTGGTAAATGTTAAGGTTTGTCCTGAGATTGGCATGATTTAATCATCAAACTGGTTCTCAATGATACATTTTGTAATCTGTCTTGAATGTGGCCTGTGTTTCCCAATGATGTGGGCTGGGCACACAGAGATGTATTGGTCCTCGGGATGCCAGCCTTTTCTTTCCAGAGGAGCTGGGTGGCTAACCTTTTAGTTTAAGGTCTGAGGTGTCATATACCCATTGCTGCGCCCATTTTGCAAGTGAGTGCCCAACCCCGGTTGAATCTTTTCATAGAAGCACTTAAGCAATATTTATCATATTTCTAACTCTTTTAATCATGTGTGAGGAGTCAGCTGTTAAAATATTTTTTCTCAAATGAGCACAAGATTGACACTGTTGCATGCATGCATGTGTTCTGTTGCCATTGCCTAGCATAAATTGACACTGTTGCATGCATGCACGTGTTCTGTTGCCATTGCCTTCCATAGATTGACATTGTTCCATGCATGCACATGTTCCGTTGCCATTGCCTAACATAAATTGACACTGTTGCATGCATGCATGTGTACTGTTGCCATTGCCTTCCATAGATTGACATTGTTGAATGCCTGCATGCATGCACATGTTCCGTTGCCATTGCCTAGCATAGATTGACACTGTTGCATGCATGCATGTGTTCTGTTGCCATTGCCTAGCATACATTGACACTGTTGCATGCATGCACGTGTTCTGTTGCCATTGCCTAGCATAGATTGACACTGTTGCATGCATGCATGTGTTCTGTTGCCATTGCCCAGCATAGAGTGATACTGTTGCATGCATGCACGTGTTCTGTTGCCATTGCCTTCCATAGATTGACATTGTTCCATGCATGCACATGTTCCGTTGCCATTGCCTAACATAAATTGACACTGTTGCATGCATGCATGTGTTCCTTTGCCATTGCCAAAGGATTCACACTGTTGCATGCATGCACATGTTCCATTGCCTAGCATAGATTGACACTGTTGCATGCATGCACATGTTCCGTTGCCATTGCCTAGCATAGATTGGCATTGTTGCATGCCTGCACATGTTCAGTTGCCATTGTCTAGCATAGCTTGACACTGTTGCATGTATGCACATGTTCCGTTGCCATTGCCCAGCATAGAGTGACACTGTTCTATGGATGCATGTGTTCTTTTGCCATTGCCTAGCATAGATTGACACTGTTGCATGCATGCACATGTTCTGTTGCCATTGCCCAGTATAGAGTGACCGTGTTCTATGGATGCATGTGTTCTTTTGACATTGCCTAGCATATATTGACACTGTTGCATGCATGCACATGTTGCTTTGCCATTGCCCAGCATAGAATGACACTGTTCTATGAATGCGCATGTTCCTTTGCCATTGCCTAGCATAGATTGACACTGTTGCATGAATGCATGCACATGTTCCGTTGCCATTGCCTAGCGTAGATTGAAACGGTTGCATGCATGCTCATGTTCCATTGCCATTGCCTAGCATAGATTGACACTGTTGCATGCATTCATGCATGCACATGTTCCATTGCCATTGCCTAGCGTAGATTGACACTGTTGCATGCATGCACATGTTCCGTTGCCATTGCCTAGCATTGATTGACACTGTTGCATGCATGCACATGTTCCATTGCCTAGCATAGATTGGCATTGTTGCATGCCTGCACACAGTTGCCATTGTCTAGCATAGCTTGACACTGTTGCATGCATGTGTTCTCTTGCCATTGCCTAGCATAAATTGACACTGTTGCATGCATGCACGTGTTCCGTTGCCATTGCCTAGCATAGATTGACACTGTTGCATGCATGCGCATGTTCCGTTGCCATTGCCCAGCATAGAATGACACTGTTCTATGCATGCACACGTTCCTTTGCCATTGCTTAGCATAGATTGACACTGTTGCAGGAATGCATGCACATGTTCCGTTGCCATTGCCTAGCGTAGATTGAAACTGTTGCATGCATTCATGCATGCACATGTTCCGTTGCCATTGCCTAGCATAGATTGACACTGTTGCATGCATGCTCATGTTCTTTTGCCATTGCCTAGCATAGATTGACACTGTTGCATGCATGTTCATGTTCCGTTGCCATTGCCTAGCATCGATTGACACTGTTGCATGCATGCACGCACATGTTCAGTTGCCATTGCCTAGCATAGCTTGACACTGTTGCATGCATGTACATGTTCCATTGCTTAGCATAGATTGACACTCTTGCATGCATGTGTTCCTTTGCCATTGCCCTGCATAGAGTGACACTGTTCTATGCATGCATGTGTTCTTTTGACATTGACCAGCATAGATTGACACTATTGCATGCATGCATGCATGTGTTTGTTTGCCATTGCCCAGCATAACATTTGTCAGACGTTTTGCAGTTTATTTTGTGTCATTTTTAGTTTTATGCATTTGTGGAAGTTCTCCAGATTGCAGACCCTGCTGAGAAGTATCTGTTTGAGGTGGAATGTCTCCTGCATCTAGTGCCTAGAATCTGGTGAACTTTTGGTTTGCATCTTGCAACTCTTCTGGTGTATCTTGGCTTAAATTTAAATTTGTATTCCACCAGTAGAGGTTTCAACTGGGCATACAAGGTCTGCTATCCAAAACCCACACTCTGCACCTGGGTCCAGTGGAAAGTAGCTGTATCATCAAATTACATTTCGACCAGGACTGAGCTGCTGCTGCTGCTGCTGCTGCTGCTACTAAGCACAATGCCTCCCCTCTCAGTGTTTTCCTCTTCTCACATGTATGCTATGTTTCGTTTAATGCAGGGTTACTTGGCAGCTAGGCCGCTATAGCATCAGAGTACACTGCGGAACTATGGACGGAGGACCCTGGAAAGGAAAATAGGAAAATTGATTAGAAACCTTCTAACATAAGAATGTGTGTTTTAGTTATTAGGTGGTGCTTCAGTGATAAAACAATTGCATTCTAGTACAGCTAGGTGGGGATGCGATAGGAGGAGGAACACACAGCTTAGGGATGCTGTTTGGTTATTTATTCACAACCCAGGCCATGTTAACCCAAAGGCCATTCCCACAAACGGCGTGCCCCCCTATGCCTGAAACACACCAATGTGGCATCTTTTTTAACTATCTCTGTCCCCAGAAACAGCAAATGTTGTGCTGTGTAAGGCCTGCCAGTGTCATCCCTATGCAGTTGTCTCAGAGCTAATGACTTAATTGCCACTATAAATGAGGTTCTGGTACAATTAGTTGTGCCTTCAGCCGCTGGATTTACAAGCAATAAGTGTGTCCTTGAATCTATTATTTGTACTGTTAAAACCAGCGTCTCGGGATCGAATGAGTTAAATATTGACTTATCAATATGGTTATTTTCATTTATTATTTGTAGCACTTTCACTATATAGTTATTTCTTAATAGTTCTATTTGGCAAAAATAAGCTTTTATAATATGATTGATGCTAGGGTTATAGATAGGTATTGTGTTTGTTCTTTAAAAAGTAACTAAAGATTGCATTACGGGTCAACAAGTTACTAATACGGTGGGCATGGCTTAATCCGTGCACATGTTTTCTAATCATTTTTCACATTGGCGACCGTGTTTAAAGATACTAAACGCTGCTGCGCTGAGATAGAATCTCATGAGATTAAGTTAACACTGACACTACGGGTCAATAATTAATGACTGTTTTGGGATTGGCCTAATTCACGCGCATGCATTTAAGCACTACCAAAATGGCGACCGTGTTTGTTGAAACAAAACGCTGCCGTGAGGAGATTGAACTCCATGAAATCAGGCAAGGTAAGCTAATACTGCCAGACTGATGGCATGAGAAACTTTAATGGGTGTAACTTTCAAAACCTTGTGAGGTTTGCAATCATGACAGTCTATTCAATGCAATGTATAATACAATACAAGTACAAAGTACGGATCCTAGGACTAGTAGGAGGTGGGGCAATTTTCCTTTGAATGGGAACCTCTAGAGGTGTAGAAAATGTGTAAAACCCTAATTTATAACAGAAAGGTACAAATCAAATGTACTAGCATAATAGAGCGGGATAACTCGAGGAGACATACCCTTACAGCAATAAGAAACCAATATAGGGGGTGATTTAAGCCCTTATATGGAATGCTAAATCTGATCAATTTACAATCACTGAATGAACGAGCTTTATTAAATGGGGGAAGACACCAACCCCAAGTGAAAGGTGTGATTATGAATAGTCAGGAGGTAATCTGATCTGAAGATATTAATAATGATATTTATATTGTAGAGGGAATAACCCGAGATCAATAACTTAGCTTATTAATCTATTGATTTGATGTGAGATATAATCAAACCTATGAGGGTGATTAAAACCCAAACACACACTGTGATTGATGATTCTCCATTTGCTGGGAATATGACAAAACTAACATAAATGTCTAATGAAATATCTGATTTGTGTTTACCTTTGAATCCTACCTTATGCCAACCCCTATCTTTCTGTCCACCATAGATACACTATCAATATATGTAGAATGATATAATTGAGGTCCCGTTTTGAAAAAGGCCTGAGGCCGAAACACGGGTAAACCTAAGGACTCATTCTAAATAAATGTGCTTGGCGCAACTTGTGAAGTACCACATTTCTTTGAATTTACATTTAAGGAAGGGGTAATACTTCTTTGGTTACTTCAAAAGCATAAAATCAAGTGCCCAAGGCCCTGAGGTACTTTCTACAATACCCCAAATCTTTTTTTCAATTCATAATCCAGCAAGACAAAGGGAGCAGATCAATATGAGGACAGTTGTGCCCCCACTGGTTAAACTGGTCGCAGTCCTGCAGTTCCTGGGGATAGGCATCTTCGACCACTCTGTGGCCATGATTCATGGCATGGGTCAGCCCACATTCTCTGCAGTCCTGGCCCAGGTGCTGGATGCCCTCCTGCAGCATGTGAGCCACCATATCACACTACCCACCACCTTTGCCCAGGTCACCGACATGAAGGCAGGGTTCTATGCCACTGCACAACTGCCCAATGTCATTGCAGCCATTGACTGCACCCATGTGGCATTGGTGGCACCGGAGGCCCATGAGGCTGTATACAGGAACCAGAAGCACTACTACTCCCTCAACATGCAGGTGGCATGTGGCCCTGACCTCATCACCCACTGCTGTGCCTGCTGCCCAGGTTCCACTCACAACTCCATGGTCCTACACAACAGCACACTGCCAGGATACATTGAGAGGCACAGAGGACAATGGACGTGGCTAGTGGTTTAGTACAATCTCCGCCGCATATGCACAGTGAAGCACCAGACCAAAATTGGGGGCAATGGGGTGTTAACACTGACAAGAAGCATGGCATGACCAGTGGATTTACTAGCATTACCCAGCCAGCATCTGCACTAACAACACTGGTCATCCAAGGGAGTATGCACATCAGACACGTGGGCACACACACACTGATGTACACATACTGCTGCCATTACAACAACACACATGACCACATGTACCACAATGCATCATGAATGCGGCACAGCACCGATCCACACAGCAGCACCTAACAGCAGGCTTACCAGTGCCACAGCCATGTGCCCACGTGCAGCCACCTGGGACATGCCACTCCACCACAGGGTGCATGTGCAGGCAAAGGCATGCATGTCACCATTGACAAAGGCTGTTCAGACATCACTATCTGTTCCGACGTCCGGAGCAGCCCGCCCGCGAGAGCGTAATTCACAGTGCGCTTCTGCCCGGTGAACCGCATTGACAGCTTCCTGTAAATAGCTGCTGCCTTCAGCCCTAGCATCCACACCCAAATTTTGGATAGCGCACACTACCCTCTTCACACGAAATTACCATTGGGCGTGGTGTCTTGCATCCCGCAACAGCCCAGCGGGTTATACACAAACGGCGCGTCGGAACCAGCATTTTCGAAAATAGTTGTCCTCATCTTTCCGAGCATTGACCTGCCACCGCCTTGCACTACTTCCTGGGCCATGCAGCAACTACCATTCTAATTACACAGAAGCAGTTCTGTTTTAGAAACAATGTTATTGGTCTCCATCTTCAGCACTTATCAACAACTTAAAAAGACTAGACGTCCCCTGCCATCAGTCCAACATTGGGTTCCCTTGTGGCAAATTTAAAGAAATTAAACTGATTGACCAACACATGTCAATTTCTTCTCACCCAGCATGGACAAGAAAATCAGTGATGCAATTCTGGCACCCTAAAACGGGGTAAATCATTTGAAGATTTCCCGGAAGAAATCCTTTTGTCCTGAAGATGGCCATGACAATAATCTGCGAAAAGACCACAGAGATAGTGTTTAATTTACTATATGGCTGAAACATGTCGACTATCTCCTAAAAAGACCACTAATGATAGTAGTCTGATGAATTAACTTTGCTTAGTACAGTTCATCTAGTGACCTATTCCCCTGTTTTTTTTGTTTTTGATTTTTCGAATCTATGTTCCAGCTTTATATATTTTGGCTGCAATATTCATGTATTTATTCATTTAGTCTTTCTTTACCACTGTTCTTTTAACTATGTATTACCAATATTAAAATTAACTGTACTGTGTTCTTATTCTGTCATGATGTGTCCTTGTTACATTGTGATTACCATGTCATTTGTATGCTTTAACTATTTGTAAAAACCACTCCCATCTCTAGCATCTAGGCTGGTGTAGAGAGGAGTAATCAATTCTCCCTTTTGTTTAGACTATAATAACACTCCCGCTTTAGAATTGATCCCCCTACAACAAAAAACTAGGGAGTTTACCTCTTTTGTATAATACAGACATCACACATACACATTGCATGGGTGGGATGTACACATACATGCACATGGCGACCAATGCCTGATACAGTGTAAGAGCATCCCCATGTATGAGCCAAGTACCCCATGCATGTGACTCTGGATATCCGCAGCTGGCGTGGCTGATGAACCCTGTGCGTGACCACATACTCAGCACGGGACCGCCTGCAACCATGCCCATGGCTGGACCCATGTGTGCTCTGAGTGCACCTTTGGACTCCCCAAGGCACGATTCCAGTGCCCAGATCGCAATGGCGGAGCCCTAATTTACACCCATGACAAAGTTGGCAAAATTGCACCGATGCAACATAACATTTGCCTGAGGAGGAATGTGCCACTACCCCCCGACGCGGATATGCCCACCCAGAGGAAGATGCAGATGAACAGCATGAGGCAGGAGCCACAGCAGCTGCACCCAGGGATGACGTGAGGGAAGGGAGACTGTCTTGCAGGCACTAACAGACAATAATTTCTAGTAAAATACCCTGCCTCAAACTTCTTCCAGCACTGTGAATAAACTACTCGTGAGCACAATCAGCAATGTCCATGCCTGATTGATGTTGAACAAACTACCAACTCTTGTGAGTAACCTGACGGTGACTCCCAGCCATCTCTATTGGATTCAGTACCAAGGGGTGGACCAGTAAGGGAGGATCACCTGGATGGGGGTCCTTGGGGAGTGGGACACTGATGGGTGAGACGCAGTATACTCTTCTTTCGATACATTTTCCACATCCTACCACGTAGGATATTACAAAACATCCTTTTGCCACACAATCTTTTTTATTTATTTTTTATTTTAAGTTGTTTTAATCGAGAACACTTGATCTTTCAACAAATACAGTTACAAATATTGTTAAAAATTAATTACAATAATATGCAATATTCTTAAAAGGGAAGAAAAAAGAACAATATATGATACAGATAAAGTATGTTTAACAAATCAACTTATATCAAGACAACATAATTCTCTATTTAAATAGTGACAGATATAACATCCTACCTCATTCCAAAAAATAAAATGCGAAAATAAAATGTATATACTCATAATCTGCTCTGGATCAATGTCTTATCTCTTAATTTCAAGCTATATAAAAAATTCAGAATAGCATATCTTACTGATTGTCTATTAGTATGAAACAACAGGTCCCACAATCTATCGCTGGTGGTTATAACATGATCCATTAATAGAGGTTTAAGATACTTAATTCTTTGTATGAGTAGCGCCAGACAGTCTGAACACAGATGTTTCAGTGTTTCTGAAAAGACCTTACAGAAGCGACAAACACGCTCATGCTCAGATATTAATTTACGTTTATACAGGAGTGCATTAGTTGGCCAAAGATTCAATCGATAGCGCAGGAAATCATCACGAATGCGTGAACTAGGGAACATCATTAAATAACTTTGAATTGTACCATAACGTTTCAGATTAAAGGGAGTATTTATGAAGGTCTGATATTGGGTACACGCCAGACGTGTTTGTATCCAATCATACTCCCAGAATTGTATTTTTACTCTATTTGGATTGTGTAATAATAATGTTAATGAGATCCCTGTTTCATTAATGATTTTCAGCGCTTGAAGCCTCCAATTCAGAGGAAACACATCCATTGAATGTAGGAGATATGTCGCAATGATTTTGATTAAACCCGGTTTGTCTTCTGCCATAACACATTTCCTATAGAGTGAACAAATTTTCCATTTGCAAATGGCATACAGTGACACTAGACCCAATTCATGTCTCAGAATACACATGGGGTAAGAGGATGGTAATGGCAAGACTCGTTTCCAATAACTTCCCTCAATGGCGGTCCAATAAATATAGGATCTTTTCAAGGAGGTCTCAGTTCCATAGGTTATTACTGGAACAAACTTTTGCTTGTAATAAATAATTATTGGAACCAAAGAGAACTTGCAATACTTAGCTCTAATTAAACAGGCCTGCGATACAGCTGTTGTGACCTTTTGTTTTACACTTTGATCATCAGCATTGATATTCAAATTATTTGTTACCAAGGTGCCTAGGTATATATATGACGGTACAGTTTCCAAAGTTGTACATTGTAAGGGCCATTGATGATCAACGCATCGTTGTTTCCTAGTGCCGAATTGAATTACCTTGGTTTTCGTTATATTCACTGTTATACAATTTTCAATAGAATAGCGGTTCAGAGCATTCAATAGGGCACAGAGGCCATTTGCAGTTTTCGAGAGTAATACCATATCGTCTGCATATAGCAAGTGCTTGATTTGGATATCATTAATTTTTGGAGAGTCTGTAATTATTGAGTTAAATCTCAGCCTTACATCAGAGATAAAAAAAAATTAAATATCGCTGACGCCAAGAGGCAACCCTGTTTAAGGCCACGAACAGTCTCTATTGGTTCCGATAATAGACCTACGTTATTCAATATAATTTGTATAGAAGTGCCCATATGTAGTTGAATAATCCACTTCAGGATGAACCAGGGACAGCCTTTATCCATGAGTTTTTTATATATTAGCTCAAGGGGAATTGCGTCAAACGCCATGCGAAAGTCAACAAATGCCATGTATAATACCTGGCATCGTTGGCGAGCATGGTGAATGATGGAATTTAATGTGATGACATTAATGGCAGTTCCTAAGCCTGGTAAAAATCCTGTTTGAAATTGATCCTGTGAACCGCTCGAATCAAGCCAAAGATTGACTTGTTTCAAGACAAGGCGGGCAAAGATTTTGCCCGGACAGTCGAGAAGGGCGATAGGACGATAGGCTGCAGGATCAACCCTATCTCCCTTTTTAAAAATAGGGACAATGATTGAGCGCCTCCATGAGTTGGGAATTTCACCAACATTAAAGATGTGCTTGAAGATTTCGAGGAGAATAGATGACCATTCGTGGGGATGATCTTTAAGCATACTATTATGTACACCATCAGGGCCAATCGCTCTTGACCGGCTGAGATTTTTAATACAGTCTAGTATGTCTGCATGGTCTATTCTAAAGTCATAAGATGAATTTATGTTCCGGAATCCCCATGAAAGATCTGGAAAAGGGGAACGATATACGGATGTAAAGTGCTCACACCATTTTTCATTCGAGACTGCCGAAGTGAGTACAGCAGACTGCAGTCTATGGGTAGCAACATTGAGACAAGTCCAAATGCCACTAGTAGATTTGGTAAGCATCTGTCTCAACATATCCTCTCTGTCTTTTTGATATTGTAGGCACTTTTGACCTTTCAACCACTGTCTATATCTGGCTTTCAGGAGCCTTTTCAGAATTGGTCTGTTAAGGGCTGGCTCGTCTCTTGGGTTACGTATTGCTTCCCTTAGCAATATCTTTCTTTGCTGAAGTTCTGGATCATGACTATGTAAGTGCTTATGTCTGAAGCTAAAATCGGGCATTTTTGTTTGCTTGAAGATTTGCATCTTGGTGACATAGCACTTAGACTCATTCAGACGCGGGGCTCTATAGGAATCAATCAAGTCGTGTTTAAAGTGATTCAGTGTTGTTGAATTCCAGCATAGGCGAGTACCGCTATTATTCACCTTAAGAGAATGTAAGTGGTTGTTTTGATTTAACAGGTGTTGCACTGCTGGAAAATCAAGGTGCATAACGAGTTTGTTATGGTCACTCCGAGATGAAGGTATTACATTCATAGACTGCACCTGGGAAAAACATTTCTTATTTATATAGATATAATCTATGATTGCCTGCCGCGTGCCAGAGGACCAAGTTGCACGCGCAGGAACATCACCAGCCACAGTATTATTTACCATAACATATCCTCTTTCTTGCATAATGTTGCACCACATTTGTTCTTCGGGCCTATGCCTACAATTGACAGTTGGTAAAATATGTAGGTTTAGGTCACCGAAAATAATGGAGCACATGATGCTAGCGTCAGCAATTATTTTATCCAAATAGAGTGTCAAATACATGAAAAACATCTCATCTGTTAAATTCTGCCTGCTCCAATATATGTTGATAATAGCTAAACTCACCATACCCCGAGTTAATTTTACTGCTTGAAAATATGGGGATAAGGAGGGATATTGCACGACACTAAAGCCACTGTCATGCTTGACGGCTAGAAGCAAGCCGCCAGAGGGGCGCCCCATAGATTTTTTAACAGCAAAAGAAGAAATGATTGTATGCGAGGCACAAATTGGGGCAGTCATAAGCCATTTTTCTTGCAAGGCTATGATATCAAATTGATATAAGTCACTTGTAGCTGAATTTATAAAGTGATTGTAGCCTCTAGTATTCCAACACAGTAGAGTAACAATCTCTTTTCTAGAGGTTAGTTATGATTGACCCCCATACTCTTGATATCCCACGGCTAGAGAGGCCTGATAGGAACTTAAATTTCGAGAAGTGTCGTGCTGTTTTGACTGATACGTCAAGATTCGAGCCTTTTGTGTTTTATCCTTGGTTAAATTAATGTCTTGGGACAAGATGAATCCCAGGTCAAATAATGATATTCGCGCCTGCCATAGCATATTGAACACTAGACCTGAGCGAACATGTATCTTGACTTCTGACAAGTCATCTTGAGTAATAAACTCTATGAATTCAATATCAGTGGTGGATAGATCTTTTAAAGTCACAACATCAGTACAAATGTTCAGTATGCTTGTTCTATTAAGAACATATGTCGGAAAGGGTGCAGCACGACACTTTATATTCAATGAGAAAAATTGCGGTTTGCTAATCGGACACACATTTTGAGGATTAATAATTAACTTTTGCATATGTGTATCGCAAGGCATAGATTTATTCACTACAAAGTTCAGCTGTTCATTTAATCTTTTTGGGGTTTGATGAGACATATTTGTTTTAGATGGAACAGCTGAACAAGTTACATTATGATTTTGACTAGTGGACTTAAGTTCAGAAAAACAAGATTTGATCGAAGATTTAATATAATCTCTTAAATCTTGTTCTGAAGTTGAAATTTGGGAGGTAGGTTCTACATGCAAGTCATAAATTAATATAGAATTCAATGAAGAGTTTGCTTGCTTCTGTGAATGTTTTACTGAATCAGCTGTAATAGGCTACACATGTTCCACATGGTTTATAGTCAAAATGTCGAAAATAAAAATCGAATAGCAAAAAAATCGAAAAAAAATGTCGAATTCAAAAATGTCGAAATTACATACATATAATAGAAAAAGTCATTAATTCGAAAATAAAATGTCAGAAAAAAAATCGAAAAACCAATGTTAAAATAACAATGTAAAATGTCACAAATAGTAACAATTTTTATGGGGGGCCCCCCCAAACCCCTCCCTCCGAAACATCCCCCCCACCCCCCATGGATATACCTTTAATTATTTAAAAAAAAATGTTTAATTAAATATTAATTGCACTACCTTTTAATCAAATGTTTATAGTAGGTAAAAAAACGTCATATTTTTAAAAAAATGTTTCTATAGATATAACTAACTATATACCAATTCTACTCTTTAATACCATATTGATATATTATAACACTTTCCTTATATTAACATTAAATCGAAATAAATTCGATATTTTTGTTTTTCGACATTATTATTTTCGAATAAATATTTTCGACATTTTGAATTTCGAAAATATTGCATTCGAAAATATGACTGGACACCGTTCCACATGAGTATCAGTAGATATACATGGAGTTGTCAGCTGTGGGGCAATGGTAGGTTTTTCAATTTGGCTCATGTGTAGCCGCATAATTGAATTCATCATGCCTTGCGGTGGTTCTATACACAATGGAAGAGTTAATTGTGACGTCGAAGGAGAGTGTATAGTATAAGCATTAATCGAGGCTCTTATTTCTTCTGTTAATTGCGAAAGGATTGACTCAACATGTGTTTTAGAGTTTGGTAGAGAGGCAAATGACGTTGCAGGCACGGTCCCTATTGGGAGGTTTAAATTGGATTGCATAGCCATTCCAGGGCCGGACTCGGATGGAAACATGGACAGAGTCGAAATGGTAGGAATGACAACCTGCTTTGTTAAGTTTATAAGATCATCAAGTGGTTGATATGGTATTATCGCTGGAATCGATTTAATTGAGACTTCAGCGGTTGATGATACTAAAGGTGTTTCCAAGCGGGAAGGAATTTTGATACATTTTCTGGGAGTGTCTCTTGATTTTGGGCAAGATTTTGTTTTTTGCACAGTTTTTTTTCATTTTTTTCCACTCTTTCCTTGAACGTGGGAGTTTAGAAGAAAGAGTAGGCACAGATGGTGCAAATACTTCAAAAATGTTAACAGAATCTTTGGGAAACAATTTAGGGTCTAGGGTCAGTGTGGGTTCAATTACTGGCTGCATAGTATCATCAGTAATGAACTGATAGGAAGGAGGATGATAAGCATCAGTCAAACTTGATGATACAGTAGTATGATTTGTTTCGACCATTCGAATTTTCATAATTTGAGGACATCTAGTCTCCTGCACTGAATTAGCAGGTTCTGTAGTCATGAAATGGATAGAATTTTTGGGAGTAACGAGAATAGGGAGAATAGAGTCCTTGCTGAAATATTGTTCCATGAGCATAGATTGGTGAGTTACCTTATTATCCAATGCCTCATAACATTTTGCAATGGTTAATAATGCGGTATTCATCGCACTTAAAGTGTTATTCAGAGCTGGGGCCTCTGGAAATGAGAAGCGCTTATCCTGAGCTCTTTGAATAAAAAATTCTGATGTCTGATCAGCTTCTCGAAATGTTGTGCGACGTGGAGTGGGCGCTATAAAAGATGGCGATTCAATTACAATATCAGTGTGGGATTTATCGAGCATTGCTGATGCTACAGAGTTATGGTGAGTAGATTGCGGGGAGGAAGTGTTTTGGCAGGTATGATGGTGGTGTTATGTGAGAGATCTTCCTGTAATTGTATCAGGTCCCCCATATTTGAACATATGTATAACACATCAGACGTATACACGAAGAATGGGTAGACATATTCATGGAATCCAAGGTATCATCACCAACTTCACCCGTTATGCGGAGTTGCTCATGTGCTTGACGTAGCTGCACTTGGGCAGCTACCGAACACTCAGTAGGTTCCATGGAAATGCCTGGGGTTATTGTGCTCTGTGGAGTGCTATTGATATTTGTATCAGTGGCTGGATTAGCCAGTTCAACACAAGAGTAAGTTGAAGAGTTGCTTTATCCTGTGTGAACATCGGCTTGTAATTCGCCTGCAAGACAGACGGTTTCTAAGGTTGTATCGGTGACTTCTTCTATACAACGAGTATTCGCCAAGTTTTCGGGATTGGGGTGAATTGACGCCACTCCAGGAGGGCAGCAAAGAGCCTGTAGGCATGTGGACATATGAGGATCAGCCACCTTGCTAATAGATTCGGCCGCTGTAAGCGGTAACTCTTGTCCCTCACAGGTGACCATGGTTGAAGAGACTTCTGTGCCGTCGTCCATCAATGCCACTGCAGGCACGACAGTCAATGTCTTGCCTGTAGGGGCGGCATGCAATCGATGGCAACATACATCAGAAGTAAGGGACTTAGGCCCTCATTACGATACTGGCGCTAAACCATGGCGCTATTAGCACCATGGTTAGTGCCGGTATCGTAAGGTGTCCGCCATGGTGAAATGGGGAAATACCGCCCCATTCCAAGGTTGGCAGGGTGGTATTTCCCCATTTCCCCATGGCCCTTCCCCATTCCCATTTTTGCCCCAAAGAAGGTGCTAAGTATGGTACCGCAAATTCTAGACCAGCCGTTAAGGTCGGGTCCCGCAAAGGGACCTCGTAATTAGGCGCTAATGGGTTAACGGCGCCGCAGCCTTTTACGGCGCCGTTAACCCATTAGCGCCAGGGTCGTAATGAGGCCCTATGGCCCTCATTAGGACTCTGGTGCTAAACCATGGTGCTATTAGCACCATGGTCCATGCCGGAGTCCGCCATGGGGGAATGGGGAATTATCACCCCATTCCGAGGTTGGCGGGGCGGTAATTCCCCATGTCACCATGGCCCTTCCCCATTCCCATTTCTGCCCCATAGGGCTCAATGGGAATGGGGAAGGTGGCAATTACGGTACCGCAAATTGTGGTACCATAATTGCCATCAAGGTCCCTTTGCGGGTCCCTACTTTAACGACTGGTCTAGACCAGCCGTTAAGGTCGGGTCCCGCAAAGGGACCTCGTAATTAGGCGCTAAGTGGTTAACAGCGCCGCAGGATTTTACGGCGCCGTTAACCACTTAGCGCCTGGGAAGTAATGAGGCCCTTAGAGCATTGAAGCTTAGTACCAGTGAAAACGGCAAAGGGTAAAGTTGACTGTTTTAATGAAGACCCTGCTGCTGTACTAAGCTGACTCAAAATATTCCCTGGCATGCCGGTTTTCAAAGTGCCTCAATACGAGTCGGGCGGTACAGGTTTAACGGCACCGGTAAAGGTGCCGGTGCCGTCGACCCCGTACTACCCGATTACGAGTTCCCCTCGTGGGACCCGCTCTGCTTGTCTGGTTTTACTAGAGGTGCAGAGCAGGACCCGCGAGGGGAAGAGGGAGCAAACAACGGGCCAACTCGTAATGGCCCGTTGTTTGCTCCCTCTCCCATTCCCATTCAGCCCTATGGGGGCTGAAATGGGAATGGGGAAGGTCCGGGTCCTTGGAGGGAGGAATTACAGGGCCTTCCGAACTTGGAATGGCCCAGTAATTCCTCATTCTGAGGACCCGGACACGATTTCGGCGGCTGTATTTGCGAGTGACCATTGAGTTTACAGCAAACAAACAAATGGCACTTTAAATAGTACTCACACAGTGTAGATTAGGTTGTGCTTGTAAAAATAAAAGAGGGGTGTTGCCTTGCTCTGTGCTAATTCACTTGACAGTGTCCAGAAGGGATCAAAGAGGGAACACCTCCACAGTCTCCCGTCCGGTAATCGCGCCACCTGTGCCTAACAGCCGCACAACAGCCTGCGGCCTTGACCCCGATGGGCTTAACATCGCAAGGGTCGCTCGAGCGCGGTTAAATGGATGCCCAAAGTCAAGTGATCACACACGTGGGATGATCAGACTCCGCCTCCTCCAGGAAGCAGTTAAAGTCACGGCAAGAGTTTCGCTTTGCTCGCAGTGCCGGGTGATAAAAGCAGGCACAAGTAAAACAATGATCCACTTCTGAGGCAGTCTTTTGGTAAACAAATTAATACGCCACACGAGCTGCTCGAGCGCGGTTAAATGAATGCCCAAAGTCACGTGATCACACATGTGGGATGATCAGACTCTGCCTCCTCCAGGAAGCGGTTAAAGTCAAGGCAAGAACTTCGCTTAGCTCGCAGTACAGGGTGATAAAAGCTGGCTCAAGTAAAACAAATATCCACTACTTAGGCAGTATTTCGATAAACAAATTAATACGCCACACGGGCGGCTCGAGTGCGGTTAAATGGATGCCCAAAGTCACGTGATCACACACGTGGGATGATCAGACTCTGCCTCCTCCAGGAAGCGGTTAAAGTCACGGCAAGAGCTTCGCTTTGCTCGCAGTGCCGGGTGATAAAAGCAGGCTCAAGTAAAACAATGATCCACTTCTGAGGCAGTCTTTCAGTAAACAAATGAATACGCCACACGGGTGGCTCGAGCGTTGTTAAATGGACGCCCAAAGTCACGTGATCACACACGTGGGATGATCAGACTCCGCCTCCTCCAGGAAGCGGTTAAAGTCACGGCAAGAGCTTTGCTTTGCTCGCAGTGCCGGGTGATAAAAGCAGACTCAAGTAAAACAATGATCCACTTCTGAGGCAGTCTTTCAGTAAACAAATTATTGCCACACAAACACTTTCTCACAACACGGAAGACAACGGACAACAGACTAACACCAGAGCCGTTTACCTGACATGTCCCAATACAAGGGTCAGGCATAGACAGGCAATTGACCAGAATCACTCACAAACCTGATGGTCCTTTCCCTTCCCCAAAGGGATAAAAGGTGGAGCAGAAAAGCACAGGAAGTGCTAGGCAGACCACACAGTGTGAGGGTGTGAGAGCTAACTCGGCACAGCAGTTCAAGAGGAGTAGAAAGACGGTGCAGACCGAGGGGGTAACCAGGAGAGAAGGAACATTGCCCTTTTGGACTAAGGCCTGTGAAGCCTCTGCAAAAGGAATCATAAGTCCACAAGCAATAGCCAGCGTGTCTTGCAACAGATGTCAACGGTACGCAAGACCCTCCTCCACTGATTATGAAGCCGAGGAGAGATGCTTGTCTCAGTGGTACCAACCTTCACTCAAAGGAGAGAGAAAGCAAATCGTTTCATCACAGCCGGTGAGTCAAGGGGAGTATCGATAAGAAACCAAACTGTGTTAAATGAACAGTAGCCAACAGCTAATTTGAACTTTGAAAAGCACAAAGATACTATTGAAGCAAGAGGGGGAAAACCAGCAACAGAGGAGGCCAGCACCATGTGGGTGCTCACGCAGGAAACATGGGTAATTACCCGATGGTAGAGACTACCATAACCAGAAGGCCTTGGGAAAAGGAGAGAGGAGGTCAAAGTGGTCATACAGGGGTCTTGTAAAATCCTCTGTACCGTCGAAAGTCTTTAAGCGACAGATGATTGTGAAGCAAAGGGAAGTGAATCCCGCTTAGTGAAACTAGCACATGAACAGTGGGTTGACAAGGTTGGCAAGAGTGAACCCGGGTGAGGGATACTAACAATAAGGGTCAAAGTCTGGAGTCCCTAGGAATAATGTGTTGACTGGAGCGAACCCGACTGAGGGGCATCCAGAGTGAACTGTTTGTAAAAGTTGGCAAGAGTGAACCTGGCAGTGGGAAGCCAACAAAAAGGTGTGGAGCCTGAATAACTGTTTAAAAAGACATTAAGATTCTTAAACACAAGACGTATCGCAAGACAAGGAGAAGTGAATTGTCCCCCATGTCATTTGGGGTCCGAGCCCGGCCGAGGGAGATCCAGGGGTGAAAAGTCACCACCCAAGGTTCATTGAGAAAGAAACTGATTGATTTAGTGAATACAACCTCTGAGAGGTCTACGCCAAGATGAATGGGATCCAGGGGGTGAAAAGTATTTGTGGAACAGAACTTTAAGTTTGTTGAAAGCATCAGGCCCTCGAAGACAAGAGACATTTGTTAAAAGACTTAACCATCAAAGAACCTGAAAGATGGTCATATCCTGACTTATTATTTGTAAACACTTCTTTCTTTTTTGAAACCCGACCCCACACTCTTTCTGTAATTAGTTGTAAGGATGTGGCAATATATATATATTTTTTTAGTATAGGTCTTTTATTTTGATAAGACGCCACAAGGACTGCCTATTTTCATTTGATTGTCGACGCTTGCTCCCCTCTTAGATTTAGGATTAGCTTAGGTGTTTTGCCATCCTGCATTTATTGTTGAAATAAACACTCTTGAATCGTGATCACTTGTGACTGTCTTTATTGTTACCACCATGAGTTCATTACACTCCCCTGCACACTTCCCCCCCTCGCCCTGCCCACCACCAACTCCCCAACACAATATCCTCCTGCCCCCGCCCCACCAACTCCCCATCACAATATCCCCGTCCCCCACCAATTCCCCAGCACCCTAATCTCCTGTCCCTGCCCACCACCAACTTCCCAGCACACTATCCCCCGTTCCCCCACCCAACAACAAGTCCACGGCATGGCCACTCAGGCCAATTGTTGTCATGCCAATTACTATGGACGTGGCCTCTTCACCCGACCCCTAGCACCCAGTGATCTGGCTTGCAGCTGGCACAGGAACTGGCACCTAGGTGGGCTCTCCTGGGGTTCCCCTGTTGGCGTTGTTGAACGTGAAGGGATGGAGCTGGCCCCTGGAGCTGTTGGCGTTGAAGCTCATTGCTTTGCATGATGGTCCCTGCTAGAACAGAGATGCTTTCTGTCATTTCCCCCCACTCTTTGCCAAAATGCTGTCAGTTCAACAGTACTGCCGGCTGTGACTCCCTCTGGTCCTTGCATTGCCTCTCGCCATCCTGCGTGTTGCCCCCTGGATGCTATTGCATATAGCCTACAAATGCCCAGAGTAAGTGTGGCCAATGAACTCCATCTCCCTCTGTCTTTGTTCCATGTCCCCCAGCCTCTGCATCAGCATGTCGATTGTAACCGTAGGTTATGGTGGTGAGGGGATGTGCTATCTGCATGGGCTGTCATCAGGGGAGCCAGGTGAGGTTGTGTCAATGTTTGGGTCTGGCGTATGCATGCGCCGGTGGCGTGGTGGTCTTACTGGGGTCTGTGCACATTGCTGCCGATGTGGTGAGCTCTCAGGTGTGGTCTAGGGCTGCTGGCAGAGACTGTGTCCAGGGGTTGGTGGCACTGCCACATGATTTGCCTCAGGGTTGCTGTCTCCCTGTGTCTCCAAGGTCACTGGACTGGGTGGCCTGTCCTTCGTGGCAGTGTCCACAGCTAAATAGGTGTGTGTGGCTGGCATTGGCGTGCTTCTGGTGGGCTGGGCGGGGGGTGTGGGCCTGCTCCTGCTGCAGTGTGGAGTGACTTGCTGTGACTTCCGCCTTTGTGTGGGGTGTCTGCCCCTTTGCGGGTGGTGGTGGTGTCTGTGTGCTGGGACGTCACACTCACAGATGGGACAGCCACCTCTTTCTCTTCAGATGCCTCTGCCGTTGCTTGTGTGCCTATAGGGGACATAGGAGATGGCGTGATGGAGACGGGTGCAGCTATGGGAGGTGTCACATAGGGTGTTTGCATTTGGCCTGTGTGTGGGGATGGTGAATGATTAGACCTCTGAACACGTATCCAAAGTTTAAAACACCCTGTTAGGGAATGAGACCAAGAGATAGTTTTGCAAGGATAACAATGTTTTATATAAAGTAATGCTAAAAATTAAATGGCAGCACATTAAAAATGCCAAACGCATCATTAATGATGACCTTCTGTACAGTGACTATTCACATATCTGGATGGTGTGGGCATATATCGATGCCTGCTACATAGTGGATGCCAGGTGTTAATTGGTTGCCTCTTCCCAGTTGATCATGGTACACGTGGGTAAGCTGGCTCATCTTCGCGGTGAAGGTCAGGCCACATAATAGAAATATTCTATCTAATCTAAACGGTAATGGCCCAAAATGTCGCCCTCACAATTGCGACAGCTAAAATGGCAGACTTTTTATTTTTTTTTAAACACCCCCTTTACTCCACATACATGTGGTGTAAAGGGGTTTGAATTGTTTTTAAAAAAAAAAAGAAAATCAGCATTTTCGGCCGTTGCAATTGTGTGTGGTCGCAGTGATCACATAGATCAATGTTATGTTATGTTAACAGTATTTATTAGAGTGCACGTACGCCCAAGGGCATCATGGCGCTGGAGACATGAGGAATTATTTCTGAATTGCTGTTTCTAAAAGAGCATTGTCTTCAGTTTCCGATGGAAAACAAAGTGGTCTTGGATCTCCCGCAAGGAAAGAGGAAGGTCATTCCATGCATTGGCAGCTGCCACGGAGAAGGCACGTCCCCCTTTACTGGCTATCCTGAAACGAGTCACTGCCACCCGCAGAGTAGCTTCTGATCGGAGAGAGCGAGTGGGCGTGTAGTGGACTAACTTGGTTTGCAGGAATTCCGCTCCCACACCCGAAAAGGCCCGGTGTACTATGCACATAGACTTGAACATAATCTGGTGAGTGACAGGAAGCCAATGCAGTTGCCTCTTTCAACTTGCTTGCGAACAATACGGACAGACATACCGTTCTTAGGACACCTCCATTTTGTTTATTTACGCACATTTGAGGACACCACATGTGTTCTTAGAACAGTTTCAACTTGGTTGTGAACAATACGGACGGCATAGCGTCCTCAAGACACCCCTATTTTGTTTATTTGCATTTCAGGACACCGCGTTTGTTCTTAGAACAGTTTCAACTTGCATGCAAATATTACAGAGAGGTATAGTGTTCTAAGGACACCCCTATTTCGTTTATTTACAAACATTATAGGGCACATGATGTGTTCTTAGAACAGTTTCAACCTGCCTACAAACAAAACGGACAGGCATACCATTCTCAGGACACCCCCATTTTGTTTATTTACAAAAATTTCAGGACACCGCGAGTGTTCTTAGAACAGTTTCAACCTGCTAGCGCACAGTACGGACAGGTATAGTGTTCTTCAGGACACCTCCATTTTCGTTTATTCACGGACATTCCGGACAACCGCGCTGTCCGCGGACACCTAAATTGCTTTTAAAAAAAAAACATGAAATGAATTAGAACACAATATAAAAATGTAACTTTATTTAACATGTATGATTAATTTATGACAGAGAAGGTGAGGCAGAAACTCAAACAAAAATAGGAGAATTAGGGGTTTTAACAGGATTTATATAAGGTGAAGAAGGGATGAAAGTCTCATCAAAACGTTTTGGTTCATGGAGAGGGTTTGGGGATAATTAAATGGGATATGGTGAGGGGGGACAGGTACATGTGGGACAATGCTACGTGGTCTTTTGTTTAAAATGATCTTCCACAAAGTTTTTTAAATTATTAAAATTAGCCAACAGTAGATCCATTTGTTCTTGTATGCTGTGAAGAGTATTATCCATAACATCTTTTTCTGTAGTACTTTCTATTTTGGTATGCTCTGTACAAAAAAAGATATATGTTAAATTTATATAGAATAATAATAATTAAATGGTATATATTGTAAAGTGTGTACCATTAGATTCACTATCTTCTGACATTGCCTCATGTGGGAAATGCTCCTCTAGCCACTCCAGAGTACTAGACATTTCTGTGAGAAAAAAAAAAACATAATATCATTTTTTTTAATCTAATACAGAAGGTTTATAAATATATGAGTAAAGTATGTTGTAAGTGGTCTGTAGATCTGCTGTTGTTCTTGGTTGTGGAGTGTCTGTGAGGTAATTATGTTGGAAGCCTATCTTTCTTCTTTTGGTATATTCCATTTTAGAACATATTGTATTTAAATGATTGGTTAGTGTGTTACATATATGGGTTACACTTCTTATGTATTACTACATTTACAGGCCGATTCATGGAATAATTAGCGCGGCGCAAGTGGGCAAAAACGTGCGAATCGCAGTGGAATAGCGAAAATCGCACGAAAAGCAGCGCACGTCGATTCATGGAAGTCCGTGTGCGAGAAAACCAGCGGATGTGCGATAAAAAGTGCGCCGTGCACGTTGGCGCACAGGCCATCTAACAGCGTGCGCCAGGTCACAGCGAAAATCGCACAGGCCACAGCGAAATTCGCACATAGCGCGGCGCACGCAACAAAAGTAGACGGAACACGGGCGTAACACTCGGAATGGGGAACAACTTGCAAAAACGTGGGCGTCACGGGGGAAGTACAGGGCACAAGTGCGCAGAACGCCCACACGCTCGCCTACAACACGTATTCATGGAATAGAATAGGGCAAAAAAGCGCACGCTCAAACCAGCGCACAGGCACAAACACGACCGCCACAAGAAAGCAGGCGGTAGCGTCTCTGCGGCTGTAAGAAATGTGCGCCAAAAGGTGCGCCAACAAATAGCACCCATATACTGCCATGATGAATGTCCTATACTGTGGCCCTCCAGGACAAATGACGTGCAAAGGGGTACCCACAAACACGGACACGCTGACAAAAAATACGTGTGCGTGTATACCGGGGTGCGCGGGAAGTCTCACACGCGATTTGGCCAGGTACGTGGATTTCAGGGGTGCGCGGGAAGGTCCACACGCGATTCCATCAGGGTAGGTGTATTCCAGGGGTGCGCGGGAAGTTCCACACGCCATTCCATCAGGGTACGTGTATTTCAGGGGTGCGCGGGAAGTCCCACACGCGATTACAGCAGGGTACGTGTATTTCAGGGGTGCGCGGGAAGTTCCACACGCGAATAGGCTGGGCGCGTGTATTTCAGGGGTGCGCGGGAAGTTCCACACGCTAATAGCCTGGGCGCGTGTATTTCAGGGGTGCGCGGGAAGTTCCACACGCGATTACAGCAGGGTACGTGTATTTCAGGGGTGCGCAGGAATTTCCACACGCGAATAGCCTGTGCGCGTGTATTTCAGGGGTGCGCGGGAAGTCCCACACGCGATAACAGCAGGGTACGTGTATTTCAGGGGTGCGCGGGAAGTTCCACACGCGAATAGCCTGGGCGCGTGTATTTCAGGGGTGCACGGGAAGTTCCACATGCGAATAGCCTGGGCGCGTGTATTTCAGGGGTGCGTGGGAAGTTCCACATGCGATTACAGCAGGGTACGTGTATTTCAGGGGTGCGCGGGAATTTCTACACGCGAATAGCCTGGGCGCGTGTATTTCAGGGGTGCGCGGGAAGTCCCACACGCGATTACAGCAGGGTACGTGTATTTCAGGGGTGCGCGGGAATTTCCACACGCGAATAGCCTGGGCGCGTGTATTTCAGGGGTGCGCGGGAATTATCACATGCGATTTGGCTTGGTACGTGTATTACAGGGGTGCGTGGGAAGTCACACACGCGATTAGGCTGGGTGGGTCCTCACAGGTGTTCCCTGTACACCCTCCACGGCCCCTGCAGGCAGCCCACAAAACAGGGGACTACCCTGCACACCTGCTTATGTCTCCCACCACCCCCACCCCCCCAGTCACCAGGGGCAGCCTCCACCAGGCCCCACCATGTCTCCCACCACCCCCACCCCCCTGCCACCAGGGGCACCCTCCACCAGGCCCCCACTCATGTCTCCCACCACCCCCACCCCCCAGCAGTGCAGGGGCACCCTCCACCAGGCCCCCACCCATGTCTCCCACCACCCCACCCCCCCGCCACCAGGGACACCCTCCACCAGGCCCCCACTCATGTCTCCCACCACCCCCACCCCCCCAGCCACCAGGGGCACCCTCCACCAGGCCCCCACTCATGTCTCCCACCACCCCCACCACCCCAGTCACCAGGGGCAGCCTCCACCAGGCCCCCACTCATGTCTCCCACCACCCCCAACCCCCAGCAGTGCAGGGACACCCTCCACCAGGCCCCCACCATGTCTCCCACCCCCCTGCCACCAGGGGCACCCTCCACCAGGCCCCCACTCATGTCTCCCACCACCCCCACCCCCCAGCAGTGCAGGGGCACCCTCCACCAGGCCCCCACCCATGTCTCCCACCACCCCCACCCCCCAGCATCCAGGGGCACCCTCCACCAGGCCCCCACCCATGTCCCCTATCACCCCCACCCCCCAGCAGTGCAGGGGCACCCTCCACCAGGCCCCCACTCATGTCTCCCACCACCCCCACCCCCCCAGTCACCAGGGGCACCCTCCACCAGGCCCCCACTCATGTCTCCCACCACTCCCACCCCCCCCAGTCACCAGGGGCAGCCTCCACCAGGCCCCCACTCATGTCTCCCACCACCCCCACCCCCCCGCCACCAGGGGCACCCTCCACCAGGCCCCCACTCATGTCTCCCACCACCCCCACCCCCCAGCATCCAGGGGCACCCTCCACCAGGCCCCCAGTCATGTCTCCCACCACCCCCACCCCCCCAGTCACCAGGGGCAGCCTCCACCAGGCCCCCACTCATGTCTCCCACCACCCCCACCCCCCCGCCACCAGGGGCACCCTCCACCAGGCCCCCACTCATGTCTCCCACCACCCCCCAGTCACCAGGGGCAGCCTCCACCAGGCCCCCGCTCATGTCTCCCACCACCCCCAACCCCCAGCAGTGCAGAAGCACCCTCCACCAGGCCCCCACCCATGTCTCCCACCACCCCCAACCCCCAGCAGTGCAGGGGTACCCTCCACCAGGCCCCCACTCATGTCTCCCACCACCCCCACCCCCCCAGTAACCAGGGGCAGCCTCCACCAGGCCCCCACTCATGTCTCCCACCACCCCCACCCCCCGCCACCAGGGGCACCCTCCACCAGGCCCCCAGTCATGTCTCCTACCACCCCCACCCCCCCAGTCACCAGGGGCAGCCTCCACCAGGCCCCCACTCATGTCTCCCACCACCCCCACCCCCCCAGTCACCAGGGGCACCCTCCACCAGGCCCCCACCCATGTCTCCCACCACCCCCAAACCCCAGCAGTGCAGGGGCAGCCTCCACCAGGCCCCCACTCATGTCTCCCATTACCCCCACCCCCCCAGTCACCAGGGGCAGCCTCCACCAGGCCCCCACTCATGTCTCCCACCACCCCCACCCCCCACCATCCAGGGGCACCCTCCACCAGTCCCCCACTCATGTCTCCCACCACCCCCACCCCCCCAGTAACCAGGGGCAGCCTCCACCAGGCCCCCACTCATGTCTCCCACCACCCCCTCCCCCCCACCCCCCGCCACCAGGGGCACCCTCCACCAGGCCCCCACTCATGTCTCCCACCACCCCCACCTCCCCAGTCACCAGGGGCACCCTCCACCAGGCCCCCACCCATGTCTCCCACCACCTCCAACCCCCAGAAGTGCAGGGGCAGCCTCCACCAGGCCCCCACTCATGTCTCCCACCACCCCCACCCCCCCAGTCACCAGGGGCAGCCTCCACCAGGCCCCCACTCATGTCTCCCACCACCCCCACCCCCCAGCATCCAGGGGCACCCTCCACCAGGCCCCCACCCATGTCTCCTACCACCCCCACCCCCCAGCATCCAGGGGCACCCTCCACCAGGCCCCCAGTCATGTCTCCCACCACCCCCACCCCCCAGTCACCAGGGGCAGCCTCCACCAGGCCCCCACTCATGTCTCCCACCACCCCCACCCCCCCGCCACCAGGGGCACCCTCCACCAGGCCCCCACTCATGTCTCCCACCACCCCCACCCCCCCAGTCACCAGGGGCAGCCTCCACCAGGCCCCCACTCATGTCTCCCACCACCCCCACCCCCCACCATCCAGGGGCACCCTCCACCAGGCACCCACACATGTCCCCCTGCCCCCAGGTCCTGACGATACTCAATCATGGCAGTAATGGGCAGCATACCCAGCACAAACACCCAGGCAAGGATTGCATCCACCCACATAGTGAATGCAATTACATGATACAACCCCAATGGCAAGTATGTAAATGAACACATGTCCGTCACACACACATACACAATGGGTGCAAGTGAATGTCAAAACCCATATCATGACATGTATGAAACCAATGAGAAAATACCACAAGTGAAAGTAAAAAAAAATTGTATTAAAGATGTGAAATAAGTAAACAAATCAAACACACAACAATGGGGATAACAAAATAAAAGGTCCATGTCCGAGACCAAATGTAAAAAAATATAAAAAATTAGGAATCCAAAAACAAATGTAGTCCAAAGCAAAATCATGTGGAAGGAAAATAATGAAAAACCATTTCCTCATGGTGAACACAATAATCAATAAAAGAAATGTCCATTCAAAAAGCAAACTATATACACGAAAATTCAAGGGTCCATGAGCCCAACACCATAAATGAAACCTACTACTACCTAATGAAAAAATATATACAAAAAAGTGACCATTGTCCGAGCGGTCCAAATAAATAAAAATGAATAAAGGAAACCTAACACTAACTAACTAAATAACTATATACAAAGGCAGCGGGCAAGTCCTGCGGCTCACTCGGTGATGTTGCTGGCCAGGGCATCATCGAACTCCATGTCGATGTCCTGGAGGCGGGACTCTGTCCTGGCCCCGAGGTCTCGCAGGGATAACCCCATGTCCAGCTCAAACTCCCTGCGAGCTTCCTCGAGGCACTCAGCCCGCCTCAACGCCCGACGCATGGAGAACTCCGCCCTGACCATGGTGAGCCGCTCCTCTTCCGCCCGCTGCCGCTCCGCACCTATCCGCTGGACCAACTGCTCCCACACGGAAGACACCACCATCCCAAGGTTGCCCTGCCCTCCGGCTGATGCCTGCCCCTCTGATCTTGATGGCCCCGAGCCATGATGCCTCCCACGTCGAGCCCGCTGCTGCCTCCGACGCCACTGCCTCTGCCAGCACGACGGCATCCAGGCTGATGGAAACCACCGACGCCGTCGTGCACGTGCCCTGCCTGATGATGCTGTCACATCTTCCATCTGCTGGGGTCCAGTTGCTGTGTTGTCCACCCCTGCTGGACCTCCGACTCCCAACTGTGGCAGGGATGGGATCCCCACCGAGCTGGCTGCATTGGTCGGGGCAGGTCCACAGGGGGCCCTGGTGGCATCTGGGCTGGAAGACGGCAAGGAGAACGACTGGTGTATAGCCTGCACAGAGGAGGAGAGGGCCGCCACATTGGCCAACACATGCAGGAAACCCCCGAACATGGCCGATCCCAATTGGGCCACGTCGGCCCGGTGCACTTCGTGATGACGTGCGTGCTCCTCCCGGGAAGCACGCACGGCATCACGAATCACAGCCGTGCGCATCGCGACCCCAATCAGGACCTTCTCCGCACGGCCAGGGGTTCCCACGTCCGCAGGTGGAGGGGAGTCAGGTGACATGGACATCCCCTCTACCTGTGGACGGGCCTGGGACGGGGCATCCCTGCTGGTGCATGGTGGTGCACTCACAGGGTCAGGGACAGCGACGTGCACAGGCCCCTCCACGGTGACCTGTGCTGCCTCCTGCCCCTGGCCCTGGACTGCACCACTTGCACCAGCAGGGATGCCCCCACCAGGCCCCATGTGTGCCCCAGTGGCGGCCTCCTCCTCCTCTGTGCAAACCACCAACCTGGATGGCTCCTCACCGTCTCCCACCGTAGCAGGCCCCTGTGGGGGCTCACCCACCCCTTCCGCTGCAGCCGTGGGGGCATCCCCGCCGCCTTGCTCCACAGCGCTGTCTCCGCCCTCTTCTTCACTAGCCGCTGCGTAGAGGGAGACAAAGAACACAAGCATCAGGGTACTGTACAATGGTCCCCTAGACAGGAAGCAATAGCAGATGACCACCACTGTCAAAGTACACTTCCATCATGTCCCTCCACAACACATGGGTCAGTCCAGGCAAAACACACACAGTAACAGGCATGCTGCATGCCATGGACATTTCCATGCATGTCCAATGGACTCTTGAAACATTCAATGATATGGAACTCACATGCATCATGGCTCATGCATTTCACAGGCACACACTTCACCTCAGTCACATCCATCTGGCCCCAAACACAACAAACACAGCGGATACAAGGGCAATTTGGCTGCTTCACTGAATCTGTGCATTGTCACACACATGTGTCATGCATCCATGGCATGCACAAGTCACAGACACGCAAGTCTGCCACACAGACATGGCTACCACATATGTACCTGGCATCGGCACCCATCCCTCACCCCCACCCATGTCCCGGTACAGAGACTGGCATGCTCTCATGTTCAAAATCTGCATAGGGGTCCCCATGCGGCATTTGAACACATGCAACAACCATGTGGGTCACACATCACTGGTTGCACATGCATTACCATGATGTCCATGCACACATACATGCATACATGGCCTATGGCACACATACAGGCAAGTATCATAGACCCAGCAGACAGCAACATGCCCTGTGTCACACAGTAATGCTTGGACACTTACCGCTCAACTCCAGACGGGCCTCCCTCTCAAGGATCTGGGCATGGAGCGCTGGGCGTACGCGTTCCAGGACCCTCATCTGGATGGAACTCATGCGGCCCCGGCCCCCCTCCACGAGGCGCCGGGCCTTCACAAGGGTCCTGGACCTCAAGTCCTCCCAGCGCTTCTTGATCTTCTGGACGTTGCGGGTTGCCACCCCCTCCGCGTTGATGGCAACCACACAGTCGGCCCAGATCCTCTCCCGTCCATCCTTGCTGGCGCGGGACGATCCAAAGAGGGCATCATACTGCCCCAGGACATGCTCCACCAGGACACCAACTTCGGTGGCAGTGAAGCTGGTGCCCCTCTGCCCCTCTGGCCTGGGGTTGCCACTGGTGCCAGATGTGGAAGTGCCCAACATGGCAACCCCAGAGGCAGGTGTGGGTGGGCAACTGGGTCCTGGGGCTGGGCTGTGGAGCGATGTAATCCCAGTCGGGAGTCTTCAGTTCCAGCAGGGGTGGACACAGCAACTGGACCCCTGCAGATGGCTGATGTGCAGGCACCAAATGGCAGGGCACGGTGGCAGCAGGCAGGCAGCAGCAGATGGCACGTGGGAGGCTGCTCGGGGCACGGGGGGCAGTAACTCGTCCTTCTGGGCAGGAGCGTGGTCTTCCGTGTGTTTTCGCGTGGCCAGCTTGATACGGAGTGATTTGGCACGTGAAAATTCGGCACGTCAGCGTGAAATCCGAGGAAAGGCCCTTAGCGCGTAAGCGCGTATGCACGCATACGCGATTCTATTGGTCCAGAGTCCCTCAGCGCGTAAGCGCGTATGTGACGTGACCCGCACGGGTGTTCCCCACCCAGCACGTGATGACGGAGCACACGTGTAAATACTGCACGTCAGAGTGTCATCGCGTGTAATTGGACAAAAGTGCGCGTACACGCGATTGGCCTATGTACGTGTATTTCAGGGGTGCGCGGGCACTTACACACGCAAGTACGTCAGCGCACCTGTATCCCGTTGTGCGTGTGAATTTCCACACGCTATTGAACTGGGAACTGGATTCCAGGGGTGCGCGGGTCACACGCTCGCCTAGAACACGCGCAAAGCATGAATTTGCGCACTTTAACAATAACAAGCCAGACGCCAGGATGAACATACCGTTCCTAGCAGCAGTGGCAGTGGGCTACCAAAGGAGGAGGAGGAGGAGGATAGTCAGGGCCAGAATATTCACACCCAGAACCAGCCTTTTCGGGATGCCTGATGACCAGGTGTATGGAAGGTACAGGTTTCCACCACACATAATACTGGACCTGGTGAGTGAGTGGGAGGATGACCTCACATCACCCACCCTGTGCTCCCAAGCACTCAGCCCCTGGAGAAGGTCCTCAATGTACTGCACTTCTTAGCCACTGGATCATTTCAGCGGACAAGTGCCATAGTGGGTGGGGTGTCACAGGCCACCCAGTCACGCTGCCTACACCAGGTCTTGAACATCATCACTGCACGCCCATCAGTCCGCAGGCACATATACCTGCCCAGAACACCTGCAGAAAGGCATGCTGCCGCCCTGGATTTTTACGGTGTGGCACGATTCCCCAAAGTGCTAGGTGCCATCGACTGCACCCATGTGGCTCTACGTCCCCCCAGGGCATCTGAGCACATCTATAGGAACCGCAAGCACTGGCATTCCATCAACGTGCAGGTAGTATGTTATGCCAAGGGAATCATCACCTCAGTATATGCCAACTATCCCGGCTCCACCCACGACAGCTTCATTTACCGAATGTCCACCCTATGCCGGGACCTAGATGCTGGGCGGCATGGTGATACATGGCTGCTTGGTGAGTATGTATGCCACTGCACATGCATGCATGTTGGATACTGAGCAAGGTCACAACCCCACCAATGATACCAATCACCACCTCCACAGGGGACAGTGCCTACCCTCTCAGCCCCCACATGATGACGCCAATTCGGAACCCCACCACGCCACCCGAGGTAAGATATAACACAGCCCACATTACAACCCGGGGCATAGTGGAGCGCACATTCGGAGTGCTAAAGTCACGCTTTCGCTCCCTTGACCGTTCTGGTGGGCAGCTGTTATACGCTCCCCCAGTAGTGTGCAGGATCATAGTGGCAGCATGTGTCCTGCACAACGTTGCAACACGCCGGGGCCTGGCCGTGGACATGGTGGTGGCCCCACATCCCCAACCACATGCACAGCCGCTGTGCATGGGAGGGGAAAGGGCACGTGGGGGGGCAGCCCGTACACAGCTAGTGGCTAATTACTTCACATAGAAATCACACCCCTGTGGAGTGCACACTGCCCTGGCACATTCCATCTGACAATTAATGATGACTCAACCTGACACTGATCCTGAATGTCTGGAGAATGAACCGTGAATACCATATCAGCCTGAGATTGTTCACCTGGAAGTGTCACAATGTGTGCATCCCTACCCACACAGACACCACCAATGCAGTTTTGTGGAGTTACACATTCAAGCAGCTAAAAAGAATACCCACTTGAAAATGCAACAAGAGGACAGTGCCATGTCAGCCAACCCAACCCCAGCACCGCCACACGACACACCGTGCCATGTCATGCTATTTGCAGGTAAACAAAGTAATCCCCACAACATGACACTAGTATCACTATGTACAGTGTCCCTATTAGAAACCTGCAACACCTGAAATGCTCACAGCAATGCCGGACCAACAACATACTTGAGCACGTACTACCATTAACATGACATCACAAATTTTACATATTAGTAGTCTCACCACCTGGAAATGCCTGCACTCCCACCACCACCAACTGTGCAGTGTTGGCGCCATGTAGAGTTGTAGGTGCACTGCTGCCAACATGGACCCCATCTCCAGACTAGAGGTCCTTGTGTAGACATGAGGAAGGGACCTGCAAATTGGGAGGTAGACACAGAAGATGAGTTACACATCAATGCAACATGCAGTGTACAACACAACAGCAATATGCACTAGGAATGTATACACAGTATTGACTACAGACTGCCCACACAGCTCATGGGAGTCCAACGTCACTGTGTAATTCACTGTCACTTGGGCACACCCTTTGCAAGCCCATGGAAACGGGAAGCAGGAGGGGTGTGTGTGACTCAAACCCAAGCATCTGAACCAAATACATTACAAGCCTGCATGTGCCCAGCCACAATGCAGCGTATGCCCACAGGAACCACGGAAGCCAACAAATCGTCCCAAAAAAATAGGGAATAAAATAAATAACAATAAAAATAAGAAACAATCAAAAATGGCCATTGATGGGCCCGGGGGGGTTGGGGAGGCCACCCAGGAGGTCCGAGGACAGGATGCACACCAGAACCCACCTGCATGGATCCTGGGAAAATAAAACACCTCCATGGGCTCATGGCCCACACGGCTACCCTGTTGTGGGAGTATCACTACTGTCGCTATTATCACCCTGTGCAGCTGCATCCGGAGGTGGTTGCACTATGGGAGGCAGCCCACGCAAGGCCCTAGTCTGCTCCTCCATGGCTGCAAGCATGCGGGTGTGGTAGGTCTGGTTCTGGAGGATGAGTGTGCGGAGGTCCCCATGCAACAACTCACGGGATGCCCGGACCTCCGCCCTCGTTGCCTGCATCTCAGCTGAGAGCGTACGGGTGAGACGCTCCAGCTGCTATTCTGTCCTTTGGTGTGTTGAAGCCTCAAGCTCAACAAGAGTCGTCCTGAGGTGAAGGAGCTCCTGCCTCAGGGCTTCCCTGTGGCCCTGGGACTCAATGGAGATGGCCTCCTGCAGAGTCGCCAGTGCCGCCCGCCTGTCCCTGTTGGACCCCAACATGTCCTCCCTGTGTGACTGGCAGATGGAGTCGGTTGCCTGCTCTAGTCGCTCCATCAGCCTTTCTGGGGGGACAATGGAAGTGGCCACCCTATCCATGGCCTGAGCCATCATCTCGGATGATGCAGCCTGTTGGGTTGCCATACCGTAAATGGATTGCTCCCATGCGGTATTGCCAGGTGGCGTACGGCCACCACGTCGGCGGGCACCACACTTGTCTGGGGCAAGGCGAACTGCGCCTTGCTGTGCCGGCACTGCCTGAGGCTGCAGGACTGCATTCCCCCTCTGATCTGCTGGCCCAGGAACAGGATCAGATGTCGCGGAGTGTGACCCTGCATCCGTAACCACCAAAGGCGTAGCTGCCAACACTGACATCCCCATGGAGGGTTCTGACCCTGGTGCAGGTGGGTGAGACAGAACAGAATCCCTCCCTGGAACACTCACCTGCGACGGCACGTAGGTCTCATCCGAATCAACACCTGAGTACAGCTCGGGGGAGGTGCAGCCAGAGACACCCCTTGAGAGCACGACCTGCAGCACTTGTGGGTTCTCCCCCACCACCACACCACGTCCCTCACTGGTGGTTGGTCGGCCCTCGGACCCCTCCTGGGTCTGCACCATCTCCACAACCCCAGCAGTATCAGGTGCGTCTTCCCCTGCAAAGACATGAAAACAAAGAAATGGAAACAGGCATTAGCACCATGGCACACAATGAGGGCTGAGAAGCAAGAGAACCAGTACTTGATTGACACATGTCCCACATGACTAAAACCCTCCCATGCATGCACCCTCACTGCGTATGAAGTGCAGGCAAATGGCACACACTGATGACACCAAGATGGAAAATGAACACATTTTCTGCATGCTGCCTGGCAGTGGCATCACACATTGGCCTGTGATTGCCAGGTGAAACACACATGCCATCACACAGATGGCATGTGCCATTGCTATTGAGTGAAGATGGAGAGGAGGGCAGCACCTATTCATTCAGTCCAGTTCCCGCATGTAATTGCTTTTCTAATTCTAACAGGTCAGATTTTTCACCTGGAGCTGCCAGTCTGAAATGGTCCAATTGCACAGGGACATGTGTGTACAAATGATATCCAGGTAACAAAGTCACTCCACTTCACCATAGCCATGTCAGATATGTGACTAGTGGACAGCGACATGGCTAGTAAAAGTGGGGGAATGCAAACAATCTGACTGAATGAACAGTGAAAAATAAGCAACTATGTTGTGGCAAGGTGACACTTCAAGGGCAACTGGCGTGCAGTTGGGCTAGATGTCTACTGTTGGCAGAAGGGATACTGCTATGGCCAAATGCAGCTGCGCAGGAAGTATTGCATGAAGCACATGGCTGACCCATACGACTCAGGCGCACACACTCTCACCTGGCACACAAACAGAAGCCTTCACACACACACCATGCACATGGATGACACACACATGCATGTGCACTCACCGGACAATGCCTCGTAATCAGCCAGATCTCCCACGCCTTGGATCTGTTCCTCCGTGACGTAGGTCCCAGCGACTGACTCATGTGGAGTGAGTTCCATGTCTACTACTGGAGACCCACCTCCAGTCACTAGAGTTGCGGCATGACTTGAGGCCAGCTTACTCTTTGCCCTGCGCTTTAGGTCATTCCAGCGCTTATAGCAATCATTGGCTGTGCGCCTCACGATTCCAAGGGCACTTACGATGTCCGCAACGGTCTGCCAGTGTGCCTGGCGTTGTGCAGGTGTGGTCTTGGATCCTGCAACAATGACCATCTCGTTGTCATGTCCGGACACATACTCGACAAGTGCATTCAGTTCGTCATCCGTGAAGCTGGGCTTCCTGGACGGGCCGGACTGTGTAGCCGTGTCTGGGGCATCAGCCTGTGCCGGACGAGCACTCTTCCTCTTCCGCTTGGAAGGTGGTGGTGATCCTGAGTGTCCTGCGCCGCTCTGGACACTAGGGGCAGGAGCCCTGGTGGACTCTGTATCAGGAGTGTGGGATTGCACACTCAGCATGGGAGTTGGTGCAGGCATTGGCTCTAGTGTGATGGTGTCAGGGGGAATGTCAGCAGCATGGACTAGGACCGACACTGTCCTGGCTGGGTGTGTGAGGGCTGGGGTGGATGGAGCCGCAGCTGCCCCTGCAGCCTCTCCGCCCTGCCTCCTTGGTGCAGCAGATGACCTTGCTGCCCCAGATCCACGTGGCATGATGGCATCAACGTGCACCAGCGCACGTGTCGTAGCCCTGCTGACCTGGAAGTCAGCCATGGAGTCAGCCAGGTCTGGTGCCACAATGGGCTGGTCCAACAAGGGCTGAGCATGGATGGTGTCAGCCACATCAGCCTCTACGGGAGGGGGGGAGGGGGGATGGGATTATGGGTGCCCGTGACTGGTCCTCCACACATGGGGGGACAGGCTCACCCTGCAAGTTACGACCACGTCCCCTACCGGATCCACCACGGCCACCACTTGTGGCTCTTCCACCTTTGCCACCCTTACGGAATCCTCGCCTCCCAGCCATGGCACTGATGTTAATGTGCGTATGGGAGTGGATGTAGACTATTGTCCTGGGCAATTGGGGGTCAAAGGGGTTGGGTACCAGATGGTAATTGTACCCTAGTGCTCTAGCAAGGCTGAATGTAACCCCTGGGGAAAGATGACGGGTCACGCAACGCACAGGAGGCCCAAAAAAGGGAGATGACGTGCACGCAACCCCTCCTAGACCACGTGTGCAGAAAGAAAAACCTGCACTACGCTGTGGCACCCAGTAACACAAGAATGAACGTATGCGTGTCACACGCAGCCTAGAATGACCTCTGAAGGGGTAGGCTACACACGGGGCAAGCACAGATGTTAGATACGTGCGTGACTCACCGTCTGCCTGGTAAACGAGCGTGTAAAAGGAGCACGTTTGGTTGGCAACACCCCCGCCAAAAGAAGATTTGTACGCTGTCTGAGGAGACAGGACAACAGTAGAAGGGAACACTGTTTGAGGGAACAGGCCCAGGTAAACCAGTAAAAGAGAAAAAAGAGAAAAAGCTGTCAGAGGTAACAGGGAATACGAACTTGAAACGCCGTGAAGTAAATCGCGTGTGAAACGACAAGAAGTACAGAATTCACCCACTCGCTCTCCACGAAAAGCACGTACAAGGAAAACGTGTTCTACACGTACCTTTTATACAGGCCCACACGTCCAGCGTCACTTACGCGGCGTGTACGCGCTAGGGCCATTTCCACCAATTACATGCTTTGTCACTTCTGCGTGTAGGGCCATTTCCACCAATCACACGCGATTACACTCTGACGTGCAGTCTTTCCACGTGTGCTCTGTCATCACGTGCTGTGTGGGATACACCTGTGCGGGTCACGTCACAGACGCGCTTACGCGCTGAGGGCCTTTCCTCAGTTTTCACGCTGACGTGCAGGATTTTCACGTGCCAAATCACTCCGTACCAAGCTGGCCACGCGTACGCACACGGAATACCACGCTCCTGCCCGGAAGGCCGAACTACTGCCTCCCAGAGCCCCGAGCACGCTCCCACCTGCTGCTGCCTGACTGCCTGCTGCCCCTGCACTGCTGGGGGGTGGGGGTGGTGGGTGACATGGGTTGGGGCCTGCTGGCAGGTGCCCCACAGTGCGTGGGGGTGGTGGGAGACATGGGTGGGGGCCTGGTGGAGGATGCCCCTGCACTGCTGGGGGGTGGGGGTGGTGGGAGACATGAGTCGGGCATGAGTGGGGGCCTGGTGGAGGGTGCCCCTGGTGGCTGGGGGGTGGGGGTGGTGGGAGACATGAGTGGGGGCCTGGTGGAGGCTGCCCCTGCACTGCTGGGGGGTGGGGGTGGTGGGTGACATGGGTGGGGGTCTGCTGGCAGGTGCCCCACAGTGCTTGGGGGTGGGGGTGGTGGGAGACATGGGTGGGGGCCTGGTGGAGACTGCCCCTGGTGGCTGGGGGGTGGGGGTGGTGGGAGACATGAGTGGGGGCCTGGTGGAGGCTGCCCCTGCACTGCTGGGGGGTGGGGGTGGTGGGAGACATGGGTGGGGGCCTGGTGGAGGATGCCCCTGCACTGCTGGGGGGTGGGGGTGGTGGGTGACATGGGTGGGGGCCTGCTGGCAGGTGCCCCACAGTGCTTGGGGGTGGGGGTGGTGGGAGACATGGGTGGGGGCCTGGTGGAGGCTGCCCCTGGTGGCTGGGGGGTGGGGGTGGTGGGAGACATGAGTGGGGGCCTGGTGGAGGCTGCCCCTGCACTGCTGGGGGGTGGGGGTGGTGGGTGACATGGATGGGGGCCTGCTGGCAGGTGCCCCACAGTGCTTGGGGGTGGGGGTGGTGGGAGACATGGGTGGGGGCCTGGTGGAGGCTGCCCCTGGTGGTTGGGGGGTGGGGGTGGTGGGAGACATGAGTGGGGGCCTGGTGGAGGCTGCCCCTGCACTGCTGGGGGGTGGGGGTGGTGGGAGACATGGGTGGGGGCCTGGTGGAGGCTGCCCCTGCACTGCTGGGGGGTGGGGGTGGTGGGTGACATGGGTGGGGGCCTGCTGGCAGGTGCCCCACAGTGCTTGGGGGTGGGGGTGGTGGTAGACATGGGTGGGGACCTGGTGGAGGCTGCCCCTGGGGGGTGGGGGTGGTGGGAGACATGAGTGGGGGCCTGGTGGAGGCTGCCCCTGCACTACTGGGGGGTGGGGTGGTGGGAGACATGGGTGGGGGCCTGGTGGAGGATGCCCCTGCACTGCTGGGGGGTGGGGGTGGTGGGAGACATGGGTGGGGGCCTGCTGGAGGCTGCCCCTGCACTGCTGGGGGGTGGGGGTGGTGGGAGACATGGGTGGGGGCCTGGTGGAGGCTGCCCCTGCACTGCTGGGGGGTGGGGGTGCAGGGGGACATGAGCAGGTGTGCAGGGTAGTCCCCTGTTTTGTGGGCTGCCTGCAGGGGCCGTGGAGGGTGTACAGGGAACACCTGTGAGGACCCACCCAGCCTAATCGCGTGTGATATTTCCCACGCACCCCTGTAATACACGTACCAAGCCAAATCGCGTGTGAGAATTCCCGCGCACCCCTGAAATACACGTACCCTGCTGAAATCGCGTGTAAAACTTCCCGCGCACCTCTGAAATGCATGCGCCCAGGCTATTCGCTTGTGGAACTTCCCGCGCACCCCTGAAATACACGCGCCCAGGCTATTCGCAAGTGGAACTTCCCGCGCACCCCTGAAATACACGTAGCACGCTGGGAGACATGAGTGGGGGCCTGGTGGAGGGTGCCCCTGGTGGCGGGGGGGTGGGGGTGATAGGGGACATGAGTGGGGGCCTGGTGGAGGATGCCCCTGCACTGCTGGGGGGTGGGGGTGGTGGGTGACATGGGTGGGGGCCTGGTGGAGGCTGCCCCTGCACTGCTGGGGGGTGGGGGTGGTAGGAGACATGGGTGGGGGCCTGGTGGTGGGTGCCCCTGGTGGCTGGGGGTTGGGGTGGTGGATGACATGGGTGGGGGCCTGCTGGCAGGTGCCCCACAGTGCTGGGGGGTGGGGGTGGTGGGAGACATGAGTCGGGCATGAGTGGGGGCCTGGTGGAGGCTGCCCCTGGTGGCTGGGGGGTGGGGGTGGTGGGAGACATGAGTGGGGGCCTGGTGGAGGCTGCCCCTGGTGGCTGGGGGGTGGGGGTGGTGGGAGACATGAATGGGGGCCTGGTGGAGGCTGCCCCTGGTGGCTGGGGGGTGGGGGTGGTGGGAGACATGAGTGGGGGCCTGGTGGAGGCTACCCCTGCACTGCTGGGGGGTGGGGGTGGTGGGTGACATGGGTGGGGGCCTGCTGGCAGGTGCCCCACAGTGCTGGGGGGTGGGGGTGGTGGGAGACATGGGTGGGGGCCTGGTGGAGGCTGCCCCTGGTGGCTGGGGGGTGGGGGTGGTGGGAGACATGGGTGGGGGTCTGGTGGAGGATGCCCCTGCACTGCTGGGGGGTGGGGGTGGTAGGAGACATGGGTGGGGGCCTGGTGGTGGGTGCCCCTGGTGGCTGGGGGGTGGGGGTGCAGGGGGACATGAGCAGGTGTGCAGGGTAGTCCCCTGTTTTGTGGGCTGCCTGCAGGGGCCGTGGAGGGTGTACAGGGAACACCTGTGAGGACCCACCCAGCCTAATCGCGTGTGATAATTCCCACGCACTCCTGTAATACACGTACCCAGCAAAATGGCATGTGATAATTCCCACGCACCCCTGTATTACACGTGCCCTGGCTAATCGCATGTAAGACTTCCCGCGTACCCCTGTAATACACGTTCCCTGGACAATCGCGTGTTGAACTTCCCGCGTACCCCTGTAATACACGTTCCCTGGACTATCGCGTGTTGAACTTCCCGCGTACCCCTGTAATACACGTACCCTGGCTAATCGCGTGTAAAACTTCCCGCGTACTCCTGATATGAAGGTTGCCCGCTTTGCGTTCCTTGTTTGGCAGCCCTGTAAACTGGTCCAGGGTTAGCGCAGCCCTTTGCGATGATTTAGCGATGTTGATGGCTTTTCCTTGCGCGAGGGCGTTCTTGGGGGCGTTACTGGTGCTGCTGCAGGGTCGCTGCGATTCTCTGCACCACGGCTGGTTTGGGAGCATGGAATCCATGAATACGCTGTGCGCAGAAATCAGTTTTAGCGCACATGCCTGGCGCACACAATCGCACGCGGACACTCTGCGCCAGCCGCTTGCGACACTTTTCTGCGAAATTCTATGAATTACCCTGTTAATGTGTATGTGTGCTGGTTTGTGAATTTGTAAAATGTTAATATGTTATGATATAACAATTAAATATACCTCCCAGATTTTTTGGGTAGTGGTGTTAGTCTTAGCAGTGCACGGTGGTGGTGCGAGTTATGGTTGCTTAGCGTCCCTTTAACAAAGTTTTTTCACTGAATTCCATAGGTTTTTAGTAGCGCAACTTAACAATAACGTCCCTTTAACACATTTTTTTCACTGAATATATATATATATATATATATATATATATATATATATATATTTTTTTTTTTTCTTTTTTTGTGGTAATTTTTCAGGAAAAAATTACAATGGCAGTTCAGAATTGGGAAAAGAAAAGAAAAAACAAAACATTAACCGCATTTAAAAAATCAATCGCAAGAGTAAAATATTCATGAGGGGCAGACATGCATGCAGCTGGCCGGAGTCTTGTCTGATTTTTGTCACATGTCATGTTATGTTGTGTGTCTAATTGTTATATAATGGCTGTTCATTTGGTTCACTTTATGGCATAACTATCTGTGTGCACTGTAAAAACATTGAAAATAATATAAAATTATATTTTCAAGCTAAATCTGGAAAATTGGCATTCAGCCAAGGTTTTGAAAATGCCAAAAAATAACAATAATGTACATGACATGATGCTATGACTTAAGACACACAAATTCGTGGTGATTTCATCTCAAAAGAGTCAATCAGTTCTGAGATAAGTGTAAAATCTGTTGCACTTGTAAGCCATCACAAACAATTCAAACCAGCAACTATGGAGTTAAATTTGTGATTTCCTCATAGTAGACAAGATATCTGATGAAATATGCTAAGAACGATAGATTTTTGCAGTAAAATGGCTGAGTTATAGTGATTTATACAATTATTATTCTCGTCATTAAGCGTGCTGAGCAAAAGGAATGCACTGTGTAGAAATGCTTTTTAACTGTGAAGGGTAGAAAGTCTACTTAAAATGATAAACTGTGAGCCTTTCAGGTGTGCAAGATAATTGGTTTTTAGGCAAGAAATGATTGAATGATTTTTAAAGCACAAAAAAAACAGAGCCTGGTAAAATGTTTCCTGAGGTTGTATTTGCGTTTAAATTTAAAAGGATGTCGTGTTTAAGTAAAATCAGATGTTTTTGTTGGAATGTTTTGTTTGGGGTTTGCATGCCGTGGTTTAAAATATAGTGGGTTTTTATATTTTTAGCATACATTTGTGAGATGATAAAAACATTAATGTATTTCATGTAGCATAAAAAATCAAATCAGAGCAGCTGTACGAAAGCACGCAATTGAGAATCAATGTTTAAGCAGGATGTGACTAATGTACTATAAGAGAAAAGAAAATGCTTTCATTATGGCCCACGAGAGCAAATGTGGTTATTTATCAAGGCAGGAATGTGCGTTGGCAGTTCTTTGAGATAAGCACTGCCAAGCTTAGCGATCGCTCAGTGTTGAAAGAAAAACAAAAATGATTGTGTCTTGCAAGACTGTATTTATCGCACCCAAGCGAGTACAGTAAAAAACAGGCTCTATTTCATTTGGAAACAATGTGTGAAATACAGATCGCAGATGCGAAGAATCATTCTGAGTATTGTTGCGAATTATGGAATAAGATGCCCACACTTGGAAATTGGAAAAATTCATAAGTGTAGTTGCAGCTTACCCATGTAATAACCCAGCGGTAAGGGGATACTTATTAAGGAGGACAGCAGCAGAATATTTCAGTGGGATGGCTGGTAAACGCAGGGCTCGGATCTGGTTGGGTCATTACATTATGACTTGTGGTGGTCATGTTGTAGCAGGGCGGTAACACTACATACATTATTACTATGTGGTAAGAAGACACGCTAACAGACAATGTAATTGTTAGGCTATTTCAGTGATTTGTAAAATGCTCAAGTGAGTGTGGTTTATATGTTGCAGTTATTATACAGCGCATTACATGCAAATGAATTTGTTGAACAGGGGGCAATTAAGTGAGTGTACATGTAGGCTCAGAAATATGCAAACACAGAATACACAGAGACACCTGGGAATAAAAGGTGTCAACCTAAAAATGAGGACTATTTTGCAAAACAAGAAAATTAATGTGTTTTCACGGTAGGACAGCCCCAAGGGTTGTCGGGATGTGCCTAAAACAGTTAACTGACACTAGGGTTTTGGAATGCAACGAGAAATATGACAAGAAAAAACATTTTTTGGTCTGATGATAAGACAGTGAGAGTGTATATGCATGTAGAAAAGGAGGCTTTTTGGATTATAGGTGTGGCATTGGTTTAGCAGTCTTTTGAGGAAGATGTGTCTGCTGTGGTGTGATTTTAATAGGCACCTTTCAATGGTAGTTATTTAAACGTGTAGGCGCACATTAGCCCAGGGGCATTTATTTATTTTATTTTTTTTGGCGCAAGTACAGAGGATGCAATGGTGCTGGTGCAGGAATACATTGGACAAGAGAAGAATTAGCACATGGATGGCATTATTGGAGCAAGCCTAGCTATTTATCATGAGGAGATCAGGAAGGGGCTTGATTGCATATTAATGCTTTCAGCCTGTTGAGGAAAGCAATGAAAGATTCTTTTATTTTTTAGTGCTGGTGGGCGGGCATTGTATTCAGCCGGTACTTCAGAGGGAGGTGGGAGGGGAGGCTTGTCCACCATATTTCTTACAATCCGAGGCTGGGGGCTCTGGAAGGTACTCAGTGGGTGCTGGCATAAGGGAAGGGTGAGGGGTTGCAATTGTAGCATCACATCATTCACGAGGCCCAGGGCTTCACATCTCAGCCTGGCCAGAGGGGGAGGGAGATGGGGGCTGTGCACGCGCTGGTACATGAGAGGGGAGAAAAGGCCCGCAGCATGTTGGGCTTTACATTATTTATGTTGAGGGGGCACGCATAGAGCATACAGTCAAACAAGGTAGAAATAGGTTAGTGTGTGCATTAGCACATTAAAAAGGTGTGCAACATTCTGCTTACAATATGAAGTACATGATTCCATACTCGGAGGTTACTCGTATGCTACAAAAGACACTCTATTATGCAGTCGGCACACATCATATTAAACCATTCATATTGTGATACTTAATGGAATACAATTGAAATAGTACATCTTTAGAAAATCATCAAGTATATATAGATATCATACATTGGGCCTCATTACGATAAGTGCGGAATGGGTTTAACGGAGCTGGTAATGGTGCCGACGCCGTTAAACCCACTCTGCACTATTATGAGGTCCCCTCGCGGGACCCGCTCTGGACGTCTGGTTTTTCCAGATGTCCACAGCGGGCCCCGCGAGGGGATCAGGGAGCTAACAATGGGCCTGTTCATAATGGGCCCGTTGTTAGCTCCCTCCCCATTCCCATTGAGCCCTATGAGGGCTCGAATGGGAATAGGGAAGGACCGGGCCTGGGTTCCCTGAAGGAGGAAATACCGGCCCTCCATGCTCAGAATGGCCCGGTATTTCCCCATTCAGGGAACCCCGGGGAACCCAGATACGATTTAGTCGAAAGTCATAATGAGGCCCATTGTTTGGGGTATTCTGTAACAAACAATAATTCTTGCTTGGTAATGTAAGGTTTAAACATACACTTCATGGTTCTGTGTGTAATCTGGGATGAGTGAGGGTCATCTTATTTCGATATACATATATACATACAATCAATCCCGTGGCATACACCAACAGGAGTGAATTTATAGTCCCTTCAGAGCGATTATCTGCATGGGTGAAAGTGGGTGGCACCCGGGATATGTATTTGTATCTGGAACTTCAAACGGGGAACAGGGTTGGGGGGGTTATCCTCAGCATATGTCGTAAATGTGGGGTCTGTGAGGGGACAGGACAAGTTTTATGGCGTTAGCTTGTTTTTCTCAAACCCCAGCTTCAGCCCAGTCATCTGCAGGTCAATGATAGATTGCGGAAGGAGAAAGATACAGGGCCTCATTACACGGTAGGCGGTAGGGATTTACCGGCACCGGTAAAATACCGGTACCGGTAAATCCCTGCCGCCTTACTACGAGGTCCCTTAGCGGGTGGAGTTTTAACGCCTGCTTTTTGCAGGCGTTAAATACCAACCCGCTAAGGGACCTCGGAGCTAATTACGGCACCGCAAAATTGCGGTGCCGTAATTAGCGCCTTCCCCATTCCCATAGAGCCCTATGGGGCAGAAATGGGAATGGGGAAGGGCAATGGCGGAAGGGGGATTTACCGCCCCTCCAACCTTGGGATGGGGCGGTAAATCCCCTTTCCGCCAAGGCGGTGCCGGTATTTTACCGGCATGAGCCATGGCGCTAATAGCGCCATGGCTCACCGCCTACCGTGTAATGAGGCCCACAGTGTTTGTCATGTAACTTGTTCGCACCTAGTCTCCCGTGAGAACAGGCCTGCAGCATGGACGCTGAGGGGAGGAGGGCGAGGGAAGCACCGGGCTCGCTGTGCGCGGTATGAAGCGGATAGCTTCAGCCCTGCAGACTGCTTGTGTTAGTGAGGCCTAAGTTTGTTATGTTCAAAATGGAGTCTGAGTCTGTCACAAAATGAAGTCTGGTATCATACTACTGGATGTACATTACAGCCCCATGTGTCAACCCGCAACCATCCCGCATCCCTGGCCTTAGGCGCATGGACGGCCGCTGGACGAGTCATATACTGTATGTTGGTGGGATTGGAGGGGAGGGGGCCTTGAAGACCGTTCCTTCCATACATCAGCGTAGAGCAACTGTTTTGAGGTAGTGTGGTGTATCTCTGCCTGGGCACCTGGTGTGGTGCCCTGTGGTACCCTACGGACATCAGAGAGGTGTATCTAATATCTTAGCCCCTTCACCTTCATTGCAAGAGGGGTGGAAACACCACTTCATAGGACCAATGAAACATAGGGTTGTTCCTTTTTTGAACAAAACCTCTGACATAGACCCACTCCCCAGGCAACAATGGTTGTGTAGGGGTGGTGTCTGTCAGTGGGGTAGTTGTAGTCTCTCTTTCCTCCATGTAGGGCATCACCATTTGTTTATTGATGTATCTGATTGCACGTGTGAGTTGGGTTAGGTACTGTTTGAATTTGTCTCCCAGAATTGTTGCTGCCCTATGGACATCTGATGCTTTCCTGACTGGTGATAGGGGTGTTTGCATTTGCCGGTCAGTCAGTATTTCATGGGGGGACAGGTGGTGGTCCTTATTTGGGTGTGTGTGCAAATTAAAGAGAGCCAAGTGCAGGCAATACACCCAATTGTTCTTTAAGGTGTTGCATAATTTGGAGAGTCTGCTTTTAAGGAGGCCATGTATTCTCTCCACCACTCTATTTGCTTGTGGGTGGTAAATGGAGCACATGCAATGTTTGATCCCTAACAGGGTAGTTATTTCTTTGAATAGGTCATTGAAAAAATGCATCCCATTATCTGACCCTAGGACTTCACACACTCCCCAGTGGGGGAATACCTCCCTGACCAGGAATTTTGCGGCACACTTGGCATCTGGGTGGGCACATGAGCCAACCACAACTGACCGGAAAAATTGACACACCACCACAATTAGGTATTGTGCCCCATTGCATCTTTCTCCCATGCCTGCGTAGTCAATGTGCAACTCACGGAATGGGCCAACAGGGTGGGGCAATGTTGTGCATTAGACCACCATGGATGCTAGGTGCTCCTGTAAATTAGGGACAAACTAATCCTCTTGAATGTCTGCCGCAAAGTGCTGTTTGGAGCTATGAGATCGGAAATCCAATTGCTCTAAGGCTGTAGGCAATAATTCCACTGGCATTACTACTTTCTGTGCACCCACGTTTGAGCCACATGTCGTTGTCCTCTAGAGGTGATCTATGCTGTAATTCAATAATGTGTGCAATGGGGAGGGCTGTGTATGCATCTGTGTCTTGTCTTGTGATTGCTGTAGTCATGACATATTCTGTTGATGGCTGCACTGGAAGATATGCTGCAGCTTTTGCTGCTGTGTCGGCAACAGCATTCCCTAATGATATTTTGTCTGTGTTCTGATGTGCTATGCATTTTACAACCACCACCACAGAAGGCTCTGTGAGGGCGGAAATCAAAGTGTTAAGCACGGCTGCATGCTGTACTGGTGAGCCATCGGCTCTACGGAACCTCCTTCTTCTCCAGCGCGACAGACCTGCATGTACTGTGGTGGTGACATAAGCAGAGTCTGAGTAGATGATAACATAACACCCCTTTGAGGCCTGCAATGCTTCTATGAGGTTACCAGCTCAGCTGTTTGTACAGAATAATGCCTTGGTAATCTTCTCAGGTTACATGTCTTAATATCAAAAATCTTATAGCTAAACACATATTGGGCCTCATTATGAGTCCAGTGGTAACCGAGGTGGTAAAACCGCCTGGTTACCGCTGGACTCGTATTACCATTCCGCCTCTGTGATTCCCGGAATTACGGGGCATTACAACCCCAGTTTCCCGGGAATCACGGAGGCGGAATGGTGTTAATCCCCATTCCCATTGAGTCCTATGGGACTCAATGGGAATGGGGATCATGGAAACACCGGCAGCATCTCGTGATGCTGCCGGTGTTTCCTCGTCCGCCTGCAGGCGGGCGGTGTTAAACCCGCCAGGTTAACCTGGTGGGAACATCACCTCCCGCCTGCAGGAGTCGGGATCAGGCGGTCCGGAAACAACGGTGGCGGCGGGTTTACCGCCACCGTTATTTCCGGACCGCCTGATTTGTAATGAGGCCCATTGAGTATTTTATAACGAAAACTGTATGCATTTTTTGGGGGATCCCCGGTGCCCCCCAAATCCCTGTTTACCACCCTTAAAACCCCACCCCAAACATTTCCCCCAAAAAATGAACCCTTCACCCCATCTAAAAAATACATTCGATATATAGGTTTCTGTTATAAAATCCTCAATATATGTGTGTTTCTCTGTATACATTTTCGATATAAAGACTGGATACCATCTGCTCATGACCAGTGTTTCATATTCTCCCTCTTCTAGGCACACCCCTGCTGCCCCAAAATACTTTTCTCCTGTTTCCTAGTTGATTGATGCTGACCGATCAACGAAGAACACTTATCCTGCTTCTAGGGGGCTATCTTTAGCTTTGGGGATATCATCGCCCTCCCCCTTGTATCATGCACAATCGTGCTTCTGCAAGTCCTCATCCGTGCATGGCTGAGAAAGAAAAGTGCTGGCATTCACTGTTTTGCACCGTACTACGTGGATATGGGGGCTGGGCAGTATTATCTCATATGTTGATGCTCTCTGTGTAGTGAGAGTGGATTTGGGGTGGTCCAGTATTGCAAAAAGTGAGTGCTCGATTTACAACGTTACCGAGCACCCCAAGACAATGGTGGAACTTTTCTTAATGGCAAAGGCTGCAGCAGCAGTGCTTGTTCGCAGGCAAATTGTCCCTGCATGACAGAATAGAGCGTGCCACTGTAATACTTTAGAGGTTTGTGGCGCATTGTACTTTTCTGCGTGAGTACTGCTGTCATGAGTGTGCAGTTTGAGTGGGAGACAATTTACATTTCCTGTGTCTAATCAGGGGTGGCAAGGACAGGAGCTGTTGAAATCACCTCTTTTAAGTCATTAAAACTGGATAACATTTCTGCTGTCCATTCGATTTTGATTCCAATTTTTTATGCTGCCTTGAGGCCTTGTTAGAGTGGTCTGGTATATGCTGCATAGTCTAAGATCCATAATCTGCAATAGTAGCATAACCCTAGGAATTTATGCATATCTTTCACTCTGAGTGGCTTGGGAGTGGCACGCACCATAGCTGCCCTGTCAGGAATTATCTGCTTATATATGCATGTATATGCTGCATAGTCTAAGATCCATAATCTGCAATAGTAGCATAACCCTAGGAATGTATGCATATCTTTCACTCTGAGTGGCTTGGGAGTGGCATGCACCATAGCTGCCCTGTCAGGAATTATCTGCTTACCATCCTTGGAGATGAGTTGCAGTAAGTAAAGGACTTCTAGTAAACAGTACTGGGGCTTTATCTTTATCTTTATCCACTTTTCCAGCATTTCTTACGCGAACCAAACAGACTCATCTGCATTTGGGCGCTGATGTTAACTATGCAAAATAAGTGTTTGCTGTCGCTGCAAACCAGTAGGTCATCTATGTATTGAATTAATGTGCTCAGTAATTAGATGTTCTTTAGGTCCTCATGCAGTATCCTGTTGAAAATACTTGGGCTCTCACAGCACCCCTGGGCTAAGCATATGTGCTCATATAGCTTTTCACCCTGGGTGAATGCAGTAAGGTACTGTAAATCTGGATGGAGGGGCACTTAGAAAAACACAATTTTTCAAATCAACCACCGTGAAATGGGTAGCTTCTTTGGGAATGCTACACAAAATGGACGCCAGGTTGGGAACAAGTGGACATTATTTCTGTACTGTGTAATTAAGGTGTCTTAAATCCTGAATCATCCTCCAACTGCCCTCCTTGTTTTTTTAATGGGGTATATAGCCGTATTGCATCGTGAGGTTGACAGCACTATGATCCCTTGGTGTAATGAAGCCTGTAGTGTTTCCTGAATCCCCTCCTCTGCCTCCATGGACAATGGGTACTGTTTTACTCGTGGGAGTATTGCTCTTGGTTTTAGTGCAATTCTCAAAGGGGTTACCTCTTGTAACATGCCTACATCATATGGGTTGGTTGTCCATAAGAGCGTGGGGACATATTGCAAATCTGTCTCACTGAATGGGGGTGGTCCACTGACAATGGCCAAGAGGGGGCTCTGCACTTTCCTGTATTGTACCATTATGCCACAGGGTATACACATTTTGAGGATCATTTCTCCCATCTTTATTAGCATCCTCAAAAAGGTCCTCATGTGTCACTTCTCGTAAGGGTATATTAGGATCGATGCACAGTACAGTGCGCCATTTGCACCCGTGCGGGTCAGTGACTAGCACCATACTACCTTTAGCTGACACAAGCAGTCCCTCCAAATGTAATGACAAGATTGTACTTGCAATCACTTCGGGGAGTACCAAAGTTAAAAAAATGAAGTGGGTACTATTTTCTGGTGATCTGGGGGACAGCTTGGGCAAGTACTTTGATGCCATATACAAACATGTCTGGGTTCATGGGGATGCCCCTCACTACCATCTCATTGGCCACAGAATTTATTACTAGCATCGCTCGGAGGGAGCACATGCCAGGTGTGGCGCAGACGATCCTCCTGTCAGTGGATAATATTGTCATGTTTAATTTTCTAAGCAGATCCCTACCAAGCAGGTTGACAGGAGAGCTCTCAGAATATAGGAGGGGTCCTGGTACAACCTTCCCTCCCACCTTGATGTCTAAATCTTTTGTGTAGGGAAGCTTTAGAACAGCTCCAGAGAATGCCTGTGTGTCGAGAGTTGTTCCTGATAGCGGGAATTTACCTTCGCTAATGCACGCCTTCTCCGCTCCTGAGTCCACCATGAATATAAATTGTTTATTCCCTAACTCTGCCCCCACCAGTGGTTCCTCTTCTGCCATTGACAGGACGGGACATGCAAGTGCTCTCTGTGGGCTGTCCTAGTCTGGGTATGTGCCAGTCCTGGGAACAAGAAAGGATTTCCCCCTACCACTGTGGCCCCCTGATACGGGGCCGCTGCTCAGTTTGGCACCGTTGCAAAGGGGTGTCTGCTTTCCATGGCTTGTTGGATGGGGTGGGGCTGGTGTGGCTGTACGGTCTGTTGCTGGTGGGGTGGGTGCTAAGGGCAGGGGATTTGGGGAGGCTGTTGTGTATATGCCTGGTGAATCTCAAACAGGATTAAGGACTTGCCCTGAACAGGCCTTTGGGGCTACCTGGGTGAGGGTACCGATAGGTTTATTGATTGTAGTTATAATTCCCTCTCTGCCTGCTGCGACATACTCTACAAAAGTGTTGCCACCTCCCACATGACCAGCACTGTCCTGGTCCACCACCCCTTGGTCCTTGTCCACCAAATTCCCCCTCTTTGCCCTCGGCACCCACCTCATCCTCACTGTTTCCCCCCCTTGCCACTGGGCCCCGGAAATTGCTGGTTTCCTCCGCCCTGTACTTGTCTGTTGTCTGCCCAGACTGCTGCCATCCTCGCTTATGATGAAATGGAGGTGCACCCTTCCTTTTTGTCTGTTCTGGGGGGTGGCACTGTCGAAACCACTGCTACCTTCAGTAGTTTATTTTGAACTAGTTTACATTCCTCTGCCTGCCTCCTCTGGACACTTCCTTTCTTTCGCTCTTTGATCCTCCTTCAATGGTGTACTATGATACTTTGAATCTTGGGCCATCCCTTTGCTTCCACCCCAGCTATCTTATCAATTGCCTTCTGCACTTCCTTTGGTAACCCTCTTTTCACAATGAAATAAAATAAGGATATTGATTCATCCCAGACGCTGCCCGTGTCTGCTCTCCACATCTCTTGAACCCTAAGAATGTATTGCACAGCGTCTTCCTCATCCCCCATTGTGCATTTCATTATTGATTGTAAGTCTGCGGTATCGGGGAACGTTCATCACAGTGCATTCCACACTCGCACTCTGATCTTATTGAATGATGCTCCATCCTGGGTACCCAACTTTAATCCACACTGTCTCCGCCTGATCTCCCACTACTGCTACTAGCAAGCTCTTAATGTCCCTTATGGTGAGGGGTACCCCCGCCGTGTTATTCTTGAATGCAAATATCCGTTTCCCAATCCCCGCTGTGAGTTGTGAGAGGGCCTTAAGGAGATTATTTTGTCCATTTATGCCAAAGGGACATATTGAGGTCAGCCTGCAGACGGGCGGTGTTAAACCCGCCAGGTTAACCTGGTGGGAACATCACCTCCCGCCTGCAGGAGTCAGGATCAGGCGGTCCGGAAACAACGGTGGCGGCGGGTTTACCGCCACCATTATTTCCGGAGTGCCTGTTTTGTAATGAGGCCCATTGAGTATTTTATAACGAAAACTGTATGCATTTTTTGGGGGATCCCCGGTGCCCCCCAAATCCCTGTTTACCACCCTTAAAACCCCACCCCATACATTTCCCCCAAAAAATTAACCCTTCACCCCATCAAAAAATACATGCGATATATAGGTTTCTGTTATAAAATCCTCAATATATGTGTGTTTCTCTGTATACATTTTCGATATAAAGACTGGATACCACCTGCTCATGACCAGTGTTTCATATTCTCCCTCTTCTAGGCACACCCCTGCTGCCCCAAAATGCTTTTCTCCTGTTTCCTAGTTGATTGATGCTGACCGATCAACGAAGAACACTTATCCTGCTTCTAGGGGGCTATCTTTAGCTTTGGGGATATCATCGCCCTCCCCCTTGTATCATGCACAATCGTGCTTCTGCAAGTCCTCATCCGTGCATGGCTGAGTAAGAAAAGTGCTGGCATTCACTGTTTTGCACGGTACTACGTGGAAATGGGGGCTGGGCAGTATTATCTCATATGTTGATGCTCTCTGTGTAGTGAGAGTGGATTTGGGGTGGTCCAGTATTGCAAAAAGTGAGTGCTCGATGTACAACGTTACCGAGCACCCCAAGACAATGGTGGAACTTTTCTTAATGGCAAAGGCTGCAGCAGCAGTGCTTGTTCGCAGGCAAATTGTCCCTGCATGACAGAATAGAGCGTGCCACTGTAATACTCTAGAGGTTTGTGGCGCATTGTACTTTTCTGCGTGAGTACTGCTGTCATGAGTGTGCAGTTTGAGTGGGAGACAATTTACATTTCCTGTGTGTAATCAGGGGTGGCAAGGACAGGAGTTGTTGAAATCACCTCTTTTAAGTCATTAAAACTGGATAACATTTCTGCTGTCCATTCGATTTTGTTGCCCATCTTTTATGCTTCCTTGAGGCCTTGTTAGAGTGGTCTGGTATATGCTGCATAGTCTAAGATCCATAATCTGCAATAGTAGCATAACCCTAGGAATTTATGCATATCTTTCACTCTGAGTGGCTTGGGAGTGGCACGCACCATAGCTGCCCTGTCAGGAATTATCTGCTTATATATGCATGTATATGCTGCATAGTCTAAGATCCATAATCTGCAATAGTAGCATAACCCTAGGAATGTATGCATATCTTTCACTCTGAGTGGCTTGGGAGTGGCATGCACCATAGCTGCCCTGTCAGGAATTATCCGCTTACCATCCTTGGAGATGAGTTGCAGTAAGTAAAGGACTTCTAGTAAACAGTACTGGGGCTTTATCTTTATCTTTATCCACTTTTCCAGCATTTCTTACGCGAACCAAACAGACTCATCTGCATTTGGGCGCTGATGTTAACTATGCAAAATAAGTGTTTGCTGTCGCTGCAAACCAGTAGGTCATCTATGTATTGAATTAATGTGCTCAGTAATTAGATGTTCTTTAGGTCCTCATGCAGTATCCTGTTGAAAATACTTGGGCTCTCACAGTACCCCTGGGCTAAGCATATGTGCTCATATAGCTTTTCACCCTGGGTGAATGCAGTAAGGTACTGTAAATCTGGATGGAGGGGCACTTAGAAAAACACAATTTTTCAAATCAACCACCATGAAATGGGTAGCTTCTTTGGGAATGCTACACAAAATGGACGCCAGGTTGGGAACAAGTGGACATTATTTCTGTACTGTGTAATTAAGGTGTCTTAAATCCTGAATCATCCTCCAACTGCCCTCCTTGTTTTTTTAATGGGGTATATAGCCGTATTGCATCGTGAGGTTGACAGCACTATGATCCCTTGGTGTAATGAAGCCTGTAGTGTTTCCTGAATCCCCTCCTCTGCCTCCATGGACAATGGGTACTGTTTTACTCGTGGGAGTATTGCTCTTGGTTTTAGTGCAATTCTCAAAGGGGTTACCTCTTGTAACATGCCTACATCATATGGGTTGGTTGTCCATAAGTGCGTGGGGACATATTGCAAATCTGTCTCACTGAATGGGGGTGGTCCACTGACAATGGCCAAGAGGGGGCTCTGCACTTTCCTGTATTGTACCATTATGCCACAGGGTATACACATTTTGAGGATCATTTCTCCCATCTTTATTAGCATCCTCAAAAAGGTCCTCATGTGTCACTTCTCGTAAGGGTATATTAGGATCGATGCACAGTACAGTGCGCCATTTGCACCCGTGCGGGTCAGTGACTAGCACCATACTCCCTTTAACTGACACAAGCAGTCCCTCCAAATGTAATGACAAGATTGTACTTGCAATCACTTCGGGGAGTACCAAAGTTAAAAAAATGAAGTGGGTACTATTTTCTGGTGATCTGGGGGACAGCTTGGGCAAGTACTTTGATGCCATATACAAACATGTCTGGGTTCATGGGGATGCCCCTCACTACCATCTCATTGGCCACAGAATTTATTACTAGCATCGCTCGGAGGGAGCACATGCCAGGTGTGGCGCAGACGATCCTCCTGTCAGTGGATAATATTGTCATGTTTAATTTTCTAAGCAGATCCCTACCAAGCAGGTTGACAGGAGAGCTCTCAGAATATAGGAGGGGTCCTGGTACAACCTTCCCTCCCACCTTGATGTCTAAATCTTTTGTGTAGGGAAGCTTTAGAACAGCTCCAGAGAATGCCTTTGTGTCGAGAGTTGTTCCTGATAGCGGGAATTTACCTTCGCTAATGCACGCCTTCTCCGCTCCTGAGTCCACCATGAATATAAATTGTTTATTCCCTAACTCTGCCCCCACCAGTGGTTCCTCTTCTGGATGTTATGTCATTGACAGGACGGGACATGCAAGTGCTCTCTGTGGGCTGTCCTAGTCTGGGTATGTGCCAGTCCTGGGAACAAGAAAGGATTTCCCCCTACCACTGTGGCCCCCTGATACGGGGCCGCTGCTCAGTTTGGCACCGTTGCAAAGGGGTGTCTGCTTTCCATGGCTTGTTGGATGGGGTGGGGCTGGTGTGGCTGTACGGTCTGTTGCTGGTGGGGTGGGTGCTAAGGGCAGGGGATTTGGGGAGGCTGTTGTGTATATGCCTGGTGAATCTCATACAGGATTAAGGACTTGCCCTGAACAGGCCCTTGGGGCTACCTGGGTGAGGGTACCGATAGGTTTATTGATTGTAGTTATAATTCCCTCTCTGCCTGCTGCGACATACTCTACAAAAGTGTTGCCACCTCCCACATGACCAGCACTGTCCTGGTCCACCACCCCTTGGTCCTTGTCCACCAAATTCCCCCTCTTTGCCCTCGGCACCCACCTCATCCTCACTGTTTCCCCCCCTTGCCACTGGGCCCCGGAAATTGCTGGTTTCCTCCGCCCTGTACTTGTCTGTTGTCTGCCCAGACTGCTGCCATCCTCGCTTATGATGAAATGGAAGTGCACCCTTCCTTTTTGTCTGTTCTGGGGGGTGGCACTGTCGAAACCACTGCTACCTTCAGTAGTTTATTTTGAACTAGTTTACATTCCTCTGCCTGCCTCCTCTGGACACTTCCTTTCTTTCGCTCTTTGATCCTCCTTCAATGGTGTACTATGATACTTTGAATCTTGGGCCATCCCTTTGCTTCCACCCCAGCTATCTTATCAATTGCCTTCTGCACTTCCTTTGGTAACCCTCTTTTCACAATGAAATAAAATAAGGATATTGATTCATCCCAGACGCTGCCCGTGTCTGCTCTCCACATCTCTTGAACCCTAAGAATGTATTGCACAGCGTCTTCCTCATCCCCCATTGTGCATTTAATTATTGATTGTAAGTCTGCGGTATCGGGGAACGTTCATCACAGTGCATCCCACACTCGCACTCTGAACTTATTGAATGATGCTCCATCCTGGGTACCCAACTTTAATCCACACTGTCTCCGCCTGATCTCCCACTACTGCTACTAGCAAGCTCTTAATGTCCCTTATGGTGAGGGGTACCCCCGCCGTGTTATTCTTGAATGCGAATATCCATTTCCCAATCCCCGCTGTGAGTTGTGGGAGGGCCTTAAGGAGATTATTTTGTCCATTTATGCCAAAGGGACATATTGAGGTCAGCCTGCAGGCGGGCGGTGTTAAACCCGCCAGGTTAACCTGGTGGGAACATCACATCCCGCCTGCAGGAGTCATGATCAGGCGGTCCGGAAACAACGGTGGCGGCGGGTTTACCGCCACCATTATTTCCAGAGCACCTGATTTGTAATGAGGCCCATTGAGTATTTTATAACGAAAACTGTATGCATTTTTTGGGGGATCCCTGGTGCCCCCCAAATCCCTGTTTACCACCCTTAAAACTCCACCCCAAACATTTCCCCCAAAAAATTAACCCTTCACCCCATCAAAAAATACATGCGATATATAGGTTTCTGTTATAAAATCCTCAATATATGTGTGTTTCTCTGTATACATTTTCGATATAAAGACTGGATACCACCTGCTCATGACCAGTGTTTCATATTCTCCCTCTTCTAGGCACACCCCTGCTGCCCCAAAATGCTTTTCTCCTGTTTCCTAGTTGATTGATGCTGACCGATCAACGAAGAACACTTATCCTGCTTCTAGGGGGCTATCTTTAGCTTTGGGGATATCATCGCCCTCCCCCTTGTATCATGCACAATCGTGCTTCTGCAAGTCCTCATCCGTGCATGGCTGAGTAAGAAAAGTGCTGGCATTCACTGTTTTGCACCGTACTACGTGGATATGGGGGCTGGGCAGTATTATCTCATATGTTGATGCTCTCTGTGTAGTGAGAGTGGATTTGGGGTGGTCCAGTATTGCAAAAAGTGAGTGCTCGATGTACAACGTTACCGAGCACCCCAAGACAATGGTGGAACTTTTCTTAATGGCAAAGGCTGCAGCAGCAGTGCTTGTTCGCAGGCAAATTGTCCCTGCATGACAGAATAGAGCGTGCCACTGTGATACTCTAGAGGTTTGTGGCGCATTGTACTTTTCTGCGTGAGTACTGCTGTCATGAGTGTGCAGTTTGAGTGGGAGACAATTTACATTTCCTGTGTGTAATCAGGGGTGGCAAGGACAGGAGCTGTTGAAATCACCTCTTTTAAGTCATTAAAACTGGATAACATTTCTGCTGCCCATTCGATTTTGTTGCTCATCTTTTATGCTTCCTTGAGGCCTTGTTAGAGTGGTCTGGTATATGCTGCATAGTCTAAGATCCATAATCTGCAATAGTAGCATAACCCTAGGAATTTATGCATATCTTTCACTCTGAGTGGCTTGGGAGTGTCACGCACCATAGCTGCCCTGTCAGGAATTATCTGCTTATATATGCATATATATGCTGCATAGTCTAAGATCCATAATCTGCAATAGTAGCATAACCCTAGGAATGTATGCATATCTTTCACTCTGAGTGGCTTGGGAGTGTCACGCACCATAGCTGCCCTGTCAGGAATTATCTGCTTACCATCCTTGGAGATGAGTTGCAGTAAGTAAAGGACTTCTAGTAAACAGTACTGGGGCTTTATCTTTATCTTTATCCACTTTTCCAGCATTTCTTACGCGAACCAAACAGACTCATCTGCATTTGGGCGCTGATGTTAACTATGCAAAATAAGTGTTTGCTGTCGCTGCAAACCAGTAGGTCATCTATGTATTGAATTAATGTGCTCAGTAATTAGATGTTCTTTAGGTCCTCATGCAGTATCCTGTTGAAAATACTTGGGCTCTCACAGTACCCCTGGGCTAAGCATATGTGCTCATATAGCTTTTCACCCTGGGTGAATGCAGTAAGGTACTGTAAATCTGGATGGAGGGGCACTTAGAAAAACACAATTTTTCAAATCAACCACCGTGAAATGGGTAGCTTCTTTAGGAATGCTACACAAAATGTACGCCAGGTTGGGAACAAGTGGACATTATTTCTGTACTGTGTAATTAAGGTGTCTTAAATCCTGAATCATCCTCCAACTGCCCTGCTTGTTTTTTTAATGGGGTATATAGCCGTATTGCATCGTGAGGTTGACAGCACTATGATCCCTTGGTGTAATGAAGCCTGTAGTGTTTCCTGAATCCCCTCCTCTGCCTCCATGGACAATGGGTACTGTTTTACTCGTGGGAGTATTGCTCTTGGTTTTAGTGCAATTCTCAAAGGGGTTACCTCTTGTAACATGCCTACATCATATGGGTTGGTTGTCCATAAGTGCGTGGGGACATATTGCAAATCTGTCTCACTGAATGGGGGTGGTCCACCGACAATGGCCAAGAGGGGGCTCTGCACTTTCCTGTATTGTACCATTATGCCACAGGGTATACACATTTTGAGGATCATTTCTCCCATCTTTATTAGCATCCTCAAAAAGGTCCTCATGTGTCACTTCTCATAAGGGTATATTAGGATCGATGCACAGTACAGTGCGCCATTTGCACCCGTGCGGGTCAGTGACTAGCACCATACTCCCTTTAGCTGACACAAGCAATCCCTCCAAATGTAATGACAAGAATGTACTTGCAATCACTTCGGGGAGTACCAAAGTTAAAAAAATGAAGTGGGTACTATTTTCTGGTGATCTGGGGGACAGCTTGGGTAAGTACTTTGATGCCATATACAAACATGTCTGGGTTCATGGGGATGCTCCTCACTACCATCTCATTGGCCACAGCATGTATTACTAGCATCGCTCGGAGGGAGCACATGCCAGGTGTGACGCAGACGATCCCCCTGTCAGTGGATGATATTGTCATGTTTAATTTTCTAAGCAGATCCCTACCAAGCAGGTTGACAGGAGAGCTCTCAGAATATAGGAGGGGTCCTGGTACAGCCTTCCCTCCCACCTTGACGCCTAAATCTTTTGTGTAGGGAAGCTTTAGAACAGCTCCAGAGAATGCCTGTGTGTCGAGAGTTGTTCCTGATAGCGGGAATTTACCTTCGCTAATGCACGCCTTCTCCGCTCCTGAGTCCACCATGAATATAAATTGTTTATTCCCTAACTCTGCCCCCACCAGTGGTTCCTCTTCTGGATGTTATGTCATTGGCAGGACGGGACATGCAAGTGCGCCCTGTGGGCTGTCCTAGTCTGGGTATGTGCCAGTCCTGGGAACAAGAAAGGATTTCCCCCTACCACTGTGGCCCCCAGATACGGGGCCGCTGCTCAGTTTGGCACCGTTGCAAAGGGGTGTCTGCTTTCCATGGCTTGTTGGATGGGGTGGGGCTGGTGTGGCTGTACGGTCTGTTGCTGGTGGGGTGGGTGCTAAGGGCAGGGGATTTGGGGAGGCTGTTGTGTATATGCCTGGTGAATCTCATACAGGATTAAGGACTTGCCCTGAACAGGCCCTTGGGGCTACCTGGGTGAGGGTACCGATAAGTTTATTGATTGTAGTTATAATTCCCTCTCTGCCTGCTGCGACATACTCTACAAAAGTGTTGCCACCTCCCACATGACCAGCACTGTCCTGGTCCACCACCCCTTGGTCCTTGTCCACCACATTCCCCCTCTTTGCCCTCGGCACCCACCTCATCCTCACTGTTTCCCCCCCTTGCCACTGGGCCCCGGAAATTGCTGGTTTCCTCCGCCCTGTACTTGTCTGTTGTCTGCCCAGACTGCTGCCATCCTCGCTTATGATGAAATGGAGGTGCACCCTTCCTTTTTGTCTGTTCTGGGGGGTGGCACTGTCGAAACCACTGCTACCTTCAGTAGTTTATTTTGAACTAGTTTACATTCCTCTGCCTGCCTCCTCTGGACACTTCCTTTCTTTCGCTCTTTGATCCTCCTTCAATGGTGTACTATGATACTTTGAATCTTGGGCCATCCCTTTGCTTCCACCCCAGCTATCTTATCAATTGCCTTCTGCACTTCCTTTGGTAACCCTCTTTTCACAATGAAATAAAATAAGGATATTGATTCATCCCAGACGCTGCCCGTGTCTGCTCTCCACATCTCTTGAACCCTAAGAATGTATTGCACAGCGTCTTCCTCATCCCCCATTGTGCATTTCATTATTGATTGTAAGTCTGCGGTATCGGGGAACGTTCATCACAGTACATCCCACACTCGCACTCTGATCTTATTGAATGATGCTCCATCCTGGGTACCCAACTTTAATCCACACTGTCTCCGCCTGATCTCCCACTACTGCTACTAGCAAGCTCTTAATGTCCCTTATGGTGAGGGGTACCCCCGCCGTGTTATTCTTGAATGCGAAGATCCATTTCCCAATCCCCGCTGTGAGTTGTGGGAGGGCCTTAAGGAGATTATTTTCTCCATTTATGCCAAAGGGACATATTGAGGTCAGCCTGCCCCTTTGTCTATTAAGGGAATTTGCAGTTTCATCTTTCCTTTCCCGTGCTTGTTTACACTTCCCTTCTTCCGTGCCAATGCTATCCTACCAAACATTACCCTCAGTCTTCCGTCCCATAGGCTTTCTACTCTTGGGGTAGTCAGGGGCGCTTGCACGCCCCCACCCTCTGTATCTTCTTCTGTGCCATCAAAGTCACTCCAATACTCTTTGTCTCCTGTCCGCAACCCCACATTTTAATACCCCAGGCTGTCTGTTTCTCTGTCCTGCTTTACATGGACAGTTCTTATTTGTGCACTGTCTAATCTGAACAGGAAGTCACCCATCTTTCACTCGTACCTGGGCAGCTGTGGGGGTTCTCCCGCGGGCAACCTTGGAACCTCTGCCACCCGTGTTGCTTCACAGGCTGCCTTCAACCTTGCTAGTCCGGAGCCAGCCCCACACCACTGACCTGATTACCCCACCTTTGCATCCCCCCAATATGTGCACGATACCTCTGGCCCAACACAAATCAAGTGTCTACCAAAGATCTAACATGCACGGCTGTATTTCTCCAAGCATGAAAACACATCTCTTGTAATACAAGCTACAAGGAGGGATACATTAAAGATCAAAACCCCGGGTGGAGACCTTTAGTGCGGGAACTGCAGAATCAATGAAGCCCTGAATGTGTGGGTCAGCGTGACTGTATTTTATCCTCCCCTTCCCCCTGGCACCATTTCCTGTGCCGCCCAGGCACTTGCCACTATGATATAATAACTAGGCTTAGTATGTGTCGTTTAGAGAGAAGCAATGTTGGATATGTTTGCCCTGCCCTTCACCACGAAGATGAGCCCAGCTGACCACGTGAATCTTGACCGACGGGAAAGTACCAACCAATTACAGCGTGGCATCCCCTATGGAGCAGGCCCATGTGCAGGGTGCCTCCAATCAGTGGAGCCAATTAGTACTTTATGTAATGACACGTTCAGGGTTTTTAAGCCCATGTTTTTAGCAGGACGAGCCAGAGCACTCTCGAGCAGCAGAGTCATTTGCTGATATTTGTGTTCTGTACAATTACACTTTGTTATTCTTGCAAAGCTATCTCCTGGCCTATTTCCTTAGCGGGTTGTCTTTATTCTGGAGAGTGCGTAAAAAGGGACTTGCCTTCATAGTAAATAATAATAGTTATTATTCATATTTTATAACAGAATATATAAATTAATTGATTTAGTCGAGGGAAGAAAAGCAAAAGCATTAACAATTATTGATTGTTGTTTATGCAATGGAAATAGTGTATATTTCTGATTTGTATGTCATTGTTCATTATTGAATGAATATTGATACTATTCTGTGAAAAGATTTTTGACCCCCGCCCATTTCCATCAGTACAAGGAGCACCACAAGTACACTTGCACTGTAGAGCAGCCTTCCTACACTTGCACTGTAGGAAAGCCTTCCTACACTTGCACTCTAGTGGGCAGTTTTTCCTGGAGCCACATCGTAAGAGTTCCCTGCAAGCTTGCATAGCCCCTTGTAGGGTTGTTCAGGACAGTTCCCATCCACCCTCATCCTTCTTCTTCCACCACTAATCACTGGGCAATAGAGGTGTGGTGTTGCAACCATGGTTTTGGCCAAGCAGTAACCAGCCTGGTAGACAGCTATTTTTGTATGCTGAAGGATCACATCTTCCGTGGGAGGTAGTTTGACAATTGCTCTACCTTTGTGAGTAAATATGAGGTTTTTTTGTCTTATTAACATGTTCGCTGCTGCTAGTACAGTCACATAGCAAAACTACCAATCCCTCCAATGGCTTCAGCATTTCTTCTATTGCTTGCCAACTAGGCCTGCCAGCCAATCGACAAAAAGCTGAGGTGACATCTCTATATGGCTTCCAGGTGTCCCATGCAGTCCTCTTGCCTCTTCCTCCAAAAACAGACAGTGTCACACCCTATTGTTGCGAGAAACCTTGGTAAAGCAGTACAATGACCAAGACCCAAAGCTCTTGCTAACTCTTGAGCAGTAAACAACCAGAAGTTCTTCCCAATTCCAAATGCAATTCATAGTTTCTCTATGTTTAGACGTTGTGCAAATATTATGACAAGAACTACGTCAATATGCATAGTGTGTATTTCAGCTTTGTTATATGCTTTCTGACAGCATCACATATATGGAGTAGAACGCAAGTGTCTGCCTCTTCGTGTGAACATGGAGCCAGTCCCAAGATATCTTCAAGATCTGTAGGAAGAACATTTGTATTAGTTGTGGTAATTACCTGCTTGTTGGTATAAATAGCTGTTAAGGTTTCTGCCAAAAAAGAGAACAATTCAGTCTTTTTTCATCAACCTGGAGAAAATCATGCCAATTTTTAGGAAGTGTGTTTCTTGAATTAACATGTTTCCGAACACCTTTTCTCATTTTACTGTGTGTGTCACTCTTCAAGCTGTCATGAAAGGACACAATTCTGGCATACTCTTCAAATGTTTTCGCAGATCCTGGTTGCTGTATGTTGCCAATTGCAGTGCCATCAAGGATGGTCATTTGGATTGTAGTTCTGGAAGGAGAGTTTTTTCCTGGTGTGAATTATACAAATGAATACATCTTTGCCAAAGGAAGTCTGAGTTCTTCAGGCAAATCAATAAATCAGACTTTGTTGTGGTTCTTAGACTCCCTTGCTTCGACCGTGCTGAAGGATATGCTTGGTTTTTGTATCTATAGAAATCATCAGATCTCCATTACGTATCTGTGATGTAATGTAGAGTCTAGAAAATATTGAGCAGTCATTCTTCAACGATGCCAGTTCTACTTGACTTTTTCCAAACTGGAGGATGGCTGAGGAGGTGGACGGTATGCTGATTAATAGCCTCTGTGGAACGTTTAGTTTGATTAATAAGCCTGTTGCTGACCTATAACTCATGCTGGTCTCCATTTGTTCAATATTTAGCTGGATGTACTATATTTCTGCTGTCAAGTGCCCTTAGATCACAGCTGGTTTTACTGTAAGGGTTTCACATATCTTGTATTCCAGGAGTAAGAGACTTGATATATTTTGTAAAAGCCATCTGTGAATGCTTGTTGGCCTTGGGGTGATGGTCATCTTTTTCTCATCTCTTCGTCTTTGTAGAATTAATTTCTTCAAATAACTGGGACATCTCAGGACCAGAGACCATCCTACGATGCAGAGCTGTTGGGTTTTCTGTCAGGCCTACAACCCCTCCATCACCTTTGACTGATGTGTTATGTTGTTCATGGACTTGATCAATCGCAATAGCAGAGAATGCATGCTTTGACTTTTTTGTTACAAACATTCCTTTGATGAATTCCGCATAGGTTTTCAGTTATGCTTTTTAAGTGAAACCATATCACGTAAGTGGACAGGAATCCATTATGCATAGTGAGTATTGAAGGTGGTCATTCCCCAAAGTACAACTCCAAACCCAGAGTACAGTTAGAATAGAGGACACACCCCAGTAGGTAATGAGACCAGGAGAACGACTGCAAGTAAAGTAAAGGTTTCTTTATAAGTAACTTGCACATGCAGAGGACTCTGCTGCTCTGAGAGCCCTCTGCCAATAATACAGAAACAGTACATTATAAATGGAAATAGCGTAATCAGTGACAAATTACATATGTGATACATGGCACAAGTTCATTCAGACATGGCAGTATAGGCCATACTGTGACGGTGCTGTTTGATTGGCTGGTGCGGTGCTGATGCTTCTAGCGGCACATGGGTCAGCTGGGCCCATCTGGGAAGGGTGAAGGTCAGGCCGAGTCCACACAAGTCGATTGTCATGACTAATCTAAATTACACAGAGACCATTGGCATGCAAAACACTAATGTGAGACATAAAACTTATACCAGAATGCAGGGTCACCTCTAGATTAACATTTTTAACCTGGGCTTTTGTAGAGACGGGTTTGGTGGTCCAGGGGTCTTATCAGGGGATGTCATCCTTAGATTCATGCGGCTGGCTCTTCGTAGTTCAAACGAGTAGTGTAATTAGTGTTAGTACATGGGGGATATATGATCACACTGGATTAGTTATATGGGGGGCAATCCAGGGTGGCCTCTTGGGAAGGGTCCCACCAGCTGCTACATAAAAGAGACCCAGCGGGGCAGAGTTTACACAGGCAATAATTTCAGAAGGTGGGGGTCGAAGGAGCAGGAGCATGGTTGTGGAGACGGATGAGTTATTCGCAAACCAGGATTCAGCCCAGTCACACACAGGGCAGTGAGCTCAGAGGAGGGGAAGGAATACAATGTCTTATTTGTAACAGTTCATGTCTGAGCTTCTCTGAGAAAGGAACTGGTAAAGCGCAGACAGAGGAGTAGGAGGTGGGGGTGTCAGGGATAGCTGTGCAGCGTGCTGAGTGAAGGCAGAGACGTCTTTTTAGAGATCATTGTGTGTCCTAGTACAAAGATGGAGTCCTATGTGGCACAAAATGGAGTCTTAGTGTATCGTCCCATGGCTTCCTTCCACTGTCGTCAGGGAAAGACAAGGGGCAGCGCCTCCCCACAATGGGACGAGCATATAGACCTATTTCATGCGAAATGTACAGGGGGGCAAAATTACCCTTCCTCCCTTACATTGCCCCCTTTCGTTACCCTTAAAGTAACAAATAACCTGGGTTGTTAGTGCCCTTTCGTTCCTCTACCTCCATCACAGCTTCATCCCATGCTGGGGTTCCCTAAATTGGCACACACGCCCTACAGACAGACCTGTATATTCATTGGGATTGCAGGTCATGTATATGCACCCGCCATGCCCATCTAGATCCACCCATACCTCCTTGTACCACTCTAGCTCCTAGGGTTCTTTGATGGTTGTGTGATATAGGTTATCCACTCTATCCCATGTGTTATACACTGCAGTCATGCAATCTTTAGGCTCTGAGTTATCTCCGGTTTGAACTTGGGCATTGTTCACATCCTGAGGCACCTTTGTTGGGCTGCCCAGTGTCACCATCATCATTGCACTGCTGGGCATAGACTTTGAGCAGCATCGAACCCCTACCTGGCACACACCAAAAATCAGCAGCAAAAATACTATAATTGGCACCAGTAACTTCATTGCAGTTCCGACCCAGGATGGCACCCAGTCAAAAATGGTGTCAAACCAGCCACTCGCCTGCACACCACCTTCCTTCTTCATTCTTTTGCTGAGGTTGTGAACTGCCGCTATCATGTTCCAATGTCAGCGTCAGCAGAAGGTACGAACGTGCAACATGCACTCACGATTTTTCATCAAACACCACTGTCCATTGCTGTGAGCATGTCCAGCACGTACCTATTCTGCATGGTCATTAACCGCAGGGCTCTGAGTTCCACCTTGATGACATTGAACTCTTCCTCAGTGTCATTTGCTAACTGGATCAGCTCCCACCAAACAATTTGCAACCATTTGGCGTTTGCCTGTGCCTGGATGCTTGGTATGAGCGATGCGAAAAATGTCTCTGCTATGGTAAACAATTTGAATTGATCTGGTATTTCTGCCAAGAGTTAGGAAGAGTCTTTGGAGATGTAGTTTGATGCTCTTCGTTTTCGTGACACTCTCTTTTTTGTAGTTCACTTTCTGACAGCACATCATATGTGGGGGGGTTCTTCGGTTGTTGAATGGGGTGCTGGAAGCGTCTTTGCAGACACCCTCTCCCCCTGGACGTGACTCACTGGAATCACCATCAAGGTTGAATGCAGCGTAGCCAGGGCACAAGTACCTCTCAATGACGCATACTCAGTAAGAGTCCATTAGGGCTGCTGTTCCTTTCTTCAGGTTAGGGAGAATAAGTGTCCTATTGCAATGTTTGTTTGATTCCAGAGGCACCTTCCCTTCTCCGTGGAAACAAAGTTCGTATTGCACTTTGTGTTGAACTTTGATTGGCTTTTCGAGAGCTGTTCCCCATGCTAGTTTGGCAATGTGCTGGGACCAGGTTGGAGTGCATGTTTTTTCAACCCATTGAAATTTTTCACCCGACAGCGCTCGTAGTGCTTCTATTTTGCATGTTATTGTTTCCTCTTGCCACCAGTTTTCTGTGAACAATGTTCCTTTTATGACAAAAAATTGCTCTTTCCCGCACACTACTCCTTGAGGTTTGCTGTGGCAGGTTTTTCTCATTTTGAATAAGTTGTAACGTTACTGCTTGTGCTTGGAAGGTACTTCTAATTCTGAAAGTGCCAGATGAAGGAGACACTGGACATTTGTAATGTTTTTTGGGGTATAAGAACCTTTGGTGTCCCTGACACATGAGGTATCAGGGAGCACACATAGCAACTTCCATTACCATTTGATAGACTTCTCTGGGTGTCGGGCGTCTTCTACAGCGTCCAACCCCAGGCCATGGTCTGCATCATACCTCTTCTGTCCTGCCCCCCTTTTCCTTCTGCTCCTCCCACCTTGACCATTATGTAGCTTTATTAGTTTCTGATAACGGATAGGAAAAATGCGAAAACTACTTTTTTCATTTTGCTCATAGCTAGGTTGCCACTGCTGTGCGGTGGGGCGGGTGCATGGGGTAGGCATCTCAGTCACAAACTGCATATAGTTGCTGCTTGAGGTAGGTTCTTACAGTTTTGTTTGTACATTATTTTTTAATTTTTTTTTATTTTTTATTGGTTTATACAAACCTTTAAAATGCATCCAATTTGTCAGAACCCAATAGCCAATACAAAGCAAGACAAGACAAAACAAAACAAAGCAAAGCATAGGCATGAGATAAAGTTCCGTCCTTTTGACAGGGATCAAGCCTTTGGTACCAAAGGAGCCTTATCGGGGCGTGCCCAATGTGCTTCATCCGAAGGTTAAGCAATGTTAAGCACTACCCTAAAGTCCTTATACTTCGGCATCAGATAATTCAAGGCTCCTTTCAATCTCATGCAGAAACAGGGTCAACACCCTTGTCAGTTTTGTATTGGAGCCCATAAACATCAAATGCCACCATTCTTCAGCACTCCTCAGTGAGTATTCATTTAACATTTGGCCAAGATGTTTAGTTCTTAGGGATCTAAGGAAAGGGCAGAATAGGATAAGATGTTTAAGTGTTTCATTGCAGGCTTTACAAAACCTGCATACAGTGTCTGACTTGTCCTTTCCAGCCCAATTTTTTGTTCGTTCTTTTGTTCTAAACAGATTTAGACAAAATCTCATAAAAGTGGCCCTCCTCCTGTTGTCTGGGAATAAGACCATGTAATTTTGCAGTTTGTTCAGCGCTCTTGCTTCAGTAGGGGCATCTCTCATTGTTTTCGAAGACCTTCGGTCTGTACTGGTTTGAATCCAGTCTAATTCCCAGATCTTTTTCTTTACCAAAAGCGGATTGTCCTGCAGCATTTTGGTGTTAGTCTCATACATGGTCAGGAGCTCTTCACATTTTTTTGACCATATGGCTAACAGACAGTCTGGGTTCGCGTTTCCAGGTTTGCTCAATATTTTAAATTGTGGAGCGGCGTCTGGCAGCGTGACTTTCCTAAATAGAGCCAGGGCGGTCCACACGATCCGAGCCTCAATGGATATCAAGCCTAGCTCATAACGTAAGCACACTGTTGAAGTGTTGTTTGGTAAATGTAAGGTTTTCACCCAGAAAATGTGTTCTAGGGTTGACCAGAGTTCCGCTGGACACCCAAAAGCATTTTCGGCTCCGTAAATGAGAGATGGGACAACCTTCTGCTGATAAAAGGTTATCACTGGCTTAAGCAAAAACTTCCCATATCTTTTGTTTAGGATCAGGGCTTGAGAAGCAAAGTTTCAGCATTTTGTTTTCACAGTCTCCATCCAGGGGCTATCATTTAAGTTTGTGTTAATTTGCATGCCGAGATATCTTGTGCTTTCCACCGTGGTTAATTTTTCTTTTCCTAGATGACAACTAAATTTGTTGTTTTTCCGATGGCGGCCCATTTGCAGGTTTTGCAGCGTCAGAATTTCACATTTTGTGTTTTTGATATACAGACCGTTGTTTTCCACATAGCGTTCCACTGCATTCATTTTACGCTGAAGGCCGATTGGAGTGGTGCCTAACAAGATTAAATAGTCAGCGTACAGCATCCAGCTCAGGGCAGAGCCATGTATTTTGGGGGAAAAAGATCGAGGCTCATCAATTGCGATGCCAATGTCCGAGAGAAACAGTGATTGGCGTACTGCACGGCCATCTTGTGCATCACGTACTGGCAGGGGTGCTGCTTCTCCTCCGTCTTCATCCTCATCATCCTCACCCGGTGCATGCATGTCAATATCAGGTGGCAGTGGTACATTTCTCCGGACATACATGTTGTGCAGCATGACACAGGCCATGGTGATCTTTGCAACCTTCTCAGGCCTATAAAGGAATGCTCCACCAGACCTGCTTAGGCAGCGGAATCGCGCCTTCAACAGGCCAAAGGTCTGCTCAATCACAACACAGGTACGGGTATGGACCCGATTGTACCCCTGTTCATGGCTGTTACGCGGGTTCAGCACGGGGGTAAGTAGCCATGGCTTCAAGGGATATCCTCCATCACCTGCATGGGAGTACAGAGAGGTCTGTGTGAGTCATTCTGAGCTGCCACCTTCAGGATTCACAGCCATGGCTGCAGAAATTTGCTGTTGACATGCACATGTCCCTCTATGTATGCACAAATATTATTTAGATGCATTGTTTACTGCAATATGGTGTGCTAGTCTGGATGGTGTTGAACGGATGATGCAGGGTGATTACTTGCATGCCGATGCAGATGTACTGTGGATGCAGGACGATGTCTTGCCTCCCATGATTGCTGTGTATAGTACTCTGTGCATGATCACACTAGCCACATTGGCACTGTTTTAATCATGTTTGGTAATGCATTGCTTGACATACCCATGGTGGCCAGGTTGGGCGTCTTACATGTTGTCATTGATATACAGCATTGGTCCAATGTGTGGCAGTGATGTGTCATGTTCGGGTGGGAGGTTCAGGTCAGGAGTGTATAGCTCTGCGTGCATTCTCCACTCACCGCCCATTCCCACCCTGGTGGAGTATGCATCCCCCCACCTCATGACCCTGATTCACTGCCATGGCCCAGTCAGGCAACTCACCAAGCAGCCAGGCACGTCGTCCAGCATGTCGCTCCATGTGACGGGGTAGCATGGAGTTACGCAGCACCATGGCATCTTGTGTAGATCCGGGATATCGGGCGCAACAATGTGTGATGATCTTGCTGGAGTCACATACCATCTGCACATTGATGGAGTGGTATTGCTTGCGATTGCGGTACACAGCCCCTATGGCATGAGGGACTACCAATTCGACATGGGTGCAGTCAAGTGCGCCGACGCAATTGGGCATGCCTGTCAGTGCATGGAAGCCTAGTTTGGTGTCGGCAATCTCCTGGACAGTCCATGGCAGGGATATGTGGGTGCTAGCGTGCTTCAGGAGGGCATCCAGCACTTGGGTCAGCATGCGTGAAAAGAGTGGTTGTGAAATGCCATGCAGCTGGCCCACTGTGTGCTGGTAGGTGCCTGTGGCCAGGAAGTGGAGCACAGACACCACCTTTAGTAGCGGGGGATGGCAGTGCGTATTTCTATGAGGCTGACGATGTCGTCATGTATCATGTCCACAATGGTGGTGATGGTGTCCCTATCCAACCGGTACAGGGTGTGGATCTGCTCAGGGGTTAGGTTGAATGGACTGGGTCTGATGCGCGGGATTGGTGGCTGCAACGAGGTACTACTGGCTGCAGAGGTGGTAATTGCTGGGCCTGTCTCACCCTCTTTCTCCTCTTGTGTCTCCTCTGTGCTGCCTGTGGCTGTTGTTGTAGTTGTTGTTGCTGTAGTTGTAGCAGTATGGGCATGTCCTCCAGCCCCATGATTGCAACAGCTAGTGGTATCATTTTGGTGTGGGAAGGGGTGTGGTTTGTGGGTGTACTCCTTTAATGCTGGGACAGGCTCCATTGACTCCACCTGTGGTGATTGTGTGCACCTGTGGCAGTTGCCTTGACTGCAGGTTGCTGTTTACGGGTGGTCCGCGATGCCTGTATGGCCGCCATCGTGCAGGCCCTAATTACCACCTTCGGGATGCCAGTAATTGCATGCCCGCGTGAGTTGTGATGTCCTCCTATTACCAGCATCCCTGTATTTCCTCTGCGAAGGGGCGCGTGTACACGCGCAAGCCGGTTTGAAGGGGCACGGTACGGGCAGTTGTGGTATTGGTGGGTTGTCAGGTCGTAATGGCCCGGACCCATTAACGATGGCGGTAATACCATTCCGCCTTCCTATTTTCATTACCTCCATTCTCGTAATGAGGCCCTGTGTGTCACTAGTTTGATACATCTGCAGCTATTTGCTAGGTGACCTGTTTTGCTACATTTGAAACATGATCTATACCACAGCGGCTATTCAGTGTCCTTGACTGGCGCACCTGTGCCCACCATGTTATCATGCGTTGGCTTCTTCATCCTGCTTCTCTAACCTTTTTTCTGTCCTACTGTGCCCTTCACTGATTGTCAGTGGCCTGAGTTCTTGATTTCCTTCCTTCTCTGTCTGTTGCACTGTTCCTTTTCTTCTGCTCCGTCTGCAATGTCATGGCTGGGCTACGACCTTTCTTCTGGATAAATTCCTCTCTAATTCCATTGTGTCTGCTCCGCAATAGGTTTACCTCTTAGTAGTGCTTGGTTATGTTTGCCTAGGGCAGTTAACAAGCACTCTGCTTGGCCACTGGCGCATGATCCACTCCCAAGGGCTCCACATACACCTTAAATGTTCATGCGCCCCGGCCCCAGGGTCCACTGGTACACCTGCACTGGGCGTCTTGCTCTGCATGGAACTGGAGTCTCCTTGTTCTTCTGCTTTTGCCTCAGCCTAACTCTCCTTGGACCGCCGGGCGAGAGAGACACAGGGATGGAGAGATCCCTGGTAAAAAATGGAAGACCTGTCTTAAGCCTTGGCTACACAAACAAACTGTTTATAGACTGTCTAATGTTAGCATTTGCTAAGCCCTACCCAGACAAGCATAGGGCAGAAAATAAAGTAATTTAGATAATGCTTATATGCTGATTTGAAAACGTTAAGTAAATACTTTAAGCTACTTATCAACTGTCTATTGGCAAGCCCTGGGCAAGGAAGCAGTTATAAGACGTATGATTTTTTAAATTTTTTTTATTATTTATTGGATTGGCTGAAAAAAATGTAACCTTTCAAAATAAAACATATTAATTCTTTTTCTTTTCAACCATACATTAACATTCAAAATTACAATTATAAAAATCAAAGAAATATATATTTTTTTCTTTCTGATGTATCATTTACATCGTTCATACATTTCCTTTCAGTCACATATGGAAACAACCAAATGGACAGCCAAGGAAAAAACCCAAAGTCATGAATTGTAATAAAATGATGACTAATAAGAAAAGAAATTACAGCATGATCCAGATGACAATTACGAATACATCACATGTCCATTCCTTGTAGTTCAGTTTCCTAGATCACTGTATGAATCATTTTCCAGTTTCAATTGATATAAGAAATTAATTATTGCATAACCTAATTATTTGGTATGTATATGAAATACATATTTCCATTGATCTTTAGCGACCATGTGGTCCACATATCCAAATAGTTTCTTAAAATATTTGATCCTCACATTTTTCAGCTCTGTGCACTCAGTGATGATATGCTCAAGGGATTCTACTTGTATATTACAAAATCGATAGATGTTGATTTTTTGGCCATCATTGGACCACCTAGCTGTGATCTCTTTAGTTTTCTACAAGTTCAATCTCCATTGATAATGCGGGCCTGTGATATTGGGCTATTCCATTTTAGCTTAAGGCCATATTCGTATGGCAGATCTCTGGGGTGATTGTAAATATATAGACCCAAATAAGTAGGCACCGTTTCGATGTCCTGCATATTTAGAGTCCACCCATGGTTCTTACTACGTTGTTTAGGATTGCCAAATTGTATTACTTGTGTTTTTGTTAATGTTTATAGTCATTTTATTGGACGTGGCATATTTCTCCAATGCTTTTAGCATATTATGCAATCCAAACAGTGTTTTTGATATTAGTAGGAGATCGTCTGCATACAATAACCATTTGACAACTTGGCATCCAATTTTTGGTGAGTCTGTTACTGTATTTATAAACTCCTTACCAAGATCTAATATAAAGACTTTAAAGATTGCTGAGGCAAGGATGCCTCCTTGCTTCAGTCCCCTTGATGTCGAATGGGATCAGAAAGTGTACCATTGCCATCAAATCTTACTTGCAAAGTTGTCTGGTCATGGAATGCAATGAGCCATTTGAGGATATACCAAGGACAGTTATTTCTCATTAATTTGATAAACAGGAGTTCTCTTACCACCGAGTCGAAGGCTGTTGTAAAGTCGAAAAAGGTGACATATAATGGTTGCTTTGTACTAGAATGGTTGGCAATGATGGTATTTAGAGTCAGCAAATTGATGCCTGTTCCCGGACCTTTCAAAAAGCCTGTTTGCCATGGATTTTTAAGTTCTCTTTCGTTATTCAACTATTGAACTCTATGAGAATTATACGAGCGAATATCTTGCCCGGGCCGTCCAGAAGGGCTGTGGGTCTATATAAAGCCGGATCAAGTCTATTCCCCTTTTTAAAAATAGGAATGAGTATAGATTGTCTCCATGACTCTGGTAATGTGCCCATGCGCATTACTTTCTTGAATATCTTGGTTAGTTTGGATGCCCAGACCGCTGGATTTTCCTTCAACATTCTATTATGCAGCCCATCTGGTCCCGAAGCACGAGACGAGCTAAGTCTGGAGATGTAAAACCGCACGTCCTCATAGTCAAATTCAATTGAGTGATTCCAGGTTCTACTCTCAATATTTAGATGGAAGTCTACTACAGGAGTCTGATATATCTTTAGGAAGTAGTCGCACCAAGTTTCTGCTGCAGCAGAATTTATCTGAACAGAGTCCTGATCTTTATACGTTGCTCTGTTTAATAGACACCACATCTCAGCTGAAGATTTCGATACAATGGTCTTTAACATTTGCTCACTGTCCCTTTGGTAACATATCGCCTTTCTGCCTCTTTGCCAATTTTTATATACGATCGTAGGTGTTTCATTTGTGACATCTTCTCTTCTAGAGGTAAGTGGCTTAGCAACCGTATTTGTTTTCTCAGATCAGCCTTTTTGTTCTTAACATCGGCATCAAAGACATGTGAATGTCTATAGTTGTTACCTTGCATGGGAGCAAGAACCAACACATATTTTTGCGTTGATGACAAAAGTCCAGCCCATGATGATTTAAAAGAGATCTGTCAAATGCTACCAGTGATGGTTCCGACCATCTTATCCGATTTCTAGCATTATTTACTTTTAATTTGCTTCCATACTTCCCAGTTTGTTTCAAATGTTGTTTTACTTCCCACTCCCATGTTAAACATAGCTGGCCATGATCACTCCTTGAATTTGATCTTACATCTAGGGTTTGGATCATGTTCATCAATGTGCCACTTACAAATATGTAATCAATGGTTGCTTCCAGAGGGCCATTATACCATGTGCCGGCTGCTGGTATGTCAACTTGAATAAAGGGGGTTAAAGAGTCATACATAGTTACTTTAAAGCCTCTTGTTTTTTTATCGCTACCATAAGGCCCACCTTCGGGCGGCCCCATGGTAGTCGAAATGCTGGTTCTATTACTATTTCATACTCATCCCATATTGTGTCCTCCATCAGCCACCTTCTTGGAACACCACTAGATCAAAGCTGTTTACCTCACTATTTCGAAGATTTGAAAAATGAGTGAACCCTCTGGTGTTGCAGGATATGAGGTGAATTTTTTCTGTTACTGGGGATTGTTATGCTTGATGTTGCTGATGTTTCCCCATTTTAAGTTGCTTGGCATTTTTAGCTCCATATATGCAGGGAATCCATTTCATGATGCCTGGCATGTCTCCTCTTGTTGTATCAGTATCCTCTTTATATAGGTTAAAGCCCTTTGTGAAAAATGTATCCCTTTCAAGGCAGAAAATGTCAGCCAACACAGCAGAGCGGACTGAGATTCAGGACTTGCATAGGTCTTGATCATCCAGGAATTCGATTCTGTCAATGTCTGTTGTATTTCTTTGCATATATTTAGTACACTCGCTCAATTGAAATCAAATTGCACAAAGGGATGTTCTTTACATTACAATATAAATGATTGATGATTGCTTCGCACTCAATTATTATTTACAGGTGCTCCTGTTTGAAATGTGGATTGGTTAGACATAGGTGTGTTTTTCTTCCATTGCGATGATTCCCCCAAGTTTTCAACATCTGATCGAACTTCAATCTGCTTTTTTAGAGCAGGTTTAGGGCCATATAGGATAGGTCTGTATCCCAACTCTAGGAGTCCTTCAATATCGGCTCTCGATTGGGTGCACGTTTTCTGGTTGATAGCCATATAGTATTCCACAGTTTTATTTATTTCTTCTCTTATTTGTGACGCGGTTAACGCAGCAGATACAAGCTCTTGTTCTCTCGAACAAGTTGCTATGACAGGGGGCTGTTGCAATGAGTCCTCTTCCTTCTCGTTCATCAGTACAGTCTCTGCTACTAGACCATCTAATGGTTTATACACCAAATTAGGTATGACCTTTCCGTTAGCACTCTCAGTGTGTTATTTAGGAAGGCTAGTAAAACCACTTTATATTTCTTTTTTAGTATCTTTTTCTTTTGGGGCATTCAATATCTTCAAAAAGCGTCTCGTTTTGGCATTTGATCTAACAATTCTTTGAATGGTGGTAGACTCTTTGATGTTGTTTCTTGGTCTTCTCAACGGTTGATTTTGTTTGGTTTTCCTAGAATCCACTTCTTTTGTCAAATTGATCACCTTTTGTTGAGCTTTCTCATTATCAACAATCTCTCCGGTCACCCCTTGATCCGTGTTAAGTTTAACTTTGTCAAAGACATTATAACATGGCAGGCCTAACTGCCTGACCTCCACAACATCATCAGAGTCCTTTGTATGAGAGATCTTTCCAAATACAAATTGTTCCAAATGTGGTACAGCCCTTTGTTTGAGGTCGTTTGTGGCCTCAGTTTGGCTCTCAGCATCTGTTTGCTTACAGTGCCTAAAGATCTCATACTGAGGAGCGCCCTGTCCTGTTTCCTCACCAATTTTTTATTTGATAGCTTTGTCAATAAAATTGATAATTAAGCTTTTGGTCCATCGCCTCATACAACTTGGCAAGGGACAGTAAGGCTGTATTCATAGACATTAAAGTTGGATTTATGAGAGGCTGTGGTATTGTCTCATTGGTGGATTTATCAACCGGGCATAATGATTGTTGCTCATCCCAGATTGCATTTGGACGTCTAGGAGTTGGGGTATGAAGGATAGTGAATCTATAGAGGCATCTCGGTCAGAACATTCAGAGATTCCTGGGGAATGTTTTGACTGTTGTTTTGGTGCAATATGTAACTCCTCTTCATCTTCATTTCTTCTGAATGATGTGTTTTCAGTCTGATCTTGCCTTGGTATGGGGGAGAGATTGTCGCCCTGCATCAAATCCCCCGTATTAGAGTGAACAAAAACAACTTTATCCTGATTATCTGATGTATGACTTCAATTCATGAAGCATCTTCATCTACTTGACCCGTAATATGCATAGCATGATATGCTTTCCTCAATCTATGTTGTGCCTCTACTGAGCATGTTTTCGGTGGGCTCTTCTTTATTTTTTCCAGAGATCTATGTGTTGAGAGTATGTTATTATCACAGCGTTTACTCACAGTCTCCATAGTAGTATCCAATAGGACGCTACCACCTTTTAAGGGCTGTGTTTTCTTTTGCGCTAATGTTAATGGCAGTAACTTCCACGTCTAAATGTCTGTTTAGTTCTAACAGTTTATCTTGTTTTGCTTTATCGCAATTAATAAGTTGCATCTTGGTTGGCCCAGACCCTTGGCCGTAAAAGAGGTGGATGTCATTGCCCTATGACGCCGTTCGATTTCGGCTTTTATTCATTTGTTTTTTATCCGCGATACATGTTGGTATTTTTTTTGGACTGATGTTTGCAGATTTGGTAACACAACCTTTGATGTTATGGGTTCACGGTCAGATATAACATTGCATTTACAATCAGCATGCTTGACTTGAGCGTGTAATAACCTTTTTCCATTTGAATGTGATTTAAGGGGTATACATTTATTTTGTGTTTGGTTTAAATTATAACCACCGCCATGTGAACAACAGACGCTGTTTCCAATTTACACCACCCACACGGCGGCTCCTACCAGCCTCGCTTGAGGTAACTTCCTACCCACTTATGCAGCCCTCACCGACCAAAAGCAGATTTTTGATGGGCTATATTGTCTAATACACGATAGACTGTGTACCAAATTTAAACAACAAGTCTGATGTTAAGGCTACTAAAGAACACACATTCACTATAACCGTTAAAACCCAACAGTCCCTTAATGATAGGAGCTAAACCCGTAGCAGCGTTTTACAATGTCAACATATGTAACAGAGATTTCAACACATACACATATGGTACCTCCAGTCAGATGAGGATTAGAGCGCCATCCTCCACGCTATCTCGCTAGACAGAGAGACAGTACACTTCACCATTGCACTTCCACAAATGTAAGTGGCTGGGTAATGTGGGAGTGGTTTCCAAACATTTTTTTGTTTTAAACATCATAGCTCTCAACCATTTCTGTTGCAAAGGCGGGTGAAATCACCCGATTTTGTTTCTGGTGGGTGAGACGCCCATTGAAATGAATGGGCGTGCAGGAGGCTTGGGGGGTGAGTCAGCCCTTTACAAGGCGGGTGACACCCGCCAAAAGCGTGAGAGTTGAGAGCTATGTAAACATGCTCCTGTAGCTTTATCCACGTTCGTGCAGCGACAGCAGCCAGAATCCAAAAAGGGCAGAATCCCCAGCAAAGCCAGCGAGACAGTACGCTCCACCAGTGCACTTCCACAAATGCGCATGATTTTAGAATGTGATCAACATGTTGTAACTGTTCAATACATGCTAATGAATAAACAGTCAGTGAGCATTGTATAAGCGGTTTACTCATGATTAAAGAATAAATTAACTGCTTGTACGAGGGAAATGCTTTAAACTGAGAGGGGGGAAGCGAGAGAGACAAGAGAGAGAAGGAGGGGGGAGACAGAGAGAAAGAGAGGCAGGCAGGGAGGGGGGGAGAGAGATACACACAGAGAGGAGACAGATACAGAGAGAGGGGCAGGGAGAGGGGTGAGAGATACAGAGAGAGAGGCGGGGAGAAGGGGAGAGAGATACACAGAGAGAGGCAGGGAGAGGGGAGAGAGATACAGAGAGAGGGTGGGGAGAGAGATACACAGAGAGAGGCAGGGAGAGGGGAGAGCATAGCTCTCAACTCACCCGCTTTTGGCGGGTGTCACCCGCCTTGCACAGGGCTGACTCACCCGCCAAGCCTTTCTGCACACCCATTCATTCCAATGGGCGTCTCACCCGCCAAAAAACAAAATCGGGTGATTTCACCCACCTTTGCAAGACAAATGGTTGAGAGCTATGGGGGAGAGAGATGCAGAGAGAGGGTGGGGCGGTGTAGGTTAATTCCAAGTCTGTTCACTGATGCTCCAGTGCTTTAAACATGACTTTATTTTGCCCAGGAGGAGCTGACCAATAGCCGGCCTGTAAAAGCAGCATTTAACTGATAACTGGCCAATGAGATTACTCTCACTCTTTCTCAAAATGGTTCCCAAGAGGCCACAGGGGCGTGGGATCCTCTAGGAGCCAATTAACACGGACTTTGGGGGGGTGGGGCTTCAGTATTGGTTGCCTCTGCGCATGCTCTGCAGAGTAGTGTCTCTTGTTCTTGGTGATTAGTATCTCGTGTTCTGCGCAGCCTCAGTGCAGTCCTGGGACCCTCCACAGCGCCCGGTCTCCCAGGACCTTCCTCTCTCCCTTACTGGGTTTGCTCTGAATCCTGCAAGAGGTCACTGCAGAATAATCCATTCAGGATCTCTAGGGAGAAATCCACCCAAGATCACCCGAGTGGAATCCACCCAAGATCCCTGGAGGGGACTCCATCCCAGATCACTGGGGAGAAATGGCTGGGAAAGAGCCAGATGAGGTGAGGTGGCTGCGGGGTTGTTTTCATTCTTTATTTATGCCATGAAGTCGTGAAATCAGGAATCATTGCTGTCAATTGTACTTATGGAAGCAAAAACGGAGTGCTTATATCATGAACACTGTACGTGCATTATAAGGTTGGTGGGTGAGCCAATGGCCTAACAGGGCACTTTACAATGGCAGTGAATAGTGAGCAGGAAATGATGGAGGTGGCAAAGGAGGAAAATGCAAGTGAAAAACCTGTGCAGGGGGCATTATAGATTGCCAGTACACCATGTACATTATTTATACTTTCTTATCATCGCCTGTAAAGGAAGATGGCGTTGGGGATTAATAGGGAGGGATGATGGTACTGTAGCAGACCTACAAGTCTCCTGCAACTCAGGTGAGTCTCCAGAAATAAAACACTGTCGCCCGGCCTCTGCTATTGGCTGTAATAATGAGAATAAATGCACTGTCTGGCAACCACTCCCTCAGGCATTCTGCAGTGCAGCCCCAAGGAGATGGGTGGGGGGTGCTGTACTGAGCACTGCACATGCCACGTTTCTCTGCTGGCTGTGGCCCTCACATGTGTCACTCCAGCCGCCCTCTTGTTTGGTTGTTTGTTTGGGCATTTATATAGCACTACAAACCCTCAGGTATCTGAGCGCTGCTTATTTCCCACAGTGTGTGGTGCTCATTTATCGACCTCGGAAAGATGAAAGGCTGAGTTTGGCCCTGCCGGGATTCAAACCTGCGTCAGCAGGCTCTGCACTGATGTCAAACTGTGCTATCTGACTGCCTAACTCGCCCAGGGGTGCACAAAGTAGGTTTATCATTCCCAGGAGATCCCAAATCTCAGCCTCCATTGTCCAGCAGCATTATAACACACTCATTGTTTGTGTATTCTCTATCATCTTAAGTGTGTTATTCTCTGAGGATTTCTGTGCATGTACAGATCCCCAAATGCACAGACATCAATACATTGAAACCCGGCCTGTCCTCTTCTAAAGTTCTGTTGATCTCTCAAACATAGCAAGGCCCTCTTAACATGGGAGAAGAAACATGAGGAGAAGGATGGCTACCCCGACAGAGCAGCAGATACCACAGCCAGTTATCATCAAAGCCAAACTCTGAGGCTGTCTGAATGAGGGTATATGGCACCCTAAATACATGGAAACACACAACCCTCCCATCACAGATATATGTGTGAAAGATACATCTCTGTAGTTATTCATATGGATTGCACATGCTCTTTAATTTTATGTGAAACAGTAAAGAGCCCTCATTAGTGCTATGTATCCCATTACCCATTCTACAATGGGTATTTACAGTACTATGGGAGTGTACAGGACTGTGCTTCTTAGAGTGACAATCTCATATCAGAAAATAATTTGTTTTGCTGTGTTTTGGTTTGCATCACACCTTACACAGAGCGCAAAAACAAAATTGACTTAATAGATACATAATTAATTGCAATCCATTAAAAGAATATATAATCGTGGTTGATTTAGAAAGATAAATCATCTATAAATTAATCCAATACATCAAGTAGCTATTATTGTAATTAAGAAGAATCATCAGAATATATGTCATGCATCTAATATCTGAAAACAATAGATATGGTTATTCTAGGTTTTAATAATGTACTTTACTTCATAAGGTAATAGTAGCATTCATATTATGGTTACAATATTTACTGGAACTGAGCATAATAAGTGAACTGCTTCTTTAAAAAAATGTAATAATGTTAGCACAATTAAATAATTTAATATTTATTTGATATCACCTTTTACAAAAAATACACACCATTTTGTGTTTCAAGATGTCCTTTCATCCGGGAATGGGATGTGATCTGGTTAATACCAATTATCTGCTCCTTCTGTGAGCATCAAGGCAATGCTTAATTTTTCGTGTGGACCACTGGTTGCTAGTGCTGCAAAACTGGCACATGTATTACAGTCTGCAAACACACTATGTCCCCCAAGACAGTACCTGCACTCTGGTTCTCCTCCTGTCAGCAGCAGCGGGGTGGATCTAGCAAACATGCACCCAACAATGCAAATATCTCCTCCAACGTTAGAGGGAGCCATACTGTATGATGGCGGTGGGTAGTGGAGCCATCCTGCATGACGGCAGTGGGTGGCCGAGCCATCCTGCATGACGGTAGTGGGTTGACGAGCCATCCTGCATGAAGGCTGTGGGTAGCAGAGCCATCCTGCATGAAGGCTGTGGGTAGCAGAGCCATCCTGCATGAGGCGGTGGGTATCAAAGCCATCCTTCCTGAAGGCGGTGAGTCATGGAGCGATCGTACATGAAGGCTGTGGGTAGCGGAGCCATCCTGCATGAAGGCTGTGGGTAGCGGAGCCATCCTGCATGAGGCGGTGGGTATCAAAGCCATCCTTCATGAAGGCGGTGAGTCATGGAGCGATCCTGCATGAAGGCTGTGGGTAGCGGAGCCATCCTGCATGAGGCGGTGGGTATCAAAGCCATCCTTCATGAAGGCGGTGAGTCATGGAGCGATCCTACATGAAGGCTGTGGGTAGCGAAGCCATCCTGCATGAGGCGGTGGGTATCAAAGCCAACCTTCATGAAGGCGGTGAGTCATGGAGCGATCCTACATGAAGGCTGTGGGTAGCGGAGCCATCCTGCATGAGGCGGTGGGTATCAAAGCCATCCTTCATGAAGGCGGTGAGTCATGGAGCCATCCTGCATGACGGTAGTGGGTAGCAGAGGCATCCTGCATGAAGGTAATTATGTTACATTACCAGCTGAGGAAAAGAGAGATCAGAGGCAGAGAAGAATCAGAACAAATATGTTTTTACCTTCTTTCTAAACTCCAAATAGTTGGAAGTTTTTTTATAACAAGCGAAAGGCCATTCCACAGGACAGCCTCAGCAATCGAAAACGCCCAGCCACCCACCCAGACACGAGAGTACTTAGGTACAATGTGCTGCTCTATCGTGACCGAGCAAAGACTCCGGGCGGGGAAATAACGGGAGAATTTGGCTAGAAGATATTCTGCTCCTTGACCATGAAGGGCCCGGTGAACAACACACAAGGCCTTAAATTCCACCCGCTGAGCCACCGGGAGCCAATGGAGCAGAGCCATCCTGCATGAGGCTGTGGTTAGCGGAGACATCCTGCATGAAGGTGGTGGGTAGCAGAGCCATCATTCATGAAGAAGGTGGGTAGCAGAGCCATCCTGCATGAAGGCAGCAGGTAGCACAACCATCCTGCATGAAGGCGGTGGGTAGCAGAGACATCCTGCATGAAGGCGGTGCGTAGCGGAGCCATCTTGCATGAAGATGTTGGATAGCCTCTATCTTGCATAAAGGATGCTCACACTGTTCTCTCCTCCTCTCCCTTTCTCCCTTTTCCTATCCTCTCCTGTCCTCCCCCTACTTTCTTCTATGCACTTACTCTATCAGAATTTTCCCTGGACCTAATATGTTAGCAGCCTCGTCTGTCTCCGCCCTCCTCCCCTTACTCGTCCCCCCAGCACTATCTGAAATGTCCTCAGTCCTAGTACCATGGTCACTTGTTTTGTTCCTCCCCTCCCTTCTGCACCTCTCTCCCTCACCTTTTGTTTATCTCTGGCTTTACCAGAAATGTTGTCAGGCCTTGTACGGTAGTCGCTTGTCTGTTTCGATTTCCTTCCCACTCCCCCTCCCTTCCTTATCTATGTCTTAGCTCTTGCACTATCTGAAATGTCGTCAGGCCGAGTATGATGGTTAATTTCACATCCTTACTGTTCATGGCCTGTAAGAATGTCATTGTATTTTACATTGTTCCCTCCCTTGCCTTGAAGCGCTTTGAAGCACATTGTGTATAGGCGCTATAAAAATTAACATATATCATATCAAGGTGGTAGGTAGCTGAGCCATCCTACATGAAGGTGGTATGTGGCGGAGCCATCCTGCATGATGGCAGGAGGTAGCAGAGCCATCCTGCATGAATGCAGTGGGTAGCAGAGCCATTCTGCATGAAGGTGGTGGGCCACGGTAGGAGAGAAACATGGGGGATTGCAATGGTGCGAGTCAGAACGTTGAGTATCCTGTTGAGAGGCAATGTAGTAGCGAGGAAGGCCTAGTGGAAGGCCAGATCAGTCGTCAAATGTCCTGAGAAGAAGAGCAAGTGGGAATTAAGGTTTTATTAGAGAGCTAGGTGAGGTGGGTGGATTTTGCATCTGTTTAGTGTGTTGATCCTGGCAGCCGTGACTGTAGACGTAATGCAATGCTGAAGCTTTGGTTCATTCTCAAAGAGAAAGCCAAAGTTGGGAGCCTTGGGGGCTGGTGTGAACAGAGGGAGGGTATGGATATGCAAGTTGTGAGACACCTTTTGGTTTTATAGCAGTTGAGCATTCAGTACTGGAGTGCTATCCAGCGACAGGTGGCAGTGAGACAGTCAGATATACTGATGGATCGCTCAGAGGTAAACAGTGGGAAAGGGAAGAAGGTTTGGGTGTTGTTGGTGAGTAGGTAGACCTGGTAGGAGATGTCAAAAGAAGAGAAGAGAATAAAGGAGATTTTGGAGTGGTGGAGTGGTGATCAGTTGTGAGACATATGGAGATGTGGCCAGGAGCTGGTCCCATGGATGGAGATGTAGGTGGGAGCGAGTCCTATGGATGGAGATGTAAGTGGGAGCTAGTCCTATAGATGGAGTTGTAAGTGAGTTCTTGTCCCATGGAAGAAGATGTAAGTAGGAGCTGGATCCATGGATGGAGGTGTAAGTGAGAGCTTGTCCCATTGATGAAGATGTAAGTAGGAGCTGGCTCTGTGGATGGAGATGTAAGTGGGAACTGGTCCCATTGATGGAGATGTTAGGGTGAGCTGGCTCCCTGGATGGAGATGTAAGTGGGCGCTCGCCCATGCATGGAGATGTAAGTCAGAGAAGGGTCCATGGATGGAGATGGTAAGTGTGAGATTTGATTTGATTTGATTTGATTTGATTTGAGTTTATTTATATAGCGCGCCAAGCCCTCAGGCATCTGCCCACACTTATTAAGGTTACATATTTACATATGTGCATACAGGATATTAATACACAATTGACATTTGCATGATGGGTTTACATTTGCACACATATGCAATTTGCAGTGAAAGCATAACAAACTAAAGACGTATATACAACTGAAAACAGTTATACAAGAGGAAGCTGAAGCAGTGCAGGTAGGTTAGTTTTCATTTATAAAGAGCCAGGCTTTGGCGGCATCTCGGAATTTATGGTAGGAGGGTTCAGTCTGATACTAGAAGGTAATGCATTCTAGGTTTTGGCTGCAAGCACCAGGAAGCTCCTACCACCTGCCTTTTGTAATTTGAACCTTGGTATGGACAGGCAGTTGGAATGAGATGATCTAGTCAGTCGGTTTGATGTGTTAGGTTTGAATTTATCACAAAGGTAAATTGATGCTTGATTATGTAGACATTTGTATGTGAGTGAAAGGGACTTGAGTTTGATTCTATGGTTGATTGAAATCCATCGAACACTGTCTCAACTCTGAAAAGTGGAGTTTTCTTAGGAAGTTGGTTGCAGCCCTGAGTGCATTGTTTTGATAGATTTGCAGTCCTCTTAGGTTGTTTTGGTTGGTGCCTAAATATAAGGCATTGCAATAGTCTAGATTGGTTAGTACGAGAGCCCTGGCTAGGGTAATACAGTTGTCAGAGGTCAGAAATGGTCTACAGGAATTTATAAGCTTGCAGGTGTAAGCAGTGGAAGATGCAGTGGTGTTGATTTGTCTTCCTAAAGAGAGGATTGAGTCGAGGTACATGCCTAATGTTTTAACATATCCTTCGAAACCTTAATGTCGTTGCCATCAATGTTGAAGATGTTAAACTTGTTGTCAAGTCTGTTAAGTCTGGCTTGGGTTCCTACAATGAGTAGCACCTTCCTGTCCTCGTTAAGACACAGTTCATGTTGTGCCATCCATGCTTGGATAATGAGGTATATGTCATTAAGTTGCTTGGAATCTATTACATAGTTGCCTGTGATGGAGATAAGGATTTGGGTGTCGTCGGCGTAGTTCGTGTACAATATACGCATGTGGTCTAGGTCATCAAATAGAGGCGTTATAAATATATTAAAAAGCGTAGGAGAGACACAAGAGCCTTGTAGCACTCCTCAAGTGACTGCAGCAGGTATGGCGGAGGCCGACGGGGTGAACACTCTGGTGGTTCTGTTATTGAGAAATCACTGGATCCAGGCGGTTGCATCGTTGGAAAAGTGGGCTGCCAAGGAGAGATGGCTACAGAGGGTTTTGTGGTCCACAAGGTCAAAAGCGGCTGATAGATCAAGTAAAGGAAGGAGTGCAAGGTTGCCTGTGTCTTTAATGGTTTCAATTTGAGTTACTAGATCTAACAGGGATGTTTCAGTACCATGCCGTGGCCGGAAACCAGATTGACGTAGCCCAAGTACGTTTTTACTTTCCAGGTGATGCTGGACCTGCAGGTAAGCTGCTCTATCAATGATCTTAAGAAGGAAAGGCACTGTAGTTATCGGTCTGTAGTTGGTTGGGGTATTTGGGATGGTTTCTTAATGAGGGGCATGACCCAGGCGTCCTTAAGGTTGGTTGGTACTGTATTGGAGGCAAATGAGGCTGCATTAATAGAGTAATGAATGGCACAAGTTAATTCGCTGTTTCCTTTATGAGAAGCAGGGCAGAGGTCACCCATGCATCTGGAAGGTTTTTGGTTCAATATTATATCCTTAACTTCCTTAGTGCTAAGGGAGGAGAATTTGAACAGGTCAGTTTGAATTGGTAGCATAGTTTGAGCTGTCGGTTGGCCAAGGTTGTTGATCAGGCTTGTTTTTTTGGTCCCAATTTTCTTTTGAAGGAGCTTGATCATGTCAGAGAGCGCCTTTTGAATGTTCTGACACCAAGTATTGTCCTTAGAACATGACGTTGGTAGAGCTGTGGGTGATTCTAGCTCTCTAAGTATGTTAAATAATTCCTTGATGTTGGATTTGGCCTTAAGGATCCGGTCATTATAGGAATCACTTTTTGCTAGGAAGATGAGTGACTTTTAGGTGGCTGAGGCTGCTGTGAAGTTTTCTTTTTTGGAGAGTGAAGGGGGGGTTTTCCAAGTAGTTTCCGAATTTCTTTTATATTTACGCAAGGTTGTTAGGTGCGAGATAAACCAGGTATTTGAATGGGCGCGAAGTTTAGTTTTATGTAGTTTTTGCGGTGCTATCTTTTTGATAGCTTCCAGTATGGTTGCATTGTAGAGGTCAACAAGATGAGTAGGCGCATCTTTGTACTCATTGGCAGTGGAGGAGGTTATGAGGGGTTGAAGAAGTGGTAGTAGCTTGTGATCTGTAATGTTCCGCATGTTTCTAGCTAGTCTAGGCGGAGTCAGTAGTATGTCAGGGTTCGGGGTAGTGTTCTTTTGTAGGGTAAAGAGTATGGCATGATGCTCTATCAATGCGCAGGGCTGGTTTGGTAGGATGTTACTATTGCAATTTGATTCTGTGATCCAATCAAGCTGCCTGCCTTTGATATGCGTAGGTTGTGTGAGCCGTTGAGAGAGGCTTAGTTCAGTGATACTATTACTGATAGCTAATGCATTGGCATCTTTCGTGTCATAGAACCCTAAGTTAAAGTCTCCTGTCTCCACATGCCTCTGGAAGCTGATAATAGGTTGCATGATCATTAAGTCGTACGAGTGAGACTTAATGCAGTGTAGCCTTGTCTCCACATGCCTCTGGAAGCTGATAACAGGGTTGCATGATCATTAAGTTGTCCCGGTGTGACTTAATGCAGTGCAGCCTTGTCTCCACATGGCCTCTAGAAGCTGATAATAGGGTTGCATGATCATTAAGTTGTGCCAGTGAGACTTAATGCAGTGCTGCCTTATCTACACATGTCTCTGGGAGCTGATAATAGGGTTGCATGATCATTAAGTCATGCTGGTGAGACTTAATGGAGTGCAACCATGCTCCACATGGCCTCTGGAAGCTGATAATAGGGTTGCATGATCATTAAGTTGTGCCGGTGAGACTTAATGCAGTTCAGCCTTGTCTGCACATGCCTCTGGAAGCTGATAATAGGGTTGCATGATCATTAAGTCGTGCCGGTGAGACTTAATGCAGTGCAGCCTTGTCTCCACATGCCTCTGGAAGCTGATAATAGAGTTACATGATCATTAAGTCGTGCAGATGAGACTTAATGCAGTGCAGCCTTGAGGAATTCCACAGGGCCTCTGGAAGCTGATAATAGGGTTGCATGATCATTAAGTCGTACGAGTGAGACTTAATGCAGTGCAGCCTTGTCTCCACATGCCTCTGGAAGCTGATAATAGGGTTGCATGATCATTAAGTTGTCCCGGTGTGACTTAATGCAGTGCAGCCTTGTCTCCACATGGCCTCTAGAAGCTGATAATAGGGTTGCATGATCAATAAGTTGTGCCGGTGAGACTTAATGCAGTGCTGCCTTATCTACACATGTCTCTGGGAGCTGATAATAGGGTTGCATGATCATTAAGTCATGCTGGTGAGACTTAATGGAGTGCAACCATGTCTCCACATGGCCTCTGGAAGCTGATAATAGGGTTGCATGATCATTAAGTTGTGCCGGTGAGACTTAATGCAGTTCAGCCTTGTCTGCACATGCCTCTGGAAGCTGATAATAGGGTTGCATGATCATTAAGTCGTGCCGGTGAGACTTAATGCAGTGCAGCCTTGTCTCCACATGGCCTCTGGAAGCTGATAATAGAGTTACATGATCATTAAGTCGTGCAGATGAGACTTAATGCAGTGCAGCCTTGAGGAATTCCACAGGGCCTCTGGAAGCTGATAATAGGGTTGCATGATCATTAAGTCATGCCGGTGAGACTTACTGCAGTGCAGCCTTGTCTCCACATGCCTCTGGGAGCTGATAATAGGGTTGCATGAACATTAAGTCGTGCGAGTGAGACTTAATGCAGTGCAGCCTTGTCTCCACATGGCCTCTGGAAGCTGATAATAGGGTTGCATGATCATTAAGTCGTGCCGGTGAGACTTAATGCAGTTCAGCCTTGTCTGCACATGCCTCTGGAAGCTGATAATAGGGTTGCATGATCATTAAGTCGTGCCGGTGAGACTTAATGCAGTGCAGCCTTGTCTCCACATGCCTCTGGAAGCAGATAATAGAGTTACATGATCATTAAGTCGTGCAGATGAGACTTAATGCAGTGCAGCCTTGAGGAATTCCACATGGCCTCTGGAAGCTGATAATAGGGTTGCATGATCATTAAGTCATGCCGGTGAGACTTACTGCAGTGCAGCCTTGTCTCCACATGCCCCTGGGAGCTGATAATAGGTTGCATGAACATTAACAGGGTAATTCATAGAATTCAGCGCACAAGTAGCGCACGCGGCTGGCGCACAGCGTGCGCGTGCGATAGTCTGCGCCAGCCGCGTGCGCCAAAACCGAATCCGGCGCACAGCGTATTCATGGATTTTAGCCTCCCCAGGCAGCCGTGGCGCACAGTGGCGCAGCGACTCGCTGCAGCGCCAGTTACGCCCCCAGGAACGCCCCTTGCGCTGGGAAATCTCATAAAAATCACAAACCAGCGCAAGGGGCTACGCTAACCCTGGACCATCACGGCAAGCGGCCCATGCGATTTTCAAGGGTGCGCGGGAAGTGTCACACGTCAAATCCCAGGCTACGTCCATTCCAGGGGTGCGCGGGAAGTCCCACACGCGAAAAGCCAGGCTAAGTCCATTACAGGGGTTCGCGGGAAGTTTCACACGCGAAAAGCTAGGCTACGGGAATTCCAGGGGTGCGCGGGAAGTCCCACACGCGAAAAGCCAGGCTACGTCCATTACAGGGGTGCGCGGGAAGTTTCACACGCGAAAAGCTAGGCTACGGGAATTCCAGGGGTGCGCGGGAAGTCCCACACGCGAAAAGCCAGGCTACGTCCATTACAGGGGTGCGCGGGAAGTTTCACACGCGAAAAGCTAGGCTACGGGAATTCCAGGGGTGCGCGGGAAGTCCCACACGCGAAAAGCCAGGCTACGTCCATTACAGGGGTGCGCGGGAAGTTTCACACGCGAAAAGCTAGGCTACGGGAATTCCAGGGGTGCGCGGGAAGTCCCACACGCGAAAAGCCAGGCTACGTCCATTACAGGGGTGCGCGGGAAGTTTCACACGCGAAAAGCTAGGCTACGGGAATTCCAGGGGTGCGCGGGAAGTCCCACACGCGAAAAGCCAGACTACGTCCATTACAGGGGTGCGCGGGAAGTTTCACACGCGAAAAGCTAGGCTACGGGAATTCCAGGGGTGCGCGGGAAGTCCCACACGCGAAAAGCCAGGCTACGTCCATTACAGGGGTGCGCGGGAAGTTTCACACGCGAAATTCCAGGGTACGTCCATTTCAGGGGTGCGCGGGGAAGTTTCACACGCGAAATTCCAGGGTACGTCCATTTCAGGGGTGCGCGGGAAGTTTCACACGCGAAAAGCCAGGGTACGTCCATTTCAGGGGGGCGTGGATATTTGAACACGCTACTCCGATCGTTGGGTCTTCACAGGTCTTCCCTGTACAGCATCCACGTCCCCTGCATGCAGTCCACACCACAGGTGATTACCCTGCACACCTGCTCATGACTCCCACCCCCCAGTAGTCATGGGGCACCTGCCAGCAGGCCCCCACTCATGTCCCACTCATGCCTCCCACCACCCCCACCCCCCAGCACTGTGGGGCACCTGCCAGCAGGCCCCCACTTATGTCCCACTCATGCCTCCCACCACACCCACCCCCCAGCACTGTGGGGCACCTGCCAGCAGGCCCCCACTTATGTCCCACTCATGCCTCCCACCACACCCACCCCCCAGCACTGTGGGGCACCTGCCAGCAGGCCCCCACTCATGTCCCACTCATGCCTCCCACCACACCCACCCCCCAGCACTGTGGGGCACCTGCCAGCAGGCCCCCACTTATGTCCCACTCATGCCTCCCACCACACCCACCCCCCAGCACTGTGGGGCACCTGCCAGCAGGCCCCCACTCATGTCCCACTCATGCCTCCCAGCACACCCACCCCCCAGCACTGTGGGGCACCTGCCAGCAGGCCCCCACTTATGTCCCACTCATGCCTCCCACCACACCCACCCCCCAGCAGTCATGGGGCACCCTCCACCAGGCCCCCACCCATGTCCCACTCATGCCTCCCACCACCCCCACCCCCCAGCACTGTGGGCCACCTGCCAGCAGGCCCCCACTTATGTCCCACTCATGCCTCCCACCACACCCACCCCCCAGCACTGTGGGGCACCCTCCACCAGGCCCACACAGATGTTCCCCTACCAATAGGAAATCACAATACAGATCCCAGGATCCCATGGGCAACCACATCCCACCCCATGTCACCCCAGTCCATACACACATCCAAGGTACACATCCATTCAAAAATCAAATACCCATTACATGATACATAACCAATGAGCAGTATGCGCATGAGTCCAAGTCCGTCAGACTCACACAATGGCAACACATGACTGTGAAAACCCAGATTGTGACAGTCAACAAACCAATGAGAGAAGTCCACACAATAGAATCAAAAGAACAATGTATTAAAATGTAAGAAAGAAAAAAAAATAAACACCTAAATGAATACACAAAGTAACAGGAAAAAAAAAAAATTTCTAATGAAAGGTGAAATCCAAAAGAACGGGTGCAAAGTCAATCAAAATGGAAATCAAAAACAAACACATTGCCCCATGGTCCAAATAATAAAATCGAAAACATCCACAAACTATGTACAAAGATGATTGTCCGGGTCCAATATCCCTAAAAACCATAAAATGAAACCTACCCAAAACCTAACTAATGCGAACTATATACAAAAAACGTGGGCCATTGTCCAATCAACCCAAATAATAAATTAAAATAAAGGAAACCTACTATCTACATAACTATATACAAAGGCGGCGGGCCAGTCCTGCGGCTCACTGAGAGATGTTATGGGCCAGGGCATCATCGAACTCCCTTTCTATCTCCCCGAGGCGTTCCTCCTCAATGGCCCCGAGGGCCCGCAGGGCTGACGCAGTGTCCACCTCCAAGCCCCTGCGGATCTCCTCGAGGCACTCGGCACGCCTCAGGGCCCTCTGCATGGAGTCCACTGCCCTGACCATAGCGAGCCGCCCCTCTTCTGCCCGCCGCCTCTCCGCATCTATTGCGTGGCCTAACCGCTGCCACACGGAAGACACATTCTGTCCAGGGTCCTCCTGCCCTCCAGCCGATGGCTGCCCCTCCGATGTTGATGGCCCCGAGCCATGACGCCTCCCACGTCGCTGCCGCTGCCTCTGCAGCCACTGCCTCTGCCAGCACGACGGCATCCAGGCTGATGGTATCCACCGACGCCGTCGTGCACGTGCCCTGCCTGATGATGCCGGCACATCCTCCACCTGCAGGCACCTCCCGACTGTGGCAGGGATGGGATCCCCACTGAGCCGGCTGCATTGGTCGGGGCAGGTCCACAGGGGGCCCTGGTGTCAACTGGGTCGGAAGACGGCAAGGAGAACGACCGGCGCATACTTTCCACAGAGGAGGAGATGCCCGACACATTGGCCATCACCTGCAGAAAACCCGCGCCAATGGCAGATCCCAACTGGGCCACGTCGGCACGGTGCTCTTCGTGATGATGTGCGTGCTCCTCCCGGGAAGCACGCACATCATCACGAATGACCCCCGTGCGCAACGCGACCCCAATCAGGACCTTTTCCATGCGCCCACGGGTCCCCTCGTCCGCAGGTGGAGGGGAGTCAGATGACATAGACACCCCCTCCACCTGCGGACGGGCCTGGGACGGGGCATCCATGCTGGTGCATGGTGGTGCACTCACAGGGTCAGGGACAGCGACATGCACAGGCACCTCCACGGCGACCTGTGCTGCCTCCTGCCCCTGGCCCTGGACTGCACCACTTGCACCAGCAGGGATGCCCCCACCAGGCCTCAGGTGTGCCTCAGTCTCGGCCGCCTCCTCCTCTGTAGAAACCACCAACCTGGATGGCTCCTTGCCCTCTTCTGCTGTAGCTGGCCCCTGTGGGGGCTCACCCACCCCTTCCGCCGCAGCCATGGGGGCATCCCCGCCGTCTACCTCCACAGCGCCGTCTCTGCCCTCTCCATCACTAGCCGCTGCATAGAGGGAGACATAGAACACAAGCATCAGGGCACTGTACAATGGTCCCCTACACAGGAAGCAATATCAGATGACTGGCAATGGTAAAGTACACTTCTATCATGTCCCTCCACAACACATGGGTCAGGCAATACACACACGCAACACCCATGGTCCATGGCATGCACATCAACATACATGTCCACTGCACTCTTCTAAAGTACGATGTCATGGAACACACATGCATCATTGGTCATGCAAATCACACGCACACACTTCACCTCTGTCACATCCATGTGGCCTCGTACATCACAAACACAGTGGATACAAGGATGATTAGGCAGCATCAGTGAATCTGTACAGTGTCACAGACATGTGTCATGCATCCATGCCATTCAAAAGTCACAGACATGCAGGTCAAGCACACCGACCTCGACACCATACATGTACCTGGCATCAGCATCCATCCCTCACCCACACCCATGTCCACGAACATACACTTGCATGCTCACATGTGTCCAATCTGCATAGGCCTCCTCAGGTTGCATAGCAACACATACAACAACCATGTGATCCACAAATTACTGGTCGCACATGCATCGCCATGACAACACTGCACACATACATGCCTACAAGGCCCATTCCACACATACAGCATCACACAACCAGCACACTGCAACATGCACTGTCTCACACAGCAATGCCTGCACACTTACCGCTCAACTCCAGACGGGTCTCCCTCTCAAGGACCTGGGAGTGGAGCGCTGGGTGTATGCGTGCCAGGACCCTCATTTGGATCGAACTCATGTGGCCCCGGCCCCCCTCCACGAGGCGCCGGGCCTTTGAGAGGGTCCTGGACCTGCAGTCCTCCCAACGCTTCCTGACATGTGGGTTGTCGCGGACTGCCACCCCCTCCGCGTTGATGGCAGTCACGATGTCGTCCCAGATCCGAGTCCGTCCTTCATAGTTGGCGCGGCTACTTCCGAAGAGGGCATCATACTGCCCCAGGACTCGCTCCACCAGGACCCCAACCTCGGTGACACTGAAGCTGGGGCCCCTCTGCCTCTCTGGCTGGGGGTTGCCAGTGGTGCCAGATGTTTCAGTGCCCGACATGGCAACCCCAGAGGCAGGAGTGGGTGGGCAACTTGGTCCTGGGGCTGGGCTGTGGAGTGGTGTTCTTCCAGTCGGGAGTCTTCAGTTCCAGCAGGGGTGGACACAGCAACTGTACGCCTGCAGATGGCTGATGTGCAGGCACCAAATGGCAGGGCACGGTGGCAGCAGGCAGGCAGGCAGGCAGGCAGGCAGGCAGCAGCAGATGGCACGTGGGAGGCTGCTCGGGGCACTGGGGGGCAGTAACTCGGCCTTCTGGGCAGGAGCCTGGTCTTCCGTGTGTGAACGCGTGGCCAGCTTGATACGGAGTGAATTGGCACGTGAAAATCATGCACGTCTGCGTGGAATCCGAGGAAAGGCCCTCAGCGCGTAAGCACGTCAGCACGCGTACGCGATTTCATTGGTCCAAAGGGCCAGGCGCGTAAGCGCGCCTATGACGCACGGGTGTTTCCCAACCCGCGTGAAAAATAAACACGTGCCGCGGAGCGCGTCAGCACGCGTACCCGATTTCATTGGTCCAAAGGGCCAGGCGCGTAAGCGCGCCTATGACGCACGGGTGTTTCCCAACCCGCGTGAAAAATAAACACGTGCCGCGCGAGCGCGTCAGCACGCGTACCCGATTTCATTGGTCCAAAGGGCCAGGCGCGTAAGCGCGCCTATGACGCACGGGTGTTTCCCAACACGCGTGAAAAATAAACACGTGCCGCGCGAGCGCGTCAGCACGCGTACCCGATTTCATTGGTCCAAAGGGCCAGGCGCGTAAGCGCGCCTATGACGCACGGGTGTTTCCCAACCCGCGTGAAAAATAAACACGTGCCGCGCGAGCGCGTCAGCACGCGTACCCGATTTCATTGGTCCAAAGGGCCAGGCGCGTAAGCGCGCCTATGACGCACGGGTGTTTCCCAACACGCGTGAAAAATAAACACGTGCCGCGCGAGCGCGTCAGCACGCGTACCCGATTTCATTGGTCCAAAGGGCCAGGCGCGTAAGCGCGCCTATGACGCACGGGTGTTTCCCAACCCACGTGAAAAATAAACACGTGCCGCGCGAGCGCGTCAGCACGCGTACCCGATTTCATTGGTCCAAAGGGCCAGGCGCGTAAGCGCGCCTATGACGCACGGGTGTTTCCCAACACGCGTGATTGGTCCAAAGGGCCAGGCCCGTAAGCGCGTCTATAACGCACGGCCGTTTCCCAACACGCGTGAAAGAAACACAAGCCAGTGTCAATGCGTGTGATTGGAGGCTGGCCCTTCAGCGCCTACACGCGGAAGTGACGCAGGACCTGTGGGCCTGCATAAAAGGTACATGTAGAACGCCATTTCCTTGTACGTGCTTTTCGTGGAGAGCGAGTTGATGTATTCTGTACTTCTTGTCAGTTGACACGCGATTTACTTCACGGCGTTCAAAGGTCGTACTCCCTGTTACCTCTGACAGCTTTTTCTCTTTTGCTCTTTTTCCTGGGCCTGTTTCCTCACACAGCGTTCCCTTCTACTGTTGTCCTGTCTCCTCAGACAGCGTCCCATTCTTCTTTTGGCGGGGGTGTTGCCAACGCGCACACGCGCGTCTTTTTGACGCATTTCTCCCTGGCAGACGGTGAGTTGCGCACGCATCTATCATCTGTGCTTGCCCCGTGTGTCACGTACCTCTTCAGAGGTCAATCTAGGCTGCGTGTGACACGCATACGTTAATTACTGTGTTACTGGATGCCACAGCGTAGTGCAGGGTTTTTCATACGCACACGTGGTCTAGGAGGGGTATCGTGCACGTTCCTTAACTTTTTTGGGGTGCCTGTGCGTTGCGTGACCCGTCATCTTTCCCCAGGGGTGTCATATAGCCTTGCCACTGCACTAGGGTACGAATACCATCTGGTACCCAACCCCTTTGACACCCAATTGCCCAGGACAATTGTGCACACCCACTCCCATACGCACAATAACATCAGTGCCATGGTTGGGAGGCGTGCAAGCCGTAAGGGTGGCAAAGGTGGCCGAGCCACACGTGGTGGCCGTGGAGGATCCACTAGGGGACGTGGTTGTGACTTGCAGGGTGCCCCTGTCCCCCCCAGTCTGGAGGACCAGTCAGGGACACCCATGCCCCCCCCTCCCCCCCCAGGTTGAGGGTCATGTGGCTGATACCAACCCTGATCAGCCCTTGTTGGACCAGCCCATTGTAGCACCAGACCTGTCCGAGGGTGACTCCATCGCTGACATCCAGGTCAGCAGGTCCACTGCACGTGCACCGGTGCACATCGGTGTCATCAGGACACGCGCATCTATGCCAGATAGGTCATCTGCTGCCCCCCGTGGCCAGGGTGTGGCTCCATCCACCCCACCTCTCATACACCCTGCCAAGACTGTGTCGGTCCTAGTTCATGCACCTCAGATCAGGCCTGACCCTATCCCTCTACCCCCAATGCCTGCACCTACTCCCATGCTGAGTGTGCAATCCCACACACCCAGTACTGAGTCCACCACGGCTCCTGCCCCTAGTGTCCACAGCGGCGTAGGACACTCTGGATCCCCACCCCCTTCCAAGCGGAAGAGGAAGAGTGCACGTCCGGCACAGGCTGATGCCCCAGGCACGGCTGCACAGTCCGGCCCATCAAGGAAGCCCAGCTTCACAGACGCCGAACTGAATGCACTTGTTCAGCATGTGTCAGACCATGATAGGGAAATGGTCATCGTTGCAGGGTCCAAGACCACACATGCCAGACGCCAGGCACACTGGCAGACCATTGCTGACAAAATAAGTGCCCTTGGAGTAGTGAGGCGCACAGCTAGTGATTGCCAGAAGCGCTGGAATGACCTTAACCGCAAAGCAAAGGATAAGCTGGCCTCAAGTCATGCCGCAACCTTGGTGACTGGAGGTGGGTCCCCAGCACAGGAAATAGAACTCACACCACACGAGTCCGTAGCTGGATCCTACGTCACCGAGGGACAACTCCAAGGTGTGGGAGATCTCCCTGATTACGAGGCATCATCCGGTGAGTGCACATGCATGTGTGTTATATCAATGTGCATGGTGTGTGTGCGAAGCCTTCATGTTGGGTGCCTGTCAAGGGGGTGTGTGGCAGAGTTGATAGTGTCACCCATGTGCCTCATCCAGTATGTTCAGTGCAACACCATGTGCCCACACCACTATCCCTACTGCCAACAGTGCACATATGGCCCTACACCATGGAAGTTCCCCTTGAATTGTCATTTTGTCACGACATTGTTGCTCATTCTCCCCTGTCTATTCATCTTATGTCTTACATACCATTCCTACACTTTCCCCCAGCCATTCAAGTTCCATCGTCACATGCCTGACATGCAATGATACCACATGCTAATGCGTCCTCTGTATATACATGGCACTCAACATGCTGTCATACTCTGGATTTTGCCTTGACACTTACCTCCTACCTGTGTGCTCTTGTTCCGTCTGGTTTCAAGCCCCATTCCCTCACACTCCATGCTGCTCTTCATGGTCTATCTTCCCTGACTTCTACTGTTCAGACCATCGTGCCCTACTCACGACACCTGCTTGCAAACAGTCAAATGAGGGCACCCTGCCCTCCAATGCGACCCACCCTATTGCTGACAAGTACATCTGAGCCTACTCAAGGTTAACTCTCACTGACATCTGCTCATACATGCCTTTGCCTGTCCCATGGACCCTTCACATGGTCCCAGTCCTCTCTCCTTGCTCCTCTTCCACCATCAATGGTGTGACCCGTTGGGGTGTACTCTTGGCCTCCTTCCAATCCTCAGAGGCCACAATTGATGAGTATGGTAATGGGAGCATCTCAGTCCAAGGACCTCAGGCCAACCTTATTCTCCTTGACAAATGCTACCCACATCTCATCAACTTCCTTTCCTCTCCTGCTGTCCCCCCTCCTCTCTCCTCATCTATCCTGCACTGCCTCCCTGCACCCTCCCATGATCCTTCTCCGCCTCCCACTCCAACTCCTACACAAGCTGCACCTCTGATCTGTAGCACTCCCCGTAAGTCCTACAAGGCTGTCAACCTCCTCCACATTTACACTCCTTACTCTGCCGCTGCATCAGGCATTCCTCCAATATATGTCACTTACATGAGGTAATGCACCTTGACATCCTTGGTCTCATGGAAACATGTCTGACGGCCAGCTCTGTCTGCATCTTTGACACACTCCTACCTGACGTTCAGGAGATCCTCTCCTTGGCCCGGCACTACTGTGCAGGGGGGGGTGTGCCCTTGCCTTCCCTGAGGGTATTCCTGCCACTGTCACTCCTACGTAGACCTACTCCCCTCTGGAATGGCTTGTGTGACGTCTCTCTCCATCTCACCTCGACATTCACAAACTGTGCGTACTGTGTATCGGAAAAATGGTCAAATGTACTACTTCCTTTCTGAGTGGCCTCACCTCTCCTCCTCACTCATGTCCCCAGACACTGAAATCCTCTTCCTTGGTGATGTACGCATCCACCTGCATGCTTGTTGTCCCCCCCACGTGACTTTTCCGTGACCTCAGCAACTCCCTATCAGCCTCTAAACTCCCGTCTGTCCCTACTCATTCTGCAGGGCACACTCTTGATGCTCTGATCTCATCTGACCTTCCCCTCTCCATCCCTCTCTGCACTCCTCTCTCCTGGAGTGATCACTTTCTCCTCTCCTCCCACCTCACCCTCACCATCCCACAGGCAAAGCCACCCTCACCACTGTCACACACCTTCTTGGTATTCCAACCCATGAAGTGTGTGTCAGTCGAGGCTTATGCTGCCAAAATCTCCCCCCCCATCCAGCTCCCCCTTAGGCTCACTCCCATCCTGACAGGGCCCACTCCATGCTCCACTCTATGTCAGGTACACTGGATGTCTTTGCCACGGTCATGACAATCCGCCTGAAGCCCCATGCCAATGCTGACTCCTGGCATGACTCGCATCTTGTGAACCCAAAACACAGGTGCCGGGTGGCAGAGAGGAAATGGCCTGCATCATGCTCATCCTCTGGCAAACTGGCCTGCCGCCTGCTCCAAAGGCAATAGCGTCTCACCCTTCTCACCAAGATGAGAGCCCCAATCCAAGGGCACATATCTGCGGCATCTGACAACTCTGCAGGACACATTGAAATCTGCAAGGACCTTGCCAAGCCAGATGCAGTGTGTACCTCCCCTGTCCCCTCCGAGCCCACAGCACTGCATGACTGTCTCTGTACCCCTATAGGCCACCCCCCCAGCACTTGTCTGCGCCTACCACCATCTGCCCTCGACGTTAAGTCCTACTTACCTTGTACAGCACTACCAGCCGCAACTTCCCCTTGCACTTCATTGTGCCATCCACCTCTGCACTTGCGTTACATGAATGACACCAGCACCAGTAGGATTGTTGAATGGCATCCCCTTCTGCCCCACCACCCCTCAGTGCTCCGCTGTTCCTTCATACATTTCTGTACAGGTGCTTCACGAATGCTATATGAATCCATTACAGGTGATGGGGAGGTGGAATCTCATTGTCTACTGCATTTTGTTAATGTTGACAAGGCACTGTGCATCGTGGCCAATTGGGACTAGCAGATCCATGTCCAACATGTTAACTTCTTGATGTGATGAAGCAATGTCAGGACCAGAGTGGCCAAAATAGTTGCCCTCCTCTCCCTCTTCACTTGGTGGCTATGTCACATGCCATGTGTGTGATGGCATGTGCATTTGACATGGCAATCACCGGCCAATGTGTGATGCCAGTGCTAGGCAGCATGGGGAGCAGGCGTTGCTCTCCATTCTCTGTGTCATCATTGTGTGCCCTGAGCCTCCCCTCCAGACCCAGTGATGGTGAATGCATAGGAGGTTTCCCAGTCATGTGGGACATGTGTCATTGAACTACTGGCTCTGTTGTTCATCAGCCCTTGTTGTATGCCATGGTGCTAATGCCTGTTTCCATTTCTCTCTTTCATGTCTTTGCAGGGGACGACGCACTTGTTGATGCTGGGGATGTGGTGGTGGAGCCGTCCCAGGAGGGCAACCCGGGCCGACCTTCCACAAGTGAGGGACGTGGTGTGTTTGTGGGTGAAAACCCACAAGTGCTGCAGGTCGTGCTGTCGAGGGGTGTCTCTGGGGGTTCCTCCCCCGAGCAGTATTCAGGTGTAGACTCGGAGGATGACACCTATGTGCAGTCGCAGGTGAGTGTTCTTGGGAGAGAATCTCCTCTGTCCGACCCACCTGCAGCCGGGTTATTGCCCTCAATGGGGATGTCAGTGTCGGCAGCTCAGCCTCCGGTGGTTACGGATGCAGGGCCACACCACACAATCTCTGATCCTGTTCCTGGGGCTGCAGATCAGAGAGGGAATGCAGTCCTGCAGCCTGAGGCTTTGCCGGCACAGCAAGGCGCAGTCCGCCTTGCCCCAGGCAGGTGTGGTGCCCGCCAACGTGGTGGCCGTATGCCACCTGGCAATACCGCTTGGGAGCAATCCATCTACGGTATGGCCACCCAACAGGCAGCATCATCTGAGATGATTGCACAGGCCATGGATAGGGTGGCCACTTCCATTGTCCCCCCAGAAAGGCTGATGGAGCGACTGGAGCAGGCTACAGAGTCCATCTGCCAGGCACACAGGGAGGACATGTTGGCTTCCAACATGGACAGGCGGGCAGGACTGGCGACTCTGCGGGAATCACTTTCCATGGAGTCCCAGCGCCACAGGGAAGGCCTGAGGGAAGAATTCCATCACCTCAGGTCGACCCTGTCAGAGCTTGAGGCTTCATCCCATAGAAGGACAGAGGAGCAGCTGGAGCGTCTGACACGGACGCTCTCGGCCGAGATGCAGGCAACTCGTGCGGAGGTCAGGTCATCCCGGAAGTTACTGCATGGGGACCTCCGCATGATCATAATCCAGAACCAGACCTTCCAGACCCGCCTGCTTGCAGCCATGGAGGAGCAAACTCGGGCTTTGCGTGGGCTGCCTCCCATTGTCACACCATCTTCTGAGGCAGCTCCCCCACCTCCTGAGTCAGCTGCAGGGTCTGGCCAGAGCGATAGCGACTCATCTCCCACAACAGAGTAGCCGTGTGGGCCACGAGCCTATGGGGTGTTTTTACTTCCCATGATCCACACATGGATTGATTGTGGCGTGCATCCTGTCCTCGGACCTCATAGGTGGCCCCCCCCTCCCCGCCGGCCCTTTCATGGCCATTTTTTCTTATCATATTTTTGTTTTTCAAGTGTGTTGCCTTGTGTGGGTACCTGGGCATACACTGTATTGTGGCTGGGCACATGCAGGCTTGTCCTGAGTTTGGTTTCGATGCTTGGGTATCTGGCATCCACACCCCTCCTGCTTCCGTTTCCATGGGCTTGCAAAGGGTGTGCCCAAGTGACAGCAAATTACACGGTGACATTGGACTTCCATGAGCTGTTGGGCAGTCCATAGTCAATACTGTGTAGACATTCATGGTGTACATTGTTGTTGCACCTAACTATGCATGATGGTTTGATATGTGCCTCAACTTACATATGTTACTCATGTTTTGCAGGTATTTCACACAGTTCTTCACACGGGCATACTCTCTGGAGTCAGACTACATGTCGGTAGATGTGCAGTGACACTTTTGCGTGGCGCCATCACTGTACATCTGGACGGTGAGGACATACCAGCACAATCAGGTATTGAGACTAGCATTGATTACATGCATTGTGTCTTGTTTTGGTGGGCTTCAGGGTGGGTTGGTGTGTAATTTGATTGAAATGACTCTTACACAGGTGTGTAGTAGTGCCTCCATCACGGTTAGCTGTTCAAGTGCGGCTATGTTCCATTTGGGGCACTGCAATTTGTGACACCGGTGTCATGTTGTGAGGGTCAGTTTGTTTGCTCTCACATACCATGACATGGTGTCCTCTGTGGCGGGACTGTGAAGGGATTGGGTGACATGGCAATGTTGTAATGTAGCAATTCGCCTGTGCCAATGCATTTTTGATGAATGGAGTTGTGTCTTTTCATAGTTATGCATTGCTGGTGTATGTGTAGGTAGGGGTGCACACATAGTGACACTTCCATGTTAACAATCTCAGGCTGATGTGTTTCTGACAGTTTATTGCCAAGAAATATTGTGACATTGTCAGGTAGTGTCATCATTGATCGTCAGATGGTATGTGCCAGAGCAGTGTGCACTAGCCAGCACTGTGATTCCTAGGTGAAGAAGTTGGCCACCAGTTGCGTACGGGCTGCCTCCCCCCGTGCCCTTTCCCCTCCCATGCGCAGCGGCCGTGCATGTGGTTGTGGATGTGGGGGCACCACCATGTCCACGGGCAGGCCCCGGCGTGTTGCAACGTTGTGCAGGACACATGCTGCCACTATGATCCTGCACACTACTGGGGGAGCGTATAACAGCTGCCCGCCAGAACGGTCAAGGGAGCGAAAGCGTGACTTTAGCACTCCGAATGTGCGCTCCACTATGCCCCTGGTTGTAATGTGGGCTGTGTTATGTCTTACCTGGGGTGGCGTGGTGGGGTTCCGAATTGGCGTCATCATGTGGGGGCTGAGAGGGTAGGCACTGTCCCCTGTGGAGGTGGTGATTGGTATCATTGGTGGGGTTGTGACCTTGCTCAGTATCCAACATGCATGCATGTGCAGTGGCATACATACTCGCCAAGCAGCCATGTATCGCCATGCCGCCCAGCATCTATGTCCCGGCATAGGGTGGACATTCGGTAAATGAAGCTGTCGTGGGTGGACCCTGGATAGTTGGCATATACTGAGGTGATGATTCCCTTGGCATTACATACTACCTGCACGTTGATGGAATGCCAGTGCTTGCGGTTCCTATAGATGTGCTCTGATGCCCTGAGGGGACGTAGAGCCACATGGGTGCAGTCGATGGCACCTAGCACTTTGGGGAATCGTGCCACTCCGTAAAAATCCAGGGCGGCAGCATGCCTTTCTGCAGGTGTTCTGGGCAGGTATATGTGCCTGCGGACTGATGGGCGTGCAGTCATGATGTTCAAGACCTGGTGTAGGCAGCGTGACTGGGTGGCCTGTGACACCCCACCCACTATGGCACTTGTCCGCTGAAATGATCCAGTGGCTAAGAAGTGCAGTACATTGAGGACCTTCTCCAGGGGGCTGAGTGCTTGGGAGCACAGGGTGGGTGATGTGAGGTCATCCTCCCACTCAGTCACCAGGTCCAGTATGATGTGTGGTGGAAACCTGTACCTCCCATACACCTGGTCATCAGGCATCCCGAAAAGGCTGGTTCTGGGTGTGAATATTCTGGCCCTGACTATCCTCCTCCTCCTCCTTTGGTAGCCCACTGCCACTGCTGCTAGGAACGGTATGTTCATCCTGGCGTCTGAGCTTGTTATTGTTAAAGTCCGCAATTTTATGCTTTGCGCGTGTTCTAGGCGAGCGTGTGACCCGCGCACCCCTGGAATCCAGTTCCCAGTCCAATAGCGTGTGGAAATTCACACGCACCACGGGATACAGGTTCGCTGACGTACTTGCGTGTGTAAGTGGCCGCGCACCCATTAAATACACGTACATAGGCCAATCGCGTGTACGCGCACTTTTGTCCAATTACACGCAATGAAATACACGTACATAGGCCAATCATGCGATGACACTCTGACGTGCAGTATTTCCACGTGTGTTCCGTCATCACGTGCTGAGTGGGGAACGCCCGTGCGGGTCACGTCAGACGCGCTTACGCGCTGAGGGACTCTGGTCCAATAGAATCGCGTATGCGTGCTGACGCGCTTACGCGCTAAGGGCCTTTCCTCGGATTTCACGCTGACGTGCAGGATTTTCACATGCCAAATCACTCCGTATCAAGCTGGCCACCCGAAAACACACGGAACACCACGCTCCTGCCCAGAAGGCCGAGTTACTGCCCCCCAGTGCCCCGAGCAGCCTCCCACGTGCTATCTGCTGCTGCCTGCCTTCCTGCCTGCCTGCTGCCACCGTGCCCTGCCATTTGGTGCCTGCACATCAGCCATCTGCAGGGGTCCAGTTGCTGTGTCCACCCCTGCTGGAACTGAAGACTCCCAACTGGGATTACATCGCTCCACAGCCCAGCCCCAGGACCCAGTTGCCCACCCACACCTGCCTCTGGGGTTGCCATGTCGGGCACTTCCACATCTGGCACCAGTGGCAACCCCAGGCCAGAGGGGCAGAGGGGCACCAGCTTCACTGCCACCGAAGTTGGTGTCCTGGTGGAGCATGTCCTGGGGCAGTATGATGCCCTCTTTGGATCGTCCCGCGCCAGCAAGGAAGGACGGGAGAGGATCTGGGCCGACTGTGTGGTTGCCATCAACGCGGAGGGGGTGGCAACCCGCAACGTCCAGAAGATCAAGAAGCGCTGGGAGGACTTGAGGTCCAGGACCCTTGTGAAGGCCCGGCGCCTCGTGGAGGGGGGGCCGGGGCCGCATGAGTTCCATCCAGAAGAGGGTCCTGGAACGCGTACGCCCAGCGCTCCACGCCCAGGTCCTTGAGACGGAGGCCCGTCTGGAGTTGAGCGGTATGTGTCCAAGCATTACGGTGTGAGACAGGGCATGTTGCGGTGTGCTGGTTCTATGATACTTGCCTGTATGTGTGCCATGGGCCATGTATGCATGTATGTGTGCAGGGACATCATGGTAATGCATGTGCGACCAGTGATGTGTGACCCACATGGTTGTTGCATGTTTTGAAATGCGGCATGGGGAGCCCTATGCAGATTTTGGACATGAGAGCATGCCAGTCTCTGTACCTGGACATGGATGGGGGTGAAGGATGGGTGCTGATGCCAGGTACATATATGGTAGCCATGTCTGTGTGCCTGACCTGCGTGTCTGTGACTTGTGCATGCCATGGATGCATGACACATGTGTGTGACAATGCACAGATTCAGTGACGCACCCAACTTACCCTTGTTTCGCCTGTGTTCGGTGTGTTTGGGGCCAGATGGATGTGACTGAGGTGAAGTGTGTGCATGTGATATGCATGAGCCATGATGCATGTGAGTTACATATCATTGAATGTTTCTAGAGTCCATTGGACATGCATGGAAATGTCCATGGCATGCACCATGCCTGTTACTGTGTGTGTTTTGCCTGGACTGACCCATGTGTTGTGGAGGGACATGATGGAAGTGTACTTTGACAGTGGTGCTCATCTGCTATTGCTTCCTGTCTAGAGGACCATTGTACAGTAGCCTGATGCTTGTGTCCTTTGTCTCCCTCTACGCAGCGGCTAGTGAAGAAGAGGGCGGAGACGGCGCTGTGGAGCAAGGCGGCGGGGATGCCCCCACGGCTGCAGCGGAAGGGGTGGGTGAGCCCCCACAGGGGCCTGCTACGGCGGGAGACGGTGAGGAGCCATCCAGGTTGGTGGTTTGCACAGAGGAGGAGGAGGCCGACACTGGTGCACACATGGGGCCTGGTGGGAGCATCCCTGCTGGTGCAAGTGGTGCAGTCTAGGGCCAGGGGCAGGAGGCAGCACAGGTCACCGTGGAGGGGCCTGTGCATGTCACTGTCCCTGACCCTGTGAGTGCACCACCATGCACCAGCAGGGATGCCCCGTCCCAGGCCCGTCCGCAGGTAGAGGGGATGTCCATGTCACCTGACTCCCCTCCACCTGCGGACGTGGTAACCCCTGGCCGCGTGGAGAAGGTCCTGATTGGGGTCGCGATGCGCACGGCTGTGATTCGTGATGACGTGCGTGCTTCCCGGGAGGAGCACGCACGTCATCACGAAGTGCACCGTGCCGACGTGGCCCAATTGGGATCGGCCATGTTCGGGGGTTTCCTGCATGTGTTGGCCAATCTGACGGCCCTCTCCTCCTCTGTGCAGGCTATCCACCGGTCGTTCTCCTTGCCGTCTTCCGGCCCAGGTGCCACCAGGGCCCCCTGTGGACCTGCCCCGACCAATGCAGCCAGCTCGGTGGGGATCCCATCCCTGCCACAGTTGGGAGTCGGAGGTCCAGCAGGGGTGGACAACACAGCAAGTGGACCCCAGCAGATGGAAGATGTGACAGCATCATCGGGCAGGGCACGTGCACGACGGCGTCGGTGGTTTCCATCAGCCTGGATGCCGTCGTGCTGGCAGAGGCAGTGGCGTCGGAGGCAGCAGCGGGCTCGACGTGGGAGGCATCATGGCTCGGGGCCATCAAGATCCGAGGGGCAGGCATCGGCCGGAGGGCAGGGCAACCCTGGGATGGTGGTGTGTTCCGTGTGGGAGGAGTTTGGCCAGCGGATAGGTGCGGAGCGGCAGCGGGCGGAAGAGGAGCGGCTCACCATGGTCAGGGCGGAGTTCTCCATGCGTCGGGCATTGAGCCGGGCTGAGTGCCTCGAGGAAGCTCGCAGGGAGTTTGAGGTGGACATGGGGTTGTCCCTGCGAGACCTCGGGGCCAGGACAGAGTCCCGCCTCCAGGACATCGACATGGAGTTCGATGATGCCCTGGCCAGCAACATCACCAAGTGAGCCGCAGGACTTGCCCGCTGCCTTTGTATATAGTTATTTAGTTAGTTAGTGCTAGGTTTCCTTTATTTATTTTTATTATTTTGGACCGCTCGGACAATGGCCACTTTTTTGTACATATATTTTACATTAGTTAGTGGTAGGTTTCATTTTTGGTGTTGGGCTCATGGACCCTGGAACATTCCTGTATATAGTTTGTTTTTTTGGGAGATACATTTTTTTAATTTCTTATTGTTTTCACCATGACGTAATGGTTTTTCATTAATTTCCTATTACATGATATTGCTTTGGACAAATTCATTTTAATTTTTTTTTCCTTTGTTTTTTTGTTTATCACTTTTGTTCTCGGACATGGACCATTTATTTACTTAGCCACATCGTTGTATGTTTGTAAATTTCACTTATTTTTGGTATTTAATACATTTTTTATATTTTCTTACACTTGTGTTATTTTCTCATTGGTTTGTTACATGTCATGATATGGGTTTTGACATTCACTTGCACCCATTGTGTATGTGTGTGTGACGGACATGTGTTCTTTTGCATACTTGGCATTGGGGTTGTGTCATGTGATTGCATTCACTATGTGGGTGGATGCAATCCTTGCCTGGGTGTTTGTGCTGGGTATGCTGGCCATTACTGCCATGATTGTGTATCGTCAGGACCTGGGGCCAGGGGGACATGTGTGGGGGCCTGCTGGCAGGTTCCCCACAGTGCTGGGGGGTGGGGGTGGTGGGAGACATGAGTGGGGGCCTGGTGGAGGGTGCCCCTGGATGGCGGGGGGTGGGGGTGGTGGGTGACATGGTTGGGGGCCTGGTGGAGGGTGCCCCTGGTGGCGGGGGGGTGGGGGTGGTGGGAGGCATGGGTGGGGGCCTGGTGGAGGGTGCCCCTGGTGACTGGGGGGGTGGGGGTGGTGGGTGACATGAGTGGGGGCCTGGTGGAGGGTGCCCCTGGTGACTGGGGGGGTGGGGGTGGTGGGTGACATGAGTGGGGGCCTGGTGGAGGGTGCCCCTGGATGGTGGGGGGTGGGGGTGGTGGGAGACATGAGTGGGGGCCTGGTGGAGGGTTCCCCTGGTGACTGGGGGGGTGGGGGTGGTGGGAGACATGAGTGTGGGCCTGGTGGAGGCTGCCCCTGCACTGCTGGGGGGTGGGGGTGGTGGGTGACATGAGTGGGGGCCTGGTGGAGGGTGCCCCTGGTGGCGGGGGGGTGGGGGTGGTGGGAGGCATGGGTGGGGGCCTGGTGGAGCCTGCCCCTGCACTGCTGGGGGGTAGGGGTGGTGGGAGACATGAGTGGGGGCCTGGTGGAGGGTGCCCCTGGATGGTGGGGGGTGGGGGTGGTGGGAGACATGGTTGGGGGCCTTTTGGAGGGTGCCCCTGGTGACTGGGGGGGTGGGGGTGGTGGGAGACATGAGTGGGGGCCTGGTGGAGGCTGCCCCTGCACTGCTGGGGGGTGGGGGTGGTGGGAGACATGAGTGGGGGCCTGGTGGAGGGTGCCCCTGGTGACTGGGGGGGTGGGGGTGGTGGGTGACATGAGTGGGGGCCTGGTGGAGGGTGCCCCTGGTGACTGGGGGGGTGGGGGTGGTGGGTGACATGAGTGGGGGCCTGGTGGAGGGTGCCCCTGGTGACTGGGGGGGTGGGGGTGGTGGGTGACATGAGTGGGGCCTGGTGGAGGGTGCCCCTGGTGACTGGGGGGGTGAGGGTGGTGGGTGACATGAGTGGGGGCCTGGTGGAGGGTGCCCCTGGATGGTGGGGGGTGGGGGTGGTGGGAGACATGAGTGGGGGCCTGGTGGAGGGTGCCCCTGGATGGTGGGGGGTGGGGGTGGTGGGAGACATGGTTGGGGGCCTGGTGGAGGGTGCCCCTGGAGACTGGGGGGGTGGGGGTGGTGGGAGACATGGTTGGGGGCCTGGTGGAGGGTGCCCCTGGTGACTGGGGGGGTGGGGGTGGTGGGAGACATGAGTGGGGGCCTGGTGGAGGGTACCCCTGGTGACTGGGGGGGTGGGGGTGGTGGGAGACATGAGCAGGTGTGCAGGGTAGTCCCCTGTTTTGTGGGCTGCCTGCAGGGGCCGTCGAGGGTGACAGGACCCACCCAGCCTAATCGCGTGTGTAACTTCGCACGCACCCCTGTAATACACGTACCAAGCCAAATCGCGTGTGATAATTCCCGCGCACCCCTGAAATACACGCGCCCAGCCTATTCGCGTGTGGAAATTCCCGCGCACCCCTGAAATACACGCGCCCAGGCTATTCGCGTGTGGAACTTCCCGCGCACCCCTGAAATACACGCGCCCAGGCTATTCGCGTGTGGAACTTCCCGCGCACCCCTGAAATACACGCGCCCAGGCTATTCGCGTGTGGAACTTCCCGCGCACCCCTGCAATACACGCGCCCAGCCTATTCGCGTGTGGAACTTCCCGCGCACCCCTGAAATACACGCGGCCAGGCTATTCGCGTGTGGAACTTCCCGCGCACCCCTGAAATACACGTACCCTGCTGTAATCGCGTGTGGGACTTCCTGCGCACCCCTGAAATACACGCGCCCAGGCTATTCGCGTGTGGAACTTCCCGCGCACCCCTGAAATACACGCGCCCAGGCTATTCGCGTGTGGAACTTCCCGCGCACCCCTGAAATACACGCGCCCAGCCTATTCGCGTGTGGAACTTCCCGCGCACCCCTGAAATACACGCGGCCAGGCTATTCGCGTGTGGAACTTCCCGCGCACCCCTGAAATACACGTACCCTGCTGTAATCGCGTGTGGGACTTCCCGCGCACCCCTGAAATACACGCGGCCAGGCTATTGGCGTGTGGAACTTCGCGCGCACCCCTGTAATACACGTACCAAGCCAAATCGCGTGTGATAATTCCCGCGCACCCCTGAAATACACGCGCCCAGGCTATTCGCGTGTGGAAATTCCCGCGCACCCCTTAAATACACGTACCCTGCTGTAATCGCGTGTGGGACTTCCCGCGCACCCCTGAAATACACGCGCCCAGGCTATTCGCGTGTGGAACTTCCCGCGCACCCCTGAAATACACGCGCCCAGGCTATTCGCGTGTGGAAATTCCCGCGCACCCCTGAAATACACGTACCCTGCTGTAATCGCGTGTGGAAATTCCCGCGCACCCCTGAAATACACGCGCCCAGGCTATTCGCGTGTGGAACTTCCCGCGCACCCCTGAAATACATGCGGCCAGGCTATTCGCGTGTGGAACTTCCCGCGCACCCCTGAAATACACGTACCCTGCTGTAATCGCGTGTGGGACTTCCCGCGCACCCCTGTAATACACGCGCCCAGCCTATTCGCGTGTGGAAATTCCCGCGCACCCCTGAAATACACGCGCCCAGGCTATTCGCGTGTGGAACTTCCCGCGCACCCCTGAAATACATGCGGCCAGGCTATTCGCGTGTGGAACTTCCCGCGCACCCCTGAAATACACGTACCCTGCTGTAATCGCGTGTGGGACTTCCCGCGCACCCCTGTAAATGACGTACCCTAGTTTTTCGCGTGTAGGATTTCACGCGCACCCCTGGAATTCCCGTAGCCTAGCTTTTCGCGTGTGAAACTTCCCGCGCACCCCTGTAAATGACGTACCCTAGTTTTTCGCGTGTAGGATTTCACGCGCACCCCTGGAATTCCCGTAGCCTAGCTTTTCGCGTGTGAAACTTCCCGCGCACCCCTGTAAATGACGTACCCTGGCTTTTCGCGTGTGGAACTTCACACGCACCCCTGGTATCGACGTGGCCAGGGCAATCGCGTGTGGGACTTCCCCGCACCCCGGGATACACGTACCCAGGGCAATCGCGCGAGTGACTTCTCGCGCAACCCGTTGTACACAAACGCGCAAATTTTTGAACAGTGGGTGTCCGTGTAAATGGCGTACACCTTTGCACATCATTAGTCCTTTGGGGTCACGGTATGGCCCATTGCTGTATGTGGGTGGTATTTGTTGGCGCAGGTTTTGGCGCACTTTCGTTGAGTGCGTCGGGACGCTACCGCCTGCTTACTTGTGGCGTAAGTTTTTGGGCCTGTGCGCTGGTTTGATCGAGCGCTGTTTTGCCCTGTTCGAATCCATGAATACGTGTTGCCGGAGAGCGTGTGGGCGTTCCGCGCACTTGCCTCCTGTACTTCCCCGTGCCGCCCACATTCTTCCCCATTCCGAGTGTTGTGCCCCATTTTATTCCCCATTCCGAGTGTCCCGCCCTGTGTTCCGCCTACTTTAGAGCTGTGCGCTGCGCTCGGAGTGATAGCGCAGTGGCCGTGGCGCACGCCGTTGGTTGACCTGTGCGCCGGCGTGCGCCGCGCACTTTTTCAGCGCACATCCTATGCTTTTCTTACGCACGGACTTCCATGAATCGACGTGCGCTGGTTTCCCTGCGCTTTTCGCTATTTTTCGGCGCAGCGCTCGTATAGGCCCCTCTGCGCCGGTATTTTCGGCGCACATTTATTCCATGAATCGGCCTGTAAGTCGTGCGAGTGAGACTTAATGCAGTGCAGCCTTGTCTCCACATGGCCTCTGGAAGCTGATAATAGGGTTGCATGATCATTAAGTCGTGCCGGTGAGACTTAATGCAGTGCAGCCTTGTCTCCACATGGCCTCTACAAGCTGATAATAGGGTTGCATGATCATTAAGTTGTGCCTGTGTGACTTAATGCAGTGCAGCTTTGTCTCCACATGCCTCTGGAAGCTGATGATAGGGTTGCATGATCATTAAGTCGTGCTGGTGAGACTTAATGCAGTACAGCCTTGTCTCCACATGCCTCTGGAAGCTGATGATAGGGTTGCATGATCATTAAGTCGTGCCGATGAGACTTAATGCAGTGCAGCCTTGTCTCCACATGGCCTCTACAAGCTGATAATAGGGTTGCATGATCGTTAAGTCATGCTGGTGAGACTTAATGCAGTGCAGCCTTGTCTCCACATGCCTCTGGAAGCTGATGATAGTGTTGCATGATCATTAAGTCGTGCCAGTGTGACTTAATGCAGTACAGCCTTGTCTCCACATGGCCTCTGGAAGCTGATGATAGGGTTGCATGATCATTAAGTCGTGCCGGTGTGACTTAATGCAGTGCAGCCTTGTCTCCACATGGCCTCTGGGAGATGATAATAGGGTTGCATGATAATTAAGTGGTGCTGGTGAGACTTAATGCAGTACAGCCTTGTCTCCACATGCCTCTGGAAGCTGATAATAGAATTACATGATCATTAAGTCGTGCAGATGAGACTTAATGCAGTGCAGCCTTGAGGAATTCCACATGGCCTCTGGAAGCTGATAATAGGGTTGCATGATCATTAAGTCATGCCGGTAAGACTTACTGCAGTGCAGCCTTGTCTCCACATGCCTCTGGGAGCTGATAATAGGGTTGCATGAACATTAAGTTGTGCGAGTGAGACTTAATGCAGTGCAGTCTTGTCTCCACATGGCCTCTGGAAGCTGATAATAGGGTTGCATGATCATTAAGTTGTGCCTGTGTGACTTAATGCAGTGCAGCCTTGTCTGCACATGGCCTCTACAAGCTGATAATAGGGTTGCATGATCATTAAGTTGTGCCTGTGTGACTTAATGCAGTGCAGCCTTGTCTCCACAGGGCCTCTACAAGCTGATAATAGGGTTGCATGATCATTAAGTTGTGCCTGTGTGACTTAATGCAGTGCAGCCTTGTCTCCACATGCCTCTGGAAGCTGATGATAGGGTTGCATGATCATTAAGTCGTGCTGGTGAGACTTAATGCAGTACAGCCTTGTCTCCACATGCCTCTGGAAGCTGATGATAGGGTTGCATGATCATTAAGTCGTGCCGATGAGACTTAATGCAGTGCAGCCTTGTCTCCACATGGCCTCTACAAGCTGATAATAGGGTTGCATGATCATTAAGTCGTGCCGGTGAGACTTAATGCAGTGCAGCCTTGTCTCCACATGCCTCTGGAAGCTGATGATAGGGTTGCATGATCATTAAGTCCTGCCAGTGTGACTTAATGCAGTGCAGCCTTGTCTCCACATAGCCTCTACAAGCTGATAATAGGGTTGCATGATCATTAAGTCGTGCCGGTGAGACTTAATGCAGTGCAGCCTTGTCTCCACATGGCCTCTACAAGGTGATAATAGGGTTGCATGATCATTAAGTCGTGCCTGTGTGACTTAATGCAGTGCAGCCTTGTCTGCACATGCCTCTGGAAGCTGATAATAGGGTTGCATGATCATTAAGTCGTGCCGGTGAGACTTAATGCAGTGCAGCCTTGTCTTCACATGCCTCTGGAAGCTGATAATAGGGTTGCATGATCATTAAGTCGTGCCGGTGAGACCTAATGCAGTGCGGCCGTGTCTCCACATGGCCTCTGGGAGCTGATAATAGGGTTGCATGATCATTAAGTCGTGCCGGTGGGACTTAATGCAGTGCTGCCTTATCTACACATGTCTCTGGGAGCTGATAATAGGGTTGCATGATCATTAAGTCATGCTGGTGAAACTTAATGCAGTGCAGCCTTCTCTCCACATGCCTCTGGAAGCTGATAATAGAGTTACATGATCATTAAGTCGTGCAGATGAGACTTAATGCAGTGCAGCCTTGAGGAATTCCACATGGCCTCTGGAAGCTGATAATAGGGTTGCATGATCATTAAGTTGTCCCGGTGTGACTTAATGCAGTGCAGCCTTGTCTCCACATGGCCTCTAGAAGCTGATAATAGGGTTGCATGATCATTAAGTTGTGCCGGTGAGACTTAATGCAGTGCTGCCTTATCTACACATGTCTCTGGGAGCTGATAATAGGGTTGCATGATCATTAAGTCATGTTGGTGAGACTTAATGGAGTGCAACCATGTCTCCACATGGCCTCTGGAAGCTGATAATAGGGTTGCATGATCATTAAGTTGTGCCGGTGAGACATAATGCAGTACAGCCTTGTCTGCACATGCCTCTGGAAGCTGATATTAGGGTTGCATGATCATTAATTCGTGCCGGTGAGACTTAATGCAGTGCAGCCTTGTCTCCACATGCCTCTGGAAGCTGATAATAGAGTTACATGATCATTAAGTCGTGCATATGAGACTTGATGCAGTGCAGCCTTGAGGAATACCACATGGCCTCTGGAAGCTGATAATAGGGTTGCATGATCATTAAGTCATGCCGGTCAGACTTACTGCAGTGCAGACTTGTCTCCACATGCCTCTGGGAGCTGATAATAGGGTTGCATGAACATTAAGTCGTGCGAGTGAGACTTAATGCAGTGCAGCCTTGTCTCCACATGGCCTCTGGAAGCTGATAATTGGGTTGCATGATCATTAAGTCGTGCCGGTGAGACTTAATGCAGTGCAGCCTTGTCTCCACATGGCCTCTACAAGCTGGTAATAGGGTTGCATGATCATTAAGTTGTGCCTGTGTGACTTAATGCAGTGCAGCCTTGTCTCGACATGGCCTCTACAAGCTGATAATAGGGTTGCATGATCATTAAGTTGTGCCTGTGTGACTTAATGCAGTGCAGCCTTGTCTCCATATGCCTCTGGAAGCTGATGATAGGGTTGCATGATCATTAAGTTGTGCCGGTGAGACTTAATGCAGTTCAGCCTTGTCTGCACATGCCTCTGGAAGCTGATATTAGGGTTGCATGATCATTAATTCGTGCCGGTGAGACTTAATGCAGTGCAGCCTTGTCTCCACATGCCTCTGGAAGCTGATAATAGAGTTACATGATCATTAAGTCGTGCATATGAGACTTGATGCAGTGCAGCCTTGAGGAATACCACATGGCCTCTGGAAGCTGATAATAGGGTTGCATGATCATTAAGTCATGCCGGTGAGACTTACTGCAGTGCAGACTTGTCTCCACATGCCTCTGGGAGCTGATAATAGGGTTGCATGAACATTAAGTCGTGCGAGTGAGACTTAATGCAGTGCAGCCTTGTCTCCACATGGCCTCTGGAAGCTGATAATTGGGTTGCATGATCATTAAGTCGTGCCGGTGAGACTTAATGCAGTGCAGCCTTGTCTCCACATGGCCTCTACAAGCTGGTAATAGGGTTGCATGATCATTAAGTTGTGCCTCTGTGACTTAATGCAGTGCAGCCTTGTCTCCACATGGCCTCTACAAGCTGATAATAGGGTTGCATGATCATTAAGTTGTGCCTGTGTGACTTAATGCAGTGCAGCCTTGTCTCCACATGCCTCTGGAAGCTGATGATAGGGTTGCATGATCATTAAGTGTTGCTGGTGAGACTTAATGCAGTACAGCCTTGTCTCCACATGCCTCTGGAAGCTGATGATAGGGTTGCATGATCATTAAGTCGTGCCGGTGAGACTTAATGCAGTGCAGCCTTGTCTCCACATGGCCTCTACAAGCTGATAATAGGGTTGCATGATCATTAAGTCGTGCCGGTGAGACTTAATGCAGTGCAGCCTTGTCTTCACATGCCTCTGGAAGCTGATGATAGGGTTGCATGATCATTAAGTCGGGCCAGTGTGACTTAATGCAGTGCAGCCTTGTCTCCACATGGCCTCTACAAGCTGATAATAGGGTTGCATGATCATTAAGTCGTGCCGGTGAGACTTAATGCAGTGCAGCCTTATCTACACGTCTCTGGGAGCGGATAATAGGGTTGCATGATCATTAAGTCATTCTGGTGAGACTTAATGCAGTGCAGCCTTGTCTCCACATGCCTCTGGAAACTGATAATAGGGTTGCATGATCATTACGTCGTGCCAGTGTGACTTAATGCAGTGCAGCCTTGTCTCCACATGCCTCTGGAAGCTGATGATAGGGTTGCATGATCATTAAGTTGTGCCGGTGAGACTTAATGCAGTGCAGCCTTGTCTCCACATGGCCTCTACAAGCTGATAATAGGGTTGCATGATCATTAAGTCGTGCCTGTGTGACTTAATGCAGTGCAGCCTTGTCTGCACATGCCTCTGGAAGCTGATAATAGGGTTGCATGATCATTAAGTCGTGCCTGTGTGACTTAATGCAGTGCAGCCTTGTCTCCACATGCCTCTGGAAGCTGATAATAGGGTTGCATGATCATTAAGTCGTACGAGTGAGACTTAATGCAGTGCAGCCTTGTCTCCACATGCCTCTGGAAGCTGATAATAGGGTTGAATGATCATTAAGTTGTCCCAGTGTGACTTAATGCAGTGCAGCCTTGTCTCCACATGGCCTCTAGAAGCTGATAATAGGGTTGCATGATCATTAAGTCGTGCCGGTGAGACCTAATGCAGTGCAGCCTTGTCTCCACATGCCTCTGGAAGCTGATAATAGGGTTGCATGGTCATTAAGTTGTGCCGGTGTGACTTAATGCAGTGCGGCCGTGTCTCCACATGGCCTCTGGGAGCTGATAATAGGGTTGCATGATCATTAAGTCGTGCCGGTGAGACTTAATGCAGTGCTGCCTTATCTACACATGTCTCTGGGAGCTGATAATAGGGTTGCATGATCATTAAGTCATGCTGGTGAGACTTAATGGAGTGCAACCATGTCTCCACATGGCCTCTGGAAGCTGATAATAGGGTTGCATGATCATTAAGTGGTGCTGGTGAGACTTAATGCAGTGCAGCCTTGTCCCCACATGCCTCTGGAAGCTGATGATAGGGTTGCATGGTCATTAAGTCGTGCCAGTGTGACTTAATGCAGTATAGTCTTGTCTCCACATGGCCTCTGGAAGCTGCTGATAGGATTGCATGATCATTAAGTCGTGCCGGTGTGACTTAATGCAGTGCAACCTTGTCTCCACATGGCCTCTGGGAGCTGATAATAGGGTTGCATGATAATTAAGTGGTGCTGGTGAGACGTAATGCACTGCAGCCTTGTCTCCACATGGCCTCTGGAAGCTGATAATAGGGTTGCATGATCATTAAGTCATGCCGGTGAGACTTAATGCGGTGCAGCCTTGTCTCCACATGGCCTCTGGGAGCTGATAATAGGGTTGCGTGATCATTAAGTCGTGCTGGTGAGACTTAATGTAGTGCAGCCTTGTCCCCACATGCCTCTGAAAGCTGATAATAGGGTTACATGATCATTAAATGCTGCTGGTGATACGCAGTGCAGTGTTGAGGAGTTCCACATGGCCTCTGGAAGCTGATAATAGGGTTGCATGACCATTAAGTCGTGCCGGTGTGACTTAATGCAGTGCAGCCTTTTCTCCACATGGCCTCTGGGAGCTGATAATAGGGTTGCATGATCATTAAGTCATGCTGGTGAGACTTAATGCAGGGCAGCCTTGTCTCCACATGGCCTCTACAAGCTGATAATAGGGTTGCATGATCATTAGGTGGTGCTGGTGAGACTTAATGCAGTGCAGCTTTGTCTCCACATGGCTCCTGAAAGCTGATAATAGGGTTTCATGATCATTAAGTCGTGCCGGTGAGACTTAATGCAGTGCAGCCTTGTCTCCACATGCCTCTGGGAGCTGATAATAGGGTTGCATGATTATTAAGTCGTGCCGGTGAGACTTAATGCAGTGCAGCCTTGTCTCCACAGGGCCTCTGGAAGCTGATAATAGGGTTGCATGATCATTAAGTTGTGCCGGTGTGACTTAATTCAGTGCAGCCTTGTCTCCACATGGCCTCTACAAGCTGATAATAGGGTTGCATGATCATTAAGTCGTGCTGGTGAGACTTAATGCAGTACAGCCTTGTCTCCACATGCCTCTGGAAGTTGATGATAGGGTTGCATGATCATTAAGTCGTGCTAGTGAGACTTAATGCAGTACAGCCTTGTCTCCACATGGCCTCTACAAGGTGATAATAGGGTTGCATGATCATTAAGTCGTGCCTGTGTGACTTAATGCAGTGCAGCCTTGTCTGCACATGCCTCTGGAAGCTGATAATAGGGTTGCATGATCATTAAGTCGTGCCGGTGAGACTTAATGCAGTGCAGCCTTGTCTTCACATGCCTCTGGAAGCTGATAATAGGGTTGCATGATCATTAAGTCGTGCCGGTGAGACCTAATGCAGTGCGGCCGTGTCTCCACATGGCCTCTGGGAGCTGATAATAGGGTTGCATGATCATTAAGTCGTGCCGGTGAGACTTAATGCAGTGCTGCCTTATCTACACATGTCTCTGGGAGCTGATAATAGGGTTGCATGATCATTAAGTCATGCTGGTGAAACTTAATGCAGTGCAGCCTTCTCTCCACATGCCTCTGGAAGCTGATAATAGAGTTACATGATCATTAAGTCGTGCAGATGAGACTTAATGCAGTGCAGCCTTGAGGAATTCCACATGGCCTCTGGAAGCTGATAATAGGGTTGCATGATCATTAAGTTGTCCCGGTGTGACTTAATGCAGTGCAGCCTTGTCTCCACATGGCCTCTAGAAGCTGATAATAGGGTTGCATGATCATTAAGTTGTGCCGGTGAGACTTAATGCAGTGCTGCCTTATCTACACATGTCTCTGGGAGCTGATAATAGGGTTGCATGATCATTAAGTCATGTTGGTGAGACTTAATGGAGTGCAACCATGTCTCCACATGGCCTCTGGAAGCTGATAATAGGGTTGCATGATCATTAAGTTGTGCCGGTGAGACTTAATGCAGTTCAGCCTTGTCTGCACATGCCTCTGGAAGCTGATATTAGGGTTGCATGATCATTAATTCGTGCCGGTGAGACTTAATGCAGTGCAGCCTTGTCTCCATATGCCTCTGGAAGCTGATAATAGAGTTACATGATCATTAAGTCGTGCATATGAGACTTGATGCAGTGCAGCCTTGAGGAATACCACATGGCCTCTGGAAGCTGATAATAGGGTTGCATGATCATTAAGTCATGCCGGTGAGACTTACTGCAGTGAAGACTTGTCTCCACATGCCTCTGGGAGCTGATAATAGGGTTGCATGAACATTAAGTCGTGCGAGTGAGACTTAATGCAGTGCAGCCTTGTCTCCACATGGCCTCTGGAAGCTGATAATTGGGTTGCATGATCATTAAGTCGTGCCGGTGAGACTTAATGCAGTGCAGCCTTGTCTCCACATGGCCTCTACAAGCTGGTAATAGGGTTGCATGATCATTAAGTCGTGCCGGTGAGACTTAATGCAGTGCTGCCTTATCTACACATGTCTCTGGGAGCTGATAATAGGGTTGCATGATCATTAAGTCATGCTGGTGAAACTTAATGCAGTGCAGCCTTCTCTCCACATGCCTCTGGAAGCTGATAATAGAGTTACATGATCATTAAGTCGTGCAGATGAGACTTAATGCAGTGCAGCCTTGAGGAATTCCACATGGCCTCTGGAAGCTGATAATAGGGTTGCATGATCATTAAGTTGTCCCGGTGTGACTTAATGCAGTGCAGCCTTGTCTCCACATGGCCTCTAGAAGCTGATAATAGGGTTGCATGATCATTAAGTTGTGCCGGTGAGACTTAATGCAGTGCTGCCTTATCTACACATGTCTCTGGGAGCTGATAATAGGGTTGCATGATCATTAAGTCATGTTGGTGAGACTTAATGGAGTGCAACCATGTCTCCACATGGCCTCTGGAAGCTGATAATAGGGTTGCATGATCATTAAGTTGTGCCGGTGAGACTTAATGCAGTTCAGCCTTGTCTGCACATGCCTCTGGAAGCTGATATTAGGGTTGCATGATCATTAATTCGTGCCGGTGAGACTTAATGCAGTGCAGCCTTGTCTCCACATGCCTCTGGAAGCTGATAATAGAGTTACATGATCATTAAGTCGTGCATATGAGACTTGATGCAGTGCAGCCTTGAGGAATACCACATGGCCTCTGGAAGCTGATAATAGGGTTGCATGATCATTAAGTCATGCCGGTGAGACATACTGCAGTGCAGACTTGTCTCCACATGCCTCTGGGAGCTGATAATAGGGTTGCATGAACATTAAGTCGTGCGAGTGAGACTTAATGCAGTGCAGCCTTGTCTCCACATGGCCTCTGGAAGCTGATAATTGGGTTGCATGATCATTAAGTCGTGCCGGTGAGACTTAATGCAGTGCAGCCTTGTCTCCACATGGCCTCTACAAGCTGGTAATAGGGTTGCATGATCATTAAGTTGTGCCTGTGTGACTTAATGCAGTGCAGCCTTGTCTCCACATGGCCTCTACAAGCTGATAATAGGGTTGCATGATCATTAAGTTGTGCCTGTGTGACTTAATGCAGTGCAGCCTTGTCTCCACATGCCTCTGGAAGCTGATGATAGGGTTGCATGATCATTAAGTGGTGCTGGTGAGACTTAATGCAGTACAGCCTTGTCTCCACATGCCTCTGGAAGCTGATGATAGGGTTGCATGATCATTAAGTCGTGCCGGTGAGACTTAATGCAGTGCAGCCTTGTCTCCACATGGCCTCTACAAGCTGATAATAGGGTTGCATGATCATTAAGTCGTGCCGGTGAGACTTAATGCAGTGCAGCCTTGTCTCCACATGCCTCTGGAAGCTGATGATAGGGTTGCATGATCATTAAGTCGGGCCAGTGTGACTTAATGCAGTGCAGCCTTGTCTCCACATGGCCTCTACAAGCTGATAATAGGGTTGCATGATCATTAAGTCGTGCCAGTGAGACTTAATGCAGTGCAGCCTTATCTACACATGTCTCTGGGAGCGGATAATAGGGTTGCATGATCATTAAGTCATTCTGGTGAGACTTAATGCAGTGCAGCCTTGTCTCCACATGCCTCTGGAAGCTGATAATAGGGTTGCATGATCATTACGTCGTGCCAGTGTGACTTAATGCAGTGCAGCCTTGTCTCCACATGCCTCTGGAAGCTGATGATAGGGTTGCATGATCATTAAGTTGTGCCGGTGAGACTTAATGCAGTGCAGCCTTGTCTCCACATGGCCTCTACAAGCTGATAATAGGGTTGCATGATCATTAAGTCGTGCCTGTGTGACTTAATGCAGTGCAGCCTTGTCTGCACATGCCTCTGGAAGCTGATAATAGGGTTGCATGATCATTAAGTCGTGCCGGTGAGACTTAATGCAGTGCAGCCTTGTCTTCACATGCCTCTGGAAGCTGATAATAGGGTTGCATGATCATTAAGTCGTGCCGGTGAGACCTAATGCAGTGTAGCCTTGTCTCCACATGCCTCTGGAAGCTGATAATAGGGTTGCATGATCATTAAGTTGTGCCTGTGTGACTTAATGCAGTGCGGCCGTGTCTCCACATGGCCTCTGGGAGCTGATAATAGGGTTGCATGATCATTAAGTCGTGCCGGTGAGACTTAATGCAGTGCTGCCTTATCTACACATGTCTCTGGGAGCTGATAATAGGGTTGCATGATCATTAAGTCATGCTGGTGAGACTTAATGGAGTGCAACCATGTCTCCACATGGCCTCTGGAAGCTGATAATAGGGTTGCATGATCATTAAGTGGTGCTGGTGAGACTTAATGCAGTGCAGCCTTGTCCCCACATGCCTCTGGAAGCTGATGATAGGGTTGCATGGTCATTAAGTCGTGCCAGTGTGACTTAATGCAGTACAGTCTTGTCTCCACATGGCCTCTGGAAGCTGCTGATAGGATTGCATGATCATTAAGTCGTGCCGGTGTGACTTAATGCAGTGCAACCTTGTCTCCACATGGCCTCTGGGAGCTGATAATAGGGTTGCATGATAACTAAGTGGTGCTGGTGAGACGTAATGCACTGCAGCCTTGTCTCCACATGGCCTCTGGAAGCTGATAATAGGGTTGCATGATCATTAAGTCATGCCGGTGAGACTTAATGCGGTGCAGCCTTGTCTCCACATGGCCTCTGGGAGCTGATAATAGGGTTGCGTGATCATTAAGTCGTGCTGGTGAGACTTAATGTAGTGCAGCCTTGTCCCCACATGCCTCTGAAAGCTGATAATAGGGTTACATGATCATTAAATGCTGCTGGTGATACGCAGTGCAGTGTTGAGGAGTTCCACATGGCCTCTGGAAGCTGATAATAGGGTTGCATGACCATTAAGTCGTGCCGGTGTGACTTAATGCAGTGCAGCCTTTTCTCCACATGGCCTCTGGGAGCTGATAATAGGGTTGCATGATCATTAGGTGGTGCTGGTGAGACTTAATGCAGTGCAGCTTTGTCTCCACATGGCTCCTGAAAGCTGATAATAGGGTTTCATGATCATTAAGTCGTGCCGGTGAGACTTAATGCAGTGCAGCCTTGTCTCCACATGCCTCTGGGAGCTGATAATAGGGTTGCATGATTATTAAGTCGTGCCGGTGAGACTTAATGCAGTGCAGCCTTGTCTCCACAGGGCCTCTGGAAGCTGATAATAGGGTTGCATAATCATTAAGTTGTGCCGGTGTGACTTAATTCAGTGCAGCCTTGTCTCCACATGGCCTCTACAAGCTGATAATAGGATTGCATGATCATTAAGTCGTGCTGGTGAGACTTAATGCAGTACAGCCTTGTCTCCACATGCCTCTGGAAGCTGATGATAGGGTTGCATGATCATTAAGTCGTGCTAGTGAGACTTAATGCAGTACAGCCTTGTCTCCACATGGCCTCTACAAGCTGATAATAGGGTTGCATGATCATTAAGTTGTGCCGGTGAGACTTAATTCAGTGCAGCCTTGTCTCCACATGCCTCTGGAAGCTGATGATAGGGTTGCATGATCATTAAGTTGTGCCGGTGAGACTTAATGCAGTGCAGCCTTGTCTCCACATGCCTCTGGAAGCTGATGGTACGGTTGCATGATCATTAAGTCGTGCCGGTGAGACTTAATGCAGTGCAGCCTTGTCTCCACATGCCTCTGGAAGCTGATAATAGGGTTGCATGATCATTAAGTCGTACAAGTGAGACTTAATGCAGTGCAGCCTTGTCTCCACATGCCTCTGGAAGCTGATAATAGGGTTGCATGATCATTAAGTTGTCCCGGTGTGACTTAATGCAGTGCAGCCTTGTATCCACATGGCCTCTAGAAGCTGATAATAGGGTTGCATGATCATTAAGTTGTGCCGGTGAGACTTAATTCAGTGCAGCCTTGTCTCCACATGCCTCTGGAAGCTGATGATAGGGTTGCATGATCATTAAGTCGTGCCGGTGAGACTTAATGCAGTGCAGCCTTGTCTCCACATGCCTCTGGAAGCTGATGGTACGGTTGCATGATCATTAAGTCGTGCCGGTGAGACTTAATGCAGTGCAGCCTTGTCTCCACATGCCTCTGGAAGCTGATAATAGGGTTGCATGATCATTAAGTCGTACGAGTGAGACTTAATGCAGTGCAGCCTTGTCTCCACATGCCCCTGGAAGCTGATAATAGGGTTGCATGATCATTAAGTTGTCCCGGTGTGACTTAATGCAGTGCAGCCTTGTATCCACATGGCCTCTAGAAGCTGATAATAGGGTTGCATGATCATTAAGTTGTGCCGGTGAGACTTAATGCAGTGCTGCCTTATCTACACATCTCTCTAGGAGCTGATAATAGGGTTGCATGATCATTAAGTCATGCTGGTGAGACTTAATGGAGTGCAACCATGTCTCCACATGGCCTCTGGAAGCTGATAATAGGGTTGCATGATCATTAAGTTGTGCCGGTGAGACTAAATGCAGTTCAGCCTTGTCTGCACATGCCTCTGGAAGCTGATAATAGGGTTGCATGATCATTAAGTCGTGCCGGTGAGACTTAATGCAGTGCAGCCTTGTCTCCACATGCCTCTGGAAGCTGATAATAGAGTTACATGATCATTAAGTCGTGCAGATGAGACTTAATGCAGTGCAGCCTTGAGGAATTCCACAGGGCCTCTGGAAGCTGATAATAGGGTTGCATGATCATTAAGTCATTCCGGTGAGTCTTACTGCAGTGCAGCCTTGTCTCCACATGCCTCTGGGAGTTAATAATAGGGTTGCATGAACATTAAGTCGTGCTGATGAGACTTAATGCAGTGCAGCCTTGAGGAATTCCACATGGCCTCTGGAAGCTGATAATAGGGTTGCATGATCATTAAGTCATGTTGGTGAGACTTAATGGAGTGCAACCATGTCTCCACATGGCCTCTGGAAGCTGATAATAGGGTTGCATGATCATTAAGTTGTGCCGGTGAGACTTAATGCAGTTCAGCCTTGTCTGCACATGCCTCTGGAAGCTGATATTAGGGTTGCATGATCATTAATTCGTGCCGGTGAGACTTAATGCAGTGCAGCCTTGTCTCCACATGCCTCTGGAAGCTGATAATAGAGTTACATGATCATTAAGTCGTGCATATGAGACTTGATGCAGTGCAGCCTTGAGGAATACCACATGGCCTCTGGAAGCTGATAATAGGGTTGCATGATCATTAAGTCATGCCGGTGAGACTTACTGCAGTGCAGACTTGTCTCCACATGCCTCTGGGAGCTGATAATAGGGTTGCATGAACATTAAGTCGTGCGAGTGAGACTTAATGCAGTGCAGCCTTGTCTCCACATGGCCTCTGGAAGCTGATAATTGGGTTGCATGATCATTAAGTCGTGCCGGTGAGACTTAATGCAGTGCAGCCTTGTCTCCACATGGCCTCTACAAGCTGGTAATAGGGTTGCATGATCATTAAGTTGTGCCTGTGTGACTTAATGCAGTGCAGCCTTGTCTCCACATGGCCTCTACAAGCTGATAATAGGGTTGCATGATCATTAAGTTGTGCCTGTGTGACTTAATGCAGTGCAGCCTTGTCTCCACATGCCTCTGGAAGCTGATGATAGGGTTGCATGATCATTAAGTGGTGCTGGTGAGACTTAATGCAGTACAGCCTTGTCTCCACATGCCTCTGGAAGCTGATGATAGGGTTGCATGATCATTAAGTCGTGCCGGTGAGACTTAATGCAGTGCAGCCTTGTCTCCACATGGCCTCTACAAGCTGATAATAGGGTTGCATGATCATTAAGTCGTGCCGGTGAGACTTAATGCAGTGCAGCCTTGTCTCCACATGCCTCTGGAAGCTGATGATAGGGTTGCATGATCATTAAGTCGGGCCAGTGTGACTTAATGCAGTGCAGCCTTGTCTCCACATGGCCTCTACAAGCTGATAATAGGGTTGCATGATCATTAAGTCGTGCCAGTGAGACTTAATGCAGTGCAGCCTTATCTACACATGTCTCTGGGAGCGGATAATAGGGTTGCATGATCATTAAGTCATTCTGGTGAGACTTAATGCAGTGCAGCCTTGTCTCCACATGCCTCTGGAAGCTGATAATAGGGTTGCATGATCATTACGTCGTGCCAGTGTGACTTAATGCAGTGCAGCCTTGTCTCCACATGCCTCTGGAAGCTGATGATAGGGTTGCATGATCATTAAGTTGTGCCGGTGAGACTTAATGCAGTGCAGCCTTGTCTCCACATGGCCTCTACAAGCTGATAATAGGGTTGCATGATCATTAAGTCGTGCCTGTGTGACTTAATGCAGTGCAGCCTTGTCTGCACATGCCTCTGGAAGCTGATAATAGGGTTGCATGATCATTAAGTCGTGCCGGTGAGACTTAATGCAGTGCAGCCTTGTCTTCACATGCCTCTGGAAGCTGATAATAGGGTTGCATGATCATTAAGTCGTGCCGGTGAGACCTAATGCAGTGTAGCCTTGTCTCCACATGCCTCTGGAAGCTGATAATAGGGTTGCATGATCATTAAGTTGTGCCTGTGTGACTTAATGCAGTGCGGCCGTGTCTCCACATGGCCTCTGGGAGCTGATAATAGGGTTGCATGATCATTAAGTCGTGCCGGTGAGACTTAATGCAGTGCTGCCTTATCTACACATGTCTCTGGGAGCTGATAATAGGGTTGCATGATCATTAAGTCATGCTGGTGAGACTTAATGGAGTGCAACCATGTCTCCACATGGCCTCTGGAAGCTGATAATAGGGTTGCATGATCATTAAGTGGTGCTGGTGAGACTTAATGCAGTGCAGCCTTGTCCCCACATGCCTCTGGAAGCTGATGATAGGGTTGCATGGTCATTAAGTCGTGCCAGTGTGACTTAATGCAGTACAGTCTTGTCTCCACATGGCCTCTGGAAGCTGCTGATAGGATTGCATGATCATTAAGTCGTGCCGGTGTGACTTAATGCAGTGCAACCTTGTCTCCACATGGCCTCTGGGAGCTGATAATAGGGTTGCATGATAACTAAGTGGTGCTGGTGAGACGTAATGCACTGCAGCCTTGTCTCCACATGGCCTCTGGAAGCTGATAATAGGGTTGCATGATCATTAAGTCATGCCGGTGAGACTTAATGCGGTGCAGCCTTGTCTCCACATGGCCTCTGGGAGCTGATAATAGGGTTGCGTGATCATTAAGTCGTGCTGGTGAGACTTAATGTAGTGCAGCCTTGTCCCCACATGCCTCTGAAAGCTGATAATAGGGTTACATGATCATTAAATGCTGCTGGTGATACGCAGTGCAGTGTTGAGGAGTTCCACATGGCCTCTGGAAGCTGATAATAGGGTTGCATGACCATTAAGTCGTGCCGGTGTGACTTAATGCAGTGCAGCCTTTTCTCCACATGGCCTCTGGGAGCTGATAATAGGGTTGCATGATCATTAGGTGGTGCTGGTGAGACTTAATGCAGTGCAGCTTTGTCTCCACATGGCTCCTGAAAGCTGATAATAGGGTTTCATGATCATTAAGTCGTGCCGGTGAGACTTAATGCAGTGCAGCCTTGTCTCCACATGCCTCTGGGAGCTGATAATAGGGTTGCATGATTATTAAGTCGTGCCGGTGAGACTTAATGCAGTGCAGCCTTGTCTCCACAGGGCCTCTGGAAGCTGATAATAGGGTTGCATGATCATTAAGTTGTGCCGGTGTGACTTAATTCAGTGCAGCCTTGTCTCCACATGGCCTCTACAAGCTGATAATAGGATTGCATGATCATTAAGTCGTGCTGGTGAGACTTAATGCAGTACAGCCTTGTCTCCACATGCCTCTGGAAGCTGATGATAGGGTTGCATGATCATTAAGTCGTGCTAGTGAGACTTAATGCAGTACAGCCTTGTCTCCACATGGCCTCTACAAGCTGATAATAGGGTTGCATGATCATTAAGTTGTGCCGGTGAGACTTAATTCAGTGCAGCCTTGTCTCCACATGCCTCTGGAAGCTGATGATAGGGTTGCATGATCATTAAGTTGTGCCGGTGAGACTTAATGCAGTGCAGCCTTGTCTCCACATGCCTCTGGAAGCTGATGGTACGGTTGCATGATCATTAAGTCGTGCCGGTGAGACTTAATGCAGTGCAGCCTTGTCTCCACATGCCTCTGGAAGCTGATAATAGGGTTGCATGATCATTAAGTCGTACAAGTGAGACTTAATGCAGTGCAGCCTTGTCTCCACATGCCTCTGGAAGCTGATAATAGGGTTGCATGATCATTAAGTTGTCCCGGTGTGACTTAATGCAGTGCAGCCTTGTATCCACATGGCCTCTAGAAGCTGATAATAGGGTTGCATGATCATTAAGTTGTGCCGGTGAGACTTAATTCAGTGCAGCCTTGTCTCCACATGCCTCTGGAAGCTGATGATAGGGTTGCATGATCATTAAGTCGTGCCGGTGAGACTTAATGCAGTGCAGCCTTGTCTCCACATGCCTCTGGAAGCTGATGGTACGGTTGCATGATCATTAAGTCGTGCCGGTGAGACTTAATGCAGTGCAGCCTTGTCTCCACATGCCTCTGGAAGCTGATAATAGGGTTGCATGATCATTAAGTCGTACGAGTGAGACTTAATGCAGTGCAGCCTTGTCTCCACATGCCCCTGGAAGCTGATAATAGGGTTGCATGATCATTAAGTTGTCCCGGTGTGACTTAATGCAGTGCAGCCTTGTATCCACATGGCCTCTAGAAGCTGATAATAGGGTTGCATGATCATTAAGTTGTGCCGGTGAGACTTAATGCAGTGCTGCCTTATCTACACATCTCTCTAGGAGCTGATAATAGGGTTGCATGATCATTAAGTCATGCTGGTGAGACTTAATGGAGTGCAACCATGTCTCCACATGGCCTCTGGAAGCTGATAATAGGGTTGCATGATCATTAAGTTGTGCCGGTGAGACTAAATGCAGTTCAGCCTTGTCTGCACATGCCTCTGGAAGCTGATAATAGGGTTGCATGATCATTAAGTCGTGCCGGTGAGACTTAATGCAGTGCAGCCTTGTCTCCACATGCCTCTGGAAGCTGATAATAGAGTTACATGATCATTAAGTCGTGCAGATGAGACTTAATGCAGTGCAGCCTTGAGGAATTCCACAGGGCCTCTGGAAGCTGATAATAGGGTTGCATGATCATTAAGTCATTCCGGTGAGTCTTACTGCAGTGCAGCCTTGTCTCCACATGCCTCTGGGAGTTAATAATAGGGTTGCATGAACATTAAGTCGTGCTGATGAGACTTAATGCAGTGCAGCCTTGAGGAATTCCACATGGCCTCTGGAAGCTGATAATAGGGTTGCATGATCATTAAGTCATGCCGGTGAGACTTACTGCAGTGCAGCCTTGTCTCCACATGCCCCTGGGAGCTGATAATAGGGTTGCATGAACATTAAGTCGTGCAAGTGAGACTTAATGCAGTGCAGCCTTGTCTCTACATGTCCTCTGGAAGCTGATAATAGGGTTGCATGATCATTATGTCATGCTGGTGAGACTTAATGCAGTGCAGCCTTGTCTCCACATGGCCTCTACAAGCTGATAATAGGGTTGCATGATCATTAAGTTGTGCCTGTGTGACTTAATGCAGTGCAGCTTTGTCTCCACATGCCTCTGGAAGCTGATGATAGGGTTGCATGATCATTAAGTCGTGCTGGTGAGACTTAATGCAGTACAGCCTTGTCTCCACATGCCTCTGGAAGCTGATGATAGGGTTGCATGATCATTAAGTCGTGCCGGTGAGACTTAATGCATTGCAGCCTTGTCTCCACATGGCCTCTACAAGCTGATAATAGGGTTGCATGATCGTTAAGTCGTGCTGGTGAGACTTAATGCAGTGCAGCCTTGTCTCCACATGCCTCTGGAAGCTGATGATAGGGTTGTATGATCATTAAGTCGTGCCAGTGTGACTTAATGCAGTACAGCCTTGTCTCCACATGGCCTCTGGAAGCTGATGATAGGGTTGCATGATCATTAAGTCGTGCCGGTGTGACTTAATGCAGTGCAGCCTTGTCTCCACATGGCCTCTGGGAGCTGATAATAGGGTTGCATGATAATTAAGTGGTGCAGATGAGACTTAATGCAGTGCAGCCTTGTCTCCACATGGCATCTGGAAGCTGATAATAGGGTTGCATGATCATTAAGTCATGCTGGTGAGACTTAATGCAGTGCAGCCTTGTCTCCACATGGCCTCTGGGAGCTGATAATAGGGTTGCATGATCATTAAGTCATGCTGGTGAGACTTAATGCAGGGCAGCCTTGTCTCCACATGGCCTCTACAAGCTGATAATAGGGTTGCATGATCATTAGGTGGTGCTGGTGAGACTTAATGCAGTGCAGCTTTGTCTCCACATGGCTCCTGAAAGCTGATAATAGGGTTGCATGATCATTAAGTCGTGCCGGTGAGACTTAATGCAGTGCAGCCTTGTCTCCACGTGCCTCTGGGAGCTGATAATAGGGTTGCATGATTATTAAGTCGTGCCAGTGAGACTTAATGCAGTGCAGCCTTGTCTCCACAGGGCCTCTGGAAGCTGATGATAGGGTTGCATGATCATTAAGTTGTGCCGGTGTGACTTAATGCAGTGCAGCCTTGTCTCCACATGGCCTCTGGGAGCTGATAATAGGGTTGCATGATTATTAAGTTGTGCCGGTGTGACTTAATGCAGTGCAGCCTTGTCTCCACATGCCTCTGGAAGCTGATGATAGGGTTGCATGATCATTAAGTCATGCCGGTGAGACTTAATGCAGTGCAACCTTGTCTCCACATGGCCTCTACAAGCTGATAATAGGGTTGCATGATCATTAAGTCGTGCTGGTGAGACTTAATGCAGCACAGCCTTGTCTCCACATGCCTCTGGAAGCTGATGATAGGGTTGCATGATCATTAAGTCGTGCTAGTGAGACTTAATGCAGTACAGCCTTGTCTCCACATGGCCTCTACAAGCTGATAATAGGGTTGCATGATCATTAAGTTGTGCCGGTGAGATTTAATTCAGTGCAGCCTTGTCTCCACATGCCTCTGGAAGCTGATGATAGGGTTGCATGATCATTAAGTCGTGCCGGTGAGACTTACTGCAGTGCAGCCTTGTCTCCACATGCCTCTGGAAGCTGATGGTACGGTTGCATGATCATTAAGTCGTGCCGGTGAGACTTAATGCAGTGCAGCCTTGTCTCCACATGCCTCTGGAAGCTGATAATAGGGTTGCATGATCATTAAGTCATACGAGTGAGACTTAATGCAGTGCAGCATTGTCTCCGCATGCCTCTGGAAGCTGATAATAGGGTTGCATGATCATTAAGTTGTCCCAGTGTGACTTAATGCAGTGCAGCCTTGTCTCCACATGGCCTCTAGAAGCTGATAATAGGGTTGCATGATCATTAAGTTGTGCCGGTGAGACTTAATGCAGTGCTGCCTTATCTACACATGTCTCTGGGAGCTGATAATAGGGTTGCATGATCATTAATTCATGCTGGTGAGACTTAATGGAGTGCAACAATGTCTCCACATGGCCTCTGGAAGCTGATAATAGGGTTGCATGCTCATTAAGCGGTGCTGGTGAGACTTAATGCAGTGCAGACTTGTCTCCACATGCCTCTGGAAGCAGATAATAGGGTTGCATGATCATTACGTCGTGCCAGTGTGACTTAATGCAGTGCAGCCTTGTCTCCATGTTCCTCTGGAAGCTGATGGTAGGGTTGCATGATCATTAAGTTGTGTCTGTGAGACTTAATGCAGTGCAGCCTTGTCTCCACATGGCCTCTGGAAGCTGATAATAGGGTTGCATAATCATTAAGTGGTGCTGGTGAGACTTAATGCAGTGCAGCCTTGTCTGCACATGCCTCTGGAAGCTGATAATAGGGTTGCATGATCATTAAGTTGTGCCGGTGAGACTTAATGCAGTTCAGCCTTGTCTGCACATGCCTCTGGAAGCTGATAATAGGGTTGCATGATCATTAAGTTGTTCCGGTGAGACTTAATGCAGTGCAGCCTTGTCTCCACATGCCTCTGGAAGCTGATAATAGAGTTACATGATCATTAAGTCGTGCAGATGAGACTTAATGCAGTGCAGCCTTGAGGAATTCCACATGGCCTCTGGAAGCTGATAATAGGGTTGCATGATCATTAAGTCATGCCGGTGAGACTTACTGCAGTGCAGCCTTGTCTCCACATGCCTCTGGGAGCTGATAATAGGGTTGCATGAACATTAAGTCGTGCGAGTGAGACTTAATGCAGTGCAGCCTTGTCTCCACATGGCCTCTGGAAGCTGATAATAGGGTTGCATGATCATTAAGTCGTGCCGGTGTGACTTAATGCAGTGCAGCCTTGTCTCCACATGGCCTCTACAAGCTGATAATAGGGTTGCATGATCATTAAGTTGTGCCTGTGTGACTTAATGCAGTGCAGCCTTGTCTCCACATGCCTCTGGAAGCTGATGATAGGGTTGCATGATCATTAAGTCGTGCTGGTGAGACTTAATGCAGTACAGCCTTGTCTCCACATGCCTCTGGAAGCTGATGATAGGGTTGCATGATCATTAAGTCGTGCCGGTGAGACTTAATGCAGTGCAGCCTTGTCTCCACATGCCTCTGGAAGCTGATGGTACGGTTGCATGATCATTATGTCGTGCCGGTAAGACTTAATGCAGTGCAGCCTTGTCTCCACATGCCTCTGGAAGCTGATAATAGGGTTGCATGATCATTAAGTCGTACGAGTGAGACTTAATGCAGTGCAGCCTTGTCTCCACATGCCTCTGGAAGCTGATAATAGGGTTGAATGATCATTAAGTTGTCCCGGTGTGACTTAATGCAGTGCAGTCTTGTCTCCACATGGCCTCTAGAAGCTGATAATAGGGTTGCATGATCATTAAGTTGTGCCTGTGTGACTTAATGCAGTGCAGCCTTGTCTCCACATGCCTCTGGAAGCTGATGATAGGGTTGCATGATCATTAGGTCGTGCTGGTGAGACTTAATGCAGTACAGCCTTGTCTCCACATGCCTCTGGAAGCTGATGATAGGGTTGCATGATCATTAAGTCGTGCCGGTGAGACTTAATGCAGTGCAGCCTTGTCTCCACATGCCTCTGGAAGCTGATGGTACGGTTGCATGATCATTAAGTCGTGCCGGTGAGACTCAATGCAGTGCAGCCTTGTCTCCACATGCCTCTGGAAGCTGATAATAGGGTTGCATGATCATTAAGTTGTACGAGTGAGACTTAATGCAGTGCAGCCTTGTCTCCACATGCCTCTGGAAGCTGATAATAGGGTTGAATGATCATTAAGTTGTCCCGGTGTGACTTAATGCAGTTCAGCCTTGTCTGCACATGCCTCTGGAAGCTGATAATAGGGTTGCATGATCATTAAGTTGTTCCGGTGAGACTTAATGCAGTGCAGCCTTGTCTCCACATGCCTCTGGAAGCTGATAATAGAGTTACATGATCATTAAGTCGTGCAGATGAGACTTAATGCAGTGCAGCCTTGAGGAATTCCACATGGCCTCTGGAAGCTGATAATAGGGTTGCATGATCATTAAGTCATCTCGGTGAGACTTACTGCAGTGCAGCCTTGTCTCCACATGCCTCTGGGAGCTGATAATAGGGTTGCATGAACATTAAGTCGTGCGAGTGAGACTTAATGCAGTGCAGCCTTGTCTCCACATGGCCTCTGGAAGCTGATAATAGGGTTGCATGATCATTAAGTCGTGCCGGTGTGACTTAATGCAGTGCAGCCTTGTCTCCACATGGCCTCTACAAGCTGATAATAGGGTTGCATGATCATTAAGTTGTGCCTGTGTGACTTAATGCAGTGCAGCCTTGTCTCCACATGCCTCTGGAAGCTGATGATAGGGTTGCATGATCATTAAGTCGTGCTGGTGAGACTTAATGCAGTACAGCCTTGTCTCCACATGCCTCTGGAAGCTGATGATAGGGTTGCATGATCATTAAGTCGTGCCGGTGAGACTTAATGCAGTGCAGCCTTGTCTCCACATGCCTCTGGAAGCTGATGGTACGGTTGCATGATCATTAAGTCGTGCCGGTAAGACTTAATGCAGTGCAGCCTTGTCTCCACATGCCTCTGCAAGCTGATAATAGGGTTGCATGATCATTAAGTCGTACGAGTGAGACTTAATGCAGTGCAGCCTTGTCTCCACATGCCTCTGGTAGCTGATAATAGGGTTGAATGATCATTAAGTTGTCCCGGTGTGACTTAATGCAGTGCAGCCTTGTCTCCACATGGCCTCTAGAAGCTGATAATAGGGTTGCATGATCATTAAGTTGTGCCTGTGTGACTTAATGCAGTGCAGCCTTGTCTCCACATGCCTCTGGAAGCTGATGATAGGGTTGCATGATCATTAGGTCGTGCTGGTGAGACTTAATGCAGTACAGCCTTGTCTCCACATGCCTCTGGAAGCTGATGATAGGGTTGCATGATCATTAAGTCGTGCCGGTGAGACTTAATGCAGTGCAGCCTTGTCTCCACATGCCTCTGGAAGCTGATGGTACGGTTGCATGATCATTAAGTCGTGCCGGTGAGACTTAATGCAGTGCAGCCTTGTCTCCACATGCCTCTGGAAGCTGATAATAGGGTTGCATGATCATTAAGTTGTACGAGTGAGACTTAATGCAGTGCAGCCTTGTCTCCACATGCCTCTGGAAGCTGATGGTACGGTTGCATGATCATTAAGTTGTCCCGGTGTGACTTAATGCAGTGCAGCCTTGTCTCCACATGGCCTCTAGAAGCTGATAATAGGGTTGCATGATCATTAAGTTGTGCCTGTGTGACTTAATGCAGTGCAGCCTTGTCTCCACATGCCTCTGGAAGCTGATAATAGGGTTGAATGATCATTAAGTTGTCCCGGTGTGACTTAATGCAGTGCAGTCTTGTCTCCACATGGCCTCTAGAAGCTGATAATAGGGTTGCATAATCATTAAGTTGTGCCTGTGTGACTTAATGCAGTGCAGCCTTGTCTCCACATGCCTCTGGAAGCTGATGATAGGGTTGCATGATCATTAAGTCGTGCCGGTGAGACTTAATGCAGTGCAGCCTTGTCTCCACATGCCTCTGGAAGCTGATGGTACGGTTGCATGATCATTAAGTCGTGCCGGTGAGACTTAATGCAGTGCAGCCTTGTCTCCACATGCCTCTGGAAGCTGATAATAGGGTTGCATGATCATTAGGTTGTACGAGTGAGACTTAATGCAGTGCAGCCTTGTCTCCACATGCCTCTGGAAGCTGATAATAGGGTTGAATGATCATTAAGTTGTCCCGGTGTGACTTAATGCAGTTCAGCCTTGTCTGCACATGCCTCTGGAAGCTGATAATAGGGTTGCATGATCATTAAGTTGTTCCGGTGAGACTTAATGCAGTGCAGCCTTGTCTCCACATGCCTCTGGAAGCTGATAATAGAGTTACATGATCATTAAGTCGTGCAGATGAGACTTAATGCAGTGCAGCCTTGAGGAATTCCACATGGCCTCTGGAAGCTGATAATAGGGTTGCATGATCATTAAGTCATGCCGGTGAGACTTACTGCAGTGCAGCCTTGTCTCCACATGCCTCTGGGAGCTGATAATAGGGTTGCATGAACATTAAGTCGTGCGAGTGAGACTTAATGCAGTGCAGCCTTGTCTCCACATGGCCTCTGGAAGCTGATAATAGGGTTGCATGATCATTAAGTCGTGCCGGTGTGACTTAATGCAGTGCAGCCTTGTCTCCACATGGCCTCTACAAGCTGATAATAGGGTTGCATGATCATTAAGTTGAGCCTGTGTGACTTAATGCAGTGCAGCCTTGTCTCCACATGCCTCTGGAAGCTGATGATAGGGTTGCATGATCATTAAGTCGTGCTGGTGAGACTTAATGCAGTACAGCCTTGTCTCCACATGCCTCTGGAAGCTGATGATAGGGTTGCATGATCATTAAGTCGTGCCGGTGAGACTTAATGCAGTGCAGCCTTGTCTCCACATGCCTCTGGAAGCTGATGGTACGGTTGCATGATCATTAAGTCGTGCCGGTAAGACTTAATGCAGTGCAGCCTTGTCTCCACATGCCTCTGGAAGCTGATAATAGGGTTGCATGATCATTAAGTCGTACGAGTGAGACTTAATGCAGTGCAGCCTTGTCTCCACATGCCTCTCAAAGCTGATAATAGGGTTGAATGATCATTAAGTTGTCCCGGTGTGACTTAATGCAGTGCAGCCTTGTCTCCACATGGCCTCTAGAAGCTGATAATATGGTTGCATGATCATTAAGTTGTGCCTGTGTGACTTAATGCAGTGCAGCCTTGTCTCCACATGCCTCTGGAAGCTGATGATAGGGTTGCATGATCATTAGGTCGTGCTGGTGAGACTTAATGCAGTACAGCCTTGTCTCCACATGCCTCTGGAAGCTGATGATAGGGTTGCATGATCATTAAGTCGTGCCGGTGAGACTTAATGCAGTGCAGCCTTGTCTCCCCATGCCTCTGGAAGCTGGTGTGTATGGTTGCATGATCATTAAGTCGTGCCGGTGAGACTCAATGCAGTGCAGCCTTGTCTCCACATGCCTCTGGAAGCTGATAATAGGGTTGCATGATCATTAAGTCGTACGAGTGAGACTTAATGCAGTGCAGCCTTGTCTCCACATGCCTCTGGAAGCTGATAATAGGGTTGAATGATCATTAAGTTGTCCCGGTGTGACTTAATGCAGTGCAGCCTTGTCTCCACATGGCCTCTAGAAGCTGATAATAGGGTTGCATGATCATTAAGTTGTGCCGGTGAGACTTAATGCAGTGCAGCCTTATCTACACATGTCTCTGGGAGCGGATAATAGGGTTGCATGATCATTAAGTCATGCTGGTGAGACTTAATGCAGTGCAGCCTTGTCTCCACATGCCTCTGGAAGCTGATAATAGGGTTGCATGATCATTACGTCGTGCCAGTGTGACTTAATGCAGTGCAGCCTTATCTCCACATGCCTCTGGAAGCTGATGATAGGGTTGCATGATCATTAAGTCGTGCCTGTGAGACTTAATGCAGTGCAGCCTTGTCTCCACATGGCCTCTGGAAGCTGATAATAGGGTTGCATGATCATTAAGTGGTGCTGGTGAGACTTAATGCAGTGCAGCCTTGTCTCCCCATGCCTCTGGAAGCTGGTGTGTACGGTTGCATGATCATTAAGTCGTGCCGGTGAGACTCAATGCAGTGCAGCCTTGTCTCCACATGCCTCTGGAAGCTGATAATAGGGTTGCATGATCATTAAGTCGTACGAGTGAGACTTAATGCAGTGCAGCCTTGTCTCCACATGCCTCTGGAAGCTGATAATAGGGTTGAATGATCATTAAGTTGTCCCGGTGTGACTTAATGCAGTGCAGCCTTGTCTCCACATGGCCTCTAGAAGCTAATAATAGGGTTGCATGATCATTAAGTTGTGCCGGTGAGACTTAATGCAGTGCAGCCTTATCTACACATGTCTCTGGGAGCGGATAATAGGGTTGCATGATCATTAAGTCATGCTGGTGAGACTTAATGCAGTGCAGCCTTGTCTCCACATGCCTCTGGAAGCTGATAATAGGGTTGCATGATCATTACGTCGTGCCAGTGTGACTTAATGCAGTGCAGCCTTGTCTCCACATGCCTCTGGAAGCTGATGATAGGGTTTCATGATCATTAAGTCGTGCTGGTGAGACTTAATGCAGTGCAGCCTTGTCTCCACATGGCCTCTGGAAGCTGATAATAGGGTTTCATGATCATTAAGTGGTGCTGGTGAGACTTAATGCAGTGCAGCCTTGTCTGCACATGCCTCTGGAAGCTGATAATAGGGTTGCATGATCATTAAGTTGTGCCGGTGAGACTTAATGCAGTGCAGCCTTATCTGCACATGCCTCTGGAAGCTGATAATAGGGTTGCATGATCATTAAGTCATGCTGGTGAGACTTAATGCAGTGCAGCCTTGTCTCCACATGCCTCTGGAAGCTGATAATAGGGTTACATGATCATTAAGTCGTGCAGATGAGACTTAATGCAGTGCAGCCTTGAGGAATTCCACATGGCCTCTGGAAGCTGATAATAGGGTTGCGTGATCATTAAGTCATGCCGGTGAGACTTAATGCAGTGCAGCCTTGTCTCCACATGCCTCTGGGAGCTGATAATAGGGTTGCATGAACATTAAGTCGTGCGAGTGAGACTTAATGCAGTGCAGCCTTGTCTCCACATGGCCTCTGGAAGCTGATAATAGGGTTGCATGACCATTAAGTCGTGCCGGTGTGACTTAATGCAGTACAGCCTTGTCTCCACATGCCTCTGGAAGCTGATGATAGGGTTGCATGATCATTAAGTTGTGCCGGTGAGATTTAATGCAGTGTAGCCTTGTCTCCACATGGCCTCTGGGAGCTGGTAATAGGGTTGCATTATCATTAAGTCGTGCAGATGAGACTTAATGCAGTGCAGCCTTGAGGAATTCCACATGGCCTCTGGAAGCTGATAATAGGGTTCCATGATCATTAAGTCGTGCAGATGAGACTTAATGCAGTGCAGCCTTGTCTCCACATGGCCTCTGGAAGCTGATAATAGGGTTGCATGATCATCAAGTGGTGGTGGTGAGACTTAATGCAGTGCAGCCTTGTCTGCACATGCCTCTGGAAGCTGATAATAGGGTTGCATGATCATTAAGTTGTGCCGGTGAGACTTAATGCAGTTCAGCCTTGTCTGCACATGCCTCTGGAAGCTGATAATAGGGTTGCATGATCATTAAGTCGTTCCGGTGAGACTTAATGCAGTGCAGCCTTGTCTCCACATGCCTCTGGAAGCTGATGATAGGGTTGCATGATCATTAAGTCGTGCTGGTGAGCCTTAATGCAGTACAGCCTTGTCTCCACATGCCTCTGGAAGCTGATAATAGGGTTGCATGATCATTAAGTCGTGCCGGTGAGACTTAATGCAGTGTAGCCTTGTCTCCACATGCCTCTGGAAGCTGATGGTACGGTTGTATGATCATTAAGTCGTGCCGGTAAGACTTAATGCAGTGCAGCCTTATCTCCACATGCCTCTGGAAGCTGATAATAGGGTTGCATGATCATTAAGTCGTACGAGTGAGACTTAATGCAGTGCAGCCTTGTCTCCACATGCCTCTGGAAGCTGATAATAGGGTTGAATGATCATTAAGTTGTCCCGGTGTGACTTAATGCAGTGCAGCCTTGTCTCCACATGGCCTCTAGAAGCTGATAATAGGGTTGCATGATCATTAAGTTGTGCCGGTGAGACTTAATGCAGTGCAGCCTTGTCTCCACATGGCCTCTACAAGCAGATAATAGGGTTGCATGATCATTAAGTTGTGCCTGTGTGACTTAATGCAGTGCAGCCTTGTCTCCACATGCCTCTGGAAGCTGATGATAGGGTTGCATGATCATTAAGTCGTGCTGGTGAGACTTAAAGCAGTACAGCCTTGTCTCCACATGCCTCTGGAAGCTGATGATAGGGTTGCATGATCATTAAGTTGTGCCGGTGAGACTTAATGCAATGCAGCCTTGTCTCCACATGCCTCTGGAAGCTGATGGTACGGTTGCATGATCATTAAGTCGTGCCGGTGAGACTTAATGCAGTGCAGCCTTGTCTCCACATGCCTCTGGAAGCTGATAATAGGGTTGCATGATCATTAAGTCGTACGAGTGAGACTTAATGCAGTCCAGCCTTGTCTCCACATGCCTCTGGAAGCTGATAATAGGGTTGAATGATCATTAAGTTGTCCCGGTGTGACTTAATGCAGTGCAGCCTTGTCTCCACATGGCCTCTAGAAGCTGATAATAGGGTTGCATGATCATTAAGTTGTGCCGGTGAGACTTAATGCAGTGCAGCCTTATCTACACATGTCTCTGGGAGCGGATAATAGGGTTGCATGATCATTAAGTCATGCTGGTGAGGCTTAGTGCAGTGCAGCCTTGTCTCCACATGCCTCTGGAAGCTGATAATAGGGTTGCATGATCATTACGTCGTGCCAGTGTGACTTAATGCAGTGCAGCCTTGTCTCCACATGCCTCTGGAAGCTGATGATAGGGTTGCATGATCATTAAGTCGTGCCTGTGAGACTTAATGCAGTGCAGCCTTGTCTCCACATGGCCTCTGGAAGCTGATAATAGGGTTACATGATCATTAAGTGGTGCTGGTGAGACTTAATGCAGTGTAGCCTTGTCTGCACATGCCTCTGGAAGCTGATAATAGGGTTGCATGATCATTAAGTTGTGCCGGTGAGACTTAATGCAGTGCAGCCTTGTCTGCACATGCCTCTGGAAGCTGATAATAGGGTTGCATGATCATTAAGTCATGCCGGTGAGACTTAATGCAGTGCAGCCTTGAGGAATTCCACATGGCCTCTGGAAGCTGATAATAGGGTTGCATGATCATTAAGTCATGCCGGTGAGACTTAATGCAGTGCAGCCTTGTCTCCACATGCCTCTGGGAGCTGATAATAGGGTTGCATGAACATTAAGTCGTGCGAGTGAGACTTAATGCAGTGCAGCCTTGTCTCCACATGGCCTCTGGAAGCTGATAATAGGGTTGCATGACCATTAAGTCGTGCCGGTGTGACTTAATGCAGTGCAGCCTTGTCTCCACATGGCCTCTGGGAGCTGATAATAGGGTTGCATTATCATTAAGTCGTGCAGATGAGACTTAATGCAGTGCAGCCTTGAGGAATTCCACATGGCCTCTGGAAGCTGATAATAGGGTTCCATGATCATTAAGTCGTGCAGATGAGACTTAATGCAGTGCAGCCTTGTCTCCACATGGCCTCTGGAAGCTGATAATAGGGTTGCATGATCATTAAGTGGTGCCGGTGAGACTTAATGCAGTGTAGCCTTGTCTCCACATGGCCTCTACAAGCTGATAATAGGGTTGCGTGATCATTAAGTTGTGCCTGTGTGACTTAATGCAGTGCAGCCTTGTCTCCACATGCCTCTGGAAGCTGATGATAGGGTTGCATGATCATTAAGTCGTGTTGGTGAGACTTAATGCAGTACAGCCTTGTCTCCACATGCCTCTGGAAGCTGATGATAGGGTTGCATGATCATTAAGTCGTGCTGGTGAGACTTAATGCAGTACAGCCTTGTCTCCACATGGCCTCTACAAGCTGATAATAGGGTTGCATGATCATTAAGTCGTGCCGGTGAGACTTAATGCAGTGCAGCCTTGTCTCCACATGGCCTCTACAAGCTGATAATAGGGTTGCATGATCATTAAGTTGTGCCGGTGAGACTTAATTCAGTGCAGCCTTGTCTCCACATGCCTCTGGAAGCTGATAATAGGGTTGCATGATCATTACGTCGTGCCAGTGTGACTTAATGCAGTGCAGCCTTGTCTCCATATGCCTCTGGAAGCTGATGATAGGGTTGCATGATCATTAAGTCATGCCTGTGAGACTTAATGCAGTGCAGCCTTGTCTCCACATGGCCTCTGGAAGCTGATAATAGGGTTGCATGATCATTAAGTGGTGCTGGTGAGACTTAATGCAGTGCAGCCTTGTCTCCCCATGCCTCTGGAAGCTGGTGTGTACGGTTGCATGATCATTAAGTCGTGCCGGTGAGACTCAATGCAGTGCAGCCTTGTCTCCACATGCCTCTGGAAGCTGATAATAGGGTTGCATGATCATTAAGTCGTACGAGTGAGACTTAATGCAGTGCAGCCTTGTCTCCACATGCCTCTGGAAGCTGATAATAGGGTTGAATGATCATTAAGTTGTCCCGGTGTGACTTAATGCAGTGCAGCCTTGTCTCCACATGGCCTCTAGAAGCTAATAATAGGGTTGCATGATCATTAAGTTGTGCCGGTGAGACTTAATGCAGTGCAGCCTTATCTACACATGTCTCTGGGAGCGGATAATAGGGTTGCATGATCATTAAGTCATGCTGGTGAGACTTAATGCAGTGCAGCCTTGTCTCCACATGCCTCTGGAAGCTGATAATAGGGTTGCATGATCATTACGTCGTGCCAGTGTGACTTAATGCAGTGCAGCCTTGTCTCCACATGCCTCTGGAAGCTGATGATAGGGTTGCATGATCATTAAGTCGTGCTGGTGAGACTTAATGCAGTGCAGCCTTGTCTCCACATGGCCTCTGGAAGCTGATAATAGGGTTTCATGATCATTAAGTGGTGCTGGTGAGACTTAATGCAGTGCAGCCTTGTCTGCACATGCCTCTGGAAGCTGATAATAGGGTTGCATGATCATTAAGTTGTGCCGGTGAGACTTAATGCAGTGCAGCCTTGTCTCCACATGCCTCTGGAAGTTGATAATAGGGTTACATGATCATTAAGTCGTGCAGATGAGACTTAATGCAGTGCAGCCTTGAGGAATTCCACATGGCCTCTGGAAGCTGATAATAGGGTTGCGTGATCATTAAGTCATGCCGGTGAGACTTAATGCAGTGCAGCCTTGTCTCCACATGCCTCTGGGAGCTGATAATAGGGTTGCATGAACATTAAGTCGTGCGAGTGAGACTTAATGCAGTGCAGCCTTGTCTCCACATGGCCTCTGGAAGCTGATAATAGGGTTGCATGACCATTAAGTCGTGCTGGTGTGACTTAATGCAGTACAGCCTTGTCTCCACATGCCTCTGGAAGCTGATGATAGGGTTGCATGATCATTAAGTTGTGCCGGTGAGATTTAATGCAGTGTAGCCTTGTCTCCACATGGCCTCTGGGAGCTGGTAATAGGGTTGCATTATCATTAAGTCGTGCAGATGAGACTTAATGCAGTGCAGCCTTGAGGAATTCCACATGGCCTCTGGAAGCTGATAATAGGGTTCCATGATCATTAAGTCGTGCAGATGAGACTTAATGCAGTGCAGCCTTGTCTCCACATGCCTCTGGAAACTGATTATAGGGTTGCATGATCATTAAGTCGTGCCGGTGAGACTTAATGCAGTGTAGCCTTGTCTCCACATGGCCTCTACAAGCTGATAATAGGGTTGCGTGATCATTAAATCGTGCTGGTGAGACTTAATGCAGTACAGCCTTGTCTCCACATGCCTCTGGAAGCTGATGATAGGGTTGCATGATCATTAAGTCGTGCTGGTGAGACTTAATGCAGTGCAGCCTTGTCTCCACATGGCCTCTGGAAGCTGATAATAGGGTTGCATGATCATTAAGTGGTGCTGGTGAGACTTAATGCAGTGCAGCCTTGTGTGCACATGCCTCTGGAAGCTGATAATAGGGTTGCATGATCATTAAGTTGTGCCGGTGAGACTTAATGCAGTGCAGCCTTGTCTGCACATGCCTCTGGAAGCTGATAATAGGGTTGCATGATCATTAAGTCATGCCGGTGAGACTTAATGCAGTGCAGCCTTGAGGAATTCCACATGGCCTCTGGAAGCTGATAATAGGGTTGCATGATCATTAAGTCATGCCGGTGAGACTTAATGCAGTGCAGCCTTGTCTCCACATGCCTCTGGGAGCTGATAATAGGGTTGCATGAACATTAAGTCGTGCGAGTGAGACTTAATGCAGTGCAGCCTTGTCTCCACATGGCCTCTGGAAGCTGATAATAGGGTTGCATGACCATTAAGTCGTGCCGGTGTGACTTAATGCAGTGAAGCCTTGTCTCCACATGGCCTCTGGGAGCTGATAATAGGGTTGCATTATCATTAAGTCGTACAGATGAGACTTAATGCAGTGCAGCCTTGATGAATTCCACATGGCCTCTGGAAGCTGATAATAGGGTTCCATGATCATTAAGTCGTGCAGATGAGACTTAATGCAGTGCAGCCTTGTCTCCACATGGCCTCTGGAAGCTGATAATAGGGTTGCATGATCATTAAGTCGTGCCGGTGAGACTTAATGCAGTGCAGCCTTGTCTCCACATGGCCTCTACAAGCTGATAATAGGGTTGCATGATCATTAAGTTGTGCCGGTGAGACTTAATTCAGTGCAGCCTTGTCTCCACATGCCTCTGGAAGCTGATAATAGGGTTGCATGATCATTACGTCGTGCCAGTGTGACTTAATGCAGTGCAGCCTTGTCTCCACATGCCTCTGGAAGCTGATGATAGGGTTGCATGATCATTAAGTCATGCCTGTGAGACTTAATGCAGTGCAGCCTTGTCTCCACATGGCCTCTGGAAGCTGATAATAGGGTTGCATGATCATTAAGTGGTGCTGGTGAGACTTAATGCAGTGCAGCCTTGTCTCCCCATGCCTCTGGAAGCTGGTGTGTACGGTTGCATGATCATTAAGTCGTGCCGGTGAGACTCAATGCAGTGCAGCCTTGTCTCCACATGCCTCTGGAAGCTGATAATAGGGTTGCATGATCATTAAGTCGTACGAGTGAGACTTAATGCAGTGCAGCCTTGTCTCCACATGCCTCTGGAAGCTGATAATAGGGTTGAATGATCATTAAGTTGTCCCGGTGTGACTTAATGCAGTGCAGCCTTGTCTCCACATGGCCTCTAGAAGCTAATAATAGGGTTGCATGATCATTAAGTTGTGCCGGTGAGACTTAATGCAGTGCAGCCTTATCTACACATGTCTCTGGGAGCGGATAATAGGGTTGCATGATCATTAAGTCATGCTGGTGAGACTTAATGCAGTGCAGCCTTGTCTCCACATGCCTCTGGAAGCTGATAATAGGGTTGCATGATCATTACGTCGTGCCAGTGTGACTTAATGCAGTGCAGCCTTGTCTCCACATGCCTCTGGAAGCTGATGATAGGGTTGCATGATCATTAAGTCGTGCTGGTGAGACTTAATGCAGTGCAGCCTTGTCTCCACATGGCCTCTGGAAGCTGATAATAGGGTTTCATGATCATTAAGTGGTGCTGGTGAGACTTAATGCAGTGCAGCCTTGTCTGCACATGCCTCTGGAAGCTGATAATAGGGTTGCATGATCATTAAGTTGTGCCGTTGAGACTTAATGCAGTGCAGCCTTGCCTGCACATGCCTCTGGAAGCTGATAATAGGGTTGCATGATCATTAAGTCGTGCTGGTGAGACTTAATGCAGTGCAGCCTTGTCTCCACATGCCTCTGGAAGTTGATAATAGGGTTACATGATCATTAAGTCGTGCAGATGAGACTTAATGCAGTGCAGCCTTGAGGAATTCCACATGGCCTCTGGAAGCTGATAATAGGGTTGCGTGATCATTAAGTCATGCCGGTGAGACTTAATGCAGTGCAGCCTTGTCTCCACATGCCTCTGGGAGCTGATAATAGGGTTGCATGAACATTAAGTCGTGCGAGTGAGACTTAATGCAGTGCAGCCTTGTCTCCACATGGCCTCTGGAAGCTGATAATAGGGTTGCATGACCATTAAGTCGTGCCGGTGTGACTTAATGCAGTACAGCCTTGTCTCCACATGCCTCTGGAAGCTGATGATAGGGTTGCATGATCATTAAGTTGTGCCGGTGAGATTTAATGCAGTGTAGCCTTGTCTCCACATGGCCTCTGGGAGCTGGTAATAGGGTTGCATTATCATTAAGTCGTGCAGATGAGACTTAATGCAGTGCAGCCTTGAGGAATTCCACATGGCCTCTGGAAGCTGATAATAGGGTTCCATGATCATTAAGTCGTGCAGATGAGACTTAATGCAGTGCAGCCTTGTCTCCACATGGCCTCTGGAAGCTGATAATAGGGTTGCATGATCATTAAGTGGTGCTGGTGAGACTTAATGCAGTGCAGCCTTGTCTCCACATGCCTCTGGAAACTGATTATAGGGTTGCATGATCATTAAGTCGTGCCGGTGAGACTTAATGCAGTGTAGCCTTGTCTCCACATGGCCTCTACAAGCTGATAATAGGGTTGCGTGATCATTAAATCATGCTGGTGAGACTTAATGCAGTACAGCCTTGTCTCCACATGCCTCTGGAAGCTGATGATAGGGTTGCATGATCATTAAGTCGTGCTGGTGAGACTTAATGCAGTGCAGCCTTGTCTCCACATGGCCTCTGGAAGCTGATAATAGGGTTGCATGATCATTAAGTGGTGCTGGTGAGACTTAATGCAGTGCAGCCTTGTGTGCACATGCCTCTGGAAGCTGATAATAGGGTTGCATGATCATTAAGTTGTGCCGGTGAGACTTAATGCAGTGCAGCCTTGTCTGCACATGCCTCTGGAAGCTGATAATAGGGTTGCATGATCATTAAGTCATGCCGGTGAGACTTAATGCAGTGCAGCCTTGAGGAATTCCACATGGCCTCTGGAAGCTGATAATAGGGTTGCATGATCATTAAGTCATGCCGGTGAGACTTAATGCAGTGCAGCCTTGTCTCCACATGCCTCTGGGAGCTGATAATAGGGTTGCATGAACATTAAGTCGTGCGAGTGAGACTTAATGCAGTGCAGCCTTGTCTCCACATGGCCTCTGGAAGCTGATAATAGGGTTGCATGACCATTAAGTCGTGCCGGTGTGACTTAATGCAGTGAAGCCTTGTCTCCACATGGCCTCTGGGAGCTGATAATAGGGTTGCATTATCATTAAGTCGTACAGATGAGACTTAATGCAGTGCAGCCTTGATGAATTCCACATGGCCTCTGGAAGCTGATAATAGGGTTCCATGATCATTAAGTCGTGCAGATGAGACTTAATGCAGTGCAGCCTTGTCTCCACATGGCCTCTGGAAGCTGATAATAGGGTTGCATGATCATTAAGTGGTGCTGGTGAGACTTAATGCAGTGCAGCCTTGTCTCCACATGCCTCTGGAAACTGATAATAGGGTTGCATGATCATTAAGTTGTGCCGGTGAGACTTAATGCAGTGTAGCCTTGTCTCCACATGGCCTCTACAAGCTGATAATAGGGTTGCGTGATCATTAAGTTATGCCTGTGTGACTTAATGCAGTGCAGCCTTGTCTCCACATGCCTCTGGAAGCTGATGATAGGGTTGCATGATCATTAAGTCGTGCTGGTGAGACTTAATGCAGTACAGCCTTGTCTCCACATGCCTCTGGAAGCTGATGATAGGGTTGCATGATCATTAAGTCGTGCTGGTGAGACTTAATGCAGTACAGCCTTGTCTCCACATGGCCTCTACAAGCTGATAATAGGGTTGCATGATCATTAAGTTGTGCCGGTGAGACTTAATTCAGTGCAGCCTTGTCTCCACATGCCTCTGGAAGCTGATAATAGGGTTGCATGATCATTACGTCGTGCCAGTGTGACTTAATGCAGTGCAGCCTTGTCTCCACATGCCTCTGGAAGCTGATGATAGGGTTGCATGATCATTAAGTCGTGCCTGTGAGACTTAATGCAGTGCAGCCTTGTCTCCACATGGCCTCTGGAAGCTGATAATAGGGTTGCATGATCATTAAGTGGTGCTGGTGAGACTTAATGCAGTGCAGCCTTGTCTCCACATGCCTCTGGAAGCTGATGGTACGGTTGCATGATCATTAAGTCGCGCTGGTGAGACTTAATGCAGTGCAGCCTTGTCTCCACATGCCTCTGGAAGCTGATAATAGGGTTGCATGATCATTAAGTCGTACGAGTGAGACTTAATGCAGTGCAGCCTTGTCTCCACATGCCTCTGGAAGCTGATAATAAGGTTGAATGATCATTAAGTTGTCCCGGTGTGACTTAATGCAGTGCAGCCTTGTCTCCACATGGCCTCTAGAAGCTGATAATAGGGTTGCATGATCATTAAGTTGTGCCGGTGAGACTTAATGCAGTGCAGCCTTGTCTCCACATGGCCTCTGTAAGCTGATAATAGGGTTGCATGATCATTAAGTGGTGCTGGTGAGACTTAATGCAGTGCAGCCTTGTCTCCCCATGCCTCTGGAAGCTGATGGTACGGTTGCATGATCATTAAGTCGTGCCGGTGAGACTCAATGCAGTGCAGCCTTGTCTCCACATGCCTCTGGAAGCTGATAATAGGGTTGCATGATCATTAAGTCGTACGAGTGAGACTTAATGCAGTGCAGCCTTGTCTCCACATGCCTCTGGAAGCTGATAATAGGGTTGAATGATCATTAAGTTGTCCCGGTGTGACTTAATGCAGTGCAGCCTTGTCTCCACATGGCCTCTAGAAGCTAATAATAGGGTTGCATGATCATTAAGTTGTGCCGGTGAGACTTAATGCAGTGCAGCCTTATCTACACATGTCTCTGGGAGCGGATAATAGGGTTGCATGATCATTAAGTCATGCTGGTGAGACTTAATGCAGTGCAGCCTTGTCTCCACATGCCTCTGGAAGCTGATAATAGGGTTGCATGATCATTACGTCGTGCCAGTGTGACTTAATGCAGTGCAGCCTTGTCTCCACATGCCTCTGGAAGCTGATGATAGGGTTGCATGATCATTAAGTCGTGCCTGTGAGACTTAATGCAGTGAAGCCTTGTCTCCACATGGCCTCTGGAAGCTGATAATAGCGTTTCATGATCATTCAGTGGTGCTGGTGAGACTTAATGCAGTGCAGCCTTGTCTGCACATGCTTCTGTAAGCTGATAATAGGGTTGCATGATCATTAAGTTGTGCCGGTGAGACTTAATGCAGTGCAGCCTTGTCTGCACATGGCTCTGGAAGCTGATAATAGGGTTGCATGATCATTAAGTCATGCCGGTGAGACTTAATGCAGTGCAGCCTTGTCTCCACATGCCTCTGGAAGCTGATAATAGGGTTACATGATCATTAAGTCGTGCAGATGAGACTTAATGCAGTGCAGCCTTGAGGAATTCCACATGGCCTCTGGAAGCTGATAATAGGGTTGCGTGATCATTAAGTCATGCCGGTGAGACTTAATGCAGTGCAGCCTTGTCTCCACATGCCTCTGGGAGCTGATAATAGGGTTGCATGAACATTAAGTCGTGCGAGTGAGACTTAATGCAGTGCAGCCTTGTCTCCACATGGCCTCTGGAAGCTGATAATAGGGTTGCATGACCATTAAGTCGTGCCGGTGTGACTTAATGCAGTACAGCCTTGTCTCCACATGCCTCTGGAAGCTGATGATAGAGTTGCATGATCATTAAGTCGTGCGAGTGAGACTTAATGCAGTGCAGCCTTGTCTCCACATGGCCTCTGGAAGCTGATAATAGGGTTCCATGATCATTAAGTCGTGCAGATGAGACTTAATGCAGTGCAGCCTTGTCTCCACATGGCCTCTGGAAGCTGATAATAGGGTTGCATGATCATTAAGTGGTGCTGGTGAGACTTAATGCAGTGCAGCCTTGTCTCCACATGCCTCTGGAAACTGATAATAGGGTTGCATGATCATTAAGTTGTGCCGGTGAGACTTAATGCAGTGTAGCCTTGTCTCCACATGGCCTCTACAAGCTGATAATAGGGTTGCATGATCATTAAGTTGTGCCTGTGTGACTTAATGCAGTGCAGCCTTGTCTCCACATGCCTCTGGAAGCTGATGATAGGGTTGCATGATCATTAAGTCGTGCTGGTGAGACTTAATGCAGTACAGCCTTGTCTCCACATGCCTCTGGAAGCTGATGATAGGGTTGCATGATCATTACGTCGTGCCAGTGTGACTTAATGCAGTGCAGCCTTGTCTCCACATGCCTCTGGAAGCTGATGATAGGGTTGCATGATCATTAAGTCGTGCCTGTGAGACTTAATGCAGTGCAGCCTTGTCTCCACATGGCCTCTGGAAGCTGATAATAGGGTTGCATGATCATTAAGTGGTGCCGGTGAGACTTAATGCAGTGCAGCCTTATCTACACATGTCTCTGGGAGCGGATAATAGGGTTGCATGATCATTAAGTCATGCTGGTGAGACTTAATGCAGTGCAGCCTTGTCTCCACATGCCTCTGGAAGCTGATAATAGGGTTGCATGATCATTACGTCGTGCCAGTGTGACTTAATGCAGTGCAGCCTTGTCTCCACATGCCTCTGGAAGCTGATGATAGGGTTGCATGATCATTAAGTCGTGCCTGTGAGACTTAATGCAGTGCAGCCTTGTCTCCCCATGCCTCTGGAAGCTGATGGTACGGTTGCATGATCATTAAGTCGTGCCGGTGAGACTCAATGCAGTGCAGCCTTGTCTCCACATGCCTCTGGAAGCTGATAATAGGGTTGCATGATCATTAAGTCGTACGAGTGAGACTTAATGCAGTGCAGCCTTGTCTCCACATGCCTCTGGAAGCTGATAATAGGGTTGAATGATCATTAAGTTGTCCCGGTGTGACTTAATGCAGTGCAGCCTTGTCTCCACATGGCCTCTAGAAGCTAATAATAGGGTTGCATGATCATTAAGTTGTGCCGGTGAGACTTAATGCAGTGCAGCCTTATCTACACATGTCTCTGGGAGCGGATAATAGGGTTGCATGATCATTAAGTCATGCTGGTGAGACTTAATGCAGTGCAGCCTTGTCTCCACATGCCTCTGGAAGCTGATAATAGGGTTGCATGATCATTACGTCGTGCCAGTGTGACTTAATGCAGTGCAGCCTTGTCTCCACATGCCTCTGGAAGCTGATGATAGGGTTGCATGATCATTAAGTCGTGCCTGTGAGACTTAATGCAGTGAAGCCTTGTCTCCACATGGCCTCTGGAAGCTGATAATAGGGTTTCATGATCATTAAGTGGTGCTGGTGAGACTTAATGCAGTGCAGCCTTGTCTGCACATGCCTCTGGAAGCTGATAATAGGGTTGCATGATCATTAAGTCATGCCAGTGAGACTTAATGCAGTGCAGCCTTGTCTCCACATGCCTCTGGAAGCTGATAATAGGGTTACATGATCATTAAGTCGTGCAGATGAGACTTAATGCAGTGCAGCCTTGAGGAATTCCACATGGCCTCTGGAAGCTGATAATAGGGTTGCGTGATCATTAAGTCATGCCGGTGAGACTTAATGCAGTGCAGCCTTGTCTCCACATGCCTCTGGGAGCTGATAATAGGGTTGCATGAACATTAAGTCGTGTGAGTGAGACTTAATGCAGTGCAGCCTTGTCTCCACATGGCCTCTGGAAGCTGATAATAGGGTTGCATGACCATTAAGTCGTGCCGGTGTGACTTAATGCAGTACAGCCTTGTCTCCACATGGCCTCTGGAAGCTGATAATAGGGTTGCATGATCATTAAGTGGTGCTGGTGAGACTTAATGCAGTGCAGCCTTGTCTCCACATGCCTCTGGAAACTGATAATAGGGTTGCATGATCATTAAGTTGTGCCGGTGAGACTTAATGCAGTGTAGCCTTGTCTCCACATGGCCTCTACAAGCTGATAATAGGGTTGCGTCATCATTAAGTTATGCCTGTGTGACTTAATGCAGTGCAGCCTTGTCTCCACATGCCTCTGGAAGCTGATGATAGGGTTCCATGATCATTAAGTCGTGCTGGTGAGACTTAATGCAGTGCAGCCTTGAGGAATTCCACATGGCCTCTGGAAGCTGATAATAGGGTTCCATGATCATTAAGTCGTGCAGATGAGACTTAATGCAGTGCAGCCTTGTCTCCACATGGCCTCTGGAAGCTGATAATAGGGTTGCATGATCATTAAGTGGTGCTGGTGAGACTTAATGCAGTGCAGCCTTGTCTCCACATGCCTCTGGAAACTGATAATAGGGTTGCATGATCATTAAGTTGTGCCGGTGAGACTTAATGCAGTGTAGCCTTGTCTCCACATGGCCTCTACAAGCTGATAATAGGGTTGCATGATCATTAAGTTGTGCCTGTGTGACTTAATGCAGTGCAGCCTTGTCTCCACATGCCTCTGGAAGCTGATGATAGGGTTGCATGATCATTAAGTCGTGCTGGTGAGACTTAATGCAGTACAGCCTTGTCTCCACATGCCTCTGGAAGCTGATGATAGGGTTGCATGATCATTAAGTCGTGCTGGTGAGACTTAATGCAGTACAGCCTTGTCTCCACATGGCCTCTACAAGCTGATAATAGGGTTGCATGATCATTAAGTTGTGCCGGTGAGACTTAATTCAGTGCAGCCTTGTCTCCACATGCCTCTGGAAGCTGATAATAGGGTTGCATGATCATTACGTCGTGCCAGTGTGACTTAATGCAGTGCAGCCTTGTCTCCACATGCCTCTGGAAGCTGATGATAGGGTTGCATGATCATTAAGTCGTGCCTGTGAGACTTAATGCAGTGCAGCCTTGTCTCCACATGGCCTCTGGAAGCTGATAATAGGGTTGCATGATCATTAAGTGGTGCCGGTGAGACTTAATGCAGTGCAGCCTTATCTACACATGTCTCTGGGAGCGGATAATAGGGTTGCATGATCATTAAGTCATGCTGGTGAGACTTAATGCAGTGCAGCCTTGTCTCCACATGCCTCTGGAAGCTGATAATAGGGTTGCATGATCATTAAGTCGTGCCTGTGAGACTTAATGCAGTGCAGCCTTGTCTCCACATGGCCTCTGGAAGCTGATAATAGGGTTTCATGATCATTAAGTGGTGCTGGTGAGACTTAATGCAGTGCAGCCTTGTCTGCACATGCCTCTGGAAGCTGATAATAGGGTTGCATGATCATTAAGTTGTGCCGGTGAGACTTAATGCAGTGCAGCCTTGTCTGCACATGCCTCTGGAAGCTGATAATAGGGTTGCATGATCATTAAGTCATGCCGGTGAGACTTAATGCAGTGCAGCCTTGTCTCCACATGCCTCTGGAAGCTGATAATAGGGTTACATGATCATTAAGTCGTGCAGATGAGACTTAATGCAGTGCAGCCTTGAGGAATTCCACATGGCCTCTGGAAGCTGATAATAGGGTTGCGTGATCATTAAGTCATGCCGGTGAGACTTAATGCAGTGCAGCCTTGTCTCCACATGCCTCTGGGAGCTGATAATAGGGTTGCATGAACATTAAGTCATGCGAGTGAGACTTAATGCAGTGCAGCCTTGTCTCCACATGGCCTCTGGAAGCTGATAATAGGGTTGCATGACCATTAAGTCGTGCCGGTGTGACTTAATGCAGTACAGCCTTGTCTCCACATGCCTCTGGAAGCTGATGATAGGGTTGCATGATCATTAAGTTGTGCCGGTGAGATTTAATGCAGTGTAGCCTTGTCTCCACATGGCCTCTGGGAGCTGGTAATAGGGTTGCATTATCATTAAGTCGTGCAGATGAGACTTAATGCAGTGCAGCCTTGAGGAATTCCACATGGCCTCTGGAAGCTGATAATAGGGTTCCATGATCATTAAGTCGTGCAGATGAGACTTAATGCAGTGCAGCCTTGTCTCCACATGGCCTCTGGAAGCTGATAATAGGGTTGCATGATCATTAAGTGGTGCTGGTGAGACTTAATGCAGTGCAGCCTTGTCTCCACATGCCTCTGGAAACTGATTATAGGGTTGCATGATCATTAAGTCGTGCCGGTGAGACTTAATGCAGTGTAGCCTTGTCTCCACATGGCCTCTACAAGCTGATAATAGGGTTGCGTGATCATTAAATCGTGCTGGTGAGACTTAATGCAGTACAGCCTTGTCTCCACATGCCTCTGGAAGCTGATGATAGGGTTGCATGATCATTAAGTCGTGCTGGTGAGACTTAATGCAGTGCAGCCTTGTCTCCACATGGCCTCTGGAAGCTGATAATAGGGTTGCATGATCATTAAGTGGTGCTGGTGAGACTTAATGCAGTGCAGCATTGTCTGCACATGCCTCTGGAAGCTGATAATAGGGTTGCATGATCATTAAGTTGTGCCGGTGAGACTTAATGCAGTGCAGCCTTGTCTGCACATGCCTCTGGAAGCTGATAATAGGGTTGCATGATCATTAAGTCATGCCGGTGAGACTTAATGCAGTGCAGCCTTGAGGAATTCCACATGGCCTCTGGAAGCTGATAATAGGGTTGCATGATCATTAAGTCATGCCGGTGAGACTTAATGCAGTGCAGCCTTGTCTCCACATGCCTCTGGGAGCTGATAATAGGGTTGCATGATCAATAAGTGGTGCTGGTGAGACTTAATGCAGTGCAGCCTTGTCTCCACATGCCTCTGGAAACTGATAATAGGGTTGCATGATCATTAAGTTGTGCCGGTGAGACTTAATGCAGTGTAGCCTTGTCTCCACATGGCCTCTACAAGCTGATAATAGGGTTGCGTGATCATTAAGTTGTGCCTGTGTGACTTAATGCAGTGCAGCCTTGTCTCCACATGCCTCTGGAAGCTGATGATAGGGTTGCATGATCATTAAGTCGTGCTGGTGAGACTTAATGCAGTACAGCCTTGTCTCCACATGGCCTCTACAAGCTGATAATAGGGTTGCATGATCATTAAGTTGTGCCGGTGAGACTTAATTCAGTGCAGCCTTGTCTCCACATGCCTCTGGAAGCTGATAATAGGGTTGCATGATCATTACGTCGTGCCAGTGTGACTTAATGCAGTGCAGCCTTGTCTCCACATGCCTCTGGAAGCTGATGATAGGGTTGCATGATCATTAAGTCGTGCCTGTGAGACTTAATGCAGTGCAGCCTTGTCTCCACATGGCCTCTGGAAGCTGATAATAGGGTTGCATGAGCATTAAGTGGTGCTGGTGAGACTTAATGCAGTGCAGCCTTGTCTCCACATGCCTCTGGAAGCTGATGGTACGGTTGCATGATCATTAAGTCGCGCTGGTGAGACTTAATGCAGTGCAGCCTTGTCTCCACATGCCTCTGGAAGCTGATAATAGGGTTGCATGATCATTAAGTCGTACGAGTGAGACTTAATGCAGTGCAGCCTTGTCTCCACATGCCTCTGGAAGCTGATAATAAGGTTGAATGATCATTAAGTTGTCCCGGTGTGACTTAATGCAGTGCAGCCTTGTCTCCACATGGCCTCTAGAAGCTGATAATAGGGTTGCATGATCATTAAGTTGTGCCGGTGAGACTTAATGCAGTGCAGCCTTGTCTCCACATGGCCTCTGGAAGCTGATAATAGGGTTGCATGATCATTAAGTGGTGCTGGTGAGACTTAATGCAGTGCAGCCTTGTCTCCCCATGCCTCTGGAAGCTGATGGTACGGTTGCATGATCATTAAGTCGTGCCGGTGAGACTCAATGCAGTGCAGCCTTGTCTCCACATGCCTCTGGAAGCTGATAATAGGGTTGCATGATCATTAAGTCGTACGAGTGAGACTTAATGCAGTGCAGCCTTGTCTCCACATGCCTCTGGAAGCTGATAATAGGGTTGAATGATCATTAAGTTGTCCCGGTGTGACTTAATGCAGTGCAGCCTTGTCTCCACATGGCCTCTAGAAGCTAATAATAGGGTTGCATGATCATTAAGTTGTGCCGGTGAGACTTAATGCAGTGCAGCCTTATCTACACATGTCTCTGGGAGCGGATAATAGGGTTGCATGATCATTAAGTCATGCTGGTGAGACTTAATGCAGTGCAGCCTTGTCTCCACATGCCTCTGGAAGCTGATAATAGGGTTGCATGATCATTACGTCGTGCCAGTGTGACTTAATGCAGTGCAGCCTTATCTCCACATGCCTCTGGAAGCTGATGATAGGGTTGCATGATCATTAAGTCGTGCCTGTGAGACTTAATGCAGTGCAGCCTTGTCTCCACATGGCCTCTGGAAGCTGATAATAGGGTTTCATGATCATTAAGTGGTGCTGGTGAGACTTAATGCAGTGCAGCCTTGTCTGCACATGCCTCTGGAAGCTGATAATAGGGTTGCATGATCATTAAGTCATGCCGGTGAGACTTAATGCAGTGCAGCCTTGTCTCCACATGCCTCTGGAAGCTGATAATAGGGTTACATGATCATTAAGTCGTGCAGATGAGACTTAATGCAGTGCAGCCTTGAGGAATTCCACATGGCCTCTGGAAGCTGATAATAGGGTTGCGTGATCATTAAGTCATGCCGGTGAGACTTAATGCAGTGCAGCCTTGTCTCCACATGCCTCTGGGAGCTGATAATAGGGTTGCATGAACATTAAGTCGTGCGAGTGAGACTTAATGCAGTGCAGCCTTGTCTCCACATGGCCTCTGGAAGCTGATAATAGGGTTGCATGATCATTAAGTGGTGCTGGTGAGACTTAATGCAGTGCAGCCTTGTCTCCCCATGCCTCTGGAAGCTGATGGTACGGTTGTATGATCATTAAGTCGTGCCGGTGAGACTCAATGCAGTGCAGCCTTGTCTCCACATGCCTCTGGAAGCTGATAATAGGGTTGCATGATCATTAAGTCGTACGAGTGAGACTTAATGCAGTGCAGCCTTGTCTCCACATGCCTCTGGAAGCTGATAATAGGGTTGAATGATCATTAAGTTGTCCCGGTGTGACTTAATGCAGTGCAGCCTTGTCTCCACATGGCCTCTAGAAGCTAATAATAGGGTTGCATGATCATTAAGTTGTGCCGGTGAGACTTAATGCAGTGCAGCCTTATCTACACATGTCTCTGGGAGCGGATAATAGGGTTGCATGATCATTAAGTTGTGCCGGTGAGACTTAATGCAGTGCAGCCTTGTCTGCACATGCCTCTGGAAGCTGATAATAGGGTTGCATGATCATTAAGTCATGCCGGTGAGACTTAATGCAGTGCAGCCTTGTCTCCACATGCCTCTGGAAGCTGATAATAGGGTTACATGATCATTAAGTCGTGCAGATGAGACTTAATGCAGTGCAGCCTTGAGGAATTCCACATGGCCTCTGGAAGCTGATAATAGGGTTGCATGATCATTAAGTCATGCCGGTGAGACTTAATGCAGTGCAGCCTTGTCTCCACATGCCTCTGGGAGCTGATAATAGGGTTGCATGAACATTAAGTCATGCGAGTGAGACTTAATGCAGTGCAGCCTTGTCTCCACATGGCCTCTGGAAGCTGATAATAGGGTTGCATGACCATTAAGTCGTGCCGGTGTGACTTAATGCAGTACAGCCTTGTCTCCACATGCCTCTGGAAGCTGATGATAGGGTTTCATGATCATTAAGTTGTGCCGGTGAGATTTAATGCAGTGTAGCCTTGTCTCCACATGGCCTCTGGGAGCTGGTAATAGGGTTGCATTATCATTAAGTCGTGCAGATGAGACTTAATGCAGTGCAGCCTTGAGGAATTCCACATGGCCTCTGGAAGCTGATAATAGGGTTCCATGATCATTAAGTCGTGCAGATGAGACTTAATGCAGTGCAGCCTTGTCTCCACATGGCCTCTGGAAGCTGATAATAGGTTTGCATGATCATTAAGTGGTGCTGGTGAGACTTAATGCAGTGCAGCCTTGTCTCCACATGCCTCTGGAAACTGATTATAGGGTTGCATGATCATTAAGTCGTGCCGTTGAGACTTAATGCAGTGTAGCCTTGTCTCCACATGGCCTCTACAAGCTGATAATAGGGTTGAGTGATCATTAAATCGTGCTGGTGAGACTTAATGCAGTACAGCCTTGTCTCCACATGCCTCTGGAAGCTGATGATAGGGTTGCATGATCATTAAGTCGTGCTGGTGAGACTTAATGCAGTGCAGCCTTGTCTCCACATGGCCCCTGGAAGCTGATAATAGGGTTGCATGATCATTAAGTGGTGCTGGTGAGACTTAATGCAGTGCAGCATTGTCTGCACATGCCTCTGGAAGCTGATAATAGGGTTGCATGATCATTAAGTTGTGCCGGTGAGACTTAATGCAGTGCAGCCTTGTCTGCACATGCCTCTGGAAGCTGATAATAGGGTTGCATGATCATTAAGTCATGCCGGTGAGACTTAATGCAGTGCAGCCTTGAGGAATTCCACATGGCCTCTGGAAGCTGATAATAGGGTTGCATGATCATTAAGTCATGCCGGTGAGACTTAATGCAGTGCAGCCTTGTCTCCACATGCCTCTGGGAGCTGATAATAGGGTTGCATGATCAATAAGTGGTGCTGGTGAGACTTAATGCAGTGCAGCCTTGTCTCCACATGCCTCTGGAAACTGATAATAGGGTTGCATGATCATTAAGTTGTGCCGGTGAGACTTAATGTAGTGTAGCCTTGTCTCCACATGGCCTCTACAAGCTGATAATAGGGTTGCGTGATCATTAAGTTGTGCCTGTGTGACTTAATGCAGTGCAGCCTTGTCTCCACATGCCTCTGGAAGCTGATGATTGGGTTGCATGATCATTAAGTCGTGCTGGTGAGACTTAATGCAGTACAGCCTTGTCTCCACATGCCTCTGGAAGCTGATGATAGGGTTGCATGATCATTAAGTCGTGCTGGTGAGACTTAATGCAGTACAGCCTTGTCTCCACATGGCCTCTACAAGCTGATAATAGGGTTGCATGATCATTAAGTTGTGCCGGTGAGACTTAATTCAGTGCAGCCTTGTCTCCACATGCCTCTGGAAGCTGATAATAGGGTTGCATGATCATTACGTCGTGCCAGTGTGACTTAATGCAGTGCAGCCTTGTCTCCACATGCCTCTGGAAGCTGATGATAGGGTTGCATGATCATTAAGTCGTGCCTGTGAGACTTAATGCAGTGCAGCCTTGTCTCCACATGGCCTCTGGAAGCTGATAATAGGGTTGCATGAGCATTAAGTGGTGCTGGTGAGACTTAATGCAGTGCAGCCTTGTCTCCACATGCCTCTGGAAGCTGATGGTACGGTTGCATGATCATTAAGTCGCGCTGGTGAGACTTAATGCAGTGCAGCCTTGTCTCCACATGCCTCTGGAAGCTGATAATAGGGTTGCATGATCATTAAGTCGTACGAGTGAGACTTAATGCAGTGCAGCCTTGTCTCCACATGCCTCTGGAAGCTGATAATAAGGTTGAATGATCATTAAGTTGTCCCGGTGTGACTTAATGCAGTGCAGCCTTGTCTCCACATGGCCTCTAGAAGCTGATAATAGGGTTGCATGATCATTAAGTTTTGCCGGTGAGACTTAATGCAGTGCAGCCTTGTCTCCACCTGGCCTCTGGAAGCTGATAATAGGGTTGCATGATCATTAAGTGGTGCTGGTGAGACTTAATGCAGTGCAGCCTTGTCTCCCCATGCCTCTGGAAGCTGATGGTACGGTTGCATGATCATTAAGTCGTGCCGGTGAGACTCAATGCAGTGCAGCCTTGTCTCCACATGCCTCTGGAAGCTGATAATAGGGTTGCATGATCATTAAGTCGTACGAGTGAGACTTAATGCAGTGCAGCCTTGTCTCCACATGCCTCTGGAAGCTGATAATAGGGTTGAATGATCATTAAGTTGTCCCGGTGTGACTTAATGCAGTGCAGCCTTGTCTCCACATGGCCTCTAGAAGCTAATAATAGGGTTGCATGATCATTAATTTGTGCCGGTGAGACTTAATGCAGTGCAGCCTTATCTACACATGTCTCTGGGAGCGGATAATAGGGTTGCATGATCATTAAATCATGCTGGTGAGACTTAATGCAGTGCAGCCTTGTCTCCACATGCCTCTGGAAGCTGATAATAGGGTTGCATGATCATTAAATTGTGCTGGTGAGACTTAATGCAGTACAGCCTTGTCTCCACATGCCTCTGGAAGCTGATGATAGGGTTGCATGATCATTAAGTCGTGCTGGTGAGACTTAATGCAGTGCAGCCTTGTCTCCACATGGCCTCTGGAAGCTGATAATAGGGTTTCATGATCATTAAGTGGTATTGGTGAGACTTAATGCAGTGCAGCCTTGTCTGCACATGCCTCTGGAAGCTGATAATAGGGTTGCATGATCATTAAGTTGTGCCGGTGAGACTTAATGCAGTGCAGCCTTGTCTGCACATGCCTCTGGAAGCTGATAATAGGGTTGCATGATCATTAAGTCATGCTGGTGAGACTTAATGCAGTGCAGCCTTGTCTCCACATGCCTCTGGAAGCTGATAATAGGGTTACATGATCATTAAGTCGTGCAGATGAGACTTAATGCAGTGCAGCCTTGAGGAAATCCACATGGCCTCTGGAAGCTGATAATAGGGTTGCGTGATCATTAAGTCATGCCGGTGAGACTTAATGCAGTGCAGCCTTGTCTCCACATGCCTCTGGGAGCTGATAATAGGGTTGCATGAACATTAAGTCGTGCGAGTGAGACTTAATGCAGTGCAGCCTTGTCGCCACATGGCCTCTGGAAGCTGATAATAGGGTTGCATGACCATTAAGTCGTGCCGGTGTGACTTAATGCAGTACAGCCTTGTCTCCACATGCCTCTGGAAGCTGATGATAGGGTTGCATGATCATTAAGTTGTGCCGGTGAGATTTAATGCAGTGTAGCCTTGTCTCCACATGGCCTCTGGGAGCTGGTAATAGGGTTGCATTATCATTAAGTCGTGCAGATGAGACTTAATGCAGTGCAGCCTTGAGGAATTCCACATGGCCTCTGGAAGCTGATAATAGGGTTCCATGATCATTAAGTCGTGCAGATGAGACTTAATGCAGTGCAGCCTTGTCTCCACATGGCCTCTGGAAGCTGATAATAGGGTTGCATGATCATTAAGTGGTGCTGGTGAGACTTAATGCAGTGCAGCCTTGTCTCCACATGCCTCTGGAAACTGATTATAGGGTTGCATGATCATTAAGTCGTGCCGGTGAGACTTAATGCAGTGTAGCCTTGTCTCCACATGGCCTCTACAAGCTGATAATAGGGTTGCGTGATCATTAAATCGTGCTGGTGAGACTTAATGCAGTACAGCCTTGTCTCCACATGCCTCTGGAAGCTGATGATAGGGTTGCATGATCATTAAGTCGTGCTGGTGAGACTTAATGCAGTGCAGCCTTGTCTCCACATGGCCTCTGGAAGCTGATAATAGGGTTGCATGATCATTAAGTGGTGCTGGTGAGACTTAATGCAGTGCAGCCTTGTGTGCACATGCCTCTGGAAGCTGATAATAGGGTTGCATGATCATTAAGTTGTGCCGGTGAGACTTAATGCAGTGCAGCCTTGTCTGCACATGCCTCTGGAAGCTGATAATAGGGTTGCATGATCATTAAGTCATGCCGGTGAGACTTAATGCAGTGCAGCCTTGAGGAATTCCACATGGCCTCTGGAAGCTGATAATAGGGTTGCATGATCATTAAGTCATGCCGGTGAGACTTAATGCAGTGCAGCCTTGTCTCCACATGCCTCTGGGAGCTGATAATAGGGTTGCATGAACATTAAGTCGTGCGAGTGAGACTTAATGCAGTGCAGCCTTGTCTCCACATGGCCTCTGGAAGCTGATAATAGGGTTGCATGACCATTAAGTCGTGCCTGTGTGACTTAATGCAGTGAAGCCTTGTCTCCACTTGGCCTCTGGGAGCTGATAATAGGGTTGCATTATCATTAAGTCGTGCAGATGAGACTTAATGCAGTGCAGCCTTGTCTCCACATGGCCTCTGGAAGCTGATAATAGGGTTGCATGATCATTAAGTGGTGCTGGTGAGACTTAATGCAGTGCAGCCTTGTCTCCACATGCCTCTGGAAACTGATAATAGGGTTGCATGATCATTAAGTTGTGCCGGTGAGACTTAATGCAGTGTAGCCTTGTCTCCACATGGCCTCTACAAGCTGATAATAGGGTTGCGTGATCATTAAGTTATGCCTGTGTGACTTAATGCAGTGCAGCCTTGTCTCCACATGCCTCTGGAAGCTGATGATAGGGTTCCATGATCATTAAGTCGTGCTGGTGAGACTTAATGCAGTACAGCCTTGTCTCCACATGCCTCTGGAAGCTGATGATAGGGTTGCATGATCATTAAGTCGTGCTGGTGAGACTTAATGCAGTACAGCCTTGTCTCCACATGGCCTCTACAAGCTGATAGTAGGGTTGCATGATCATTAAGTTGTGCCGGTGAGACTTAATTCAGTGCAGCCTTGTCTCCACATGCCTCTGGAAGCTGATAATAGGGTTGCATGATCATTACGTCGTGCCAGTGTGACTTAATGCAGTGCAGCCTTGTCTCCACATGCCTCTGGAAGCTGATGATAGGGTTGCATGATCATTAAGTCGTGCCTGTGAGACTTAATGCAGTGCAGCCTTGTCTCCACATGGCCTCTGGAAGCTGATAATAGGGTTGCATGATCATTAAGTGGTGCTGGTGAGACTTAATGCAGTGCAGCCTTGTCTCCCCATGCCTCTGGAAGCTGATGGTACGGTTGCATGATCATTAAGTCGTGCCGGTGAGACTCAATGCAGTGCAGCCTTGTCTCCACATGCCTCTGGAAGCTGATAATAGGGTTGCATGATCATTAAGTCGTACGAGTGAGACTTAATGCAGTGCAGCCTTGTCTCCACATGCCTCTGGAAGCTGATAATAGGGTTGAATGATCATTAAGTTGTCCCGGTGTGACTTAATGCAGTGCAGCCTTGTCTCCACATGGCCTCTAGAAGCTAATAATAGGGTTGCATGATCATTAAGTTGTGCCGGTGAGACTTAATGCAGTGCAGCCTTATCTACACATGTCTCTGGGAGCGGATAATAGGGTTGCATGATCATTAAGTCATGCTGGTGAGACTTAATGCAGTGCAGCCTTGTCTCCACATGCCTCTGGAAGCTGATAATAGGGTTGCATGATCATTACGTCGTGCCAGTGTGACTTAATGCAGTGCAGCCTTGTCTCCACATGCCTCTGGAAGCTGATGATAGGGTTGCATGATCATTAAGTCGTGCCTGTGAGACTTAATGCAGTGAAGCCTTGTCTCCACATGGCCTCTGGAAGCTGATAATAGGGTTTCATGATCATTAAGTTGTGCCGGTGAGACTTAATGCAGTGCAGCCTTGTCTGCACATGCCTCTGGAAGCTGATAATAGGGTTGCATGATCATTAAGTCATGCCGGTAAGACTTAATGCAGTGCAGCCTTGTCTCCACATGCCTCTGGAAGCTGATAATAGGGTTACATGATCATTAAGTCGTGCAGATGAGACTTAATGCAGTGCAGCCTTGAGGAATTCCACATGGCCTCTGGAAGCTGATAATAGGGTTGCGTGATCATTAAGTCATGCCGGTGAGACTTAATGCAGTGCAGCCTTGTCTCCACATGCCTCTGGGAGCTGATAATAGGGTTGCATGAACATTAAGTCGTGCGAGTGAGACTTAATGCAGTGCAGCCTTGTCTCCACATGGCCTCTGGAAGCTGATAATAGGGTTGCATGACCATTAAGTCGTGCCGGTGTGACTTAATGCAGTACAGCCTTGTCTCCACATGCCTCTGGAAGCTGATGATAGGGTTGCATGATCATTAAGTCGTGCGAGTGAGACTTAATGCAGTGCAGCCTTGTCTCCACATGGCCTCTGGAAGCTGATAATAGGGTTCCATGATCATTAAGTCGTGCAGATGAGACTTAATGCAGTGCAGCCTTGTCTCCACATGGCCTCTGGAAGCTGATAATAGGGTTGCATGATCATTAAGTGGTGCTGGTGAGACTTAATGCAGTGCAGCCTTGTCTCCACATGCCTCTGGAAACTGATAATAGGGTTGCATGATCATTAAGTTGTGCCGGTGAGACTTAATGCAGTGTAGCCTTGTCTCCACATGGCCTCTACAAGCTGATAATAGGGTTGCATGATCATTAAGTTGTGCCTGTGTGACTTAATGCAGTGCAGCCTTGTCTCCACATGCCTCTGGAAGCTGATGATAGGGTTGCATGATCATTAAGTCGTGCTGGTGAGACTTAATGCAGTACAGCCTTGTCTCCACATGCCTCTGGAAGCTGATGATAGGGTTGCATGATCATTACGTCGTGCCAGTGTGACTTAATGCAGTGCAGCCTTGTCTCCACATGCCTCTGGAAGCTGATGATAGGGTTGCATGATCATTAAGTCGTGCCTGTGAGACTTAATGCAGTGCAGCCTTGTCTCCACATGGCCTCTGGAAGCTGATAATAGTGTTGCATGATCATTAAGTGGTGCCGGTGAGACTTAATGCAGTGCAGCCTTATCTACACATGTCTCTGGGAGCGGATAATAGGGTTGCATGATCATTAAGTCATGCTGGTGAGACTTAATGCAGTGCAGCCTTGTCTCCACATGCCTCTGGAAGCTGATAATAGGGTTGCATGATCATTACGTCGTGCCAGTGTGACTTAATGCAGTGCAGCCTTGTCTCCACATGCCTCTGGAAGCTGATGATAGGGTTGCATGATCATTAAGTCGTGCCTGTGAGACTTAATGCAGTGCAGCCTTGTCTCCCCATGCCTCTGGAAGCTGATGGTACGGTTGCATGATCATTAAGTCGTGCCGGTGAGACTCAATGCAGTGCAGCCTTGTCTCCACATGCCTCTGGAAGCTGATAATAGGGTTACATGATCATTAAGTCGTACGAGTGAGACTTAATGCAGTGCAGCCTTGTCTCCACATGCCTCTGGAAGCTGATAATAGGGTTGAATGATCATTAAGTTGTCCCGATGTGACTTAATGCAGTGCAGCCTTGTCTCCACATGGCCTCTAGAAGCTAATAATAGGGTTGCATGATCATTAAGTTGTGCCGGTGAGACTTAATGCAGTGCAGCCTTATCTACACATGTCTCTGGGAGCGGATAATAGGGTTGCATGATCATTAAGTCATGCTGGTGAGACTTAATGCAGTGCAGCCTTGTCTCCACATGCCTCTGGAAGCTGATAATAGGGTTGCATGATCATTACGTCGTGCCAGTGTGACTTAATGCAGTGCAGCCTTGTCTCCACATGCCTCTGGAAGCTGATGATAGGGTTGCATGATCATTAAGTCGTGCCTGTGAGACTTAATGCAGTGAAGCCTTGTCTCCACATGGCCTCTGGAAGCTGATAATAGGGTTTCATGATCTTTAAGTGGTGCTGGTGAGACTTAATGCAGTGCAGCCTTGTCTGCACATGCCTCTGGAAGCTGATAATAGGGTTGCATGATCATTAAGTTGTGCCGGTGAGACTTAATGCAGTGCAGCCTTGTCTGCACATGCCTCTGGAAGCTGATAATAGGGTTGCATGATCATTAAGTCATGCCGGTGAGACTTAATGCAGTGCAGCCTTGTCTCCACATGCCTCTGGAAGCTGATAATAGGGTTACATGATCATTAAGTCGTGCAGATGAGACTTAATGCAGTGCAGCCTTGAGGAATTCCACATGGCCTCTGGAAGCTGATAATAGGGTTGCGTGATCATTAAGTCATGCCGGTGAGACTTAATGCAGTGCAGCCTTGTCTCCACATGCCTCTGGGAGCTGATAATAGGGTTGCATGAACATTAAGTCGTGCGAGTGAGACTTAATGCAGTGCAGCCTTGTCTCCACATGGCCTCTGGAAGCTGATAATAGGGTTGCATGACCATTAAGTCGTGCCGGTGTGACTTAATGCAGTACAGCCTTGTCTCCACATGCCTCTGGAAGCTGATGATAGGGTTGCATGATCATTAAGTCGTGCGAGTGAGACTTAATGCAGTGCAGCCTTGTCTCCACATGGCCTCTGGAAGCTGATAATAGGGTTCCATGATCATTAAGTCGTGCAGATGAGACTTAATGCAGTGCAGCCTTGTCTCCACATGGCCTCTGGAAGCTGATAATTGAGTTGCATGATCATTAAGTGGTGCTGGTGAGACTTAATGCAGTGCAGCCTTGTCTCCACATGCCTCTGGAAACTGATAATAGGGTTGCATGATCATTAAGTTGTGCCGGTGAGACTTAATGCAGTGTAGCCTTGTCTCCACATGGCCTCTACAAGCTGATAATAGGGTTGCATGATCATTAAGTTGTGCCTGTGTGACTTAATGCAGTGCAGCCTTGTCTCCACATGCCTCTGGAAGCTGATGATAGGGTTGCATGATCATTAAGTCGTGCTGGTGAGACTTAATGCAGTACAGCCTTGTCTCCACATGCCTCTGGAAGCTGATGATAGGGTTGCATGATCATTAAGTCGTGCTGGTGAGACTTAATGCAGTACAGCCTTGTCTCCACATGGCCTCTACAAGCTGATAATAGGGTTGCATGATCATTAAGTTGTGCCGGTGAGACTTAATTCAGTGCAGCCTTGTCTCCACATGCCTCTGGAAGCTGATAATAGGGTTGCATGATCATTACGTCGTGCCAGTGTGACTTAATGCAGTGCAGCCTTGTCTCCACATGCCTCTGGAAGCTGATGATAGGGTTGCATGATCATTAAGTCGTGCCTGTGAGACTTAATGCAGTGCAGCCTTGTCTCCACATGGCCTCTGGAAGCTGATAATAGGGTTGCATGATCATTAAGTGGTGCCGGTGAGACTTAATGCAGTGCAGCCTTATCTACACATGTCTCTGGGAGCGGATAATAGGGTTGCATGATCATTAAGTCATGCTGGTGAGACTTAATGCAGTGCAGCCTTGTCTCCACATGCCTCTGGAAGCTGATAATAGGGTTGCATGATCATTAAGTCGTGCCTGTGAGACTTAATGCAGTGCAGCCTTGTCTTCACATGGCCTCTGGAAGCTGATAATAGGGTTTCATGATCATTAAGTGGTGCTGGTGAGACTTAATGCAGTGCAGCCTTGTCTGCACATGCCTCTGGAAGCTGATAATAGGGTTGCATGATCATTAAGTTGTGCCGGTGAGACTTAATGCAGTGCAGCCTTGTCTGCACATGCCTCTGGAAGCTGATAATAGGGTTGCATGATCATTAAGTCATGCCGGTGAGACTTAATGCAGTGCAGCCTTGTCTCCACATGCCTCTGGAAGCTGATAATAGGGTTACATGATCATTAAGTCGTGCAGATGAGACTTAATGCAGTGCAGCCTTGAGGAATTCCACATGGCCTCTGGAAGCTGATAATAGGGTTGCGTGATCATTAAGTCATGCCGGTGAGACTTAATGCAGTGCAGCCTTGTCTCCACATGCCTCTGGGAGCTGATAATAGGGTTGCATGAACATTAAGTCGTGCGAGTGAGACTTAATGCAGTGCAGCCTTGTCTCCACATGGCCTCTGGAAGCTGATAATAGGGTTGCATGACCATTAAGTCGTGCCGGTGTGACTTAATGCAGTACAGCCTTGTCTCCACATGCCTCTGGAAGCTGATGATAGGGTTGCATGATCATTAAGTCGTGCGAGTGAGACTTAATGCAGTGCAGCCTTGTCTCCACATGGCCTCTGGAAGCTGATAATAGGGTTCCATGATCATTAAGTCGTGCAGATGAGACTTAATGCAGTGCAGCCTTGTCTCCACATGGCCTCTGGAAGCTGATAATAGGGTTGCATGATCATTAAGTGGTGCTGGTGAGACTTAATGCAGTGCAGCCTTGTCTCCACATGCCTCTGGAAACTGATAATAGGGTTGCATGATCATTAAGTTGTGCCGGTGAGACTTAATGCAGTGTAGCCTTGTCTCCACATGGCCTCTACAAGCTGATAATAGGGTTGCATGATCATTAAGTTGTGCCTGTGTGACTTAATGCAGTGCAGCCTTGTCTCCACATGCCTCTGGAAGCTGATGATAGGGTTGCATGATCATTAAGTCGTGCTGGTGAGACTTAATGCAGTACAGCCTTGTCTCCACATGCCTCTGGAAGCTGATGATAGGGTTGCATGATCATTAAGTCGTGCTGGTGAGACTTAATGCAGTACAGCCTTGTCTCCACATGGCCTCTACAAGCTGATAATAGGGTTGCATGATCATTAAGTTGTGCCGGTGAGACTTAATTCAGTGCAGCCTTGTCTCCACATGCCTCTGGAAGCTGATAATAGGGTTGCATGATCATTACGTCGTGCCAGTGTGACTTAATGCAGTGCAGCCTTGTCTCCACATGCCTCTGGAAGCTGATGATAGGGTTGCATGATCATTAAGTCGTGCCTGTGAGACTTAATGCAGTGCAGCCTTGTCTCCACATGGCCTCTGGAAGCTGATAATAGGGTTGCATGATCATTAAGTGGTGCCGGTGAGACTTAATGCAGTGCAGCCTTATCTACACATGTCTCTGGGAGCGGATAATAGGGTTGCATGATCATTAAGTCATGCTGGTGAGACTTAATGCAGTGCAGCCTTGTCTCCACATGCCTCTGGAAGCTGATAATAGGGTTGCATGATCATTAAGTCGTGCCTGTGAGACTTAATGCAGTGCAGCCTTGTCTTCACACGGCCTCTGGAAGCTGATAATAGGGTTTCATGATCATTAAGTGGTGCTGGTGAGACTTAATGCAGTGCAGCCTTGTCTGCACATGCCTCTGGAAGCTGATAATAGGGTTGCATGATCATTAAGTTGTGCTGGTGAGACTTAATGCAGTGCAGCCTTGTCTCCACATGGCCTCTGGAAGCTGATAATAGGGTTGCATGATCATTAAGTGGTGCTGGTGAGACTTAATGCAGTGCAGCCTTGTGTGCACATGCCTCTGGAAGCTGATAATAGGGTTGCATGATCATTAAGTTGTGCCGGTGAGACTTAATGCAGTGCAGCCTTGTCTGCACATGCCTCTGGAAGCTGATAATAGGGTTGCATGATCATTAAGTCATGCCGGTGAGACTTAATGCAGTGCAGCCTTGAGGAATTCCACATGGCCTCTGGAAGCTGATAAAAGGGTTGCATGATCATTAAGTCATGCCGGTGAGACTTAATGCAGTGCAGCCTTGTCTCCACATGCCTCTGGGAGCTGATAATAGGGTTGCATGAACATTAAGTCGTGCGAGTGAGACTTAATGCAGTGCAGCCTTGTCTCCACATGGCCTCTGGAAGCTGATAATAGGGTTGCATGACCATTAAGTCGTGCCGGTGTGACTTAATGCAGTGAAGCCTTGTCTCCACATGGCCTCTGGGAGCTGATAATAGGGTTGCATTATCATTAAGTCGTACAGATGAGACTTAATGCAGTGCAGCCTTGATGAATTCCACATGGCCTCTGGAAGCTGATAATAGGGTTCCATGATCATTAAGTCGTGCAGATGAGACTTAATGCAGTGCAGCCTTGTCTCCACATGGCCTCTGGAAGCTGATAATAGGGTTGCATGATCATTAAGTGGTGCTGGTGAGACTTAATGCAGTGCAGCCTTGTCTCCACATGCCTCTGGAAACTGATAATAGGGTTGCATGATCATTAAGTTGTGCCGGTGAGACTTAATGCAGTGTAGCCTTGTCTCCACATGGCCTCTACAAGCTGATAATAGGGTTGCGTGATCATTAAGTTATGCCTGTGTGACTTAATGCAGTGCAGCCTTGTCTCCACATGCCTCTGGAAGCTGATGATAGGGTTGCATGATCATTAAGTCGTGCTGGTGAGACTTAATGCAGTACAGCCTTGTCTCCACATGCCTCTGGAAGCTGATGATAGGGTTGCATGATCATTAAGTCGTGCTGGTGAGACTTAATGCAGTACAGCCTTGTCTCCACATGGCCTCTACAAGCTGATAATAGGGTTGCATGATCATTAAGTTGTGCCGGTGAGACTTAATTCAGTGCAGCCTTGTCTCCACATGCCTCTGGAAGCTGATAATAGGGTTGCATGATCATTACGTCGTGCCAGTGTGACTTAATGCAGTGCAGCCTTGTCTCCACATGCCTCTGGAAGCTGATGATAGGGTTGCATGATCATTAAGTCGTGCTGGTGAGACTTAATGCAGTGCAGCCTTGTCTCCACATGGCCTCTGGAAGCTGATAATAGGGTTGCATGATCATTAAGTGGTGCTGGTGAGACTTAATGCAGTGCAGCATTGTCTGCACATGCCTCTGGAAGCTGATAATAGGGTTGCATGATCATTAAGTTGTGCCGGTGAGACTTAATGCAGTGCAGCCTTGTCTGCACATGCCTCTGGAAGCTGATAATAGGGTTGCATGATCATTAAGTCATGCCGGTGAGACTTAATGCAGTGCAGCCTTGAGGAATTCCACATGGCCTCTGGAAGCTGATAATAGGGTTGCATGATCATTAAGTCATGCCGGTGAGACTTAATGCAGTGCAGCCTTGTCTCCACATGCCTCTGGGAGCTGATAATAGGGTTGCATGATCAATAAGTGGTGCTGGTGAGACTTAATGCAGTGCAGCCTTGTCTCCACATGCCTCTGGAAACTGATAATAGGGTTGCATGATCATTAAGTTGTGCCGGTGAGACTTAATGCAGTGTAGCCTTGTCTCCACATGGCCTCTACAAGCTGATAATAGGGTTGCGTGATCATTAAGTTGTGCCTGTGTGACTTAATGCAGTGCAGCCTTGTCTCCACATGCCTCTGGAAGCTGATGATAGGGTTGCATGATCATTAAGTCGTGCTGGTGAGACTTAATGCAGTACAGCCTTGTCTCCACATGCCTCTGGAAGCTGATGATAGGGTTGCATGATCATTAAGTCGTGCTGGTGAGACTTAATGCAGTACAGCCTTGTCTCCACATGGCCTCTACAAGCTGATAATAGGGTTGCATGATCATTAAGTTGTGCCGGTGAGACTTAATTCAGTGCAGCCTTGTCTCCACATGCCTCTGGAAGCTGATAATAGGGTTGCATGATCATTACGTCGTGCCAGTGTGACTTAATGCAGTGCAGCCTTGTCTCCACATGCCTCTGGAAGCTGATGATAGGGTTGCATGATCATTAAGTCGTGCCTGTGAGACTTAATGCAGTGCAGCCTTGTCTCCACATGGCCTCTGGAAGCTGATAATAGGGTTGCATGAGCATTAAGTGGTGCTGGTGAGACTTAATGCAGTGCAGCCTTGTCTCCACATGCCTCTGGAAGCTGATGGTACGGTTGCATGATCATTAAGTCGCGCTGGTGAGACTTAATGCAGTGCAGCCTTGTCTCCACATGCCTCTGGAAGCTGATAATAGGGTTGCATGATCATTAAGTCGTACAAGTGAGACTTAATGCAGTGCAGCCTTGTCTCCACATGCCTCTGGAAGCTGATAATAAGGTTGAATGATCATTAAGTTGTCCCGGTGTGACTTAATGCAGTGCAGCCTTGTCTCCACATGGCCTCTAGAAGCTGATAATAGGGTTGCATGATCATTAAGTTGTGCCGGTGAGACTTAATGCAGTGCAGCCTTGTCTCCACATGGCCTCTGGAAGCTGATAATAGGGTTGCATGATCATTAAGTGGTGCTGGTGAGACTTAATGCAGTGCAGCCTTGTCTCCCCATGCCTCTGGAAGCTGATGGTACGGTTGCATGATCATTAAGTCGTGCCGGTGAGACTCAATGCAGTGCAGCCTTGTCTCCACATGCCTCTGGAAGCTGATAATAGGGTTGCATGATCATTAAGTCGTACGAGTGAGACTTAATGCAGTGCAGCCTTGTCTCCACATGCCTCTGGAAGCTGATAATAGGGTTGAATGATCATTAAGTTGTCCTGGTGTGACTTAATGCAGTGCAGCCTTGTCTCCACATGGCCTCTAGAAGCTAATAATAGGGTTGCATGATCATTAATTTGTGCCGGTGAGACTTAATGCAGTGCAGCCTTATCTACACATGTCTCTGGGAGCGGATAATAGGGTTGCATGATCATTAAGTCATGCTGGTGAGACTTAATGCAGTGCAGCCTTGTCTCCACATGCCTCTGGAAGCTGATAATAGGGTTGCATGATCATTACGTCGTGCCAGTGTGACTTAATGCAGTGCAGCCTTATCTCCACATGCCTCTGGAAGCTGATGATAGGGTTGCATGATCATTAAGTCGTGCCTGTGAGACTTAATGCAGTGCAGCCTTGTCTCCACATGGCCTCTGGAAGCTGATAATAGGGTTTCATGATCATTAAGTGGTGCTGGTGAGACTTAATGCAGTGCAGCCTTGTCTGCACATGCCTCTGGAAGCTGATAATAGGGTTGCATGATCATTAAGTTGTGCCGGTGAGACTTAATGCAGTGCAGCCTTGTCTGCACATGCCTCTGGAAGCTGATAATAGGGTTGCATGATCATTAAGTCATGCCGGTGAGACTTAATGCAGTGCAGCCTTGTCTCCACATGCCTCTGGAAGCTGATAATAGGGTTACATGATCATTAAGTCGTGCAGATGAGACTTAATGCAGTGCAGCCTTGAGGAATTCCACATGGCCTCTGGAAGCTGATAATAGGGTTGCGTGATCATTAAGTCATGCCGGTGAGACTTAATGCAGTGCAGCCTTGTCTCCACATGCCTCTGGGAGCTGATAATAGGGTTGCATGAACATTAAGTCGTGCGAGTGAGACTTAATGCAGTGCAGCCTTGTCTCCACATGGCCTCTGGAAGCTGATAATAGGGTTGCATGATCATTAAGTGGTGCTGGTGAGACTTAATGCAGTGCAGCCTTGTCTCCCCATGCCTCTGGAAGCTGATGGTACGGTTGTATGATCATTAAGTCGTGCCGGTGAGACTCAATGCAGTGCAGCCTTGTCTCCACATGCCTCTGGAAGCTGATAATAGGGTTGCATGATCATTAAGTCGTACGAGTGAGACTTAATGCAGTGCAGCCTTGTCTCCACATGCCTCTGGAAGCTGATAATAGGGTTGAATGATCATTAAGTTGTCCCGGTGTGACTTAATGCAGTGCAGCCTTGTCTCCACATGGCCTCTAGAAGCTAATAATAGGGTTGCATGATCATTAAGTTGTGCCGGTGAGACTTAATGCAGTGCAGCCTTATCTACACATGTCTCTGGGAGCGGATAATAGGGTTGCATGATCATTAAGTCATGCTGGTGAGACTTAATGCAGTGCAGCCTTGTCTCCACATGCCTCTGGAAGCTGATAATAGGGTTGCATGATCATTACGTCGTGCCAGTGTGACTTAATGCAGTGCAGCCTTATCTCCACATGCCTCTGGAAGCTGATGATAGGGTTGCATGATCATTAAGTCGTGCCTGTGAGACTTAATGCAGTGCAGCCTTGTCTCCACATGGCCTCTGGAAGCTGATAATAGGGTTTCATGATCATTAAGTGGTGCTGGTGAGACTTAATGCAGTGCAGCCTTGTCTGCACATGCCTCTGGAAGCTGATAATAGGGTTGCATGATCATTAAGTTGTGCCGGTGAGACTTAATGCAGTGCAGCCTTGTCTGCACATGCCTCTGGAAGCTGATAATAGGGTTGCATGATCATTAAGTCATGCCGGTGAGACTTAATGCAGTGCAGCCTTGTCTCCACATGCCTCTGGAAGCTGATAATAGGGTTACATGATCATTAAGTCGTGCAGATGAGACTTAATGCAGTGCAGCCTTGAGGAATTCCACATGGCCTCTGGAAGCTGATAATAGGGTTGCGTGATCATTAAGTCATGCCGGTGAGACTTAATGCAGTGCAGCCTTGTCTCCACATGCCTCTGGGAGCTGATAATAGGGTTGCATGAACATTAAGTCGTGCGAGTGAGACTTAATGCAGTGCAGCCTTGTCTCCACATGGCCTCTGGAAGCTGATAATAGGGTTGCATGACCATTAAGTCGTGCCGGTGTGACTTAATGCAGTACAGCCTTGTCTCCACATGCCTCTGGAAGCTGATGATAGGGTTGCATGATCATTAAGTCGTGCGAGTGAGACTTAATGCAGTGCAGCCTTGTCTCCACATGGCCTCTGGAAGCTGATAATAGGGTTCCATGATCATTAAGTCGTGCAGATGAGACTTAATGCAGTGCAGCCTTGTCTCCACATGGCCTCTGGAAGCTGATAATAGGGTTGCATGATCATTAAGTGGTGCTGGTGAGACTTAATGCAGTGCAGCCTTGTCTCCACATGCCTCTGGAAACTGATAATAGGGTTGCATGATCATTAAGTTGTGCCGGTGAGACTTAATGCAGTGTAGCCTTGTCTCCACATGGCCTCTACAAGCTGATAATAGGGTTGCATGATCATTAAGTTGTGCCTGTGTGACTTAATGCAGTGCAGCCTTGTCTCCACATGCCTCTGGAAGCTGATGATAGGGTTGCATGATCATTAAGTCGTGCTGGTGAGACTTAATGCAGTACAGCCTTGTCTCCACATGCCTCTGGAAGCTGATGATAGGGTTGCATGATCATTAAGTCGTGCTGGTGAGACTTAATGCAGTACAGCCTTGTCTCCACATGCCTCTGGAAGCTGATAATAGGGTTGCATGATCATTACGTCGTGCCAGTGTGACTTAATGCAGTGCAGCCTTGTCTCCACATGGCCTCTAGAAGCTGATAATAGGGTTGCATGATCATTAAGTTGTGCCGGTGAGACTTAATGCAGTGCAGCCTTGTCTCCACATGCCTCTGGAAGCTGATAATAGGGTTGCATGATCATTACGTCATGCCAGTGTGACTTAATGCAGTACAGCCTTGTCTCCACATGCCTCTGGAAGCTGATGATAGGGTTGCATGATCATTAAGTCCTGCCGGTGAGACTTAATGCAGTGCAGCCTTGTCTCCACATGCCTCTGGAAGCTGATGGTACGGTGTCATGATCATTAAGTCGTGCCGGTGAGACTTAATGCAGTGCAGCCTTGTCTCCACATGCCTCTGGAAGCTGATAATAGGGTTGCATGATCATTAAGTCGTACGAGTGAGACTTAATGCAGTGCAGCCTTGTCTCCACATGCCTCTGGAAGCTGATAATAGGGTTGAATGATCATTAAGTTGTCCCGGTGTGACTTAATGCAGTGCAGCCTTGTCTCCACATGGCCTCTAGAAGCTGATAATAGGGTTGCATGATCATTAAGTCGTGCCGGTGAGACTTAATGCAGTGCAGCCTTGTCTCCACATGGCCTCTACAAGCTGATAATAGGGTTGCGTGATCATTAAGTTGTGCCTGTGTGACTTAATGCAGTGCAGCCTTGTCTCCACATGCCTCTGGAAGCTGATGATAGGGTTGCATGATCATTAAGTCGTGCTGGTGAGACTTAATGCAGTACAGCCTTGTCTCCACATGCCTCTGGAAGCTGATGATAGGGTTGCATGATCATTAAGTCGTGCTGGTGAGACTTAATGCAGTACAGCCTTGTCTCCACATGGCCTCTACAAGCTGATAATAGGGTTGCATGATCATTAAGTTGTGCCGGTGAGACTTAATTCAGTGCAGCCTTGTCTCCACATGCCTCTGGAAGCTGATAATAGGGTTGCATGATCATTACGTCGTGCCAGTGTGACTTAATGCAGTGCAGCCTTGTCTCCACATGCCTCTGGAAGCTGATGATAGGGTTGCATGATCATTAAGTCGTGCCTGTGAGACTTAATGCAGTGCAGCCTTGTCTCCACATGGCCTCTGGAAGCTGATAATAGGGTTGCATGAGCATTAAGTGGTGCTGGTGAGACTTAATGCAGTGCAGCCTTGTCTCCACATGCCTCTGGAAGCTGATGGTACGGTTGCATGATCATTAAGTCGCGCTGGTGAGACTTAATGCAGTGCAGCCTTGTCTCCACATGCCTCTGGAAGCTGATAATAGGGTTGCATGATCATTAAGTCGTACGAGTGAGACTTAATGCAGTGCAGCCTTGTCTCCACATGCCTCTGGAAGCTGATAATAAGGTTGAATGATCATTAAGTTGTCCCGGTGTGACTTAATGCAGTGCAGCCTTGTCTCCACATGGCCTCTAGAAGCTGATAATAGGGTTGCATGATCATTAAGTTTTGCCGGTGAGACTTAATGCAGTGCAGCCTTGTCTCCACCTGGCCTCTGGAAGCTGATAATAGGGTTGCATGATCATTAAGTGGTGCTGGTGAGACTTAATGCAGTGCAGCCTTGTCTCCCCATGCCTCTGGAAGCTGATGGTACGGTTGCATGATCATTAAGTCGTGCCGGTGAGACTCAATGCAGTGCAGCCTTGTCTCCACATGCCTCTGGAAGCTGATAATAGGGTTGCATGATCATTAAGTCGTACGAGTGAGACTTAATGCAGTGCAGCCTTGTCTCCACATGCCTCTGGAAGCTGATAATAGGGTTGAATGATCATTAAGTTGTCCCGGTGTGACTTAATGCAGTGCAGCCTTGTCTCCACATGGCCTCTAGAAGCTAATAATAGGGTTGCATGATCATTAATTTGTGCCGGTGAGACTTAATGCAGTGCAGCCTTATCTACACATGTCTCTGGGAGCGGATAATAGGGTTGCATGATCATTAAATCATGCTGGTGAGACTTAATGCAGTGCAGCCTTGTCTCCACATGCCTCTGGAAGCTGATAATAGGGTTGCATGATCATTAAATTGTGCTGGTGAGACTTAATGCAGTACAGCCTTGTCTCCACATGCCTCTGGAAGCTGATGATAGGGTTGCATGATCATTAAGTCGTGCTGGTGAGACTTAATGCAGTGCAGCCTTGTCTCCACATGGCCTCTGGAAGCTGATAATAGGGTTTCATGATCATTAAGTGGTATTGGTGAGACTTAATGCAGTGCAGCCTTGTCTGCACATGCCTCTGGAAGCTGATAATAGGGTTGCATGATCATTAAGTTGTGCCGGTGAGACTTAATGCAGTGCAGCCTTGTCTGCACATGCCTCTGGAAGCTGATAATAGGGTTGCATGATCATTAAGTCATGCTGGTGAGACTTAATGCAGTGCAGCCTTGTCTCCACATGCCTCTGGAAGCTGATAATAGGGTTACATGATCATTAAGTCGTGCAGATGAGACTTAATGCAGTGCAGCCTTGAGGAAATCCACATGGCCTCTGGAAGCTGATAATAGGGTTGCGTGATCATTAAGTCATGCCGGTGAGACTTAATGCAGTGCAGCCTTGTCTCCACATGCCTCTGGGAGCTGATAATAGGGTTGCATGAACATTAAGTCGTGCGAGTGAGACTTAATGCAGTGCAGCCTTGTCGCCACATGGCCTCTGGAAGCTGATAATAGGGTTGCATGACCATTAAGTCGTGCCGGTGTGACTTAATGCAGTACAGCCTTGTCTCCACATGCCTCTGGAAGCTGATGATAGGGTTGCATGATCATTAAGTTGTGCCGGTGAGATTTAATGCAGTGTAGCCTTGTCTCCACATGGCCTCTGGGAGCTGGTAATAGGGTTGCATTATCATTAAGTCGTGCAGATGAGACTTAATGCAGTGCAGCCTTGAGGAATTCCACATGGCCTCTGGAAGCTGATAATAGGGTTCCATGATCATTAAGTCGTGCAGATGAGACTTAATGCAGTGCAGCCTTGTCTCCACATGGCCTCTGGAAGCTGATAATAGGGTTGCATGATCATTAAGTGGTGCTGGTGAGACTTAATGCAGTGCAGCCTTGTCTCCACATGCCTCTGGAAACTGATTATAGGGTTGCATGATCATTAAGTCGTGCCGGTGAGACTTAATGCAGTGTAGCCTTGTCTCCACATGGCCTCTACAAGCTGATAATAGGGTTGCGTGATCATTAAATCGTGCTGGTGAGACTTAATGCAGTACAGCCTTGTCTCCACATGCCTCTGGAAGCTGATGATAGGGTTGCATGATCATTAAGTCGTGCTGGTGAGACTTAATGCAGTGCAGCCTTGTCTCCACATGGCCTCTGGAAGCTGATAATAGGGTTGCATGATCATTAAGTGGTGCTGGTGAGACTTAATGCAGTGCAGCCTTGTGTGCACATGCCTCTGGAAGCTGATAATAGGGTTGCATGATCATTAAGTTGTGCCGGTGAGACTTAATGCAGTGCAGCCTTGTCTGCACATGCCTCTGGAAGCTGATAATAGGGTTGCATGATCATTAAGTCATGCCGGTGAGACTTAATGCAGTGCAGCCTTGAGGAATTCCACATGGCCTCTGGAAGCTGATAATAGGGTTGCATGATCATTAAGTCATGCCGGTGAGACTTAATGCAGTGCAGCCTTGTCTCCACATGCCTCTGGGAGCTGATAATAGGGTTGCATGAACATTAAGTCGTGCGAGTGAGACTTAATGCAGTGCAGCCTTGTCTCCACATGGCCTCTGGAAGCTGATAATAGGGTTGCATGACCATTAAGTCGTGCCTGTGTGACTTAATGCAGTGAAGCCTTGTCTCCACTTGGCCTCTGGGAGCTGATAATAGGGTTGCATTATCATTAAGTCGTGCAGATGAGACTTAATGCAGTGCAGCCTTGATGAATTCCACATGGCCTCTGGAAGCTGATAATAGGGTTCCATGATCATTAAGTCGTGCAGATGAGACTTAATGCAGTGCAGCCTTGTCTCCACATGGCCTCTGGAAGCTGATAATAGGGTTGCATGATCATTACGTGGTGCTGGTGAGACTTAATGCAGTGCAGCCTTGTCTCCACATGCCTCTGGAAACTGATAATAGGGTTGCATGATCATTAAGTTGTGCCGGTGAGACTTAATGCAGTGTAGCCTTGTCTCCACATGGCCTCTACAAGCTGATAATAGGGTTGCGTGATCATTAAGTTATGCCTGTGTGACTTAATGCAGTGCAGCCTTGTCTCCACATGCCTCTGGAAGCTGATGATAGGGTTCCATGATCATTAAGTCGTGCTGGTGAGACTTAATGCAGTACAGCCTTGTCTCCACATGCCTCTGGAAGCTGATGATAGGGTTGCATGATCATTAAGTCGTGCTGGTGAGACTTAATGCAGTACAGCCTTGTCTCCACATGGCCTCTACAAGCTGATAGTAGGGTTGCATGATCATTAAGTTGTGCCGGTGAGACTTAATTCAGTGCAGCCTTGTCTCCACATGCCTCTGGAAGCTGATAATAGGGTTGCATGATCATTACGTCGTGCCAGTGTGACTTAATGCAGTGCAGCCTTGTCTCCACATGCCTCTGGAAGCTGATGATAGGGTTGCATGATCATTAAGTCGTGCCTGTGAGACTTAATGCAGTGCAGCCTTGTCTCCACATGGCCTCTGGAAGCTGATAATAGGGTTGCATGATCATTAAGTGGTGCTGGTGAGACTTAATGCAGTGCAGCCTTGTCTCCACATGCCTCTGGAAGCTGATGGTACGGTTGCATGATCATTAAGTCGCGCTGGTGAGACTTAATGCAGTGCAGCCTTGTCTCCACATGCCTCTGGAAGCTGATAATAGGGTTGCATGATCATTAAGTCGTACGAGTGAGACTTAATGCAGTGCAGCCTTGTCTCCACATGCCTCTGGAAGCTGATAATAAGGTTGAATGATCATTAAGTTGTCCCGGTGTGACTTAATGCAGTGCAGCCTTGTCTCCACATGGCCTCTAGAAGCTGATAATAGGGTTGCATGATCATTAAGTTGTGCCGGTGAGACTTAATGCAGTGCAGCCTTGTCTCCACATGGCCTCTGTAAGCTGATAATAGGGTTGCATGATCATTAAGTGGTGCTGGTGAGACTTAATGCAGTGCAGCCTTGTCTCCCCATGCCTCTGGAAGCTGATGGTACGGTTGCATGATCATTAAGTCGTGCCGGTGAGACTCAATGCAGTGCAGCCTTGTCTCCACATGCCTCTGGAAGCTGATAATAGGGTTGCATGATCATTAAGTCGTACGAGTGAGACTTAATGCAGTGCAGCCTTGTCTCCACATGCCTCTGGAAGCTGATAATAGGGTTGAATGATCATTAAGTTGTCCCGGTGTGACTTAATGCAGTGCAGCCTTGTCTCCACATGGCCTCTAGAAGCTAATAATAGGGTTGCATGATCATTAAGTTGTGCCGGTGAGACTTAATGCAGTGCAGCCTTATCTACACATGTCTCTGGGAGCGGATAATAGGGTTGCATGATCATTAAGTCATGCTGGTGAGACTTAATGCAGTGCAGCCTTGTCTCCACATGCCTCTGGAAGCTGATAATAGGGTTGCATGATCATTACGTCGTGCCAGTGTGACTTAATGCAGTGCAGCCTTGTCTCCACATGCCTCTGGAAGCTGATGATAGGGTTGCATGATCATTAAGTCGTGCCTGTGAGACTTAATGCAGTGAAGCCTTGTCTCCACATGGCCTCTGGAAGCTGATAATAGGGTTTCATGATCATTAAGTTGTGCCGGTGAGACTTAATGCAGTGCAGCCTTGTCTGCACATGCCTCTGGAAGCTGATAATAGGGTTGCATGATCATTAAGTCATGCCGGTAAGACTTAATGCAGTGCAGCCTTGTCTCCACATGCCTCTGGAAGCTGATAATAGGGTTGCATGATCATTACGTCGTGCCAGTGTGACTTAATGCAGTGCAGCCTTGTCTCCACATGCCTCTGGAAGCTGATAATAGGGTTGCATGATCATTAAGTCATGCCGGTAAGACTTAATGCAGTGAAGCCTTGTCTCCACATGGCCTCTGGAAGCTGATAATAGGGTTTCATGATCATTAAGTTGTGCCGGTGAGACTTAATGCAGTGCAGCCTTGTCTGCACATGCCTCTGGAAGCTGATAATAGGGTTGCATGATCATTAAGTCATGCCGGTGAGACTTAATGCAGTGCAGCCTTGTCTCCACATGCCTCTGGGAGCTGATAATAGGGTTGCATGAACATTAAGTCGTGCGAGTGAGACTTAATGCAGTGCAGCCTTGTCTCCACATGGCCTCTGGAAGCTGATAATAGGGTTGCATGACCATTAAGTCGTGCCGGTGTGACTTAATGCAGTACAGCCTTGTCTCCACATGCCTCTGGAAGCTGATGATAGGGTTGCATGATCATTAAGTCGTGCGAGTGAGACTTAATGCAGTGCAGCCTTGTCTCCACATGGCCTCTGGAAGCTGATAATAGGGTTCCATGATCATTAAGTCGTGCAGATGAGACTTAATGCAGTGCAGCCTTGTCTCCACATGGCCTCTGGAAGCTGATAATAGGGTTGCATGATCATTAAGTGGTGCTGGTGAGACTTAATGCAGTGCAGCCTTGTCTCCACATGCCTCTGGAAACTGATAATAGGGTTGCATGATCATTAAGTTGTGCCGGTGAGACTTAATGCAGTGTAGCCTTGTCTCCACATGGCCTCTACAAGCTGATAATAGGGTTGCATGATCATTAAGTTGTGCCTGTGTGACTTAATGCAGTGCAGCCTTGTCTCCACATGCCTCTGGAAGCTGATGATAGGGTTGCATGATCATTAAGTCGTGCTGGTGAGACTTAATGCAGTACAGCCTTGTCTCCACATGCCTCTGGAAGCTGATGATAGGGTTGCATGATCATTACGTCGTGCCAGTGTGACTTAATGCAGTGCAGCCTTGTCTCCACATGCCTCTGGAAGCTGATGATAGGGTTGCATGATCATTAAGTCGTGCCTGTGAGACTTAATGCAGTGCAGCCTTGTCTCCACATGGCCTCTGGAAGCTGATAATAGGGTTGCATGATCATTAAGTGGTGCCGGTGAGACTTAATGCAGTGCAGCCTTATCTACACATGTCTCTGGGAGCGGATAATAGGGTTGCATGATCATTAAGTCATGCTGGTGAGACTTAATGCAGTGCAGCCTTGTCTCCACATGCCTCTGGAAGCTGATAATAGGGTTGCATGATCATTACGTCGTGCCAGTGTGACTTAATGCAGTGCAGCCTTGTCTCCACATGCCTCTGGAAGCTGATGATAGGGTTGCATGATCATTAAGTCGTGCCTGTGAGACTTAATGCAGTGCAGCCTTGTCTCCCCATGCCTCTGGAAGCTGATGGTACGGTTGCATGATCATTAAGTCGTGCCGGTGAGACTCAATGCAGTGCAGCCTTGTCTCCACATGCCTCTGGAAGCTGATAATAGGGTTACATGATCATTAAGTCGTACGAGTGAGACTTAATGCAGTGCAGCCTTGTCTCCACATGCCTCTGGAAGCTGATAATAGGGTTGAATGATCATTAAGTTGTCCCGATGTGACTTAATGCAGTGCAGCCTTGTCTCCACATGGCCTCTAGAAGCTAATAATAGGGTTGCATGATCATTAAGTTGTGCCGGTGAGACTTAATGCAGTGCAGCCTTATCTACACATGTCTCTGGGAGCGGATAATAGGGTTGCATGATCATTAAGTCATGCTGGTGAGACTTAATGCAGTGCAGCCTTGTCTCCACATGCCTCTGGAAGCTGATAATAGGGTTGCATGATCATTACGTCGTGCCAGTGTGACTTAATGCAGTGCAGCCTTGTCTCCACATGCCTCTGGAAGCTGATGATAGGGTTGCATGATCATTAAGTCGTGCCTGTGAGACTTAATGCAGTGAAGCCTTGTCTCCACATGGCCTCTGGAAGCTGATAATAGGGTTTCATGATCTTTAAGTGGTGCTGGTGAGACTTAATGCAGTGCAGCCTTGTCTGCACATGCCTCTGGAAGCTGATAATAGGGTTGCATGATCATTAAGTTGTGCCGGTGAGACTTAATGCAGTGCAGCCTTGTCTGCACATGCCTCTGGAAGCTGATAATAGGGTTGCATGATCATTAAGTCATGCCGGTGAGACTTAATGCAGTGCAGCCTTGTCTCCACATGCCTCTGGAAGCTGATAATAGGGTTACATGATCATTAAGTCGTGCAGATGAGACTTAATGCAGTGCAGCCTTGAGGAATTCCACATGGCCTCTGGAAGCTGATAATAGGGTTGCGTGATCATTAAGTCATGCCGGTGAGACTTAATGCAGTGCAGCCTTGTCTCCACATGCCTCTGGGAGCTGATAATAGGGTTGCATGAACATTAAGTCGTGCGAGTGAGACTTAATGCAGTGCAGCCTTGTCTCCACATGGCCTCTGGAAGCTGATAATAGGGTTGCATGACCATTAAGTCGTGCCGGTGTGACTTAATGCAGTACAGCCTTGTCTCCACATGCCTCTGGAAGCTGATGATAGGGTTGCATGATCATTAAGTCGTGCGAGTGAGACTTAATGCAGTGCAGCCTTGTCTCCACATGGCCTCTGGAAGCTGATAATAGGGTTCCATGATCATTAAGTCGTGCAGATGAGACTTAATGCAGTGCAGCCTTGTCTCCACATGGCCTCTGGAAGCTGATAATAGGGTTGCATGATCATTAAGTGGTGCTGGTGAGACTTAATGCAGTGCAGCCTTGTCTCCACATGCCTCTGGAAACTGATAATAGGGTTGCATGATCATTAAGTTGTGCCGGTGAGACTTAATGCAGTGTAGCCTTGTCTCCACATGGCCTCTACAAGCTGATAATAGGGTTGCATGATCATTAAGTTGTGCCTGTGTGACTTAATGCAGTGCAGCCTTGTCTCCACATGCCTCTGGAAGCTGATGATAGGGTTGCATGATCATTAAGTCGTGCTGGTGAGACTTAATGCAGTACAGCCTTGTCTCCACATGCCTCTGGAAGCTGATGATAGGGTTGCATGATCATTAAGTCGTGCTGGTGAGACTTAATGCAGTACAGCCTTGTCTCCACATGGCCTCTACAAGCTGATAATAGGGTTGCATGATCATTAAGTTGTGCCGGTGAGACTTAATTCAGTGCAGCCTTGTCTCCACATGCCTCTGGAAGCTGATAATAGGGTTGCATGATCATTACGTCGTGCCAGTGTGACTTAATGCAGTGCAGCCTTGTCTCCACATGCCTCTGGAAGCTGATGATAGGGTTGCATGATCATTAAGTCGTGCCTGTGAGACTTAATGCAGTGCAGCCTTGTCTCCACATGGCCTCTGGAAGCTGATAATAGGGTTGCATGATCATTAAGTGGTGCCGGTGAGACTTAATGCAGTGCAGCCTTATCTACACATGTCTCTGGGAGCGGATAATAGGGTTGCATGATCATTAAGTCATGCTGGTGAGACTTAATGCAGTGCAGCCTTGTCTCCACATGCCTCTGGAAGCTGATAATAGGGTTGCATGATCATTAAGTCGTGCCTGTGAGACTTAATGCAGTGCAGCCTTGTCTTCACATGGCCTCTGGAAGCTGATAATAGGGTTTCATGATCATTAAGTGGTGCTGGTGAGACTTAATGCAGTGCAGCCTTGTCTGCACATGCCTCTGGAAGCTGATAATAGGGTTGCATGATCATTAAGTTGTGCCGGTGAGACTTAATGCAGTGCAGCCTTGTCTGCACATGCCTCTGGAAGCTGATAATAGGGTTGCATGATCATTAAGTCATGCCGGTGAGACTTAATGCAGTGCAGCCTTGTCTCCACATGCCTCTGGAAGCTGATAATAGGGTTACATGATCATTAAGTCGTGCAGATGAGACTTAATGCAGTGCAGCCTTGAGGAATTCCACATGGCCTCTGGAAGCTGATAATAGGGTTGCGTGATCATTAAGTCATGCCGGTGAGACTTAATGCAGTGCAGCCTTGTCTCCACATGCCTCTGGGAGCTGATAATAGGGTTGCATGAACATTAAGTCGTGCGAGTGAGACTTAATGCAGTGCAGCCTTGTCTCCACATGGCCTCTGGAAGCTGATAATAGGGTTGCATGACCATTAAGTCGTGCCGGTGTGACTTAATGCAGTACAGCCTTGTCTCCACATGCCTCTGGAAGCTGATGATAGGGTTGCATGATCATTAAGTCGTGCGAGTGAGACTTAATGCAGTGCAGCCTTGTCTCCACATGGCCTCTGGAAGCTGATAATAGGGTTCCATGATCATTAAGTTGTGCAGATGAGACTTAATGCAGTGCAGCCTTGTCTCCACATGGCCTCTGGAAGCTGATAATAGGGTTGCATGATCATTAAGTGGTGCTGGTGAGACTTAATGCAGTGCAGCCTTGTCTCCACATGCCTCTGGAAACTGATAATAGGGTTGCATGATCATTAAGTTGTGCCGGTGAGACTTAATGCAGTGTAGCCTTGTCTCCACATGGCCTCTACAAGCTGATAATAGGGTTGCATGATCATTAAGTTGTGCCTGTGTGACTTAATGCAGTGCAGCCTTGTCTCCACATGCCTCTGGAAGCTGATGATAGGGTTGCATGATCATTAAGTCGTGCTGGTGAGACTTAATGCAGTACAGCCTTGTCTCCACATGCCTCTGGAAGCTGATGATAGGGTTGCATGATCATTAAGTCGTGCTGGTGAGACTTAATGCAGTACAGCCTTGTCTCCACATGGCCTCTACAAGCTGATAATAGGGTTGCATGATCATTAAGTTGTGCCGGTGAGACTTAATTCAGTGCAGCCTTGTCTCCACATGCCTCTGGAAGCTGATAATAGGGTTGCATGATCATTACGTCGTGCCAGTGTGACTTAATGCAGTGCAGCCTTGTCTCCACATGCCTCTGGAAGCTGATGATAGGGTTGCATGATCATTAAGTCGTGCCTGTGAGACTTAATGCAGTGCAGCCTTGTCTCCACATGGCCTCTGGAAGCTGATAATAGGGTTGCATGATCATTAAGTGGTGCCGGTGAGACTTAATGCAGTGCAGCCTTATCTACACATGTCTCTGGGAGCGGATAATAGGGTTGCATGATCATTAAGTCATGCTGGTGAGACTTAATGCAGTGCAGCCTTGTCTCCACATGCCTCTGGAAGCTGATAATAGGGTTGCATGATCATTAAGTCGTGCCTGTGAGACTTAATGCAGTGCAGCCTTGTCTTCACACGGCCTCTGGAAGCTGATAATAGGGTTTCATGATCATTAAGTGGTGCTGGTGAGACTTAATGCAGTGCAGCCTTGTCTGCACATGCCTCTGGAAGCTGATAATAGGGTTGCATGATCATTAAGTTGTGCTGGTGAGACTTAATGCAGTGCAGCCTTGTCTCCACATGGCCTCTGGAAGCTGATAATAGGGTTGCATGATCATTAAGTGGTGCTGGTGAGACTTAATGCAGTGCAGCCTTGTGTGCACATGCCTCTGGAAGCTGATAATAGGGTTGCATGATCATTAAGTTGTGCCGGTGAGACTTAATGCAGTGCAGCCTTGTCTGCACATGCCTCTGGAAGCTGATAATAGGGTTGCATGATCATTAAGTCATGCCGGTGAGACTTAATGCAGTGCAGCCTTGAGGAATTCCACATGGCCTCTGGAAGCTGATAAAAGGGTTGCATGATCATTAAGTCATGCCGGTGAGACTTAATGCAGTGCAGCCTTGTCTCCACATGCCTCTGGGAGCTGATAATAGGGTTGCATGAACATTAAGTCGTGCGAGTGAGACTTAATGCAGTGCAGCCTTGTCTCCACATGGCCTCTGGAAGCTGATAATAGGGTTGCATGACCATTAAGTCGTGCCGGTGTGACTTAATGCAGTGAAGCCTTGTCTCCACATGGCCTCTGGGAGCTGATAATAGGGTTGCATTATCATTAAGTCGTACAGATGAGACTTAATGCAGTGCAGCCTTGATGAATTCCACATGGCCTCTGGAAGCTGATAATAGGGTTCCATGATCATTAAGTCGTGCAGATGAGACTTAATGCAGTGCAGCCTTGTCTCCACATGGCCTCTGGAAGCTGATAATAGGGTTGCATGATCATTAAGTGGTGCTGGTGAGACTTAATGCAGTGCAGCCTTGTCTCCACATGCCTCTGGAAACTGATAATAGGGTTGCATGATCATTAAGTTGTGCCGGTGAGACTTAATGCAGTGTAGCCTTGTCTCCACATGGCCTCTACAAGCTGATAATAGGGTTGCGTGATCATTAAGTTATGCCTGTGTGACTTAATGCAGTGCAGCCTTGTCTCCACATGCCTCTGGAAGCTGATGATAGGGTTGCATGATCATTAAGTCGTGCTGGTGAGACTTAATGCAGTACAGCCTTGTCTCCACATGCCTCTGGAAGCTGATGATAGGGTTGCATGATCATTAAGTCGTGCTGGTGAGACTTAATGCAGTACAGCCTTGTCTCCACATGGCCTCTACAAGCTGATAATAGGGTTGCATGATCATTAAGTTGTGCCGGTGAGACTTAATTCAGTGCAGCCTTGTCTCCACATGCCTCTGGAAGCTGATAATAGGGTTGCATGATCATTACGTCGTGCCAGTGTGACTTAATGCAGTGCAGCCTTGTCTCCACATGCCTCTGGAAGCTGATGATAGGGTTGCATGATCATTAAGTCGTGCTGGTGAGACTTAATGCAGTGCAGCCTTGTCTCCACATGGCCTCTGGAAGCTGATAATAGGGTTGCATGATCATTAAGTGGTGCTGGTGAGACTTAATGCAGTGCAGCATTGTCTGCACATGCCTCTGGAAGCTGATAATAGGGTTGCATGATCATTAAGTTGTGCCGGTGAGACTTAATGCAGTGCAGCCTTGTCTGCACATGCCTCTGGAAGCTGATAATAGGGTTGCATGATCATTAAGTCATGCCGGTGAGACTTAATGCAGTGCAGCCTTGAGGAATTCCACATGGCCTCTGGAAGCTGATAATAGGGTTGCATGATCATTAAGTCATGCCGGTGAGACTTAATGCAGTGCAGCCTTGTCTCCACATGCCTCTGGGAGCTGATAATAGGGTTGCATGATCAATAAGTGGTGCTGGTGAGACTTAATGCAGTGCAGCCTTGTCTCCACATGCCTCTGGAAACTGATAATAGGGTTGCATGATCATTAAGTTGTGCCGGTGAGACTTAATGCAGTGTAGCCTTGTCTCCACATGGCCTCTACAAGCTGATAATAGGGTTGCGTGATCATTAAGTTGTGCCTGTGTGACTTAATGCAGTGCAGCCTTGTCTCCACATGCCTCTGGAAGCTGATGATAGGGTTGCATGATCATTAAGTCGTGCTGGTGAGACTTAATGCAGTACAGCCTTGTCTCCACATGCCTCTGGAAGCTGATGATAGGGTTGCATGATCATTAAGTCGTGCTGGTGAGACTTAATGCAGTACAGCCTTGTCTCCACATGGCCTCTACAAGCTGATAATAGGGTTGCATGATCATTAAGTTGTGCCGGTGAGACTTAATTCAGTGCAGCCTTGTCTCCACATGCCTCTGGAAGCTGATAATAGGGTTGCATGATCATTACGTCGTGCCAGTGTGACTTAATGCAGTGCAGCCTTGTCTCCACATGCCTCTGGAAGCTGATGATAGGGTTGCATGATCATTAAGTCGTGCCTGTGAGACTTAATGCAGTGCAGCCTTGTCTCCACATGGCCTCTGGAAGCTGATAATAGGGTTGCATGAGCATTAAGTGGTGCTGGTGAGACTTAATGCAGTGCAGCCTTGTCTCCACATGCCTCTGGAAGCTGATGGTACGGTTGCATGATCATTAAGTCGCGCTGGTGAGACTTAATGCAGTGCAGCCTTGTCTCCACATGCCTCTGGAAGCTGATAATAGGGTTGCATGATCATTAAGTCGTACGAGTGAGACTTAATGCAGTGCAGCCTTGTCTCCACATGCCTCTGGAAGCTGATAATAAGGTTGAATGATCATTAAGTTGTCCCGGTGTGACTTAATGCAGTGCAGCCTTGTCTCCACATGGCCTCTAGAAGCTGATAATAGGGTTGCATGATCATTAAGTTGTGCCGGTGAGACTTAATGCAGTGCAGCCTTGTCTCCACATGGCCTCTGGAAGCTGATAATAGGGTTGCATGATCATTAAGTGGTGCTGGTGAGACTTAATGCAGTGCAGCCTTGTCTCCCCATGCCTCTGGAAGCTGATGGTACGGTTGCATGATCATTAAGTCGTGCCGGTGAGACTCAATGCAGTGCAGCCTTGTCTCCACATGCCTCTGGAAGCTGATAATAGGGTTGCATGATCATTAAGTCGTACGAGTGAGACTTAATGCAGTGCAGCCTTGTCTCCACATGCCTCTGGAAGCTGATAATAGGGTTGAATGATCATTAAGTTGTCCTGGTGTGACTTAATGCAGTGCAGCCTTGTCTCCACATGGCCTCTAGAAGCTAATAATAGGGTTGCATGATCATTAATTTGTGCCGGTGAGACTTAATGCAGTGCAGCCTTATCTACACATGTCTCTGGGAGCGGATAATAGGGTTGCATGATCATTAAGTCATGCTGGTGAGACTTAATGCAGTGCAGCCTTGTCTCCACATGCCTCTGGAAGCTGATAATAGGGTTGCATGATCATTACGTCGTGCCAGTGTGACTTAATGCAGTGCAGCCTTATCTCCACATGCCTCTGGAAGCTGATGATAGGGTTGCATGATCATTAAGTCGTGCCTGTGAGACTTAATGCAGTGCAGCCTTGTCTCCACATGGCCTCTGGAAGCTGATAATAGGGTTTCATGATCATTAAGTGGTGCTGGTGAGACTTAATGCAGTGCAGCCTTGTCTGCACATGCCTCTGGAAGCTGATAATAGGGTTGCATGATCATTAAGTTGTGCCGGTGAGACTTAATGCAGTGCAGCCTTGTCTGCACATGCCTCTGGAAGCTGATAATAGGGTTGCATGATCATTAAGTCATGCCGGTGAGACTTAATGCAGTGCAGCCTTGTCTCCACATGCCTCTGGAAGCTGATAATAGGGTTACATGATCATTAAGTCGTGCAGATGAGACTTAATGCAGTGCAGCCTTGAGGAATTCCACATGGCCTCTGGAAGCTGATAATAGGGTTGCGTGATCATTAAGTCATGCCGGTGAGACTTAATGCAGTGCAGCCTTGTCTCCACATGCCTCTGGGAGCTGATAATAGGGTTGCATGAACATTAAGTCGTGCGAGTGAGACTTAATGCAGTGCAGCCTTGTCTCCACATGGCCTCTGGAAGCTGATAATAGGGTTGCATGATCATTAAGTGGTGCTGGTGAGACTTAATGCAGTGCAGCCTTGTCTCCACATGCCTCTGGAAGCTGATAATAGGGTTACATGATCATTAAGTCGTACGAGTGAGACTTAATGCAGTGCAGCCTTGTCTCCACATGCCTCTGGAAGCTGATAATAGGGTTGAATGATCATTAAGTTGTCCCGATGTGACTTAATGCAGTGCAGCCTTGTCTCCACATGGCCTCTAGAAGCTAATAATAGGGTTGCATGATCATTAAGTTGTGCCGGTGAGACTTAATGCAGTGCAGCCTTATCTACACATGTCTCTGGGAGCGGATAATAGGGTTGCATGATCATTAAGTCATGCTGGTGAGACTTAATGCAGTGCAGCCTTGTCTCCACATGCCTCTGGAAGCTGATAATAGGGTTGCATGATCATTACGTCGTGCCAGTGTGACTTAATGCAGTGCAGCCTTGTCTCCACATGCCTCTGGAAGCTGATGATAGGGTTGCATGATCATTAAGTCGTGCCTGTGAGACTTAATGCAGTGAAGCCTTGTCTCCACATGGCCTCTGGAAGCTGATAATAGGGTTTCATGATCTTTAAGTGGTGCTGGTGAGACTTAATGCAGTGCAGCCTTGTCTGCACATGCCTCTGGAAGCTGATAATAGGGTTGCATGATCATTAAGTTGTGCCGGTGAGACTTAATGCAGTGCAGCCTTGTCTGCACATGCCTCTGGAAGCTGATAATAGGGTTGCATGATCATTAAGTCATGCCGGTGAGACTTAATGCAGTGCAGCCTTGTCTCCACATGCCTCTGGAAGCTGATAATAGGGTTACATGATCATTAAGTCGTGCAGATGAGACTTAATGCAGTGCAGCCTTGAGGAATTCCACATGGCCTCTGGAAGCTGATAATAGGGTTGCGTGATCATTAAGTCATGCCGGTGAGACTTAATGCAGTGCAGCCTTGTCTCCACATGCCTCTGGGAGCTGATAATAGGGTTGCATGAACATTAAGTCGTGCGAGTGAGACTTAATGCAGTGCAGCCTTGTCTCCACATGGCCTCTGGAAGCTGATAATAGGGTTGCATGACCATTAAGTCGTGCCGGTGTGACTTAATGCAGTACAGCCTTGTCTCCACATGCCTCTGGAAGCTGATGATAGGGTTGCATGATCATTAAGTCGTGCGAGTGAGACTTAATGCAGTGCAGCCTTGTCTCCACATGGCCTCTGGAAGCTGATAATAGGGTTCCATGATCATTAAGTCGTGCAGATGAGACTTAATGCAGTGCAGCCTTGTCTCCACATGGCCTCTGGAAGCTGATAATAGGGTTGCATGATCATTAAGTGGTGCTGGTGAGACTTAATGCAGTGCAGCCTTGTCTCCACATGCCTCTGGAAACTGATAATAGGGTTGCATGATCATTAAGTTGTGCCGGTGAGACTTAATGCAGTGTAGCCTTGTCTCCACATGGCCTCTACAAGCTGATAATAGGGTTGCATGATCATTAAGTTGTGCCTGTGTGACTTAATGCAGTGCAGCCTTGTCTCCACATGCCTCTGGAAGCTGATGATAGGGTTGCATGATCATTAAGTCGTGCTGGTGAGACTTAATGCAGTACAGCCTTGTCTCCACATGCCTCTGGAAGCTGATGATAGGGTTGCATGATCATTAAGTCGTGCTGGTGAGACTTAATGCAGTACAGCCTTGTCTCCACATGGCCTCTACAAGCTGATAATAGGGTTGCATGATCATTAAGTTGTGCCGGTGAGACTTAATTCAGTGCAGCCTTGTCTCCACATGCCTCTGGAAGCTGATAATAGGGTTGCATGATCATTACGTCGTGCCAGTGTGACTTAATGCAGTGCAGCCTTGTCTCCACATGCCTCTGGAAGCTGATGATAGGGTTGCATGATCATTAAGTCGTGCCTGTGAGACTTAATGCAGTGCAGCCTTGTCTCCACATGGCCTCTGGAAGCTGATAATAGGGTTGCATGATCATTAAGTGGTGCCGGTGAGACTTAATGCAGTGCAGCCTTATCTACACATGTCTCTGGGAGCGGATAATAGGGTTGCATGATCATTAAGTCATGCTGGTGAGACTTAATGCAGTGCAGCCTTGTCTCCACATGCCTCTGGAAGCTGATAATAGGGTTGCATGATCATTAAGTCGTGCCTGTGAGACTTAATGCAGTGCAGCCTTGTCTTCACATGGCCTCTGGAAGCTGATAATAGGGTTTCATGATCATTAAGTGGTGCTGGTGAGACTTAATGCAGTGCAGCCTTGTCTGCACATGCCTCTGGAAGCTGATAATAGGGTTGCATGATCATTAAGTTGTGCCGGTGAGACTTAATGCAGTGCAGCCTTGTCTGCACATGCCTCTGGAAGCTGATAATAGGGTTGCATGATCATTAAGTCATGCCGGTGAGACTTAATGCAGTGCAGCCTTGTCTCCACATGCCTCTGGAAGCTGATAATAGGGTTACATGATCATTAAGTCGTGCAGATGAGACTTAATGCAGTGCAGCCTTGAGGAATTCCACATGGCCTCTGGAAGCTGATAATAGGGTTGCGTGATCATTAAGTCATGCCGGTGAGACTTAATGCAGTGCAGCCTTGTCTCCACATGCCTCTGGGAGCTGATAATAGGGTTGCATGAACATTAAGTCGTGCGAGTGAGACTTAATGCAGTGCAGCCTTGTCTCCACATGGCCTCTGGAAGCTGATAATAGGGTTGCATGACCATTAAGTCGTGCCGGTGTGACTTAATGCAGTACAGCCTTGTCTCCACATGCCTCTGGAAGCTGATGATAGGGTTGCATGATCATTAAGTCGTGCGAGTGAGACTTAATGCAGTGCAGCCTTGTCTCCACATGGCCTCTGGAAGCTGATAATAGGGTTCCATGATCATTAAGTTGTGCAGATGAGACTTAATGCAGTGCAGCCTTGTCTCCACATGGCCTCTGGAAGCTGATAATAGGGTTGCATGATCATTAAGTGGTGCTGGTGAGACTTAATGCAGTGCAGCCTTGTCTCCACATGCCTCTGGAAACTGATAATAGGGTTGCATGATCATTAAGTTGTGCCGGTGAGACTTAATGCAGTGTAGCCTTGTCTCCACATGGCCTCTACAAGCTGATAATAGGGTTGCATGATCATTAAGTTGTGCCTGTGTGACTTAATGCAGTGCAGCCTTGTCTCCACATGCCTCTGGAAGCTGATGATAGGGTTGCATGATCATTAAGTCGTGCTGGTGAGACTTAATGCAGTACAGCCTTGTCTCCACATGCCTCTGGAAGCTGATGATAGGGTTGCATGATCATTAAGTCGTGCTGGTGAGACTTAATGCAGTACAGCCTTGTCTCCACATGGCCTCTACAAGCTGATAATAGGGTTGCATGATCATTAAGTTGTGCCGGTGAGACTTAATTCAGTGCAGCCTTGTCTCCACATGCCTCTGGAAGCTGATAATAGGGTTGCATGATCATTACGTCGTGCCAGTGTGACTTAATGCAGTGCAGCCTTGTCTCCACATGCCTCTGGAAGCTGATGATAGGGTTGCATGATCATTAAGTCGTGCCTGTGAGACTTAATGCAGTGCAGCCTTGTCTCCACATGGCCTCTGGAAGCTGATAATAGGGTTGCATGATCATTAAGTGGTGCCGGTGAGACTTAATGCAGTGCAGCCTTATCTACACATGTCTCTGGGAGCGGATAATAGGGTTGCATGATCATTAAGTCATGCTGGTGAGACTTAATGCAGTGCAGCCTTGTCTCCACATGCCTCTGGAAGCTGATAATAGGGTTGCATGATCATTAAGTCGTGCCTGTGAGACTTAATGCAGTGCAGCCTTGTCTTCACACGGCCTCTGGAAGCTGATAATAGGGTTTCATGATCATTAAGTGGTGCTGGTGAGACTTAATGCAGTGCAGCCTTGTCTGCACATGCCTCTGGAAGCTGATAATAGGGTTGCATGATCATTAAGTTGTGCTGGTGAGACTTAATGCAGTGCAGCCTTGTCTCCACATGGCCTCTGGAAGCTGATAATAGGGTTGCATGATCATTAAGTGGTGCTGGTGAGACTTAATGCAGTGCAGCCTTGTGTGCACATGCCTCTGGAAGCTGATAATAGGGTTGCATGATCATTAAGTTGTGCCGGTGAGACTTAATGCAGTGCAGCCTTGTCTGCACATGCCTCTGGAAGCTGATAATAGGGTTGCATGATCATTAAGTCATGCCGGTGAGACTTAATGCAGTGCAGCCTTGAGGAATTCCACATGGCCTCTGGAAGCTGATAAAAGGGTTGCATGATCATTAAGTCATGCCGGTGAGACTTAATGCAGTGCAGCCTTGTCTCCACATGCCTCTGGGAGCTGATAATAGGGTTGCATGAACATTAAGTCGTGCGAGTGAGACTTAATGCAGTGCAGCCTTGTCTCCACATGGCCTCTGGAAGCTGATAATAGGGTTGCATGACCATTAAGTCGTGCCGGTGTGACTTAATGCAGTGAAGCCTTGTCTCCACATGGCCTCTGGGAGCTGATAATAGGGTTGCATTATCATTAAGTCGTACAGATGAGACTTAATGCAGTGCAGCCTTGATGAATTCCACATGGCCTCTGGAAGCTGATAATAGGGTTCCATGATCATTAAGTCGTGCAGATGAGACTTAATGCAGTGCAGCCTTGTCTCCACATGGCCTCTGGAAGCTGATAATAGGGTTGCATGATCATTAAGTGGTGCTGGTGAGACTTAATGCAGTGCAGCCTTGTCTCCACATGCCTCTGGAAACTGATAATAGGGTTGCATGATCATTAAGTTGTGCCGGTGAGACTTAATGCAGTGTAGCCTTGTCTCCACATGGCCTCTACAAGCTGATAATAGGGTTGCGTGATCATTAAGTTATGCCTGTGTGACTTAATGCAGTGCAGCCTTGTCTCCACATGCCTCTGGAAGCTGATGATAGGGTTGCATGATCATTAAGTCGTGCTGGTGAGACTTAATGCAGTACAGCCTTGTCTCCACATGCCTCTGGAAGCTGATGATAGGGTTGCATGATCATTAAGTCGTGCTGGTGAGACTTAATGCAGTACAGCCTTGTCTCCACATGGCCTCTACAAGCTGATAATAGGGTTGCATGATCATTAAGTTGTGCCGGTGAGACTTAATTCAGTGCAGCCTTGTCTCCACATGCCTCTGGAAGCTGATAATAGGGTTGCATGATCATTACGTCGTGCCAGTGTGACTTAATGCAGTGCAGCCTTGTCTCCACATGCCTCTGGAAGCTGATGATAGGGTTGCATGATCATTAAGTCGTGCTGGTGAGACTTAATGCAGTGCAGCCTTGTCTCCACATGGCCTCTGGAAGCTGATAATAGGGTTGCATGATCATTAAGTGGTGCTGGTGAGACTTAATGCAGTGCAGCATTGTCTGCACATGCCTCTGGAAGCTGATAATAGGGTTGCATGATCATTAAGTTGTGCCGGTGAGACTTAATGCAGTGCAGCCTTGTCTGCACATGCCTCTGGAAGCTGATAATAGGGTTGCATGATCATTAAGTCATGCCGGTGAGACTTAATGCAGTGCAGCCTTGAGGAATTCCACATGGCCTCTGGAAGCTGATAATAGGGTTGCATGATCATTAAGTCATGCCGGTGAGACTTAATGCAGTGCAGCCTTGTCTCCACATGCCTCTGGGAGCTGATAATAGGGTTGCATGATCAATAAGTGGTGCTGGTGAGACTTAATGCAGTGCAGCCTTGTCTCCACATGCCTCTGGAAACTGATAATAGGGTTGCATGATCATTAAGTTGTGCCGGTGAGACTTAATGCAGTGTAGCCTTGTCTCCACATGGCCTCTACAAGCTGATAATAGGGTTGCGTGATCATTAAGTTGTGCCTGTGTGACTTAATGCAGTGCAGCCTTGTCTCCACATGCCTCTGGAAGCTGATGATAGGGTTGCATGATCATTAAGTCGTGCTGGTGAGACTTAATGCAGTACAGCCTTGTCTCCACATGCCTCTGGAAGCTGATGATAGGGTTGCATGATCATTAAGTCGTGCTGGTGAGACTTAATGCAGTACAGCCTTGTCTCCACATGGCCTCTACAAGCTGATAATAGGGTTGCATGATCATTAAGTTGTGCCGGTGAGACTTAATTCAGTGCAGCCTTGTCTCCACATGCCTCTGGAAGCTGATGGTACGGTTGCATGATCATTAAGTCGCGCTGGTGAGACTTAATGCAGTGCAGCCTTGTCTCCACATGCCTCTGGAAGCTGATAATAGGGTTGCATGATCATTAAGTCGTACGAGTGAGACTTAATGCAGTGCAGCCTTGTCTCCACATGCCTCTGGAAGCTGATAATAAGGTTGAATGATCATTAAGTTGTCCCGGTGTGACTTAATGCAGTGCAGCCTTGTCTCCACATGGCCTCTAGAAGCTGATAATAGGGTTGCATGATCATTAAGTTGTGCCGGTGAGACTTAATGCAGTGCAGCCTTGTCTCCACATGGCCTCTGGAAGCTGATAATAGGGTTGCATGATCATTAAGTGGTGCTGGTGAGACTTAATGCAGTGCAGCCTTGTCTCCCCATGCCTCTGGAAGCTGATGGTACGGTTGCATGATCATTAAGTCGTGCCGGTGAGACTCAATGCAGTGCAGCCTTGTCTCCACATGCCTCTGGAAGCTGATAATAGGGTTGCATGATCATTAAGTCGTACGAGTGAGACTTAATGCAGTGCAGCCTTGTCTCCACATGCCTCTGGAAGCTGATAATAGGGTTGAATGATCATTAAGTTGTCCTGGTGTGACTTAATGCAGTGCAGCCTTGTCTCCACATGGCCTCTAGAAGCTAATAATAGGGTTGCATGATCATTAATTTGTGCCGGTGAGACTTAATGCAGTGCAGCCTTATCTACACATGTCTCTGGGAGCGGATAATAGGGTTGCATGATCATTAAGTCATGCTGGTGAGACTTAATGCAGTGCAGCCTTGTCTCCACATGCCTCTGGAAGCTGATAATAGGGTTGCATGATCATTACGTCGTGCCAGTGTGACTTAATGCAGTGCAGCCTTATCTCCACATGCCTCTGGAAGCTGATGATAGGGTTGCATGATCATTAAGTCGTGCCTGTGAGACTTAATGCAGTGCAGCCTTGTCTCCACATGGCCTCTGGAAGCTGATAATAGGGTTTCATGATCATTAAGTGGTGCTGGTGAGACTTAATGCAGTGCAGCCTTGTCTGCACATGCCTCTGGAAGCTGATAATAGGGTTGCATGATCATTAAGTTGTGCCGGTGAGACTTAATGCAGTGCAGCCTTGTCTGCACATGCCTCTGGAAGCTGATAATAGGGTTGCATGATCATTAAGTCATGCCGGTGAGACTTAATGCAGTGCAGCCTTGTCTCCACATGCCTCTGGAAGCTGATAATAGGGTTACATGATCATTAAGTCGTGCAGATGAGACTTAATGCAGTGCAGCCTTGAGGAATTCCACATGGCCTCTGGAAGCTGATAATAGGGTTGCGTGATCATTAAGTCATGCCGGTGAGACTTAATGCAGTGCAGCCTTGTCTCCACATGCCTCTGGGAGCTGATAATAGGGTTGCATGAACATTAAGTCGTGCGAGTGAGACTTAATGCAGTGCAGCCTTGTCTCCACATGGCCTCTGGAAGCTGATAATAGGGTTGCATGATCATTAAGTGGTGCTGGTGAGACTTAATGCAGTGCAGCCTTGTCTCCCCATGCCTCTGGAAGCTGATGGTACGGTTGTATGATCATTAAGTCGTGCCGGTGAGACTCAATGCAGTGCAGCCTTGTCTCCACATGCCTCTGGAAGCTGATAATAGGGTTGCATGATCATTAAGTCGTACGAGTGAGACTTAATGCAGTGCAGCCTTGTCTCCACATGCCTCTGGAAGCTGATAATAGGGTTGAATGATCATTAAGTTGTCCCGGTGTGACTTAATGCAGTGCAGCCTTGTCTCCACATGGCCTCTAGAAGCTAATAATAGGGTTGCATGATCATTAAGTTGTGCCGGTGAGACTTAATGCAGTGCAGCCTTATCTACACATGTCTCTGGGAGCGGATAATAGGGTTGCATGATCATTAAGTCATGCTGGTGAGACTTAATGCAGTGCAGCCTTGTCTCCACATGCCTCTGGAAGCTGATAATAGGGTTGCATGATCATTACGTCGTGCCAGTGTGACTTAATGCAGTACAGCCTTATCTCCACATGCCTCTGGAAGCTGATGATAGGGTTGCATGATCATTAAGTCGTGCCTGTGAGACTTAATGCAGTGCAGCCTTGTCTCCACATGGCCTCTGGAAGCTGATAATAGGGTTTCATGATCATTAAGTGGTGCTGGTGAGACTTAATGCAGTGCAGCCTTGTCTGCACATGCCTCTGGAAGCTGATAATAGGGTTGCATGATCATTAAGTTGTGCCGGTGAGACTTAATGCAGTGCAGCCTTGTCTGCACATGCCTCTGGAAGCTGATAATAGGGTTGCATGATCATTAAGTCATGCCGGTGAGACTTAATGCAGTGCAGCCTTGTCTCCACATGCCTCTGGAAGCTGATAATAGGGTTACATGATCATTAAGTCGTGCAGATGAGACTTAATGCAGTGCAGCCTTGAGGAATTCCACATGGCCTCTGGAAGCTGATAATAGGGTTGCGTGATCATTAAGTCATGCCGGTGAGACTTAATGCAGTGCAGCCTTGTCTCCACATGCCTCTGGGAGCTGATAATAGGGTTGCATGAACATTAAGTCGTGCGAGTGAGACTTAATGCAGTGCAGCCTTGTCTCCACATGGCCTCTGGAAGCTGATAATAGGGTTGCATGACCATTAAGTCGTGCCGGTGTGACTTAATGCAGTACAGCCTTGTCTCCACATGCCTCTGGAAGCTGATGATAGGGTTGCATGATCATTAAGTCGTGCGAGTGAGACTTAATGCAGTGCAGCCTTGTCTCCACATGGCCTCTGGAAGCTGATAATAGGGTTCCATGATCATTAAGTCGTGCAGATGAGACTTAATGCAGTGCAGCCTTGTCTCCACATGGCCTCTGGAAGCTGATAATAGGGTTGCATGATCATTAAGTGGTGCTGGTGAGACTTAATGCAGTGCAGCCTTGTCTCCACATGCCTCTGGAAACTGATAATAGGGTTGCATGATCATTAAGTTGTGCCGGTGAGACTTAATGCAGTGTAGCCTTGTCTCCACATGGCCTCTACAAGCTGATAATAGGGTTGCATGATCATTAAGTTGTGCCTGTGTGACTTAATGCAGTGCAGCCTTGTCTCCACATGCCTCTGGAAGCTGATGATAGGGTTGCATGATCATTAAGTCGTGCTGGTGAGACTTAATGCAGTACAGCCTTGTCTCCACATGCCTCTGGAAGCTGATGATAGGGTTGCATGATCATTAAGTCGTGCTGGTGAGACTTAATGCAGTACAGCCTTGTCTCCACATGCCTCTGGAAGCTGATAATAGGGTTGCATGATCATTACGTCGTGCCAGTGTGACTTAATGCAGTGCAGCCTTGTCTCCACATGGCCTCTAGAAGCTGATAATAGGGTTGCATGATCATTAAGTTGTGCCGGTGAGACTTAATGCAGTGCAGCCTTGTCTCCACATGCCTCTGGAAGCTGATAATAGGGTTGCATGATCATTACGTCATGCCAGTGTGACTTAATGCAGTACAGCCTTGTCTCCACATGCCTCTGGAAGCTGATGATAGGGTTGCATGATCATTAAGTCCTGCCGGTGAGACTTAATGCAGTGCAGCCTTGTCTCCACATGCCTCTGGAAGCTGATGGTACGGTGTCATGATCATTAAGTCGTGCCGGTGAGACTTAATGCAGTGCAGCCTTGTCTCCACATGCCTCTGGAAGCTGATAATAGGGTTGCATGATCATTAAGTCGTACGAGTGAGACTTAATGCAGTGCAGCCTTGTCTCCACATGCCTCTGGAAGCTGATAATAGGGTTGAATGATCATTAAGTTGTCCCGGTGTGACTTAATGCAGTGCAGCCTTGTCTCCACATGGCCTCTAGAAGCTGATAATAGGGTTGCATGATCATTAAGTTGTGCCGGTGAGACTTAATGCAGTGCAGCCTTATCTACACATGTCTCTGGGAGCGGATAATAGGGTTGCATGATCATTAAGTCATGCTGGTGAGGCTTAATGCAGTGCAGCCTTGTCTCCACATGCCTCTGGAAGCTGATAATAGGGTTGCATGATCATTACGTCGTGCCAGTGTGACTTAATGCAGTGCAGCCTTGTCTCCACATGCCTCTGGAAGCTGATGATAGGGTTGCATGATCATTAAGTCGTGCCTGTGAGACTTAATGCAGTGCAGCCTTGTCTCCACATGGCCTCTGGAAGCTGATAATAGGGTTGCATGATCATTAAGTGGTGCTGGTGAGACTTAATGCAGTGCAGCCTTGTCTGCACATGCCTCTGGAAGCTGATAATAGGGTTGCATGATCATTAAGTTGTGCCGGTGAGACTTAATGCAGTGCAGCCTTGTCTGCACATGCCTCTGGAAGCTGATAATAGGGTTGCATGATCATTAAGTCATGCCGGTGAGACTTAATGCAGTGCAGCCTTGAGGAATTCCACATGGCCTCTGGAAGCTGATAATAGGGTTGCGTGATCATTAAGTCATGCCGGTGAGACTTAATGCAGTGCAGACTTGTCTCCACATGCCTCTGGGAGCTGATAATAGGGTTGCATGAACATTAAGTCGTGCGAGTGAGACTTAATGCAGTGCAGCCTTGTCTCCACATGGCCTCTGGAAGCTGATAATAGGGTTGCATGACCATTAAGTCGTGCCGGTTTGACTTAATGCAGTACAGCCTTGTCTCCACATGCCTCTGGAAGCTGATGATAGGGTTGCATGATCATTAAGTCGTGCGAGTGAGACTTAATGCAGTACAGCCTTGTCTCCACATGCCTCTGGAAGCTGATGATAGGGTTGCATGATCATTAAGTCGTGCTGGTGAGACTTAATGCAGTACAGCCTTGTCTCCACATGGCCTCTACAAGCTGATAATAGGGTTGCATGATCATTAAGTCGTGCCGGTGAGACTTAATGCAGTGCAGCCTTGTCTCCACATGGCCTCTACAAGCTGATAATAGGGTTGCATGATCATTAAGTTGTGCCGGTGAGACTTAATTCAGTGCAGCCTTGTCTCCACATGCCTCTGGAAGCTAATAATAGGGTTGCATGATCATTACGTCGTGCCAGTGTGACTTAATGCAGTGCAGCCTTGTCTCCACATGCCTCTGGAAGCTAATGATAGGGTTGCATGATCATTAAGTCGTGCCTGTGAGACTTAATGCAGTGCAGCCTTGTCTCCACATGGCCTCTGGAAGCTGATAATAGGGTTGCATGATCATTAAGTGGTGCTGGTGAGACTTAATGCAGTGCAGCCTTGTCTCCCCATGCCTCTGGAAGCTGGTGTGTACGGTTGCATGATCATTAAGTCGTGCCGGTGAGACTCAATGCAGTGCAGCCTTGTCTCCACATGCCTCTGGAAGCTGATAATAGGGTTGCATGATCATTAAGTCGTACGAGTGAGACTTAATGCAGTGCAGCCTTGTCTCCACATGCCTCTGGAAGCTGATAATAGGGTTGAATGATCATTAAGTTGTCCCGGTGTGACTTAATGCAGTGCAGCCTTGTCTCCACATGGCCTCTAGAAGCTAATAATAGGGTTGCATGATCATTAAGTTGTGCCGGTGAGACTTAATGCAGTGCAGCCTTATCTACACATGTCTCTGGGAGCGGATAATAGGGTTGCATGATCATTAAGTCATGCTGGTGAGACTTAATGCAGTGCAGCCTTGTCTCCACATGCCTCTGGAAGCTGATAATAGGGTTGCATGATCATTAAATCGTGCTGGTGAGACTTAATGCAGTACAGCCTTGTCTCCACATGCCTCTGGAAGCTGATGATAGGGTTGCATGATCATTAAGTCGTGCTGGTGAGACTTAATGCAGTGCAGCCTTGTCTCCACATGGCCTCTGGAAGCTGATAATAGGGTTTCATGATCATTAAGTGGTGCTGGTGAGACTTAATGCAGTGCAGCCTTGTCTGCACATGCCTCTGGAAGCTGATAATAGGGTTGCATGATCATTAAGTTGTGCCGGTGAGACTTAATGCAGTGCAGCCTTGTCTGCACATGCCTCTGGAAGCTGATAATAGGGTTGCATGATCATTAAGTCATGCTGGTGAGACTTAATGCAGTGCAGCCTTGTCTCCACATGCCTCTGGAAGCTGATAATAGGGTTACATGATCATTAAGTCGTGCAGATGAGACTTAATGCAGTGCAGCCTTGAGGAATTCCACATGGCCTCTGGAAGCTGATAATAGGGTTGCGTGATCATTAAGTCATGCCGGTGAGACTTAATGCAGTGCAGCCTTGTCTCCACATGCCTCTGGGAGCTGATAATAGGGTTGCATGAACATTAAGTCGTGCGAGTGAGACTTAATGCAGTGCAGCCTTGTCGCCACATGGCCTCTGGAAGCTGATAATAGGGTTGCATGACCATTAAGTCGTGCCGGTGTGACTTAATGCAGTACAGCCTTGTCTCCACATGCCTCTGGAAGCTGATGATAGGGTTGCATGATCATTAAGTTGTGCCGGTGAGATTTAATGCAGTGTAGCCTTGTCTCCACATGGCCTCTGGGAGCTGGTAATAGGGTTGCATTATCATTAAGTCGTGCAGATGAGACTTAATGCAGTGCAGCCTTGAGGAATTCCACATGGCCTCTGGAAGCTGATAATAGGGTTCCATGATCATTAAGTCGTGCAGATGAGACTTAATGCAGTGCAGCCTTGTCTCCACATGGCCTCTGGAAGCTGATAATAGGGTTGCATGATCATTAAGTGGTGCTGGTGAGACTTAATGCAGTGCAGCCTTGTCTCCACATGCCTCTGGAAACTGATTATAGGGTTGCATGATCATTAAGTCGTGCCGGTGAGACTTAATGCAGTGTAGCCTTGTCTCCACATGGCCTCTACAAGCTGATAATAGGGTTGCGTGATCATTAAATCGTGCTGGTGAGACTTAATGCAGTACAGCCTTGTCTCCACATGCCTCTGGAAGCTGATGATAGGGTTGCATGATCATTAAGTCGTGCTGGTGAGACTTAATGCAGTGCAGCCTTGTCTCCACATGGCCTCTGGAAGCTGATAATAGGGTTGCATGATCATTAAGTGGTGCTGGTGAGACTTAATGCAGTGCAGCCTTGTGTGCACATGCCTCTGGAAGCTGATAATAGGGTTGCATGATCATTAAGTTGTGCCGGTGAGACTTAATGCAGTGCAGCCTTGTCTGCACATGCCTCTGGAAGCTGATAATAGGGTTGCATGATCATTAAGTCATGCCGGTGAGACTTAATGCAGTGCAGCCTTGAGGAATTCCACATGGCCTCTGGAAGCTGATAATAGGGTTGCATGATCATTAAGTCATGCCGGTGAGACTTAATGCAGTGCAGCCTTGTCTCCACATGCCTCTGGGAGCTGATAATAGGGTTGCATGAACATTAAGTCGTGCGAGTGAGACTTAATGCAGTGCAGCCTTGTCTCCACATGGCCTCTGGAAGCTGATAATAGGGTTGCATGACCATTAAGTCGTGCCTGTGTGACTTAATGCAGTGAAGCCTTGTCTCCACTTGGCCTCTGGGAGCTGATAATAGGGTTGCATTATCATTAAGTCGTGCAGATGAGACTTAATGCAGTGCAGCCTTGATGAATTCCACATGGCCTCTGGAAGCTGATAATAGGGTTCCATGATCATTAAGTCGTGCAGATGAGACTTAATGCAGTGCAGCCTTGTCTCCACATGGCCTCTGGAAGCTGATAATAGGGTTGCATGATCATTAAGTGGTGCTGGTGAGACTTAATGCAGTGCAGCCTTGTCTCCACATGCCTCTGGAAACTGATAATAGGGTTGCATGATCATTAAGTTGTGCCGGTGAGACTTAATGCAGTGTAGCCTTGTCTCCACATGGCCTCTACAAGCTGATAATAGGGTTGCGTGATCATTAAGTTATGCCTGTGTGACTTAATGCAGTGCAGCCTTGTCTCCACATGCCTCTGGAAGCTGATGATAGGGTTCCATGATCATTAAGTCGTGCTGGTGAGACTTAATGCAGTACAGCCTTGTCTCCACATGCCTCTGGAAGCTGATGATAGGGTTGCATGATCATTAAGTCGTGCTGGTGAGACTTAATGCAGTACAGCCTTGTCTCCACATGGCCTCTACAAGCTGATAATAGGGTTGCATGATCATTAAGTTGTGCCGGTGAGACTTAATTCAGTGCAGCCTTGTCTCCACATGCCTCTGGAAGCTGATAATAGGGTTGCATGATCATTACGTCGTGCCAGTGTGACTTAATGCAGTGCAGCCTTGTCTCCACATGCCTCTGGAAGCTGATGATAGGGTTGCATGATCATTAAGTCGTGCCTGTGAGACTTAATGCAGTGCAGCCTTGTCTCCACATGGCCTCTGGAAGCTGATAATAGGGTTGCATGATCATTAAGTGGTGCTGGTGAGACTTAATGCAGTGCAGCCTTGTCTCCACATGCCTCTGGAAGCTGATGGTACGGTTGCATGATCATTAAGTCGCGCTGGTGAGACTTAATGCAGTGCAGCCTTGTCTCCACATGCCTCTGGAAGCTGATAATAGGGTTGCATGATCATTAAGTCGTACGAGTGAGACTTAATGCAGTGCAGCCTTGTCTCCACATGCCTCTGGAAGCTGATAATAAGGTTGAATGATCATTAAGTTGTCCCGGTGTGACTTAATGCAGTGCAGCCTTGTCTCCACATGGCCTCTAGAAGCTGATAATAGGGTTGCATGATCATTAAGTTGTGCCGGTGAGACTTAATGCAGTGCAGCCTTGTCTCCACATGGCCTCTGTAAGCTGATAATAGGGTTGCATGATCATTAAGTGGTGCTGGTGAGACTTAATGCAGTGCAGCCTTGTCTCCCCATGCCTCTGGAAGCTGATGGTACGGTTGCATGATCATTAAGTCGTGCCGGTGAGACTCAATGCAGTGCAGCCTTGTCTCCACATGCCTCTGGAAGCTGATAATAGGGTTGCATGATCATTAAGTCGTACGAGTGAGACTTAATGCAGTGCAGCCTTGTCTCCACATGCCTCTGGAAGCTGATAATAGGGTTGAATGATCATTAAGTTGTCCCGGTGTGACTTAATGCAGTGCAGCCTTGTCTCCACATGGCCTCTAGAAGCTAATAATAGGGTTGCATGATCATTAAGTGGTGCTGGTGAGACTTAATGCAGTGCAGCCTTGTCTCCACATGCCTCTGGAAACTGATAATAGGGTTGCATGATCATTAAGTTGTGCCGGTGAGACTTAATGCAGTGTAGCCTTGTCTCCACATGGCCTCTACAAGCTGATAATAGGGTTGCGTGATCATTAAGTTATGCCTGTGTGACTTAATGCAGTGCAGCCTTGTCTCCACATGCCTCTGGAAGCTGATGATAGGGTTCCATGATCATTAAGTCGTGCTGGTGAGACTTAATGCAGTACAGCCTTGTCTCCACATGCCTCTGGAAGCTGATGATAGGGTTGCATGATCATTAAGTCGTGCTGGTGAGACTTAATGCAGTACAGCCTTGTCTCCACATGGCCTCTACAAGCTGATAGTAGGGTTGCATGATCATTAAGTTGTGCCGGTGAGACTTAATTCAGTGCAGCCTTGTCTCCACATGCCTCTGGAAGCTGATAATAGGGTTGCATGATCATTACGTCGTGCCAGTGTGACTTAATGCAGTGCAGCCTTGTCTCCACATGCCTCTGGAAGCTGATGATAGGGTTGCATGATCATTAAGTCGTGCCTGTGAGACTTAATGCAGTGCAGCCTTGTCTCCACATGGCCTCTGGAAGCTGATAATAGGGTTGCATGATCATTAAGTGGTGCTGGTGAGACTTAATGCAGTGCAGCCTTGTCTCCACATGCCTCTGGAAGCTGATGGTACGGTTGCATGATCATTAAGTCGCGCTGGTGAGACTTAATGCAGTGCAGCCTTGTCTCCACATGCCTCTGGAAGCTGATAATAGGGTTGCATGATCATTAAGTCGTACGAGTGAGACTTAATGCAGTGCAGCCTTGTCTCCACATGCCTCTGGAAGCTGATAATAAGATTGAATGATCATTAAGTTGTCCCGGTGTGACTTAATGCAGTGCAGCCTTGTCTCCACATGGCCTCTAGAAGCTGATAATAGGGTTGCATGATCATTAAGTTGTGCCGGTGAGACTTAATGCAGTGCAGCCTTGTCTCCACATGGCCTCTGTAAGCTGATAATAGGGTTGCATGATCATTAAGTGGTGCTGGTGAGACTTAATGCAGTGCAGCCTTGTCTCCCCATGCCTCTGGAAGCTGATGGTACGGTTGCATGATCATTAAGTCGTGCCGGTGAGACTCAATGCAGTGCAGCCTTGTCTCCACATGCCTCTGGAAGCTGATAATAGGGTTGCATGATCATTAAGTCGTACGAGTGAGACTTAATGCAGTGCAGCCTTGTCTCCACATGCCTCTGGAAGCTGATAATAGGGTTGAATGATCATTAAGTTGTCCCGGTGTGACTTAATGCAGTGCAGCCTTGTCTCCACATGGCCTCTAGAAGCTAATAATAGGGTTGCATGATCATTAAGTTGTGCCGGTGAGACTTAATGCAGTGCAGCCTTATCTACACATGTCTCTGGGAGCGGATAATAGGGTTGCATGATCATTAAGTCATGCTGGTGAGACTTAATGCAGTGCAGCCTTGTCTCCACATGCCTCTGGAAGCTGATAATAGGGTTGCATGATCATTACGTCGTGCCAGTGTGACTTAATGCAGTGCAGCCTTGTCTCCACATGCCTCTGGAAGCTGATGATAGGGTTGCATGATCATTAAGTCATGCCTGTGAGACTTAATGCAGTGAAGCCTTGTCTCCACATGGCCTCTGGAAGCTGATAATAGGGTTTCATGATCATTAAGTTGTGCCGGTGAGACTTAATGCAGTGCAGCCTTGTCTGCACATGCCTCTGGAAGCTGATAATAGGGTTGCATGATCATTAAGTCATGCCGGTAAGACTTAATGCAGTGCAGCCTTGTCTCCACATGCCTCTGGAAGCTGATAATAGGGTTACATGATCATTAAGTCGTGCAGATGAGACTTAATGCAGTGCAGCCTTGAGGAATTCCACATGGCCTCTGGAAGCTGATAATAGGGTTGCGTGATCATTAAGTCATGCCGGTGAGACTTAATGCAGTGCAGCCTTGTCTCCACATGCCTCTGGGAGCTGATAATAGGGTTGCATGAACATTAAGTCGTGCGAGTGAGACTTAATGCAGTGCAGCCTTGTCTCCACATGGCCTCTGGAAGCTGATAATAGGGTTGCATGACCATTAAGTCGTGCCGGTGTGACTTAATGCAGTACAGCCTTGTCTCCACATGCCTCTGGAAGCTGATGATAGGGTTGCATGATCATTAAGTCGTGCGAGTGAGACTTAATGCAGTGCAGCCTTGTCTCCACATGGCCTCTGGAAGCTGATAATAGGGTTCCATGATCATTAAGTCGTGCAGATGAGACTTAATGCAGTGCAGCCTTGTCTCCACATGGCCTCTGGAAGCTGATAATAGGGTTGCATGATCATTAAGTGGTGCTGGTGAGACTTAATGCAGTGCAGCCTTGTCTCCACATGCCTCTGGAAACTGATAATAGGGTTGCATGATCATTAAGTTGTGCCGGTGAGACTTAATGCAGTGTAGCCTTGTCTCCACATGGCCTCTACAAGCTGATAATAGGGTTGCATGATCATTAAGTTGTGCCTGTGTGACTTAATGCAGTGCAGCCTTGTCTCCACATGCCTCTGGAAGCTGATGATAGGGTTGCATGATCATTAAGTCGTGCTGGTGAGACTTAATGCAGTACAGCCTTGTCTCCACATGCCTCTGGAAGCTGATGATAGGGTTGCATGATCATTACGTCGTGCCAGTGTGACTTAATGCAGTGCAGCCTTGTCTCCACATGCCTCTGGAAGCTGATGATAGGGTTGCATGATCATTAAGTCGTGCCTGTGAGACTTAATGCAGTGCAGCCTTGTCTCCACATGGCCTCTGGAAGCTGATAATAGGGTTGCATGATCATTAAGTGGTGCTGGTGAGACTTAATGCAGTGCAGCCTTATCTACACATGTCTCTGGGAGCGGATAATAGGGTTGCATGATCATTAAGTCATGCTGGTGAGACTTAATGCAGTGCAGCCTTGTCTCCACATGCCTCTGGAAGCTGATAATAGGGTTGCATGATCATTACGTCGTGCCAGTGTGACTTAATGCAGTGCAGCCTTGTCTCCACATGCCTCTGGAAGCTGATGATAGGGTTGCATGATCATTAAGTCGTGCCTGTGAGACTTAATGCAGTGCAGCCTTGTCTCCCCATGCCTCTGGAAGCTGATGGTACGGTTGCATGATCATTAAGTCGTGCCGGTGAGACTCAATGCAGTGCAGCCTTGTCTCCACATGCCTCTGGAAGCTGATAATAGGGTTGCATGATCATTAAGTCGTACGAGTGAGACTTAATGCAGTGCAGCCTTGTCTCCACATGCCTCTGGAAGCTGATAATAGGGTTGAATGATCATTAAGTTGTCCCGATGTGACTTAATGCAGTGCAGCCTTGTCTCCACATGGCCTCTAGAAGCTAATAATAGGGTTGCATGATCATTAAGTTGTGCCGGTGAGACTTAATGCAGTGCAGCCTTATCTACACATGTCTCTGGGAGCGGATAATAGGGTTGCATGATCATTAAGTCATGCTGGTGAGACTTAATGCAGTGCAGCCTTGTCTCCACATGCCTCTGGAAGCTGATAATAGGGTTGCATGATCATTACGTCGTGCCAGTGTGACTTAATGCAGTGCAGCCTTGTCTCCACATGCCTCTGGAAGCTGATGATAGGGTTGCATGATCATTAAGTCGTGCCTGTGAGACTTAATGCAGTGAAGCCTTGTCTCCACATGGCCTCTGGAAGCTGATAATAGGGTTTCATGATCTTTAAGTGGTGCTGGTGAGACTTAATGCAGTGCAGCCTTGTCTGCACATGCCTCTGGAAGCTGATAATAGGGTTGCATGATCATTAAGTTGTGCCGGTGAGACTTAATGCAGTGCAGCCTTGTCTGCACATGCCTCTGGAAGCTGATAATAGGGTTGCATGATCATTAAGTCATGCCGGTGAGACTTAATGCAGTGCAGCCTTGTCTCCACATGCCTCTGGAAGCTGATAATAGGGTTACATGATCATTAAGTCGTGCAGATGAGACTTAATGCAGTGCAGCCTTGAGGAATTCCACATGGCCTCTGGAAGCTGATAATAGGGTTGCGTGATCATTAAGTCATGCCGGTGAGACTTAATGCAGTGCAGCCTTGTCTCCACATGCCTCTGGGAGCTGATAATAGGGTTGCATGAACATTAAGTCGTGCGAGTGAGACTTAATGCAGTGCAGCCTTGTCTCCACATGGCCTCTGGAAGCTGATAATAGGGTTGCATGACCATTAAGTCGTGCCGGTGTGACTTAATGCAGTACAGCCTTGTCTCCACATGCCTCTGGAAGCTGATGATAGGGTTGCATGATCATTAAGTCGTGCGAGTGAGACTTAATGCAGTGCAGCCTTGTCTCCACATGGCCTCTGGAAGCTGATAATAGGGTTCCATGATCATTAAGTCGTGCAGATGAGACTTAATGCAGTGCAGCCTTGTCTCCACATGGCCTCTGGAAGCTGATAATAGGGTTGCATGATCATTAAGTGGTGCTGGTGAGACTTAATGCAGTACAGCCTTGTCTCCACATGCCTCTGGAAGCTGATGATAGGGTTGCATGATCATTAAGTCGTGCTGGTGAGACTTAATTCAGTGCAGCCTTGTCTCCACATGCCTCTGGAAGCTGATAATAGGGTTGCATGATCATTACGTCGTGCCAGTGTGACTTAATGCAGTGCAGCCTTGTCTCCACATGCCTCTGGAAGCTGATGATAGGGTTGCATGATCATTAAGTCGTGCCTGTGAGACTTAATGCAGTGCAGCCTTGTCTCCACATGGCCTCTGGAAGCTGATAATAGGGTTGCATGATCATTAAGTGGTGCCGGTGAGACTTAATGCAGTGCAGCCTTATCTACACATGTCTCTGGGAGCGGATAATAGGGTTGCATGATCATTAAGTCATGCTGGTGAGACTTAATGCAGTGCAGCCTTGTCTCCACATGCCTCTGGAAGCTGATAATAGGGTTGCATGATCATTAAGTCGTGCCTGTGAGACTTAATGCAGTGCAGCCTTGTCTTCACATGGCCTCTGGAAGCTGATAATAGGGTTTCATGATCATTAAGTGGTGCTGGTGAGACTTAATGCAGTGCAGCCTTGTCTGCACATGCCTCTGGAAGCTGATAATAGGGTTGCATGATCATTAAGTTGTGCCGGTGAGACTTAATGCAGTGCAGCCTTGTCTGCACATGCCTCTGGAAGCTGATAATAGGGTTGCATGATCATTAAGTCATGCCGGTGAGACTTAATGCAGTGCAGCCTTGTCTCCACATGCCTCTGGAAGCTGATAATAGGGTTACATGATCATTAAGTCGTGCAGATGAGACTTAATGCAGTGCAGCCTTGAGGAATTCCACATGGCCTCTGGAAGCTGATAATAGGGTTGCGTGATCATTAAGTCATGCCGGTGAGACTTAATGCAGTGCAGCCTTGTCTCCACATGCCTCTGGGAGCTGATAATAGGGTTGCATGAACATTAAGTCGTGCGAGTGAGACTTAATGCAGTGCAGCCTTGTCTCCACATGGCCTCTGGAAGCTGATAATAGGGTTGCATGACCATTAAGTCGTGCCGGTGTGACTTAATGCAGTACAGCCTTGTCTCCACATGCCTCTGGAAGCTGATGATAGGGTTGCATGATCATTAAGTCGTGCGAGTGAGACTTAATGCAGTGCAGCCTTGTCTCCACATGGCCTCTGGAAGCTGATAATAGGGTTCCATGATCATTAAGTCGTGCAGATGAGACTTAATGCAGTGCAGCCTTGTCTCCACATGGCCTCTGGAAGCTGATAATAGGGTTGCATGATCATTAAGTGGTGCTGGTGAGACTTAATGCAGTGCAGCCTTGTCTCCACATGCCTCTGGAAACTGATAATAGGGTTGCATGATCATTAAGTTGTGCCGGTGAGACTTAATGCAGTGTAGCCTTGTCTCCACATGGCCTCTACAAGCTGATAATAGGGTTGCATGATCATTAAGTTGTGCCTGTGTGACTTAATGCAGTGCAGCCTTGTCTCCACATGCCTCTGGAAGCTGATGATAGGGTTGCATGATCATTAAGTCGTGCTGGTGAGACTTAATGCAGTACAGCCTTGTCTCCACATGCCTCTGGAAGCTGATGATAGGGTTGCATGATCATTAAGTCGTGCTGGTGAGACTTAATGCAGTACAGCCTTGTCTCCACATGGCCTCTACAAGCTGATAATAGGGTTGCATGATCATTAAGTTGTGCCGGTGAGACTTAATTCAGTGCAGCCTTGTCTTCACATGCCTCTGGAAGCTGATAATAGGGTTGCATGATCATTACGTCGTGCCAGTGTGACTTAATGCAGTGCAGCCTTGTCTCCACATGCCTCTGGAAGCTGATGATAGGGTTGCATGATCATTAAGTCGTGCCTGTGAGACTTAATGCAGTGCAGCCTTGTCTCCACATGGCCTCTGGAAGCTGATAATAGGGTTGCATGATCATTAAGTGGTGCCGGTGAGACTTAATGCAGTGCAGCCTTATCTACACATGTCTCTGGGAGCGGATAATAGGGTTGCATGATCATTAAGTCATGCTGGTGAGACTTAATGCAGTGCAGCCTTGTCTCCACATGCCTCTGGAAGCTGATAATAGGGTTGCATGATCATTAAGTCGTGCCTGTGAGACTTAATGCAGTGCAGCCTTGTCTTCACATGGCCTCTGGAAGCTGATAATAGGGTTTCATGATCATTAAGTGGTGCTGGTGAGACTTAATGCAGTGCAGCCTTGTCTGCACATGCCTCTGGAAGCTGATAATAGGGTTGCATGATCATTAAGTTGTGCTGGTGAGACTTAATGCAGTGCAGCCTTGTCTCCACATGGCCTCTGGAAGCTGATAATAGGGTTGCATGATCATTAAGTGGTGCTGGTGAGACTTAATGCAATGCAGCCTTGTGTGCACATGCCTCTGGAAGCTGATAATAGGGTTGCATGATCATTAAGTTGTGCCGGTGAGACTTAATGCAGTGCAGCCTTGTCTGCACATGCCTCTGGAAGCTGATAATAGGGTTGCATGATCATTAAGTCATGCCGGTGAGACTTAATGCAGTGCAGCCTTGAGGAATTCCACATGGCCTCTGGAAGCTGATAATAGGGTTGCATGATCATTAAGTCATGCCGGTGAGACTTAATGCAGTGCAGCCTTGTCTCCACATGCCTCTGGGAGCTGATAATAGGGTTGCATGAACATTAAGTCGTGCGAGTGAGACTTAATGCAGTGCAGCCTTGTCTCCACATGGCCTCTGGAAGCTGATAATAGGGTTGCATGACCATTAAGTCGTGCCGGTGTGACTTAATGCAGTGAAGCCTTGTCTCCACATGGCCTCTGGGAGCTGATAATAGGGTTGCATTATCATTAAGTCGTACAGATGAGACTTAATGCAGTGCAGCCTTGATGAATTCCACATGGCCTCTGGAAGCTGATAATAGGGTTCCATGATCATTAAGTCGTGCAGATGAGACTTAATGCAGTGCAGCCTTGTCTCCACATGGCCTCTGGAAGCTGATAATAGGGTTGCATGATCATTAAGTGGTGCTGGTGAGACTTAATGCAGTGCAGCCTTGTCTCCACATGCCTCTGGAAACTGATAATAGGGTTGCATGATCATTAAGTTGTGCCGGTGAGACTTAATGCAGTGTAGCCTTGTCTCCACATGGCCTCTACAAGCTGATAATAGGGTTGCGTGATCATTAAGTTATGCCTGTGTGACTTAATGCAGTGCAGCCTTGTCTCCACATGCCTCTGGAAGCTGATGATAGGGTTGCATGATCATTAAGTTGTGCTGGTGAGACTTAATGCAGTACAGCCTTGTCTCCACATGCCTCTGGAAGCTGATGATAGGGTTGCATGATCATTAAGTCGTGCTGGTGAGACTTAATGCAGTACAGCCTTGTCTCCACATGGCCTCTACAAGCTGATAATAGGGTTGCATGATCATTAAGTTGTGCCGGTGAGACTTAATTCAGTGCAGCCTTGTCTCCACATGCCTCTGGAAGCTGATAATAGGGTTGCATGATCATTACGTCGTGCCAGTGTGACTTAATGCAGTGCAGCCTTGTCTCCACATGCCTCTGGAAGCTGATGATAGGGTTGCATGATCATTAAGTCGTGCTGGTGAGACTTAATGCAGTGCAGCCTTGTCTCCACATGGCCTCTGGAAGCTGATAATAGGGTTGCATGATCATTAAGTGGTGCTGGTGAGACTTAATGCAGTGCAGCATTGTCTGCACATGCCTCTGGAAGCTGATAATAGGGTTGCATGATCATTAAGTTGTGCCGGTGAGACTTAATGCAGTGCAGCCTTGTCTGCACATGCCTCTGGAAGCTGATAATAGGGTTGCATGATCATTAAGTCATGCCGGTGAGACTTAATGCAGTGCAGCCTTGAGGAATTCCACATGGCCTCTGGAAGCTGATAATAGGGTTGCATGATCATTAAGTCATGCCGGTGAGACTTAATGCAGTGCAGCCTTGTCTCCACATGCCTCTGGGAGCTGATAATAGGGTTGCATGATCAATAAGTGGTGCTGGTGAGACTTAATGCAGTGCAGCCTTGTCTCCACATGCCTCTGGAAACTGATAATAGGGTTGCATGATCATTAAGTTGTGCCGGTGAGACTTAATGCAGTGTAGCCTTGTCTCCACATGGCCTCTACAAGCTGATAATAGGGTTGCGTGATCATTAAGTTGTGCCTGTGTGACTTAATGCAGTGCAGCCTTGTCTCCACATGCCTCTGGAAGCTGATGATAGGGTTGCATGATCATTAAGTCGTGCTGGTGAGACTTAATGCAGTACAGCCTTGTCTCCACATGCCTCTGGAAGCTGATGATAGGGTTGCATGATCATTAAGTCGTGCTGGTGAGACTTAATGCAGTACAGCCTTGTCTCCACATGGCCTCTACAAGCTGATAATAGGGTTGCATGATCATTAAGTTGTGCCGGTGAGACTTAATTCAGTGCAGCCTTGTCTCCACATGCCTCTGGAAGCTGATAATAGGGTTGCATGATCATTACGTCGTGCCAGTGTGACTTAATGCAGTGCAGCCTTGTCTCCACATGCCTCTGGAAGCTGATGATAGGGTTGCATGATCATTAAGTCGTGCCTGTGAGACTTAATGCAGTGCAGCCTTGTCTCCACATGGCCTCTGGAAGCTGATAATAGGGTTGCATGAGCATTAAGTGGTGCTGGTGAGACTTAATGCAGTGCAGCCTTGTCTCCACATGCCTCTGGAAGCTGATGGTACGGTTGCATGATCATTAAGTCGCGCTGGTGAGACTTAATGCAGTGCAGCCTTGTCTCCACATGCCTCTGGAAGCTGATAATAGGGTTGCATGATCATTAAGTCGTACGAGTGAGACTTAATGCAGTGCAGCCTTGTCTCCACATGCCTCTGGAAGCTGATAATAAGGTTGAATGATCATTAAGTTGTCCCGGTGTGACTTAATGCAGTGCAGCCTTGTCTCCACATGGCCTCTAGAAGCTGATAATAGGGTTGCATGATCATTAAGTTGTGCCGGTGAGACTTAATGCAGTGCAGCCTTGTCTCCACATGGCCTCTGGAAGCTGATAATAGGGTTGCATGATCATTAAGTGGTGCTGGTGAGACTTAATGCAGTGCAGCCTTGTCTCCCCATGCCTCTGGAAGCTGATGGTACGGTTGCATGATCATTAAGTCGTGCCGGTGAGACTCAATGCAGTGCAGCCTTGTCTCCACATGCCTCTGGAAGCTGATAATAGGGTTGCATGATCATTAAGTCGTACGAGTGAGACTTAATGCAGTGCAGCCTTGTCTCCACATGCCTCTGGAAGCTGATAATAGGGTTGAATGATCATTAAGTTGTCCTGGTGTGACTTAATGCAGTGCAGCCTTGTCTCCACATGGCCTCTAGAAGCTAATAATAGGGTTGCATGATCATTAATTTGTGCCGGTGAGACTTAATGCAGTGCAGCCTTATCTACACATGTCTCTGGGAGCGGATAATAGGGTTGCATGATCATTAAGTCATGCTGGTGAGACTTAATGCAGTGCAGCCTTGTCTCCACATGCCTCTGGAAGCTGATAATAGGGTTGCATGATCATTACGTCGTGCCAGTGTGACTTAATGCAGTGCAGCCTTATCTCCACATGCCTCTGGAAGCTGATGATAGGGTTGCATGATCATTAAGTCGTGCCTGTGAGACTTAATGCAGTGCAGCCTTGTCTCCACATGGCCTCTGGAAGCTGATAATAGGGTTTCATGATCATTAAGTGGTGCTGGTGAGACTTAATGCAGTGCAGCCTTGTCTGCACATGCCTCTGGAAGCTGATAATAGGGTTGCATGATCATTAAGTTGTGCCGGTGAGACTTAATGCAGTGCAGCCTTGTCTGCACATGCCTCTGGAAGCTGATAATAGGGTTGCATGATCATTAAGTCATGCCGGTGAGACTTAATGCAGTGCAGCCTTGTCTCCACATGCCTCTGGAAGCTGATAATAGGGTTACATGATCATTAAGTCGTGCAGATGAGACTTAATGCAGTGCAGCCTTGAGGAATTCCACATGGCCTCTGGAAGCTGATAATAGGGTTGCGTGATCATTAAGTCATGCCGGTGAGACTTAATGCAGTGCAGCCTTGTCTCCACATGCCTCTGGGAGCTGATAATAGGGTTGCATGAACATTAAGTCGTGCGAGTGAGACTTAATGCAGTGCAGCCTTGTCTCCACATGGCCTCTGGAAGCTGATAATAGGGTTGCATGATCATTAAGTGGTGCTGGTGAGACTTAATGCAGTGCAGCCTTGTCTCCCCATGCCTCTGGAAGCTGATGGTACGGTTGTATGATCATTAAGTCGTGCCGGTGAGACTCAATGCAGTGCAGCCTTGTCTCCACATGCCTCTGGAAGCTGATAATAGGGTTGCATGATCATTAAGTCGTACGAGTGAGACTTAATGCAGTGCAGCCTTGTCTCCACATGCCTCTGGAAGCTGATAATAGGGTTGAATGATCATTAAGTTGTCCCGGTGTGACTTAATGCAGTGCAGCCTTGTCTCCACATGGCCTCTAGAAGCTAATAATAGGGTTGCATGATCATTAAGTTGTGCCGGTGAGACTTAATGCAGTGCAGCCTTATCTACACATGTCTCTGGGAGCGGATAATAGGGTTGCATGATCATTAAGTCATGCTGGTGAGACTTAATGCAGTGCAGCCTTGTCTCCACATGCCTCTGGAAGCTGATAATAGGGTTGCATGATCATTACGTCGTGCCAGTGTGACTTAATGCAGTGCAGCCTTATCTCCACATGCCTCTGGAAGCTGATGATAGGGTTGCATGATCATTAAGTCGTGCCTGTGAGACTTAATGCAGTGCAGCCTTGTCTCCACATGGCCTCTGGAAGCTGATAATAGGGTTTCATGATCATTAAGTGGTGCTGGTGAGACTTAATGCAGTGCAGCCTTGTCTGCACATGCCTCTGGAAGCTGATAATAGGGTTGCATGATCATTAAGTTGTGCCGGTGAGACTTAATGCAGTGCAGCCTTGTCTGCACATGCCTCTGGAAGCTGATAATAGGGTTGCATGATCATTAAGTCATGCCGGTGAGACTTAATGCAGTGCAGCCTTGTCTCCACATGCCTCTGGAAGCTGATAATAGGGTTACATGATCATTAAGTCGTGCAGATGAGACTTAATGCAGTGCAGCCTTGAGGAATTCCACATGGCCTCTGGAAGCTGATAATAGGGTTGCGTGATCATTAAGTCATGCCGGTGAGACTTAATGCAGTGCAGCCTTGTCTCCACATGCCTCTGGGAGCTGATAATAGGGTTGCATGAACATTAAGTCGTGCGAGTGAGACTTAATGCAGTGCAGCCTTGTCTCCACATGGCCTCTGGAAGCTGATAATAGGGTTGCATGACCATTAAGTCGTGCCGGTGTGACTTAATGCAGTACAGCCTTGTCTCCACATGCCTCTGGAAGCTGATGATAGGGTTGCATGATCATTAAGTCGTGCGAGTGAGACTTAATGCAGTGCAGCCTTGTCTCCACATGGCCTCTGGAAGCTGATAATAGGGTTCCATGATCATTAAGTCGTGCAGATGAGACTTAATGCAGTGCAGCCTTGTCTCCACATGGCCTCTGGAAGCTGATAATAGGGTTGCATGATCATTAAGTGGTGCTGGTGAGACTTAATGCAGTGCAGCCTTGTCTCCACATGCCTCTGGAAACTGATAATAGGGTTGCATGATCATTAAGTTGTGCCGGTGAGACTTAATGCAGTGTAGCCTTGTCTCCACATGGCCTCTACAAGCTGATAATAGGGTTGCATGATCATTAAGTTGTGCCTGTGTGACTTAATGCAGTGCAGCCTTGTCTCCACATGCCTCTGGAAGCTGATGATAGGGTTGCATGATCATTAAGTCGTGCTGGTGAGACTTAATGCAGTACAGCCTTGTCTCCACATGCCTCTGGAAGCTGATGATAGGGTTGCATGATCATTAAGTCGTGCTGGTGAGACTTAATGCAGTACAGCCTTGTCTCCACATGCCTCTGGAAGCTGATAATAGGGTTGCATGATCATTACGTCGTGCCAGTGTGACTTAATGCAGTGCAGCCTTGTCTCCACATGGCCTCTAGAAGCTGATAATAGGGTTGCATGATCATTAAGTTGTGCCGGTGAGACTTAATGCAGTGCAGCCTTGTCTCCACATGCCTCTGGAAGCTGATAATAGGGTTGCATGATCATTACGTCATGCCAGTGTGACTTAATGCAGTACAGCCTTGTCTCCACATGCCTCTGGAAGCTGATGATAGGGTTGCATGATCATTAAGTCCTGCCGGTGAGACTTAATGCAGTGCAGCCTTGTCTCCACATGCCTCTGGAAGCTGATGGTACGGTGTCATGATCATTAAGTCGTGCCGGTGAGACTTAATGCAGTGCAGCCTTGTCTCCACATGCCTCTGGAAGCTGATAATAGGGTTGCATGATCATTAAGTCGTACGAGTGAGACTTAATGCAGTGCAGCCTTGTCTCCACATGCCTCTGGAAGCTGATAATAGGGTTGAATGATCATTAAGTTGTCCCGGTGTGACTTAATGCAGTGCAGCCTTGTCTCCACATGGCCTCTAGAAGCTGATAATAGGGTTGCATGATCATTAAGTTGTGCCGGTGAGACTTAATGCAGTGCAGCCTTATCTACACATGTCTCTGGGAGCGGATAATAGGGTTGCATGATCATTAAGTCATGCTGGTGAGGCTTAATGCAGTGCAGCCTTGTCTCCACATGCCTCTGGAAGCTGATAATAGGGTTGCATGATCATTACGTCGTGCCAGTGTGACTTAATGCAGTGCAGCCTTGTCTCCACATGCCTCTGGAAGCTGATGATAGGGTTGCATGATCATTAAGTCGTGCCTGTGAGACTTAATGCAGTGCAGCCTTGTCTCCACATGGCCTCTGGAAGCTGATAATAGGGTTGCATGATCATTAAGTGGTGCTGGGGAGACTTAATGCAGTGCAGCCTTGTCTGCACATGCCTCTGGAAGCTGATAATAGGGTTGCATGATCATTAAGTTGTGCCGGTGAGACTTAATGCAGTGCAGCCTTGTCTGCACATGCCTCTGGAAGCTGATAATAGGGTTGCATGATCATTAAGTCATGCCGGTGAGACTTAATGCAGTGCAGCCTTGAGGAATTCCACATGGCCTCTGGAAGCTGATAATAGGGTTGCGTGATCATTAAGTCATGCCGGTGAGACTTAATGCAGTGCAGCCTTGTCTCCACATGCCTCTGGGAGCTGATAATAGGGTTGCATGAACATTAAGTCGTGCGAGTGAGACTTAATGCAGTGCAGCCTTGTCTCCACATGGCCTCTGGAAGCTGATAATAGGGTTGCATGACCATTAAGTCGTGCCGGTGTGACTTAATGCAGTACAGCCTTGTCTCCACATGCCTCTGGAAGCTGATGATAGGGTTGCATGATCATTAAGTCGTGCGAGTGAGACTTAATGCAGTACAGCCTTGTCTCCACATGCCTCTGGAAGCTGATGATAGGGTTGCATGATCATTAAGTCGTGCTGGTGAGACTTAATGCAGTACAGCCTTGTCTCCACATGGCCTCTACAAGCTGATAATAGGGTTGCATGATCATTAAGTCGTGCCGGTGAGACTTAATGCAGTGCAGCCTTGTCTCCACATGGCCTCTACAAGCTGATAATAGGGTTGCATGATCATTAAGTTGTGCCGGTGAGACTTAATTCAGTGCAGCCTTGTCTCCACATGCCTCTGGAAGCTAATAATAGGGTTGCATGATCATTACGTCGTGCCAGTGTGACTTAATGCAGTGCAGCCTTGTCTCCACATGCCTCTGGAAGCTGATGATAGGGTTGCATGATCATTAAGTCGTGCCTGTGAGACTTAATGCAGTGCAGCCTTGTCTCCACATGGCCTCTGGAAGCTGATAATAGGGTTGCATGATCATTAAGTGGTGCTGGTGAGACTTAATGCAGTGCAGCCTTGTCTCCCCATGCCTCTGGAAGCTGGTGTGTACGGTTGCATGATCATTAAGTCGTGCCGGTGAGACTCAATGCAGTGCAGCCTTGTCTCCACATGCCTCTGGAAGCTGATAATAGGGTTGCATGATCATTAAGTCGTACGAGTGAGACTTAATGCAGTGCAGCCTTGTCTCCACATGCCTCTGGAAGCTGATAATAGGGTTGAATGATCATTAAGTTGTCCCGGTGTGACTTAATGCAGTGCAGCCTTGTCTCCACATGGCCTCTAGAAGCTAATAATAGGGTTGCATGATCATTAAGTTGTGCCGGTGAGACTTAATGCAGTGCAGCCTTATCTACACATGTCTCTGGGAGCGGATAATAGGGTTGCATGATCATTAAGTCATGCTGGTGAGACTTAATGCAGTGCAGCCTTGTCTCCACATGCCTCTGGAAGCTGATAATAGGGTTGCATGATCATTAAATCGTGCTGGTGAGACTTAATGCAGTACAGCCTTGTCTCCACATGCCTCTGGAAGCTGATGATAGGGTTGCATGATCATTAAGTCGTGCTGGTGAGACTTAATGCAGTGCAGCCTTGTCTCCACATGGCCTCTGGAAGCTGATAATAGGGTTTCATGATCATTAAGTGGTGCTGGTGAGACTTAATGCAGTGCAGCCTTGTCTGCACATGCCTCTGGAAGCTGATAATAGGGTTGCATGATCATTAGGTTGTGCCGGTGAGACTTAATGCAGTGCAGCCTTGTCTGCACATGCCTCTGGAAGCTGATAATAGGGTTGCATGATCATTAAGTCATGCTGGTGAGACTTAATGCAGTGCAGCCTTGTCTCCACATGCCTCTGGAAGCTGATAATAGGGTTACATGATCATTAAGTCGTGCAGATGAGACTTAATGCAGTGCAGCCTTGAGGAATTCCACATGGCCTCTGGAAGCTGATAATAGGGTTGCGTGATCATTAAGTCATGCCGGTGAGACTTAATGCAGTGCAGCCTTGTCTCCACATGCCTCTGGGAGCTGATAATAGGGTTGCATGAACATTAAGTCGTGCGAGTGAGACTTAATGCAGTGCAGCCTTGTCGCCACATGGCCTCTGGAAGCTGATAATAGGGTTGCATGACCATTAAGTCGTGCCGGTGTGACTTAATGCAGTACAGCCTTGTCTCCACATGCCTCTGGAAGCTGATGATAGGGTTGCATGATCATTAAGTTGTGCCGGTGAGATTTAATGCAGTGTAGCCTTGTCTCCACATGGCCTCTGGGAGCTGGTAATAGGGTTGCATTATCATTAAGTCGTGCAGATGAGACTTAATGCAGTGCAGCCTTGAGGAATTCCACATGGCCTCTGGAAGCTGATAATAGGGTTCCATGATCATTAAGTCGTGCAGATGAGACTTAATGCAGTGCAGCCTTGTCTCCACATGGCCTCTGGAAGCTGATAATAGGGTTGCATGATCATTAAGTGGTGCTGGTGAGACTTAATGCAGTGCAGCCTTGTCTCCACATGCCTCTGGAAACTGATTATAGGGTTGCATGATCATTAAGTCGTGCCGGTGAGACTTAATGCAGTGTAGCCTTGTCTCCACATGGCCTCTACAAGCTGATAATAGGGTTGCGTGATCATTAAATCGTGCTGGTGAGACTTAATGCAGTACAGCCTTGTCTCCACATGCCTCTGGAAGCTGATGATAGGGTTGCATGATCATTAAGTCGTGCTGGTGAGACTTAATGCAGTGCAGCCTTGTCTCCACATGGCCTCTGGAAGCTGATAATAGGGTTGCATGATCATTAAGTTGTGCCGGTGAGACTTAATGCAGTGCAGCCTTGTCTGCACATGCCTCTGGAAGCTGATAATAGGGTTGCATGATCATTAAGTCATGCCGGTGAGACTTAATGCAGTGCAGCCTTGAGGAATTCCACATGGCCTCTGGAAGCTGATAATAGGGTTGCATGATCATTAAGTCATGCCGGTGAGACTTAATGCAGTGCAGCCTTGTCTCCACATGCCTCTGGGAGCTGATAATAGGGTTGCATGAACATTAAGTCATGCGAGTGAGACTTAATGCAGTGCAGCCTTGTCTCCACATGGCCTCTGGAAGCTGATAATAGGGTTGCATGACCATTAAGTCGTGCCTGTGTGACTTAATGCAGTGAAGCCTTGTCTCCACTTGGCCTCTGGGAGCTGATAATAGGGTTGCATTATCATTAAGTCGTGCAGATGAGACTTAATGCAGTGCAGCCTTGATGAATTCCACATGGCCTCTGGAAGCTGATAATAGGGTTCCATGATCATTAAGTCGTGCAGATGAGACTTAATGCAGTGCAGCCTTGTCTCCACATGGCCTCTGGAAGCTGATAATAGGGTTGCATGATCATTAAGTGGTGCTGGTGAGACTTAATGCAGTGCAGCCTTGTCTCCACATGCCTCTGGAAACTGATAATAGGGTTGCATGATCATTAAGTTGTGCCGGTGAGACTTAATGCAGTGTAGCCTTGTCTCCACATGGCCTCTACAAGCTGATAATAGGGTTGCGTGATCATTAAGTTATGCCTGTGTGACTTAATGCAGTGCAGCCTTGTCTCCACATGCCTCTGGAAGCTGATGATAGGGTTCCATGATCATTAAGTCGTGCTGGTGAGACTTAATGCAGTACAGCCTTGTCTCCACATGCCTCTGGAAGCTGATGATAGGGTTGCATGATCATTAAGTCGTGCTGGTGAGACTTAATGCAGTACAGCCTTGTCTCCACATGGCCTCTACAAGCTGATAATAGGGTTGCATGATCATTAAGTTGTGCCGGTGAGACTTAATTCAGTGCAGCCTTGTCTCCACATGCCTCTGGAAGCTGATAATAGGGTTGCATGATCATTACGTCGTGCCAGTGTGACTTAATGCAGTGCAGCCTTGTCTCCACATGCCTCTGGAAGCTGATGATAGGGTTGCATGATCATTAAGTCGTGCCTGTGAGACTTAATGCAGTGCAGCCTTGTCTCCACATGGCCTCTGGAAGCTGATAATAGGGTTGCATGATCATTAAGTGGTGCTGGTGAGACTTAATGCAGTGCAGCCTTGTCTCCACATGCCTCTGGAAGCTGATGGTACGGTTGCATGATCATTAAGTCGCGCTGGTGAGACTTAATGCAGTGCAGCCTTGTCTCCACATGCCTCTGGAAGCTGATAATAGGGTTGCATGATCATTAAGTCGTACGAGTGAGACTTAATGCAGTGCAGCCTTGTCTCCACATGCCTCTGGAAACTGATAATAAGGTTGAATGATCATTAAGTTGTCCCGGTGTGACTTAATGCAGTGCAGCCTTGTCTCCACATGGTCTCTAGAAGCTGATAATAGGGTTGCATGATCATTAAGTTGTGCCGGTGAGACTTAATGCAGTGCAGCCTTGTCTCCACATGGCCTCTGTAAGCTGATAATAGGGTTGCATGATCATTAAGTGGTGCTGGTGAGACTTAATGCAGTGCAGCCTTGTCTCCCCATGCCTCTGGAAGCTGATGGTACGGTTGCATGATCATTAAGTCGTGCCGGTGAGACTCAATGCAGTGCAGCCTTGTCTCCACATGCCTCTGGAAGCTGATAATAGGGTTGCATGATCATTAAGTCGTACGAGTGAGACTTAATGCAGTGCAGCCTTGTCTCCACATGCCTCTGGAAGCTGATAATAGGGTTGAATGATCATTAAGTTGTCCCGGTGTGACTTAATGCAGTGCAGCCTTGTCTCCACATGGCCTCTAGAAGCTAATAATAGGGTTGCATGATCATTAAGTTGTGCCGGTGAGACTTAATGCAGTGCAGCCTTATCTACACATGTCTCTGGGAGCGGATAATAGGGTTGCATGATCATTAAGTCATGCTGGTGAGACTTAATGCAGTGCAGCCTTGTCTCCACATGCCTCTGGAAGCTGATAATAGGGTTGCATGATCATTACGTCGTGCCAGTGTGACTTAATGCAGTGCAGCCTTGTCTCCACATGCCTCTGGAAGCTGATGATAGGGTTGCATGATCATTAAGTCGTGCCTGTGAGACTTAATGCAGTGAAGCCTTGTCTCCACATGGCCTCTGGAAGCTGATAATAGGGTTTCATGATCATTAAGTGGTGCTGGTGAGACTTAATGCAGTGCAGCCTTGTCTGCACATGCCTCTGGAAGCTGATAATAGGGTTGCATGATCATTAAGTTGTGCCGGTGAGACTTAATGCAGTGCAGCCTTGTCTGCACATGCCTCTGGAAGCTGAAAATAGGGTTGCATGATCATTAAGTCATGCCGGTAAGACTTAATGCAGTGCAGCCTTGTCTCCACATGCCTCTGGAAGCTGATAATAGGGTTACATGATCATTAAGTCGTGCAGATGAGACTTAATGCAGTGCAGCCTTGAGGAATTCCACATGGCCTCTGGAAGCTGATAATAGGGTTGCGTGATCATTAAGTCATGCTTGTGAGACTTAATGCAGTGCAGCCTTGTCTCCACATGCCTCTGGGAGCTGATAATAGGGTTGCATGAACATTAAGTTGTGCGAGTGAGACTTAATGCAGTGCAGCCTTGTCTCCACATGGCCTCTGGAAGCTGATAATAGGGTTGCATGACCATTAAGTTGTGCCGGTGTGACTTAATGCAGTACAGCCTTGTCTCCACATGCCTCTGGAAGCTGATGATAGGGTTGCATGATCATTAAGTCGTGCGAGTGAGACTTAATGCAGTGCAGCCTTGTCTCCACATGGCCTCTGGAAGCTGATAATAGGGTTCCATGATCATTAAGTCGTGCAGATGAGACTTAATGCAGTGCAGCCTTGTCTCCACATGGCCTCTGGAAGCTGATAATAGGGTTGCATGATCATTAAGTGGTGCTGGTGAGACTTAATGCAGTGCAGCCTTGTCTCCACATGCCTCTGGAAACTGATAATAGGGTTGCATGATCATTAAGTTGTGCCGGTGAGACTTAATGCAGTGTAGCCTTGTCTCCACATGGCCTCTACAAGCTGATAATAGGGTTGCATGATCATTAAGTTGTGCCTGTGTGACTTAATGCAGTGCAGCCTTGTCTCCACATGCCTCTGGAAGCTGATGATAGGGTTGCATGATCATTAAGTCGTGCTGGTGAGACTTAATGCAGTACAGCCTTGTCTCCACATGCCTCTGGAAGCTGATGATAGGGTTGCATGATCATTACGTCGTGCCAGTGTGACTTAATGCAGTGCAGCCTTGTCTCCACATGCCTCTGGAAGCTGATGATAGGGTTGCATGATCATTAAGTCGTGCCTGTGAGACTTAATGCAGTGCAGCCTTGTCTCCACATGGCCTCTGGAAGCTGATAATAGGGTTGCATGATCATTAAGTGGTGCCGGTGAGACTTAATGCAGTGCAGCCTTATCTACACATGTCTCTGGGAGCGGATAATAGGGTTGCATGATCATTAAGTCATGCTGGTGAGACTTAATGCAGTGCAGCCTTGTCTCCACATGCCTCTGGAAGCTGATAATAGGGTTGCATGATCATTACGTCGTGCCAGTGTGACTTAATGCAGTTCAGCCTTGTCTCCACATGCCTCTGGAAGCTGATGATAGGGTTGCATGATCATTAAGTCGTGCCTGTGAGACTTAATGCAGTGCAGCCTTGTCTCCCCATGCCTCTGGAAGCTGATGGTACGGTTGCATGATCATTAAGTCGTGCCGGTGAGACTCAATGCAGTGCAGCCTTGTCTCCACATGCCTCTGGAAGCTGATAATAGGGTTGCATGATCATTAAGTCGTACGAGTGAGACTTAATGCAGTGCAGCCTTGTCTCCACATGCCTCTGGAAGCTGATAATAGGGTTGAATGATCATTAAGTTGTCCCGGTGTGACTTAATTCAGTGCAGCCTTGTCTCCACATGGCCTCTAGAAGCTAATAATAGGGTTGCATGATCATTAAGTTGTGCCGGTGAGACTTAATGCAGTGCAGCCTTATCTACACATGTCTCTGGGAGCGGATAATAGGGTTGCATGATCATTAAGTCATGCTGGTGAGACTTAATGCAGTGCAGCCTTGTCTCCACATGCCTCTGGAAGCTGATAATAGGGTTGCATGATCATTACGTCGTGCCAGTGTGACTTAATGCAGTGCAGCCTTGTCTCCACATGCCTCTGGAAGCTGATGATAGGGTTGCATGATCATTAAGTCGTGCCTGTGAGACTTAATGCAGTGAAGCCTTGTCTCCACATGGCCTCTGGAAGCTGATAATAGGGTTTCATGATCTTTAAGTGGTGCTGGTGAGACTTAATGCAGTGCAGCCTTGTCTGCACATGCCTCTGGAAGCTGATAATAGGGTTGCATGATCATTAAGTTGTGCCGGTGAGACTTAATGCAGTGCAGCCTTGTCTGCACATGCCTCTGGAAGCTGATAATAGGGTTGCATGATCATTAAGTCATGCCGGTGAGACTTAATGCAGTGCAGCCTTGTCTCCACATGCCTCTGGAAGCTGATAATAGGGTTACATGATCATTAAGTTGTGCAGATGAGACTTAATGCAGTGCAGCCTTGAGGAATTCCACATGGCCTCTGGAAGCTGATAATAGGGTTGCGTGATCATTAAGTCATGCCGGTGAGACTTAATGCAGTGCAGCCTTGTCTCCACATGCCTCTGGGAGCTGATAATAGGGTTGCATGAACATTAAGTCGTGCGAGTGAGACTTAATGCAGTGCAGCCTTGTCTCCACATGGCCTCTGGAAGCTGATAATAGGGTTGCATGACCATTAAGTCGTGCCGGTGTGACTTAATGCAGTACAGCCTTGTCTCCACATGCCTCTGGAAGCTGATGATAGGGTTGCATGATCATTAAGTCGTGCGAGTGAGACTTAATGCAGTGCAGCCTTGTCTCCACATGGCCTCTGGAAGCTGATAATAGGGTTCCATGATCATTAAGTCGTGCAGATGAGACTTAATGCAGTGCAGCCTTGTCTCCACATGGCCTCTGGAAGCTGATAATAGGGTTGCATGATCATTAAGTGGTGCTGGTGAGACTTAATGCAGTGCAGCCTTGTCTCCACATGCCTCTGGAAACTGATAATAGGGTTGCATGATCATTAAGTTGTGCCGGTGAGACTTAATGCAGTGTAGCCTTGTCTCCACATGGCCTCTACAAGCTGATAATAGGGTTGCATGATCATTAAGTTGTGCCTGTGTGACTTAATGCAGTGCAGCCTTGTCTCCACATGCCTCTGGAAGCTGATGATAGGGTTGCATGATCATTAAGTCGTGCTGGTGAGACTTAATGCAGTACAGCCTTGTCTCCACATGCCTCTGGAAGCTGATGATAGGGTTGCATGATCATTAAGTCGTGCTGGTGAGACTTAATGCAGTACAGCCTTGTCTCCACATGGCCTCTACAAGCTGATAATAGGGTTGCATGATCATTAAGTTGTGCCGGTGAGACTTAATTCAGTGCAGCCTTGTCTCCACATGCCTCTGGAAGCTGATAATAGGGTTGCATGATCATTACGTCGTGCCAGTGTGACTTAATGCAGTGCAGCCTTGTCTCCACATGCCTCTGGAAGCTGATGATAGGGTTGCATGATCATTAAGTCGTGCCTGTGAGACTTAATGCAGTGCAGCCTTGTCTCCACATGGCCTCTGGAAGCTGATAATAGGGTTGCATGATCATTAAGTGGTGCCGGTGAGACTTAATGCAGTGCAGCCTTATCTACACATGTCTCTGGGAGCGGATAATAGGGTTGCATGATCATTAAGTCATGCTGGTGAGACTTAATGCAGTGCAGCCTTGTCTCCACATGCCTCTGGAAGCTGATAATAGGGTTGCATGATCATTAAGTCGTGCCTGTGAGACTTAATGCAGTGCAGCCTTGTCTTCACATGGCCTCTGGAAGCTGATAATAGGGTTTCATGATCATTAAGTGGTGCTGGTGAGACTTAATGCAGTGCAGCCTTGTCTGCACATGCCTCTGGAAGCTGATAATAGGGTTGCATGATCATTAAGTTGTGCCGGTGAGACTTAATGCAGTGCAGCCTTGTCTGCACATGCCTCTGGAAGCTGATAATAGGGTTGCATGATCATTAAGTCATGCCAGTGAGACTTAATGCAGTGCAGCCTTGTCTCCACATGCCTCTGGAAGCTGATAATAGGGTTACATGATCATTAAGTCGTGCAGATGAGACTTAATGCAGTGCAGCCTTGAGGAATTCCACATGGCCTCTGGAAGCTGATAATAGGGTTGCGTGATCATTAAGTCATGCCGGTGAGACTTAATGCAGTGCAGCCTTGTCTCCACATGCCTCTGGGAGCTGATAATAGGGTTGCATGAACATTAAGTCGTGCGAGTGAGACTTAATGCAGTGCAGCCTTGTCTCCACATGGCCTCTGGAAGCTGATAATAGGGTTGCATGACCATTAAGTCGTGCCGGTGTGACTTAATGCAGTACAGCCTTGTCTCCACATGCCTCTGGAAGCTGATGATAGGGTTGCATGATCATTAAGTCATGCGAGTGAGACTTAATGCAGTGCAGCCTTGTCTCCACATGGCCTCTGGAAGCTGATAATAGGGTTCCATGATCATTAAGTCGTGCAGATGAGACTAAATGCAGTGCAGCCTTGTCTCCACATGGCCTCTGGAAGCTGATAATAGGGTTGCATGATCATTAAGTGGTGCTGGTGAGACTTAATGCAGTGCAGCCTTGTCTCCACATGCCTCTGGAAACTGATAATAGGGTTGCATGATCATTAAGTTTTGCCGGTGAGACTTAATGCAGTGTAGCCTTGTCTCCACATGGCCTCTACAAGCTGATAATAGGGTTGCATGATCATTAAGTTGTGCCTGTGTGACTTAATGCAGTGCAGCCTTGTCTCCACATGCCTCTGGAAGCTGATGATAGGGTTGCATGATCATTAAGTCGTGCTGGTGAGACTTAATGCAGTACAGCCTTGTCTCCACATGCCTCTGGAAGCTGATGATAGGGTTGCATGATCATTAAGTCGTGCTGGTGAGACTTAATGCAGTACAGCCTTGTCTCCACATGGCCTCTACAAGCTGATAATAGGGTTGCATGATCATTAAGTTGTGCCGGTGAGACTTAATTCAGTGCAGCCTTGTCTCCACATGCCTCTGGAAGCTGATAATAGGGTTGCATGATCATTACGTCGTGCCAGTGTGACTTAATGCAGTGCAGCCTTGTCTCCACATGCCTCTGGAAGCTGATGATAGGGTTGCATGATCATTAAGTCGTGCCTGTGAGACTTAATGCAGTGCAGCCTTGTCTCCACATGGCCTCTGGAAGCTGATAATAGGGTTGCATGATCATTAAGTGGTGCCGGTGAGACTTAATGCAGTGCAGCCTTATCTACACATGTCTCTGGGAGCGGATAATAGGGTTGCATGATCATTAAGTCATGCTGGTGAGACTTAATGCAGTACAGCCTTGTCTCCACATGCCTCTGGAAGCTGATAATAGGGTTGCATGATCATTAAGTCGTGCCTGTGAGACTTAATGCAGTGCAGCCTTGTCTTCACATGGCCTCTGGAAGCTGATAATAGGGTTTCATGATCATTAAGTGGTGCTGGTGAGACTTAATGCAGTGTAGCCTTGTCTGCACATGCCTCTGGAAGCTGATAATAGGGTTGCATGATCATTAAGTCGTGCTGGTGAGACTTAATGCAGTGCAGCCTTGTCTCCACATGGCCTCTGGAAGCTGATAATAGGGTTGCATGATCATTAAGTGGTGCTGGTGAGACTTAATGCAGTGCAGCCTTGTGTGCACATGCCTCTGGAAGCTGATAATAGGGTTGCATGATCATTAAGTTGTGCCGGTGAGACTTAATGCAGTGCAGCCTTGTCTGCACATGCCTCTGGAAGCTGATAATAGGGTTGCATGATCATTAAGTCATGCCGGTGAGACTTAATGCAGTGCAGCCTTGAGGAATTCCACATGGCCTCTGGAAGCTGATAATAGGGTTGCATGATCATTAAGTCATGCCGGTGAGACTTAATGCAGTGCAGCCTTGTCTCCACATGCCTCTGGGAGCTGATAATAGGGTTGCATGAACATTAAGTCGTGCGAGTGAGACTTAATGCAGTGCAGCCTTGTCTCCACATGGCCTCTGGAAGCTGATAATAGGGTTGCATGACCATTAAGTCGTGCCGGTGTGACTTAATGCAGTGCAGCCTTGTCTCCACATGCCTCTGGAAACTGATAATAGGGTTGCATGATCATTAAGTTGTGCCGGTGAGACTTAATGCAGTGTAGCCTTGTCTCCACATGGCCTCTACAAGCTGATAATAGGGTTGCGTGATCATTAAGTTATGCCTGTGTGACTTAATGCAGTGCAGCCTTGTCTCCACATGCCTCTGGAAGCTGATGATAGGGTTGCATGATCATTAAGTCGTGCTGGTGAGACTTAATGCAGTACAGCCTTGTCTCCACATGCCTCTGGAAGCTGATGATAGGGTTGCATGATCATTAAGTCGTGCTGGTGAGACTTAATGCAGTACAGCCTTGTCTCCACATGGCCTCTACAAGCTGATAATAGGGTTGCATGATCATTAAGTTGTGCCGGTGAGACTTAATTCAGTGCAGCCTTGTCTCCACATGCCTCTGGAAGCTGATAATAGGGTTGCATGATCATTACGTCGTGCCAGTGTGACTTAATGCAGTGCAGCCTTGTCTCCACATGCCTCTGGAAGCTGATGATAGGGTTGCATGATCATTAAGTCGTGCCTGTGAGACTTAATGCAGTGCAGCCTTGTCTCCACATGGCCTCTGGAAGCTGATAATAGGGTTGCATGATCATTAAGTGGTGCTGGTGAGACTTAATGCAGTGCAGCCTTGTCTCCACATGCCTCTGGAAGCTGATGGTACGGTTGCATGATCATTAAGTCGCGCTGGTGAGACTTAATGCAGTGCAGCCTTGTCTCCACATGCCTCTGGAAGCTGATAATAGGGTTGCATGATCATTAAGTCGTACGAGTGAGACTTAATGCAGTGCAGCCTTGTCTCCACATGCCTCTGGAAGCTGATAATAAGGTTGAATGATCATTAAGTTGTCCCGGTGTGACTTAATGCAGTGCAGCCTTGTCTCCACATGGCCTCTAGAAGCTGATAATAGGGTTGCATGATCATTAAGTTGTGCCGGTGAGACTTAATGCAGTGCAGCCTTGTCTCCACATGGCCTCTGTAAGCTGATAATAGGGTTGCATGATCATTAAGTGGTGCTGGTGAGACTTAATGCAGTGCAGCCTTGTCTCCCCATGCCTCTGGAAGCTGATGGTACGGTTGCATGATCATTAAGTCGTGCCGGTGACACTCAATGCAGTGCAGCCTTGTCTCCACATGCCTCTGGAAGCTGATAATAGGGTTGCATGATAATTAAGTCGTACGAGTGAGACTTAATGCAGTGCAGCCTTGTCTCCACATGCCTCTGGAAGCTGATAATAGGGTTGAATGATCATTAAGTTGTCCCGGTGTGACTTAATGCAGTGCAGCCTTGTCTCCACATGGCCTCTAGAAGCTAATAATAGGGTTGCATGATCATTAAGTTGTGCCGGTGAGACTTAATGCAGTGCAGCCTTATCTACACATGTCTCTGGGAGCGGATAATAGGGTTGCATGATCATTAAGTCATGCTGGTGAGACTTAATGCAGTGCAGCCTTGTCTCCACATGCCTCTGGAAGCTGATAATAGGGTTGCATGATCATTACGTCGTGCCAGTGTGACTTAATGCAGTGCAGCCTTGTCTCCACATGCCTCTGGAAGCTGATGATAGGGTTGCATGATCATTAAGTCGTGCCTGTGAGACTTAATGCAGTGAAGCCTTGTCTCCACATGGCCTCTGGAAGCTGATAATAGCGTTTCATGATCATTCAGTGGTGCTGGTGAGACTTAATGCAGTGCAGCCTTGTCTGCACATGCTTCTGGAAGCTGATAATAGGGTTGCATGATCATTAAGTTGTGCCGGTGAGACTTAATGCAGTGCAGCCTTGTCTGCACATGGCTCTGGAAGCTGATAATAGGGTTGCATGATCATTAAGTCATGCCGGTGAGACTTAATGCAGTGCAGCCTTGTCTCCACATGCCTCTGGAAGCTGATAATAGGGTTACATGATCATTAAGTCGTGCAGATGAGACTTAATGCAGTGCAGCCTTGAGGAATTCCACATGGCCTCTGGAAGCTGATAATAGGGTTGCATGATCATTAAGTCATGCCGGTGAGACTTAATGCAGTGCAGCCTTGTCTCCACATGCCTCTGGGAGCTGATAATAGGGTTGCATGAACATTAAGTCGTGCGAGTGAGACTTAATGCAGTGCAGCCTTGTCTCCACATGGCCTCTGGAAGCTGATAATAGGGTTGCATGACCATTAAGTCGTGCCGGTGTGACTTAATGCAGTACAGCCTTGTCTCCACATGCCTCTGGAAGCTGATGATAGGGTTGCATGATCATTAAGTCGTGCGAGTGAGACTTAATGCAGTGCAGCCTTGTCTCCACATGGCCTCTGGAAGCTGATAATAGGGTTCCATGATCATTAAGTCGTGCAGATGAGACTTAATGCAGTGCAGCCTTGTCTCCACATGGCCTCTGGAAGCTGATAATAGGGTTGCATGATCATTAAGTGGTGCTGGTGAGACTTAATGCAGTGCAGCCTTGTCTCCACATGCCTCTGGAAACTGATAATAGGGTTGCATGATCATTAAGTTGTGCCGGTGAGACTTAATGCAGTGTAGCCTTGTCTCCACATGGCCTCTACAAGCTGATAATAGGGTTGCATGATCATTAAGTTGTGCCTGTGTGACTTAATGCAGTGCAGCCTTGTCTCCACATGCCTCTGGAAGCTGATGATAGGGTTGCATGATCATTAAGTCGTGCTGGTGAGACTTAATGCAGTACAGCCTTGTCTCCACATGCCTCTGGAAGCTGATGATAGGGTTGCATGATCATTACGTCGTGCCAGTGTGACTTAATGCAGTGCAGCCTTGTCTCCACATGCCTCTGGAAGCTGATGATAGGGTTGCATGATCATTAAGTCGTGCCTGTGAGACTTAATGCAGTGCAGCCTTGTCTCCACATGGCCTCTGGAAGCTGATAATAGGGTTGCATGATCATTAAGTGGTGCCGGTGAGACTTAATGCAGTGCAGCCTTATCTACACATGTCTCTGGGAGCGGATAATAGGGTTGCATGATCATTAAGTCATGCTGGTGAGACTTAATGCAGTGCAGCCTTGTCTCCACATGCCTCTGGAAGCTTATAATAGGGTTGCATGATCATTACGTCGTGCCAGTGTGACTTAATGCAGTGCAGCCTTGTCTCCACATGCCTCTGGAAGCTGATGATAGGGTTGCATGATCATTAAGTCGTGCCTGTGAGACTTAATGCAGTACAGCCTTGTCTCCACATGGCCTCTACAAGCTGATAATAGGGTTGCATGATCATTAAGTTGTGCCGGTGAGACTTAATTCAGTGCAGCCTTGTCTCCACATGCCTCTGGAAGCTGATAATAGGGTTGCATGATCATTACGTCGTGCCAGTGTGACTTAATGCAGTGCAGCCTTGTCTCCACATGCCTCTGGAAGCTGATGATAGGGTTGCATGATCATTAAGTCGTGCCTGTGAGACTTAATGCAGTGCAGCCTTGTCTCCACATGGCCTCTGGAAGCTGATAATAGGGTTGCATGATCATTAAGTGGTGCCGGTGAGACTTAATGCAGTGCAGCCTTATCTACACATGTCTCTGGGAGCGGATAATAGGGTTGCATGATCATTAAGTCATGCTGGTGAGACTTAATGCAGTGCAGCCTTGTCTCCACATGCCTCTGGAAGCTGATAATAGGGTTGCATGATCATTAAGTCGTGCCTGTGAGACTTAATGCAGTGCAGCCTTGTCTTCACATGGCCTCTGGAAGCTGATAATAGGGTTTCATGATCATTAAGTGGTGCTGGTGAGACTTAATGCAGTGCAGCCTTGTCTGCACATGCCTCTGGAAGCTGATAATAGGGTTGCATGATCATTAAGTTGTGCCGGTGAGACTTAATGCAGTGCAGCCTTGTCTGCACATGCCTCTGGAAGCTGATAATAGGGTTGCATGATCATTAAGTCATGCCGGTGAGACTTAATGCAGTGCAGCCTTGTCTCCACATGCCTCTGGAAGCTGATAATAGGGTTACATGATCATTAAGTCGTGCAGATGAGACTTAATGCAGTGCAGCCTTGAGGAATTCCACATGGCCTCTGGAAGCTGATAATAGGGTTGCGTGATCATTAAGTCATGCCGGTGAGACTTAATGCAGTGCAGCCTTGTCTCCACATGCCTCTGGGAGCTGATAATAGGGTTGCATGAACATTAAGTCGTGCGAGTGAGACTTAATGCAGTGCAGCCTTGTCTCCACATGGCCTCTGGAAGCTGATAATAGGGTTGCATGACCATTAAGTCGTGCCGGTGTGACTTAATGCAGTACAGCCTTGTCTCCACATGCCTCTGGAAGCTGATGATAGGGTTGCATGATCATTAAGTCGTGCGAGTGAGACTTAATGCAGTGCAGCCTTGTCTCCACATGGCCTCTGGAAGCTGATAATAGGGTTCCATGATCATTAAGTCGTGCAGATGAGACTTAATGCAGTGCAGCCTTGTCTCCACATGGCCTCTGGAAGCTGATAATAGGGTTGCATGATCATTAAGTGGTGCTGGTGAGACTTAATGCAGTGCAGCCTTGTCTCCACATGCCTCTGGAAACTGATAATAGGGTTGCATGATCATTAAGTTTTGCCGGTGAGACTTAATGCAGTGTAGCCTTGTCTCCACATGGCCTCTACAAGCTGATAATAGGGTTGCATGATCATTAAGTTGTGCCTGTGTGACTTAATGCAGTGCAGCCTTGTCTCCACATGCCTCTGGAAGCTGATGATAGGGTTGCATGATCATTAAGTCGTGCTGGTGAGACTTAATGCAGTACAGCCTTGTCTCCACATGCCTCTGGAAGCTGATGATAGGGTTGCATGATCATTAAGTCGTGCTGGTGAGACTTAATGCAGTACAGCCTTGTCTCCACATGGCCTCTACAAGCTGATAATAGGGTTGCATGATCATTAAGTTGTGCCGGTGAGACTTAATTCAGTGCAGCCTTGTCTCCACATGCCTCTGGAAGCTGATAATAGGGTTGCATGATCATTACGTCGTGCCAGTGTGACTTAATGCAGTGCAGCCTTGTCTCCACATGCCTCTGGAAGCTGATGATAGGGTTGCATGATCATTAAGTCGTGCCTGTGAGACTTAATGCAGTGCAGCCTTGTCTCCACATGGCCTCTGGAAGCTGATAATAGGGTTGCATGATCATTAAGTGGTGCCGGTGAGACTTAATGCAGTGCAGCCTTATCTACACATGTCTCTGGGAGCGGATAATAGGGTTGCATGATCATTAAGTCATGCTGGTGAGACTTAATGCAGTGCAGCCTTGTCTCCACATGCCTCTGGAAGCTGATAATAGGGTTGCATGATCATTAAGTCGTGCCTGTGAGACTTAATGCAGTGCAGCCTTGTCTTCACATGGCCTCTGGAAGCTGATAATAGGGTTTCATGATCATTAAGTGGTGCTGGTGAGACTTAATGCAGTGCAGCCTTGTCTGCACATGCCTCTGGAAGCTGATAATAGGGTTGCATGATCATTAAGTCGTGCTGGTGAGACTTAATGCAGTGCAGCCTTGTCTCCACATGGCCTCTGGAAGCTGATAATAGGGTTGCATGATCATTAAGTGGTGCTGGTGAGACTTAATGCAGTGCAGCCTTGTGTGCACATGCCTCTGGAAGCTGATAATAGGGTTGCATGATCATTAAGTTGTGCCGGTGAGACTTAATGCAGTGCAGCCTTGTCTGCACATGCCTCTGGAAGCTGATAATAGGGTTGCATGATCATTAAGTCATGCCGGTGAGACTTAATGCAGTGCAGCCTTGAGGAATTCCACATGGCCTCTGGAAGCTGATAATAGGGTTGCATGATCATTAAGTCATGCCGGTGAGACTTAATGCAGTGCAGCCTTGTCTCCACATGCCTCTGGGAGCTGATAATAGGGTTGCATGAACATTAAGTCGTGCGAGTGAGACTTAATGCAGTGCAGCCTTGTCTCCACATGGCCTCTGGAAGCTGATAATAGGGTTGCATGACCATTAAGTCGTGCCGGTGTGACTTAATGCAGTGCAGCCTTGTCTCCACATGCCTCTGGAAACTGATAATAGGGTTGCATGATCATTAAGTTGTGCCGGTGAGACTTAATGCAGTGTAGCCTTGTCTCCACATGGCCTCTACAAGCTGATAATAGGGTTGCGTGATCATTAAGTTATGCCTGTGTGACTTAATGCAGTGCAGCCTTGTCTCCACATGCCTCTGGAAGCTGATGATAGGGTTGCATGATCATTAAGTCGTGCTGGTGAGACTTAATGCAGTACAGCCTTGTCTCCACATGCCTCTGGAAGCTGATGATAGGGTTGCATGATCATTAAGTCGTGCTGGTGAGACTTAATGCAGTACAGCCTTGTCTCCACATGGCCTCTACAAGCTGATAATAGGGTTGCATGATCATTAAGTTGTGCCGGTGAGACTTAATTCAGTGCAGCCTTGTCTCCACATGCCTCTGGAAGCTGATAATAGGGTTGCATGATCATTACGTCGTGCCAGTGTGACTTAATGCAGTGCAGCCTTGTCTCCACATGCCTCTGGAAGCTGATGATAGGGTTGCATGATCATTAAGTCGTGCCTGTGAGACTTAATGCAGTGCAGCCTTGTCTCCACATGGCCTCTGGAAGCTGATAATAGGGTTGCATGATCATTAAGTGGTGCTGGTGAGACTTAATGCAGTGCAGCCTTGTCTCCACATGCCTCTGGAAGCTGATGGTACGGTTGCATGATCATTAAGTCGCGCTGGTGAGACTTAATGCAGTGCAGCCTTGTCTCCACATGCCTCTGGAAGCTGATAATAGGGTTGCATGATCATTAAGTCGTACGAGTGAGACTTAATGCAGTGCAGCCTTGTCTCCACATGCCTCTGGAAGCTGATAATAAGGTTGAATGATCATTAAGTTGTCCCGGTGTGACTTAATGCAGTGCAGCCTTGTCTCCACATGGCCTCTAGAAGCTGATAATAGGGTTGCATGATCATTAAGTTGTGCCGGTGAGACTTAATGCAGTGCAGCCTTGTCTCCACATGGCCTCTGTAAGCTGATAATAGGGTTGCATGATCATTAAGTGGTGCTGGTGAGACTTAATGCAGTGCAGCCTTGTCTCCCCATGCCTCTGGAAGCTGATGGTACGGTTGCATGATCATTAAGTCGTGCCGGTGAGACTCAATGCAGTGCAGCCTTGTCTCCACATGCCTCTGGAAGCTGATAATAGGGTTGCATGATAATTAAGTCGTACGAGTGAGACTTAATGCAGTGCAGCCTTGTCTCCACATGCCTCTGGAAGCTGATAATAGGGTTGAATGATCATTAAGTTGTCCCGGTGTGACTTAATGCAGTGCAGCCTTGTCTCCACATGGCCTCTAGAAGCTAATAATAGGGTTGCATGATCATTAAGTTGTGCCGGTGAGACTTAATGCAGTGCAGCCTTATCTACACATGTCTCTGGGAGCGGATAATATGGTTGCATGATCATTAAGTCATGCTGGTGAGACTTAATGCAGTGCAGCCTTGTCTCCACATGCCTCTGGAAGCTGATAATAGGGTTGCATGATCATTACGTCGTGCCAGTGTGACTTAATGCAGTGCAGCCTTGTCTCCACATGCCTCTGGAAGCTGATGATAGGGTTGCATGATCATTAAGTCGTGCCTGTGAGACTTAATGCAGTGAAGCCTTGTCTCCACATGGCCTCTGGAAGCTGATAATAGCGTTTCATGATCATTCAGTGGTGCTGGTGAGACTTAATGCAGTGCAGCCTTGTCTGCACATGCTTCTGGAAGCTGATAATAGGGTTGCATGATCATTAAGTTGTGCCGGTGAGACTTAATGCAGTGCAGCCTTGTCTGCACATGGCTCTGGAAGCTGATAATAGGGTTGCATGATCATTAAGTCATGCCGGTGAGACTTAATGCAGTGCAGCCTTGTCTCCACATGCCTCTGGAAGCTGATAATAGGGTTACATGATCATTAAGTCGTGCAGATGAGACTTAATGCAGTGCAGCCTTGAGGAATTCCACATGGCCTCTGGAAGCTGATAATAGGGTTGCATGATCATTAAGTCATGCCGGTGAGACTTAATGCAGTGCAGCCTTGTCTCCACATGCCTCTGGGAGCTGATAATAGGGTTGCATGAACATTAAGTCGTGCGAGTGAGACTTAATGCAGTGCAGCCTTGTCTCCACATGGCCTCTGGAAGCTGATAATAGGGTTGCATGACCATTAAGTCGTGCCGGTGTGACTTAATGCAGTACAGCCTTGTCTCCACATGCCTCTGGAAGCTGATGATAGGGTTGCATGATCATTAAGTCGTGCGAGTGAGACTTAATGCAGTGCAGCCTTGTCTCCACATGGCCTCTGGAAGCTGATAATAGGGTTCCATGATCATTAAGTCGTGCAGATGAGACTTAATGCAGTGCAGCCTTGTCTCCACATGGCCTCTGGAAGCTGATAATAGGGTTGCATGATCATTAAGTGGTGCTGGTGAGACTTAATGCAGTGCAGCCTTGTCTCCACATGCCTCTGGAAACTGATAATAGGGTTGCATGATCATTAAGTTGTGCCGGTGAGACTTAATGCAGTGTAGCCTTGTCTCCACATGGCCTCTACAAGCTGATAATAGGGTTGCATGATCATTAAGTTGTGCCTGTGTGACTTAATGCAGTGCAGCCTTGTCTCCACATGCCTCTGGAAGCTGATGATAGGGTTGCATGATCATTAAGTCGTGCTGGTGAGACTTAATGCAGTACAGCCTTGTCTCCACATGCCTCTGGAAGCTGATGATAGGGTTGCATGATCATTACGTCGTGCCAGTGTGACTTAATGCAGTGCAGCCTTGTCTCCACATGCCTCTGGAAGCTGATGATAGGGTTGCATGATCATTAAGTCGTGCCTGTGAGACTTAATGCAGTGCAGCCTTGTCTCCACATGGCCTCTGGAAGCTGATAATAGGGTTGCATGATCATTAAGTGGTGCCGGTGAGACTTAATGCAGTGCAGCCTTATCTACACATGTCTCTGGGAGCGGATAATAGGGTTGCATGATCATTAAGTCATGCTGGTGAGACTTAATGCAGTGCAGCCTTGTCTCCACATGCCTCTGGAAGCTTATAATAGGGTTGCATGATCATTACGTCGTGCCAGTGTGACTTAATGCAGTGCAGCCTTGTCTCCACATGCCTCTGGAAGCTGATGATAGGGTTGCATGATCATTAAGTCGTGCCTGTGAGACTTAATGCAGTGCAGCCTTGTCTCCCCATGCCTCTGGAAGCTGATGGTACGGTTGCATGATCATTAAGTCGTGCCGGTGAGACTCAATGCAGTGCAGCCTTGTCTCCACATGCCTCTGGAAGCTGATAATAGGGTTGCATGATCATTAAGTCGTACGAGTGAGACTTAATGCAGTGCAGCCTTGTCTCCACATGCCTCTGGAAGCTGATAATAGGGTTGAATGATCATTAAGTTGTCCCGGTGTGACTTAATGCAGTGCAGCCTTGTCTCCACATGGCCTCTAGAAGCTAATAATAGGGTTGCATGATCATTAAGTTGTGCCGGTGAGACTTAATGCAGTGCAGCCTTATCTACACATGTCTCTGGGAGCGGATAATAGGGTTGCATGATCATTAAGTCATGCTGGTGAGACTTAATGCAGTGCAGCCTTGTCTCCACATGCCTCTGGAAGCTGATAATAGGGTTGCATGATCATTACGTCGTGCCAGTGTGACTTAATGCAGTGCAGCCTTGTCTCCACATGCCTCTGGAAGCTGATGATAGGGTTGCATGATCATTAAGTCGTGCCTGTGAGACTTAATGCAGTGAAGCCTTGTCTCCACATGGCCTCTGGAAGCTGATAATAGGGTTTCATGATCATTAAGTGGTGCTGGTGAGACTTAATGCAGTGCAGCCTTGTCTGCACATGCCTCTGGAAGCTGATAATAGGGTTGCATGATCATTAAGTCATGCCGGTGAGACTTAATGCAGTGCAGCCTTGTCTCCACATGCCTCTGGAAGCTGATAATAGGGTTACATGATCATTAAGTCGTGCAGATGAGACTTAATGCAGTGCAGCCTTGAGGAATTCCACATGGCCTCTGGAAGCTGATAATAGGGTTGCGTGATCATTAAGTCATGCCGGTGAGACTTAATGCAGTGCAGCCTTGTCTCCACATGCCTCTGGGAGCTGATAATAGGGTTGCATGAACATTAAGTCGTGTGAGTGAGACTTAATGCAGTGCAGCCTTGTCTCCACATGGCCTCTGGAAGCTGATAATAGGGTTGCATGACCATTAAGTCGTGCCGGTGTGACTTAATGCAGTACAGCCTTGTCTCCACATGGCCTCTGGAAGCTGATAATAGGGTTGCATGATCATTAAGTGGTGCTGGTGAGACTTAATGCAGTGCAGCCTTGTCTCCACATGCCTCTGGAAACTGATAATAGGGTTGCATGATCATTAAGTTGTGCCGGTGAGACTTAATGCAGTGTAGCCTTGTCTCCACATGGCCTCTACAAGCTGATAATAGGGTTGCGTCATCATTAAGTTATGCCTGTGTGACTTAATGCAGTGCAGCCTTGTCTCCACATGCCTCTGGAAGCTGATGATAGGGTTCCATGATCATTAAGTCGTGCTGGTGAGACTTAATGCAGTGCAGCCTTGAGGAATTCCACATGGCCTCTGGAAGCTGATAATAGGGTTCCATGATCATTAAGTCGTGCAGATGAGACTTAATGCAGTGCAGCCTTGTCTCCACATGGCCTCTGGAAGCTGATAATAGGGTTGCATGATCATTAAGTGGTGCTGGTGAGACTTAATGCAGTGCAGCCTTGTCTCCACATGCCTCTGGAAACTGATAATAGGGTTGCATGATCATTAAGTTTTGCCGGTGAGACTTAATGCAGTGTAGCCTTGTCTCCACATGGCCTCTACAAGCTGATAATAGGGTTGCATGATCATTAAGTTGTGCCTGTGTGACTTAATGCAGTGCAGCCTTGTCTCCACATGCCTCTGGAAGCTGATGATAGGGTTGCATGATCATTAAGTCGTGCTGGTGAGACTTAATGCAGTACAGCCTTGTCTCCACATGCCTCTGGAAGCTGATGATAGGGTTGCATGATCATTAAGTCGTGCTGGTGAGACTTAATGCAGTACAGCCTTGTCTCCACATGGCCTCTACAAGCTGATAATAGGGTTGCATGATCATTAAGTTGTGCCGGTGAGACTTAATTCAGTGCAGCCTTGTCTCCACATGCCTCTGGAAGCTGATAATAGGGTTGCATGATCATTACGTCGTGCCAGTGTGACTTAATGCAGTGCAGCCTTGTCTCCACATGCCTCTGGAAGCTGATGATAGGGTTGCATGATCATTAAGTCGTGCCTGTGAGACTTAATGCAGTGCAGCCTTGTCTCCACATGGCCTCTGGAAGCTGATAATAGGGTTGCATGATCATTAAGTGGTGCCGGTGAGACTTAATGCAGTGCAGCCTTATCTACACATGTCTCTGGGAGCGGATAATAGGGTTGCATGATCATTAAGTCATGCTGGTGAGACTTAATGCAGTGCAGCCTTGTCTCCACATGCCTCTGGAAGCTGATAATAGGGTTGCATGATCATTAAGTCGTGCCTGTGAGACTTAATGCAGTGCAGCCTTGTCTTCACATGGCCTCTGGAAGCTGATAATAGGGTTTCATGATCATTAAGTGGTGCTGGTGAGACTTAATGCAGTGCAGCCTTGTCTGCACATGCCTCTGGAAGCTGATAATAGGGTTGCATGATCATTAAGTCGTGCTGGTGAGACTTAATGCAGTGCAGCCTTGTCTCCACATGGCCTCTGGAAGCTGATAATAGGGTTGCATGATCATTAAGTGGTGCTGGTGAGACTTAATGCAGTGCAGCCTTGTGTGCACATGCCTCTGGAAGCTGATAATAGGGTTGCATGATCATTAAGTTGTGCCGGTGAGACTTAATGCAGTGCAGCCTTGTCTGCACATGCCTCTGGAAGCTGATAATAGGGTTGCATGATCATTAAGTCATGCCGGTGAGACTTAATGCAGTGCAGCCTTGAGGAATTCCACATGGCCTCTGGAAGCTGATAATAGGGTTGCATGATCATTAAGTCATGCCGGTGAGACTTAATGCAGTGCAGCCTTGTCTCCACATGCCTCTGGGAGCTGATAATAGGGTTGCATGAACATTAAGTCGTGCGAGTGAGACTTAATGCAGTGCAGCCTTGTCTCCACATGGCCTCTGGAAGCTGATAATAGGGTTGCATGACCATTAAGTCGTGCCGGTGTGACTTAATGCAGTGCAGCCTTGTCTCCACATGCCTCTGGAAACTGATAATAGGGTTGCATGATCATTAAGTTGTGCCGGTGAGACTTAATGCAGTGTAGCCTTGTCTCCACATGGCCTCTACAAGCTGATAATAGGGTTGCGTGATCATTAAGTTATGCCTGTGTGACTTAATGCAGTGCAGCCTTGTCTCCACATGCCTCTGGAAGCTGATGATAGGGTTGCATGATCATTAAGTCGTGCTGGTGAGACTTAATGCAGTACAGCCTTGTCTCCACATGCCTCTGGAAGCTGATGATAGGGTTGCATGATCATTAAGTCGTGCTGGTGAGACTTAATGCAGTACAGCCTTGTCTCCACATGGCCTCTACAAGCTGATAATAGGGTTGCATGATCATTAAGTTGTGCCGGTGAGACTTAATTCAGTGCAGCCTTGTCTCCACATGCCTCTGGAAGCTGATAATAGGGTTGCATGATCATTACGTCGTGCCAGTGTGACTTAATGCAGTGCAGCCTTGTCTCCACATGCCTCTGGAAGCTGATGATAGGGTTGCATGATCATTAAGTCGTGCCTGTGAGACTTAATGCAGTGCAGCCTTGTCTCCACATGGCCTCTGGAAGCTGATAATAGGGTTGCATGATCATTAAGTGGTGCTGGTGAGACTTAATGCAGTGCAGCCTTGTCTCCACATGCCTCTGGAAGCTGATGGTACGGTTGCATGATCATTAAGTCGCGCTGGTGAGACTTAATGCAGTGCAGCCTTGTCTCCACATGCCTCTGGAAGCTGATAATAGGGTTGCATGATCATTAAGTCGTACGAGTGAGACTTAATGCAGTGCAGCCTTGTCTCCACATGCCTCTGGAAGCTGATAATAAGGTTGAATGATCATTAAGTTGTCCCGGTGTGACTTAATGCAGTGCAGCCTTGTCTCCACATGGCCTCTAGAAGCTGATAATAGGGTTGCATGATCATTAAGTTGTGCCGGTGAGACTTAATGCAGTGCAGCCTTGTCTCCACATGGCCTCTGTAAGCTGATAATAGGGTTGCATGATCATTAAGTGGTGCTGGTGAGACTTAATGCAGTGCAGCCTTGTCTCCCCATGCCTCTGGAAGCTGATGGTACGGTTGCATGATCATTAAGTCGTGCCGGTGAGACTCAATGCAGTGCAGCCTTGTCTCCACATGCCTCTGGAAGCTGATAATAGGGTTGCATGATAATTAAGTCGTACGAGTGAGACTTAATGCAGTGCAGCCTTGTCTCCACATGCCTCTGGAAGCTGATAATAGGGTTGAATGATCATTAAGTTGTCCCGGTGTGACTTAATGCAGTGCAGCCTTGTCTCCACATGGCCTCTAGAAGCTAATAATAGGGTTGCATGATCATTAAGTTGTGCCGGTGAGACTTAATGCAGTGCAGCCTTATCTACACATGTCTCTGGGAGCGGATAATATGGTTGCATGATCATTAAGTCATGCTGGTGAGACTTAATGCAGTGCAGCCTTGTCTCCACATGCCTCTGGAAGCTGATAATAGGGTTGCATGATCATTACGTCGTGCCAGTGTGACTTAATGCAGTGCAGCCTTGTCTCCACATGCCTCTGGAAGCTGATGATAGGGTTGCATGATCATTAAGTCGTGCCTGTGAGACTTAATGCAGTGAAGCCTTGTCTCCACATGGCCTCTGGAAGCTGATAATAGCGTTTCATGATCATTCAGTGGTGCTGGTGAGACTTAATGCAGTGCAGCCTTGTCTGCACATGCTTCTGGAAGCTGATAATAGGGTTGCATGATCATTAAGTTGTGCCGGTGAGACTTAATGCAGTGCAGCCTTGTCTGCACATGGCTCTGGAAGCTGATAATAGGGTTGCATGATCATTAAGTCATGCCGGTGAGACTTAATGCAGTGCAGCCTTGTCTCCACATGCCTCTGGAAGCTGATAATAGGGTTACATGATCATTAAGTCGTGCAGATGAGACTTAATGCAGTGCAGCCTTGAGGAATTCCACATGGCCTCTGGAAGCTGATAATAGGGTTGCATGATCATTAAGTCATGCCGGTGAGACTTAATGCAGTGCAGCCTTGTCTCCACATGCCTCTGGGAGCTGATAATAGGGTTGCATGAACATTAAGTCGTGCGAGTGAGACTTAATGCAGTGCAGCCTTGTCTCCACATGGCCTCTGGAAGCTGATAATAGGGTTGCATGACCATTAAGTCGTGCCGGTGTGACTTAATGCAGTACAGCCTTGTCTCCACATGCCTCTGGAAGCTGATGATAGGGTTGCATGATCATTAAGTCGTGCGAGTGAGACTTAATGCAGTGCAGCCTTGTCTCCACATGGCCTCTGGAAGCTGATAATAGGGTTCCATGATCATTAAGTCGTGCAGATGAGACTTAATGCAGTGCAGCCTTGTCTCCACATGGCCTCTGGAAGCTGATAATAGGGTTGCATGATCATTAAGTGGTGCTGGTGAGACTTAATGCAGTGCAGCCTTGTCTCCACATGCCTCTGGAAACTGATAATAGGGTTGCATGATCATTAAGTTGTGCCGGTGAGACTTAATGCAGTGTAGCCTTGTCTCCACATGGCCTCTACAAGCTGATAATAGGGTTGCATGATCATTAAGTTGTGCCTGTGTGACTTAATGCAGTGCAGCCTTGTCTCCACATGCCTCTGGAAGCTGATAATAGGGTTGCATGATCATTAAGTCGTGCTGGTGAGACTTAATGCAGTACAGCCTTGTCTCCACATGCCTCTGGAAGCTGATGATAGGGTTGCATGATCATTACGTCGTGCCAGTGTGACTTAATGCAGTGCAGCCTTGTCTCCACATGCCTCTGGAAGCTGATGATAGGGTTGCATGATCATTAAGTCGTGCCTGTGAGACTTAATGCAGTGCAGCCTTGTCTCCACATGGCCTCTGGAAGCTGATAATAGGGTTGCATGATCATTAAGTGGTGCCGGTGAGACTTAATGCAGTGCAGCCTTATCTACACATGTCTCTGGGAGCGGATAATAGGGTTGCATGATCATTAAGTCATGCTGGTGAGACTTAATGCAGTGCAGCCTTGTCTCCACATGCCTCTGGAAGCTTATAATAGGGTTGCATGATCATTACGTCGTGCCAGTGTGACTTAATGCAGTGCAGCCTTGTCTCCACATGCCTCTGGAAGCTGATGATAGGGTTGCATGATCATTAAGTCGTGCCTGTGAGACTTAATGCAGTGCAGCCTTGTCTCCCCATGCCTCTGGAAGCTGATGGTACGGTTGCATGATCATTAAGTCGTGCCGGTGAGACTCAATGCAGTGCAGCCTTGTCTCCACATGCCTCTGGAAGCTGATAATAGGGTTGCATGATCATTAAGTCGTACGAGTGAGACTTAATGCAGTGCAGCCTTGTCTCCACATGCCTCTGGAAGCTGATAATAGGGTTGAATGATCATTAAGTTGTCCCGGTGTGACTTAATGCAGTGCAGCCTTGTCTCCACATGGCCTCTAGAAGCTAATAATAGGGTTGCATGATCATTAAGTTGTGCCGGTGAGACTTAATGCAGTGCAGCCTTATCTACACATGTCTCTGGGAGCGGATAATAGGGTTGCATGATCATTAAGTCATGCTGGTGAGACTTAATGCAGTGCAGCCTTGTCTCCACATGCCTCTGGAAGCTGATAATAGGGTTGCATGATCATTACGTCGTGCCAGTGTGACTTAATGCAGTGCAGCCTTGTCTCCACATGCCTCTGGAAGCTGATGATAGGGTTGCATGATCATTAAGTCGTGCCTGTGAGACTTAATGCAGTGAAGCCTTGTCTCCACATGGCCTCTGGAAGCTGATAATAGGGTTTCATGATCATTAAGTGGTGCTGGTGAGACTTAATGCAGTGCAGCCTTGTCTGCACATGCCTCTGGAAGCTGATAATAGGGTTGCATGATCATTAAGTCATGCCGGTGAGACTTAATGCAGTGCAGCCTTGTCTCCACATGCCTCTGGAAGCTGATAATAGGGTTACATGATCATTAAGTCGTGCAGATGAGACTTAATGCAGTGCAGCCTTGAGGAATTCCACATGGCCTCTGGAAGCTGATAATAGGGTTGCGTGATCATTAAGTCATGCCGGTGAGACTTAATGCAGTGCAGCCTTGTCTCCACATGCCTCTGGGAGCTGATAATAGGGTTGCATGAACATTAAGTCGTGTGAGTGAGACTTAATGCAGTGCAGCCTTGTCTCCACATGGCCTCTGGAAGCTGATAATAGGGTTGCATGACCATTAAGTCGTGCCGGTGTGACTTAATGCAGTACAGCCTTGTCTCCACATGGCCTCTGGAAGCTGATAATAGGGTTGCATGATCATTAAGTGGTGCTGGTGAGACTTAATGCAGTGCAGCCTTGTCTCCACATGCCTCTGGAAACTGATAATAGGGTTGCATGATCATTAAGTTGTGCCGGTGAGACTTAATGCAGTGTAGCCTTGTCTCCACATGGCCTCTACAAGCTGATAATAGGGTTGCGTCATCATTAAGTTATGCCTGTGTGACTTAATGCAGTGCAGCCTTGTCTCCACATGCCTCTGGAAGCTGATGATAGGGTTCCATGATCATTAAGTCGTGCTGGTGAGACTTAATGCAGTGCAGCCTTGAGGAATTCCACATGGCCTCTGGAAGCTGATAATAGGGTTCCATGATCATTAAGTCGTGCAGATGAGACTTAATGCAGTGCAGCCTTGTCTCCACATGGCCTCTGGAAGCTGATAATAGGGTTGCATGATCATTAAGTGGTGCTGGTGAGACTTAATGCAGTGCAGCCTTGTCTCCACATGCCTCTGGAAACTGATAATAGGGTTGCATGATCATTAAGTTGTGCCGGTGAGACTTAATGCAGTGTAGCCTTGTCTCCACATGGCCTCTACAAGCTGATAATAGGGTTGCATGATCATTAAGTTGTGCCTGTGTGACTTAATGCAGTGCAGCCTTGTCTCCACATGCCTCTGAAAGCTGATGATAGGGTTGCATGATCATTAAGTCGTGCTGGTGAGACTTAATGCAGTACAGCCTTGTCTCCACATGCCTCTGGAAGCTGATGATAGGGTTGCATGATCATTAAGTCGTGCTGGTGAGACTTAATGCAGTACAGCCTTGTCTCCACATGGCCTCTACAAGCTGATAATAGGGTTGCATGATCATTAAGTTGTGCCGGTGAGACTTAATTCAGTGCAGCCTTGTCTCCACATGCCTCTGGAAGCTGATAATAGGGTTGCATGATCATTACGTCGTGCCAGTGTGACTTAATGCAGTGCAGCCTTGTCTCCACATGCCTCTGGAAGCTGATGATAGGGTTGCATGATCATTAAGTCGTGCCTGTGAGACTTAATGCAGTGCAGCCTTGTCTCCACATGGCCTCTGGAAGCTGATAATAGGGTTGCATGATCATTAAGTGGTGCCGGTGAGACTTAATGCAGTGCAGCCTTATCTACACATGTCTCTGGGAGCGGATAATAGGGTTGCATGATCATTAAGTCATGCTGGTGAGACTTAATGCAGTGCAGCCTTGTCTCCACATGCCTCTGGAAGCTGATAATAGGGTTGCATGATCATTAAGTCGTGCCTGTGAGACTTAATGCAGTGCAGCCTTGTCTCCACATGGCCTCTGGAAGCTGATAATAGGGTTTCATGATCATTAAGTGGTGCTGGTGAGACTTAATGCAGTGCAGCCTTGTCTGCACATGCCTCTGGAAGCTGATAATAGGGTTGCATGATCATTAAGTTGTGCCGGTGAGACTTAATGCAGTGCAGCCTTGTCTGCACATGCCTCTGGAAGCTGATAATAGGGTTGCATGATCATTAAGTCATGCCGGTGAGACTTAATGCAGTGCAGCCTTGTCTCCACATGCCTCTGGAAGCTGATAATAGGGTTACATGATCATTAAGTCGTGCAGATGAGACTTAATGCAGTGCAGCCTTGAGGAATTCCACATGGCCTCTGGAAGCTGATAATAGGGTTGCGTGATCATTAAGTCATGCCGGTGAGACTTAATGCAGTGCAGCCTTGTCTCCACATGCCTCTGGGAGCTGATAATAGGGTTGCATGAACATTAAGTCATGCGAGTGAGACTTAATGCAGTGCAGCCTTGTCTCCACATGGCCTCTGGAAGCTGATAATAGGGTTGCATGACCATTAAGTTGTGCCGGTGTGACTTAATGCAGTACAGCCTTGTCTCCACATGCCTCTGGAAGCTGATGATAGGGTTGCATGATCATTAAGTTGTGCCGGTGAGATTTAATGCAGTGTAGCCTTGTCTCCACATGGCCTCTGGGAGCTGGTAATAGGGTTGCATTATCATTAAGTCGTGCAGATGAGACTTAATGCAGTGCAGCCTTGAGGAATTCCACATGGCCTCTGGAAGCTGATAATAGGGTTCCATGATCATTAAGTCGTGCAGATGAGACTTAATGCAGTGCAGCCTTGTCTCCACATGGCCTCTGGAAGCTGATAATAGGGTTGCATGATCATTAAGTGGTGCTGGTGAGACTTAATGCAGTGCAGCCTTGTCTCCACATGCCTCTGGAAACTGATTATAGGGTTGCATGATCATTAAGTCGTGCCGGTGAGACTTAATGCAGTGTAGCCTTGTCTCCACATGGCCTCTACAAGCTGATAATAGGGTTGCGTGATCATTAAATCGTGCTGGTGAGACTTAATGCAGTACAGCCTTGTCTCCACATGCCTCTGGAAGCTGATGATAGGGTTGCATGATCATTAAGTCGTGCTGGTGAGACTTAATGCAGTGCAGCCTTGTCTCCACATGGCCTCTGGAAGCTGATAATAGGGTTGCATGATCATTAAGTGGTGCTGGTGAGACTTAATGCAGTGCAGCATTGTCTGCACATGCCTCTGGAAGCTGATAATAGGGTTGCATGATCATTAAGTTGTGCCGGTGAGACTTAATGCAGTGCAGCCTTGTCTGCACATGCCTCTGGAAGCTGATAATAGGGTTGCATGATCATTAAGTAGTGCCGGTGAGACTTAATGCAGTGCAGCCTTGAGGAATTCCACATGGCCTCTGGAAGCTGATAATAGGGTTGCATGATCATTAAGTCATGCCGGTGAGACTTAATGCAGTGCAGCCTTGTCTCCACATGCCTCTGGGAGCTGATAATAGGGTTGCATGATCAATAAGTGGTGCTGGTGAGACTTAATGCAGTGCAGCCTTGTCTCCACATGCCTCTGGAAACTGATAATAGGGTTGCATGATCATTAAGTTGTGCCGGTGAGACTTAATGCAGTGTAGCCTTGTCTCCACATGGCCTCTACAAGCTGATAATAGGGTTGCGTGATCATTAAGTTGTGCCTGTGTGACTTAATGCAGTGCAGCCTTGTCTCCACATGCCTCTGGAAGCTGACGATAGGGTTGCATGATCATTAAGTCGTGCTGGTGAGACTTAATGCAGTACAGCCTTGTCTCCACATGCCTCTGGAAGCTGATGATAGGGTTGCATGATCATTAAGTCGTGCTGGTGAGACTTAATGCAGTACAGCCTTGTCTCCACATGGCCTCTACAAGCTGATAATAGGGTTGCATGATCATTAAGTTGTGCCGGTGAGACTTAATTCAGTGCAGCCTTGTCTCCACATGCCTCTGGAAGCTGATAATAGGGTTGCATGATCATTACGGCGTGCCAGTGTGACTTAATGCAGTGCAGCCTTGTCTCCACATGCCTCTGGAAGCTGATGATAGGGTTGCATGATCATTAAGTCGTGCCTGTGAGACTTAATGCAGTGCAGCCTTATCTCCACATGGCCTCTGGAAGCTGATAATAGGGTTGCATGAGCATTAAGTGGTGCTGGTGAGACTTAATGCAGTGCAGCCTTGTCTCCACATGCCTCTGGAAGCTGATGGTACGGTTGCATGATCATTAAGTCGCGCTGGTGAGACTTAATGCAGTGCAGCCTTGTCTCCACATGCCTCTGGAAGCTGATAATAGGGTTGCATGATCATTAAGTCGTACGAGTGAGACTTAATGCAGTGCAGCCTTGTCTCCACATGCCTCTGGAAGCTGATAATAAGGTTGAATGATCATTAAGTTGTCCCGGTGTGACTTAATGCAGTGCAGCCTTGTCTCCACATGGCCTCTAGAAGCTGATAATAGGGTTGCATGATCATTAAGTTGTGCCGGTGAGACTTAATGCAGTGCAGCCTTGTCTCCACATGGCCTCTGGAAGCTGATAATAGGGTTGCATGATCATTAAGTGGTGCTGGTGAGACTTAATGCAGTGCAGCCTTGTCTCCCCATGCCTCTGGAAGCTGATGGTACGGTTGCATGATCATTAAGTCGTGCCGGTGAGACTCAATGCAGTGCAGCCTTGTCTCCACATGCCTCTGGAAGCTGATAATAGGGTTGCATGATCATTAAGTCGTACGAGTGAGACTTAATGCAGTGCAGCCTTGCCTCCACATGCCTCTGGAAGCTGATAATAGGGTTGAATGATCATTAAGTTGTCCCGGTGTGACTTAATGCAGTGCAGCCTTGTCTCCACATGGCCTCTAGAAGCTAATAATAGGGTTGCATGATCATTAAGTTGTGCCGGTGAGACTTAATGCAGTGCAGCCTTATCTACACATGTCTCTGGGAGCGGATAATAGGGTTGCATGATCATTAAGTCATGCTGGTGAGACTTAATGCAGTGCAGCCTTGTCTCCACATGCCTCTGGAAGCTGATAATAGGGTTGCATGATCATTACGTCGTGCCAGTGTGACTTAATGCAGTGCAGCCTTATCTCCACATGCCTCTGGAAGCTGATGATAGGGTTGCATGATCATTAAGTCGTGCCTGTGAGACTTAATGCAGTGCAGCCTTGTCTCCACATGGCCTCTGGAAGCTGATAATAGGGTTTCATGATCATTAAGTGGTGCTGGTGAGACTTAATGCAGTGCAGCCTTGTCTGCACATGCCTCTGGAAGCTGATAATAGGGTTGCATGATCATTAAGTTGTGCCGGTGAGACTTAATGCAGTGCAGCCTTGTCTGCACATGCCTCTGGAAGCTGATAATAGGGTTGCATGATCATTAAGTCATGCCGGTGAGACTTAATGCAGTGCAGCCTTGTCTCCACATGCCTCTGGAAGCTGATAATAGGGTTACATGATCATTAAGTCGTGCAGATGAGACTTAATGCAGTGCAGCCTTGAGGAATTCCACATGGCCTCTGGAAGCTGATAATAGGGTTGCGTGATCATTAAGTCATGCCGGTGAGACTTAATGCAGTGCAGCCTTGTCTCCACATGCCTCTGGGAGCTGATAATAGGGTTGCATGAACATTAAGTCGTGCGAGTGAGACTTAATGCAGTGCAGCCTTGTCTCCACATGGCCTCTGGAAGCTGATAATAGGGTTGCATGATCATTAAGTGGTGCTGGTGAGACTTAATGCAGTGCAGCCTTGTCTCCCCATGCCTCTGGAAGCTGATGGTACGGTTGTATGATCATTAAGTCGTGCCGGTGAGACTCAATGCAGTGCAGCCTTGTCTCCACATGCCTCTGGAAGCTGATAATAGGGTTGCATGATCATTAAGTCGTACGAGTGAGACTTAATGCAGTGCAGCCTTGTCTCCACATGCCTCTGGAAGCTGATAATAGGGTTGAATGATCATTAAGTTGTCCCGGTGTGACTTAATGCAGTGCAGCCTTGTCTCCACATGGCCTCTAGAAGCTAATAATAGGGTTGCATGATCATTAAGTTGTGCCGGTGAGACTTAATGCAGTGCAGCCTTATCTACACATGTCTCTGGGAGCGGATAATAGGGTTGCATGATCATTAAGTTGTGCCGGTGAGACTTAATGCAGTGCAGCCTTGTCTGCACATGCCTCTGGAAGCTGATAATAGGGTTGCATGAGCATTAAGTCATGCCGGTGAGACTTAATGCAGTGCAGCCTTGTCTCCACATGCCTCTGGAAGCTGATAATAGGGTTACATGATCATTAAGTCGTGCAGATGAGACTTAATGCAGTGCAGCCTTGAGGAATTCCACATGGCCTCTGGAAGCTGATAATAGGGTTGCGTGATCATTAAGTCATGCCGGTGAGACTTAATGCAGTGCAGCCTTGTCTCCACATGCCTCTGGGAGCTGATAATAGGGTTGCATGAACATTAAGTCATGCGAGTGAGACTTAATGCAGTGCAGCCTTGTCTCCACATGGCCTCTGGAAGCTGATAATAGGGTTGCATGACCATTAAGTCGTGCCGGTGTGACTTAATGCAGTACAGCCTTGTCTCCACATGCCTCTGGAAGCTGATGATAGGGTTGCATGATCATTAAGTTGTGCCGGTGAGATTTAATGCAGTGTAGCCTTGTCTCCACATGGCCTCTGGGAGCTGGTAATAGGGTTGCATTATCATTAAGTCGTGCAGATGAGACTTAATGCAGTGCAGCCTTGAGGAATTCCACATGGCCTCTGGAAGCTGATAATAGGGTTCCATGATCATTAAGTCGTGCAGATGAGACTTAATGCAGTGCAGCCTTGTCTCCACATGGCCTCTGGAAGCTGATAATAGGGTTGCATGATCATTAAGTGGTGCTGGTGAGACTTAATGCAGTGCAGCCTTGTCTCCACATGCCTCTGGAAACTGATTATAGGGTTGCATGATCATTAAGTCGTGCCGGTGAGACTTAATGCAGTGTAGCCTTGTCTCCACATGGCCTCTACAAGCTGATAATAGGGTTGCGTGATCATTAAATCGTGCTGGTGAGACTTAATGCAGTACAGCCTTGTCTCCACATGCCTCTGGAAGCTGATGATAGGGTTGCATGATCATTAAGTCGTGCTGGTGAGACTTAATGCAGTGCAGCCTTGTCTCCACATGGCCTCTGGAAGCTGATAATAGGGTTGCATGATCATTAAGTGGTGCTGGTGAGACTTAATGCAGTGCAGCATTGTCTGCACATGCCTCTGGAAGCTGATAATAGGGTTGCATGATCATTAAGTTGTGCCGGTGAGACTTAATGCAGTGCAGCCTTGTCTGCACATGCCTCTGGAAGCTGATAATAGGGTTGCATGATCATTAAGTCATGCCGGTGAGACTTAATGCAGTGCAGCCTTGAGGAATTCCACATGGCCTCTGGAAGCTGATAATAGGGTTGCATGATCATTAAGTCATGCCGGTGAGACTTAATGCAGTGCAGCCTTGTCTCCACATGCCTCTGGGAGCTGATAATAGGGTTGCATGATCAATAAGTGGTGCTGGTGAGACTTAATGCAGTGCAGCCTTGTCTCCACATGCCTCTGGAAACTGATAATAGGGTTGCATGATCATTAAGTTGTGCCGGTGAGACTTAATGCAGTGTAGCCTTGTCTCCACATGGCCTCTACAAGCTGATAATAGGGTTGCGTGATCATTAAGTTGTGCCTGTGTGACTTAATGCAGTGCAGCCTTGTCTCCACATGCCTCTGGAAGCTGATGATAGGGTTGCATGATCATTAAGTCGTGCTGGTGAGACTTAATGCAGTACAGCCTTGTCTCCACATGCCTCTGGAAGCTGATGATAGGGTTGCATGATCATTAAGTCGTGCTGGTGAGACTTAATGCAGTACAGCCTTGTCTCCACATGGCCTCTACAAGCTGATAATAGGGTTGCATGATCATTAAGTTGTGCCGGTGAGACTTAATTCAGTGCAGCCTTGTCTCCACATGCCTCTGGAAGCTGATAATAGGGTTGCATGATCATTACGTCGTGCCAGTGTGACTTAATGCAGTGCAGCCTTGTCTCCACATGCCTCTGGAAGCTGATGATAGGGTTGCATGATCATTAAGTCGTGCCTGTGAGACTTAATGCAGTGCAGCCTTGTCTCCACATGGCCTCTGGAAGCTGATAATAGGGTTGCATGAGCATTAAGTGGCGCTGGTGAGACTTAATGCAGTGCAGCCTTGTCTCCACATGCCTCTGGAAGCTGATGGTACGGTTGCATGATCATTAAGTCGCGCTGGTGAGACTTAATGCAGTGCAGCCTTGTCTCCACATGCCTCTGGAAGCTGATAATAGGGTTGCATGATCATTAAGTCGTACGAGTGAGACTTAATGCAGTGCAGCCTTGTCTCGACATGCCTCTGGAAGCTGATAATAAGGTTGAATGATCATTAAGTTGTCCCGGTGTGACTTAATGCAGTGCAGCCTTGTCTCCACATGGCCTCTAGAAGCTGATAATAGGGTTGCATGATCATTAAGTTGTGCCGGTGAGACTTAATGCAGTGCAGCCTTGTCTCCACATGGCCTCTGGAAGCTGATAATAGTGTTGCATTATCATTAAGTGGTGCTGGTGAGACTTAATGCAGTGCAGCCTTGTCTCCCCATGCCTCTGGAAGCTGATGGTACGGTTGCATGATCATTAAGTCGTGCCGGTGAGACTCAATGCAGTGCAGCCTTGTCTCCACATGCCTCTGGAAGCTGATAATAGGGTTGCATGATCATTAAGTCGTACGAGTGAGACTTAATGCAGTGCAGCCTTGTCTCCACATGCCTCTGGAAGCTGATAATAGGGTTGAATGATCATTAAGTTGTCCCGGTGTGACTTAATGCAGTGCAGCCTTGTCTCCACATGGCCTCTAGAAGCTAATAATAGGGTTGCATGATCATTAATTTGTGCCGGTGAGACTTAATGCAGTGCAGCCTTATCTACACATGTCTCTGGGAGCGGATAATAGGGTTGCATGATCATTAAGTCATGCTGGTGAGACTTAATGCAGTGCAGCCTTGTCTCCACATGCCTCTGGAAGCTGATAATAGGGTTGCATGATCATTACGTCGTGCCAGTGTGACTTAATGCAGTGCAGCCTTATCTCCACATGCCTCTGGAAGCTGATGATAGGGTTGCATGATCATTAAGTCGTGCCTGTGAGACTTAATGCAGTGCAGCCTTGTCTCCACATGGCCTCTGGAAGCTGATAATAGGGTTTCATGATCATTAAGTGGTGCTGGTGAGACTTAATGCAGTGCAGCCTTGTCTGCACATGCCTCTGGAAGCTGATAATAGGGTTGCATGATCATTAAGTTGTGCCGGTGAGACTTAATGCAGTGCAGCCTTGTCTGCACATGCCTCTGGAAGCTGATAATAGGGTTGCATGATCATTAAGTCATGCCGGTGAGACTTAATGCAGTGCAGCCTTGTCTCCACATGCCTCTGGAAGCTGATAATAGGGTTACATGATCATTAAGTCGTGCAGATGAGACTTAATGCAGTGCAGCCTTGAGGAATTCCACATGGCCTCTGGAAGCTGATAATAGGGTTGCGTGATCATTAAGTCATGCCGGTGAGACTTAATGCAGTGCAGCCTTGTCTCCACATGCCTCTGGGAGCTGATAATAGGGTTGCATGAACATTAAGTCGTGCGAGTGAGACTTAATGCAGTGCAGCCTTGTTTCCACATGGCCTCTGGAAGCTGATAATAGGGTTGCATGATCATTAAGTGGTGCTGGTGAGACTTAATGCAGTGCAGCCTTGTCTCCCCATGCCTCTGGAAGCTGATGGTACGGTTGTATGATCATTAAGTCGTGCCGGTGAGACTCAATGCAGTGCAGCCTTTTCTCCACATGCCTCTGGAAGCTGATAATAGGGTTGCATGATCATTAAGTCGTACGAGTGAGACTTAATGCAGTGCAGCCTTGTCTCCACATGCCTCTGGAAGCTGATAATAGGGTTGAATGATCATTAAGTTGTCCCGGTGTGACTTAATGCAGTGCAGCCTTGTCTCCACATGGCCTCTAGAAGCTAATAATAGGGTTGCATGATCATTAAGTTGTGCCGGTGAGACTTAATGCAGTGCAGCCTTATCTACACATGTCTCTGGGAGCGGATAATAGGGTTGCATGATCATTAAGTCATGCTGGTGAGACTTAATGCAGTGCAGCCTTGTCTCCACATGCCTCTGGAAGCTGATAATAGGGTTGCATGATCATTACGTCGTGCCAGTGTGACTTAATGCAGTGCAGCCTTATCTCCACATGCCTCTGGAAGCTGATGATAGGGTTGCATGATCATTAAGTCGTGCCTGTGAGACTTAATGCAGTGCAGCCTTGTCTCCACATGGCCTCTGGAAGCTGATATTAGGGTTTCATGATCATTAAGTGGTGCTGGTGAGACTTAATGCAGTGCAGCCTTGTCTGCACATGCCTCTGGAAGCTGATAATAGGGTTGCATGATCATTAAGTTGTGCCGGTGAGACTTAATGCAGTGCAGCCTTGTCTGCACATGCCTCTGGAAGCTGATAATAGGGTTGCATGATCATTAAGTCATGCCGGTGAGACTTAATGCAGTGCAGCCTTGTCTCCACATGCCTCTGGAAGCTGATAATAGGGTTACATGATCATTAAGTCGTGCAGATGAGACTTAATGCAGTGCAGCCTTGAGGAATTCCACATGGCCTCTGGAAGCTGATAATAGGGTTGCGTGATCATTAAGTCATGCCGGTGAGACTTAATGCAGTGCAGCCTTGTCTCCACATGCCTCTGGGAGCTGATAATAGGGTTGCATGAACATTAAGTCGTGCGAGTGAGACTTAATGCAGTGCAGCCTTGTCTCCACATGGCCTCTGGAAGCTGATAATAGGGTTGCATGACCATTAAGTCGTGCCGGTGTGACTTAATGCAGTACAGCCTTGTCTCCACATGCCTCTGGAAGCTGATGATAGGTTTGCATGATCATTAAGTCGTGCGAGTGAGACTTAATGCAGTGCAGCCTTGTCTCCACATGGCCTCTGGAAGCTGATAATAGGGTTCCATGATCATTAAGTCGTGCAGATGAGACTTAATGCAGTGCAGCCTTGTCTCCACATGGCCTCTGGAAGCTGATAATAGGGTTGCATGATCATTAAGTGGTGCTGGTGAGACTTAATGCAGTGCAGCCTTGTCTCCACATGCCTCTGGAAACTGATAATAGGGTTGCATGATCATTAAGTTGTGCCGGTGAGACTTAATGCAGTGTAGCCTTGTCTCCACATGGCCTCTACAAGCTGATAATAGGGTTGCATGATCATTAAGTTGTGCCTGTGTGACTTAATGCAGTGCAGCCTTGCCTCCACATGCCTCTGGAAGCTGATGATAGGGTTGCATGATCATTAAGTCGTGCTGGTGAGACTTAATGCAGTACAGCCTTGTCTCCACATGCCTCTGGAAGCTGATGATAGGGTTGCATGATCATTAAGTCGTGCTGGTGAGACTTAATGCAGTACAGCCTTGTCTCCACATGCCTCTGGAAGCTGATAATAGGGTTGCATGATCATTACGTCGTGCCAGTGTGACTTAATGCAGTGCAGCCTTGTCTCCACATGGCCTCTAGAAGCTGATAATAGGGTTGCATGATCATTAAGTTGTGCCGGTGAGACTTAATGCAGTGCAGCCTTGTCTCCACATGCCTCTGGAAGCTGATAATAGGGTTGCATGATCATTACGTCATGCCAGTGTGACTTAATGCAGTACAGCCTTGTCTCCACATGCCTCTGGAAGCTGATGATAGGGTTGCATGATCATTAAGTCCTACCGGTGAGAATTAATGCAGTGCAGCCTTGTCTCCACATGCCTCTGGAAGCTGATGGTACGGTGTCATGATCATTAAGTCGTGCCGGTGAGACTTAATGCAGTGCAGCCTTGTCTCCACATGCCTCTGGAAGCTGATAATAGGGTTGCATGATCATTAAGTCGTACGAGTGAGACTTAATGCAGTGCAGCCTTGTCTCCACATGCCTCTGGAAGCTGATAATAGGGTTGAATGATCATTAAGTTGTCCCGTTGTGACTTAATGCAGTGCAGCCTTGTCTCCACATGGCCTCTAGAAGCTGATAATAGGGTTGCATGATCATTAAGTTGTGCCGGTGAGACTTAATGCAGTGCAGCCTTATCTACACATGTCTCTGGGAGCGGATAATAGGGTTGCATGATCATTAAGTCATGCTGGTGAGGCTTAATGCAGTGCAGCCTTGTCTCCACATGCCTCTGGAAGCTGATAATAGGGTTGCATGATCATTACGTCGTGCCAGTGTGACTTAATGCAGTGCAGCCTTGTCTCCACATGCCTCTGGAAGCTGATGATAGGGTTGCATGATCATTAAGTCGTGCCTGTGAGACTTAATGCAGTGCAGCCTTGTCTCCACATGGCCTCTGGAAGCTGATAATAGGGTTGCATGATCATTAAGTGGTGCTGGTGAGACTTAATGCAGTGCAGCCTTGTCTGCACATGCCTCTGGAAGCTGATAATAGGGTTGCATGATCATTAAGTTGTGCCGGTGAGACTTAATGCAGTGCAGCCTTGTCTGCACATGCCTCTGGAAGCTGATAATAGGGTTGCATGATCATTAAGTCATGCCGGTGAGACTTAATGCAGTGCAGCCTTGAGGAATTCCACATGGCCTCTGGAAGCTGATAATAGGGTTGCGTGATCATTAAGTCATGCCGGTGAGACTTAATGCAGTGCAGCCTTGTCTCCACATGCCTCTGGGAGCTGATAATAGGGTTGCATGAACATTAAGTCGTGCGAGTGAGACTTAATGCAGTGCAGCCTTGTCTCCACATGGCCTCTGGAAGCTGATAATAGGGTTGCATGACCATTAAGTCGTGCCGGTGTGACTTAATGCAGTACAGCCTTGTCTCCACATGCCTCTGGAAGCTGATGATAGGGTTGCATGATCATTAAGTCGTGCGAGTGAGACTTAATGCAGTACAGCCTTGTCTCCACATGCCTCTGGAAGCTGATGATAGGGTTGCATGATCATTAAGTCGTGCTGGTGAGACTTAATGCAGTACAGCCTTGTCTCCACATGGCCTCTACAAGCTGATAATAGGGTTGCATGATCATTAAGTCGTGCCGGTGAGACTTAATGCAGTGCAGCCTTGTCTCCACATGGCCTCTACAAGCTGATAATAGGGTTGCATGATCATTAAGTTGTGCCGGTGAGACTTAATTCAGTGCAGCCTTGTCTCCACATGCCTCTGGAAGCTAATAATAGGGTTGCATGATCATTACGTCGTGCCAGTGTGACTTAATGCAGTGCAGCCTTGTCTCCACATGCCTCTGGAAGCTGATGATAGGGTTGCATGATCATTAGGTCGTGCCTGTGAGACTTAATGCAGTGCAGCCTTGTCTCCACATGGCCTCTGGAAGCTGATAATAGGGTTGCATGATCATTAAGTGGTGCTGGTGAGACTTAATGCAGTTCAGCCTTGTCTCCCCATGCCTCTGGAAGCTGGTGTGTACGGTTGCATGATCATTAAGTCGTGCCGGTGAGACTCAATGCAGTGCAGCCTTGTCTCCACATGCCTCTGGAAGCTGATAATAGGGTTGCATGATCATTAAGTCGTACGAGTGAGACTTAATGCAGTGCAGCCTTGTCTCCACATGCCTCTGGAAGCTGATAATAGGGTTGAATGATCATTAAGTTGTCCCGGTGTGACTTAATGCAGTGCAGCCTTGTCTCCACATGGCCTCTAGAAGCTAATAATAGGGTTGCATGATCATTAAGTTGTGCCGGTGAGACTTAATGCAGTGCAGCCTTATCTACACATGTCTCTGGGAGCGGATAATAGGGTTGCATGATCATTAAGTCATGCTGGTGAGACTTAATGCAGTGCAGCCTTGTCTCCACATGCCTCTGGAAGTTGATAATAGGGTTGCATGATCATTAAATCGTGCTGGTGAGACTTAATGCAGTACAGCCTTGTCTCCACATGCCTCTGGAAGCTGATGATAGGGTTGCATGATCATTAAGTCGTGCTGGTGAGACTTAATGCAGTGCAGCCTTGTCTCCACATGGCCTCTGGAAGCTGATAATAGGGTTTCATGATCATTAAGTGGTGCTGGTGAGACTTAATGCAGTGCAGCCTTGTCTGCACATGCCTCTGGAAGCTGATAATAGGGTTGCATGATCATTAAGTTGTGCCGGTGAGACTTAATGCAGTGCAGCCTTGTCTGCACATGCCTCTGGAAGCTGATAATAGGGTTGCATGATCATTAAGTCATGCTGGTGAGACTTAATGCAGTGCAGCCTTGTCTCCACATGCCTCTGGAAGCTGATAATAGGGTTACATGATCATTAAGTCGTGCAGATGAGACTTAATGCTGTGCAGCCTTGAGGAATTCCACATGGCCTCTGGAAGCTGATAATAGGGTTGCGTGATCATTAAGTCATGCCGGTGAGACTTAATGCAGTGCAGCCTTGTCTCCACATGCCTCTGGGAGCTGATAATAGGGTTGCATGAACATTAAGTCGTGCGAGTGAGACTTAATGCAGTGCAGCCTTGTCGCCACATGGCCTCTGGAAGCTGATAATAGGGTTGCATGACCATTAAGTCGTGCCGGTGTGACTTAATGCAGTACAGCCTTGTCTCCACATGCCTCTGGAAGCTGCTGATAGGGTTGCATGATCATTAAGTTGTGCCGGTGAGATTTAATGCAGTGTAGCCTTGTCTCCACATGGCCTCTGGGAGCTGGTAATAGGGTTGCATTATCATTAAGTCGTGCAGATGAGACTTAATGCAGTGCAGCCTTGAGGAATTCCACATGGCCTCTGGAAGCTGATAATAGGGTTCCATGATCATTAAGTCGTGCAGATGAGACTTAATGCAGTGCAGCCTTGTCTCCACATGGCCTCTGGAAGCTGATAATAGGGTTGCATGATCATTAAGTGGTGCTGGTGAGACTTAATGCAGTGCAGCCTTGTCTCCACATGCCTCTGGAAACTGATTATAGGGTTGCATGATCATTAAGTCGTGCCGGTGAGACTTAATGCAGTGTAGCCTTGTCTCCACATGGCCTCTACAAGCTGATAATAGGGTTGCGTGATCATTAAATCGTGCTGGTGAGACTTAATGCAGTACAGCCTTGTCTCCACATGCCTCTGGAAGCTGATGATAGGGTTGCATGATCATTAAGTCGTGCTGGTGAGACTTAATGCAGTGCAGCCTTGTCTCCACATGGCCTCTGGAAGCTGATAATAGGGTTGCATGATCATTAAGTGGTGCTGGTGAGACTTAATGCAGTGCAGCCTTGTGTGCACATGCCTCTGGAAGCTGATAATAGGGTTGCATGATCATTAAGTTGTGCCGGTGAGACTTAATGCAGTGCAGCCTTGTCTGCACATGCCTCTGGAAGCTGATAATAGGGTTGCATGATCATTAAGTCATGCCGGTGAGACTTAATGCAGTGCAGCCTTGAGGAATTCCACATGGCCTCTGGAAGCTGATAATAGGGTTGCATGATCATTAAGTCATGCCGGTGAGACTTAATGCAGTGCAGCCTTGTCTCCACATGCCTCTGGGAGCTGATAATAGGGTTGCATGAACATTAAGTCGTGCGAGTGAGACTTAATGCAGTGCAGCCTTGTCTCCACATGGCCTCTGGAAGCTGATAATAGGGTTGCATGACCATTAAGTCGTGCCGGTGTGACTTAATGCAGTGAAGCCTTGTCTCCACATGGCCTCTGGGAGCTGATAATAGGGTTGCATTATCATTAAGTCGTGCAGATGAGACTTAATGCAGTGCAGCCTTGATGAATTCCACATGGCCTCTGGAAGCTGATAATAGGGTTCCATGATCATTAAGTCGTGCAGATGAGACTTAATGCAGTGCAGCCTTGTCTCCACATGGCCTCTGGAAGCTGATAATAGGGTTGCATGATCATTAAGTGGTGCTGGTGAGACTTAATGCAGTGCAGCCTTGTCTCCACATGCCTCTGGAAACTGATAATAGGGTTGCATGATCATTAAGTTGTGCCGGTGAGACTTAATGCAGTGTAGCCTTGTCTCCACATGGCCTCTACAAGCTGATAATAGGGTTGCGTGATCATTAAGTTATGCCTGTGTGACTTAATGCAGTGCAGCCTTGTCTCCACATGCCTCTGGAAGCTGATGATAGGGTTCCATGATCATTAAGTCGTGCTGGTGAGACTTAATGCAGTACAGCCTTGTCTCCACATGCCTCTGGAAGCTGATGATAGGGTTGCATGATCATTAAGTCGTGCTGGTGAGACTTAATGCAGTACAGCCTTGTCTCCACATGGCCTCTACAAGCTGATAATAGGGTTGCATGATCATTAAGTTGTGCCGGTGAGACTTAATTCAGTGCAGCCTTGTCTCCACATGCCTCTGGAAGCTGATAATAGGGTTGCATGATCATTACGTCGTGCCAGTGTGACTTAATGCAGTGCAGCCTTGTCTCCACATGCCTCTGGAAGCTGATGATAGGGTTGCATGATCATTAAGTCGTGCCTGTGAGACTTAATGCAGTGCAGCCTTGTCTCCACATGGCCTCTGGAAGCTGATAATAGGGTTGCATGATCATTAAGTGGTGCTGGTGAGACTTAATGCAGTGCAGCCTTGTCTCCACATGCCTCTGGAAGCTGATGGTACGGTTGCATGATCATTACGTCGTGCCAGTGTGACTTAATGCAGTGCAGCCTTGTCTCCACATGCCTCTGGAAGCTGATAATAAGGTTGAATGATCATTAAGTTGTCCCGGTGTGACTTAATGCAGTGCAGCCTTGTCTCCACATGGCCTCTAGAAGCTGATAATAGGGTTGCATGATCATTAAGTTGTGCCGGTGAGACTTAATGCAGTGCAGCCTTGTCTCCACATGGCCTCTGTAAGCTGATAATAGGGTTGCATGATCATTAAGTGGTGCTGGTGAGACTTAATGCAGTGCAGCCTTGTCTCCCCATGCCTCTGGAAGCTGATGGTACGGTTGCATGATCATTAAGTCGTGCCGGTGAGACTCAATGCAGTGCAGCCTTGTCTCCACATGCCTCTGGAAGCTGATAATAGGGTTGCATGATCATTAAGTCGTACGAGTGAGACTTAATGCAGTGCAGCCTTGTCTCCACATGCCTCTGGAAGCTGATAATAGGGTTGAATGATCATTAAGTTGTCCCGGTGTGACTTAATGCAGTGCAGCCTTGTCTCCACATGGCCTCTAGAAGCTAATAATAGGGTTGCATGATCATTAAGTTGTGCCGGTGAGACTTAATGCAGTGCAGCCTTATCTACACATGTCTCTGGGAGCGGATAATAGGGTTGCATGATCATTAAGTCATGCTGGTGAGACTTAATGCAGTGCAGCCTTGTCTCCACATGCCTCTGGAAGCTGATAATAGGGTTGCATGATCATTACGTCGTGCCAGTGTGACTTAATGCAGTGCAGCCTTGTCTCCACATGCCTCTGGAAGCTGATGATAGGGTTGCATGATCATTAAGTCGTGCCTGTGAGACTTAATGCAGTGAAGCCTTGTCTCCACATGGCCTCTGGAAGCTGATAATAGGGTTTCATGATCATTAAGTGGTGCTGGTGAGACTTAATGCAGTGCAGCCTTGTCTGCACATGCCTCTGGAAGCTGATAATAGGGTTGCATGATCATTAAGTTGTGCCGGTGAGACTTAATGCAGTGCAGCCTTGTCTGCACATGCCTCTGGAAGCTGATAATAGGGTTGCATGATCATTAAGTCATGCCGGTAAGACTTAATGCAGTGCAGCCTTGTCTCCACATGCCTCTGGAAGCTGATAATAGGGTTACATGATCATTAAGTCGTGCAGATGAGACTTAATGCAGTGCAGCCTTGAGGAATTCCACATGGCCTCTGGAAGCTGATAATAGGGTTGCGTGATCATTAAGTCATGCCGGTGAGACTTAATGCAGTGCAGCCTTGTCTCCACATGCCTCTGGGAGCTGATAATAGGGTTGCATGAACATTAAGTCGTGCGAGTGAGACTTAATGCAGTGCAGCCTTGTCTCCACATGGCCTCTGGAAGCTGATAATAGGGTTGCATGACCATTAAGTCGTGCCGGTGTGACTTAATGCAGTACAGCCTTGTCTCCACATGCCTCTGGAAGCTGATGATAGGGTTGCATGATCATTAAGTCGTGCGAGTGAGACTTAATGCAGTGCAGCCTTGTCTCCACATGGCCTCTGGAAGCTGATAATAGGGTTCCATGATCATTAAGTCGTGCAGATGAGACTTAATGCAGTGCAGCCTTGTCTCCACATGGCCTCTGGAAGCTGATAATAGGGTTGCATGATCATTAAGTGGTGCTGGTGAGACTTAATGCAGTGTAGCCTTGTCTCCACATGGCCTCTACAAGCTGATAATAGGGTTGCATGATCATTAAGTTGTGCCTGTGTGACTTAATGCAGTGCAGCCTTGTCTCCACATGCCTCTGGAAGCTGATGATAGGGTTGCATGATCATTAAGTCGTGCTGGTGAGACTTAATGCAGTACAGCCTTGTCTCCACATGCCTCTGGAAGCTGACGATAGGGTTGCATGATCATTACGTCGTGCCAGTGTGACTTAATGCAGTGCAGCCTTGTCTCCACATGCCTCTGGAAGCTGATGATAGGGTTGCATGATCATTAAGTCGTGCCTGTGAGACTTAATGCAGTGCAGCCTTGTCTCCACATGGCCTCTGGAAGCTGATAATAGGGTTGCATGATCATTAAGTGGTGCCGGTGAGACTTAATGCAGTGCAGCCTTATCTACACATGTCTCTGGGAGCGGATAATAGGGTTGCATGATCATTAAGTCATGCTGGTGAGACTTAATGCAGTGCAGCCTTGTCTCCACATGCCTCTGGAAGCTGATAATAGGGTTGCATGATCATTACGTCGTGCCAGTGTGACTTAATGCAGTGCAGCCTTGTCTCCACATGCCTCTGGAAGCTGATGATAGGGTTGCATGATCATTAAGTCGTGCCTGTGAGACTTAATGCAGTGCAGCCTTGTCTCCCCATGCCTCTGGAAGCTGATGGTACGGTTGCATGATCATTAAGTCGTGCCGGTGAGACTCAATGCAGTGCAGCCTTGTCTCCACATGCCTCTGGAAGCTGATAATAGGGTTGCATGATCATTAAGTCGTACGAGTGAGACTTAATGCAGTGCAGCCTTGTCTCCACATGCCTCTGGAAGCTGATAATAGGGTTGAATGATCATTAAGTTGTCCCGGTGTGACTTAATGCAGTGCAGCCTTGTCTCCACATGGCCTCTAGAAGCTAATAATAGGGTTGCATGATCATTAAGTTGTGCCGGTGAGACTTAATGCAGTGCAGCCTTATCTACACATGTCTCTGGGAGCGGATAATAGGGTTGCATGATCATTAAGTCATGCTGGTGAGACTTAATGCAGTGCAGCCTTGTCTCCACATGCCTCTGGAAGCTGATAATAGGGTTGCATGATCATTACGTCGTGCCAGTGTGACTTAATGCAGTGCAGCCTTGTCTCCACATGCCTCTGGAAGCTGATGATAGGGTTGCATGATCATTAAGTCGTGCCTGTGAGACTTAATGCAGTGAAGCCTTGTCTCCACATGGCCTCTGGAAGCTGATAATAGGGTTTCATGATCTTTAAGTGGTGCTGGTGAGACTTAATGCAGTGCAGCCTTGTCTGCACATGCCTCTGGAAGCTGATAATAGGGTTGCATGATCATTAAGTCATGCCGGTGAGACTTAATGCAGTGCAGCCTTGTCTCCACATGCCTCTGGAAGCTGATAATAGGGTTACATGATCATTAAGTCGTGCAGATGAGACTTAATGCAGTGCAGCCTTGAGGAATTCCACATGGCCTCTGGAAGCTGATAATAGGGTTGCGTGATCATTAAGTCATGCCGGTGAGACTTAATGCAGTGCAGCCTTGTCTCCACATGCCTCTGGGAGCTGATAATAGGGTTGCATGAACATTAAGTCGTGCGAGTGAGACTTAATGCAGTGCAGCCTTGTCTCCACATGGCCTCTGGAAGCTGATAATAGGGTTGCATGACCATTAAGTCGTGCCGGTGTGACTTAATGCAGTACAGCCTTGTCTCCACATGCCTCTGGAAGCTGATGATAGGGTTGCATGATCATTAAGTCGTGCGAGTGAGACTTAATGCAGTGCAGCCTTGTCTCCACATGGCCTCTGGAAGCTGATAATAGGGTTCCATGATCATTAAGTCGTGCAGATGAGACTTAATGCAGTGCAGCCTTGTCTCCACATGGCCTCTGGAAGCTGATAATAGGGTTGCATGATCATTAAGTGGTGCTGGTGAGACTTAATGCAGTGCAGCCTTGTCTCCACATGCCTCTGGAAACTGATAATAGGGTTGCATGATCATTAAGTTGTGCCGGTGAGACTTAATGCAGTGTAGCCTTGTCTCCACATGGCCTCTACAAGCTGATAATAGGGTTGCATGATCATTAAGTTGTGCCTGTGTGACTTAATGCAGTACAGCCTTGTCTCCACATGCCTCTGGAAGCTGATGATAGGGTTGCATGATCATTAAGTCGTGCTGGTGAGACTTAATGCAGTACAGCCTTGTCTCCACATGCCTCTGGAAGCTGATGATAGGGTTGCATGATCATTAAGTCGTGCTGGTGAGACTTAATGCAGTACAGCCTTGTCTCCACATGGCCTCTACAAGCTGATAATAGGGTTGCATGATCATTAAGTTGTGCCGGTGAGACTTAATTCAGTGCAGCCTTGTCTCCACATGCCTCTGGAAGCTGATAATAGGGTTGCATGATCATTACGTCGTGCCAGTGTGACTTAATGCAGTGCAGCCTTGTCTCCACATGCCTCTGGAAGCTGATGATAGGGTTGCATGATCATTAAGTCGTGCCTGTGAGACTTAATGCAGTGCAGCCTTGTCTCCACATGGCCTCTGGAAGCTGATAATAGGGTTGCATGATCATTAAGTGGTGCCGGTGAGACTTAATGCAGTGCAGCCTTATCTACACATGTCTCTGGGAGCGGATAATAGGGTTGCATGATCATTAAGTCATGCTGGTGAGACTTAATGCAGTGCAGCCTTGTCTCCACATGCCTCTGGAAGCTGATAATAGGGTTGCATGATCATTAAGTCGTGCCTGTGAGACTTAATGCAGTGCAGCCTTGTCTGCACATGCCTCTGGAAGCTGATAATAGGGTTGCATGATCATTAAGTTGTGCCGGTGAGACTTAATGCAGTGCAGCCTTGTCTGCACATGCCTCTGGAAGCTGATAATAGGGTTGCATGATCATTAAGTCATGCCGGTGAGACTTAATGCAGTGCAGCCTTGTCTCCACATGCCTCTGGAAGCTGATAATAGGGTTACATGATCATTAAGTCGTGCAGATGAGACTTAATGCAGTGCAGCCTTGAGGAATTCCACATGGCCTCTGGAAGCTGATAATAGGGTTGCGTGATCATTAAGTCATGCCGGTGAGACTTAATGCAGTGCAGCCTTGTCTCCACATGCCTCTGGGAGCTGATAATAGGGTTGCATGAACATTAAGTCGTGCGAGTGAGACTTAATGCAGTGCAGCCTTGTCTCCACATGTCCTTTGGAAGCTGATAATAGGGTTGCATGACCATTAAGTCGTGCCGGTGTGACTTAATGCAGTACAGCCTTGTCTCCACATGCCTCTGGAAGCTGATGATAGGGTTGCATGATCATTAAGTCGTGCGAGTGAGACTTAATGCAGTGCAGCCTTGTCTCCACATGGCCTCTGGAAGCTGATAATAGGGTTCCATGATCATTAAGTCGTGCAGATGAGACTTAATGCAGTGCAGCCTTGTCTCCACATGGCCTCTGGAAGCTGATAATAGGGTTGCATGATCATTAAGTGGTGCTGGTGAGACTAAATGCAGTGCAGCCTTGTCTCCACATGCCTCTGGAAACTGATAATAGGGTTGCATGATCATTAAGTTGTGCCGGTGAGACTTAATGCAGTGTAGCCTTGTCTCCACATGGCCTCTACAAGCTGATAATAGGGTTGCATGATCATTAAGTTGTGCCTGTGTGACTTAATGCAGTGCAGCCTTGTCTCCACATGCCTCTGGAAGCTGATGATAGGGTTGCATGATCATTAAGTCGTGCTGGTGAGACTTAATGCAGTACAGCCTTGTCTCCACATGCCTCTGGAAGCTGATGATAGGGTTGCATGATCATTAAGTCGTGCTGGTGAGACTTAATGCAGTACAGCCTTGTCTCCACATGGCCTCTACAAGCTGATAATAGGGTTGCATGATCATTAAGTTGTGCCGGTGAGACTTAATTCAGTGCAGCCTTGTCTCCACATGCCTCTGGAAGCTGATAATAGGGTTGCATGATCATTAAGTCGTGCAGATGAGACTTAATGCAGTGCAGCCTTGAGGAATTCCACATGGCCTCTGGAAGCTGATAATAGGGTTGCGTGATCATTAAGTCATGCCGGTGAGACTTAATGCAGTGCAGCCTTGTCTCCACATGCCTCTGGGAGCTGATAATAGGGTTGCATGAACATTAAGTCGTGCGAGTGAGACTTAATGCAGTGCAGCCTTGTCTCCACATGTCCTTTGGAAGCTGATAATAGGGTTGCATGACCATTAAGTCGTGCCGGTGTGACTTAATGCAGTACAGCCTTGTCTCCACATGCCTCTGGAAGCTGATGATAGGGTTGCATGATCATTAAGTCGTGCGAGTGAGACTTAATGCAGTGCAGCCTTGTCTCCACATGGCCTCTGGAAGCTGATAATAGGGTTCCATGATCATTAAGTCGTGCAGATGAGACTTAATGCAGTGCAGCCTTGTCTCCACATGGCCTCTGGAAGCTGATAATAGGGTTGCATGATCATTAAGTGGTGCTGGTGAGACTAAATGCAGTGCAGCCTTGTCTCCACATGCCTCTGGAAACTGATAATAGGGTTGCATGATCATTAAGTTGTGCCGGTGAGACTTAATGCAGTGTAGCCTTGTCTCCACATGGCCTCTACAAGCTGATAATAGGGTTGCATGATCATTAAGTTGTGCCTGTGTGACTTAATGCAGTGCAGCCTTGTCTCCACATGCCTCTGGAAGCTGATGATAGGGTTGCATGATCATTAAGTCGTGCTGGTGAGACTTAATGCAGTACAGCCTTGTCTCCACATGCCTCTGGAAGCTGATGATAGGGTTGCATGATCATTAAGTCGTGCTGGTGAGACTTAATGCAGTACAGCCTTGTCTCCACATGGCCTCTACAAGCTGATAATAGGGTTGCATGATCATTAAGTTGTGCCGGTGAGACTTAATTCAGTGCAGCCTTGTCTCCACATGCCTCTGGAAGCTGATAATAGGGTTGCATGATCATTACGTCGTGCCAGTGTGACTTAATGCAGTGCAGCCTTGTCTCCACATGCCTCTGGAAGCTGATGATAGGGTTGCATGATCATTAAGTCGTGCCTGTGAGACTTAATGCAGTGCAGCCTTGTCTCCACATGGCCTCTGGAAGCTGATAATAGGGTTGCATGATCATTAAGTGGTGCAGGTGAGACTTAATGCAGTGCAGCCTTATCTACACATGTCTCTGGGAGCGGATAATAGGGTTGCATGATCATTAAGTCATGCTGGTGAGACTTAATGCAGTGCAGCCTTGTCTCCACATGCCTCTGGAAGCTGATAATAGGGTTGCATGATCATTAAGTCGTGCCTGTGAGACTTAATGCAGTGCAGCCTTGTCTTCACATGGCCTCTGGAAGCTGATAATAGGGTTTCATGATCATTAAGTGGTGCTGGTGAGACTTAATGCAGTGCAGCCTTGTCTGCACATGCCTCTGGAAGCTGATAATAGGGTTGCATGATCATTAAGTTGTGCCGGTGAGACTTAATGCAGTGCAGCCTTGTCTGCACATGCCTCTGGAAGCTGATAATAGGGTTGCATGATCATTAAGTCATGCCGGTGAGACTTAATGCAGTGCAGCCTTGTCTCCACATGCCTCTGGAAGCTGATAATAGGGTTACATGATCATTAAGTCGTGCAGATGAGACTTAATGCAGTGCAGCCTTGAGGAATTCCACATGGCCTCTGGAAGCTGATAATAGGGTTGCGTGATCATTAAGTCATGCCGGTGAGACTTAATGCAGTGCAGCCTTGTCTCCACATGCCTCTGGGAGCTGATAATAGGGTTGCATGAACATTAAGTCGTGCGAGTGAGACTTAATGCAGTGCAGCCTTGTCTCCACATGTCCTTTGGAAGCTGATAATAGGGTTGCATGACCATTAAGTCGTGCCGGTGTGACTTAATGCAGTACAGCCTTGTCTCCACATGCCTCTGGAAGCTGATGATAGGGTTGCATGATCATTAAGTCGTGCGAGTGAGACTTAATGCAGTGCAGCCTTGTCTCCACATGGCCTCTGGAAGCTGATAATAGGGTTCCATGATCATTAAGTCGTGCAGATGAGACTTAATGCAGTGCAGCCTTGTCTCCACATGGCCTCTGGAAGCTGATAATAGGGTTGCATGATCATTAAGTGGTGCTGGTGAGACTTAATGCAGTGCAGCCTTGTCTCCACATGCCTCTGGAAACTGATAATAGGGTTGCATGATCATTAAGTTGTGCCGGTGAGACTTAATGCAGTGTAGCCTTGTCTCCACATGGCCTCTACAAGCTGATAATAGGGTTGCATGATCATTAAGTTGTGCCTGTGTGACTTAATGCAGTACAGCCTTGTCTCCACATGCCTCTGGAAGCTGATGATAGGGTTGCATGATCATTAAGTCGTGCTGGTGAGACTTAATGCAGTACAGCCTTGTCTCCACATGCCTCTGGAAGCTGATGATAGGGTTGCATGATCATTAAGTCGTGCTGGTGAGACTTAATGCAGTACAGCCTTGTCTCCACATGGCCTCTACAAGCTGATAATAGGGTTGCATGATCATTAAGTTGTGCCGGTGAGACTTAATTCAGTGCAGCCTTGTCTCCACATGCCTCTGGAAGCTGATAATAGGGTTGCATGATCATTACGTCGTGCCAGTGTGACTTAATGCAGTGCAGCCTTGTCTCCACATGCCTCTGGAAGCTGATGATAGGGTTGCATGATCATTAAGTCGTGCCTGTGAGACTTAATGCAGTGCAGCCTTGTCTCCACATGGCCTCTGGAAGCTGATAATAGGGTTGCATGATCATTAAGTGGTGCCGGTGAGACTTAATGCAGTGCAGCCTTATCTACACATGTCTCTGGGAGCGGATAATAGGGTTGCATGATCATTAAGTCATGCTGGTGAGACTTAATGCAGTGCAGCCTTGTCTCCACATGCCTCTGGAAGCTGATAATAGGGTTGCATGATCATTAAGTCGTGCCTGTGAGACTTAATGCAGTGCAGCCTTGTCTGCACATGCCTCTGGAAGCTGATAATAGGGTTGCATGATCATTAAGTTGTGCCGGTGAGACTTAATGCAGTGCAGCCTTGTCTGCACATGCCTCTGGAAGCTGATAATAGGGTTGCATGATCATTAAGTCATGCCGGTGAGACTTAATGCAGTGCAGCCTTGTCTCCACATGCCTCTGGAAGCTGATAATAGGGTTACATGATCATTAAGTCGTGCAGATGAGACTTAATGCAGTGCAGCCTTGAGGAATTCCACATGGCCTCTGGAAGCTGATAATAGGGTTGCGTGATCATTAAGTCATGCCGGTGAGACTTAATGCAGTGCAGCCTTGTCTCCACATGCCTCTGGGAGCTGATAATAGGGTTGCATGAACATTAAGTCGTGCGAGTGAGACTTAATGCAGTGCAGCCTTGTCTCCACATGTCCTTTGGAAGCTGATAATAGGGTTGCATGACCATTAAGTCGTGCCGGTGTGACTTAATGCAGTACAGCCTTGTCTCCACATGCCTCTGGAAGCTGATGATAGGGTTGCATGATCATTAAGTCGTGCGAGTGAGACTTAATGCAGTGCAGCCTTGTCTCCACATGGCCTCTGGAAGCTGATAATAGGGTTCCATGATCATTAAGTCGTGCAGATGAGACTTAATGCAGTGCAGCCTTGTCTCCACATGGCCTCTGGAAGCTGATAATAGGGTTGCATGATCATTAAGTGGTGCTGGTGAGACTAAATGCAGTGCAGCCTTGTCTCCACATGCCTCTGGAAACTGATAATAGGGTTGCATGATCATTAAGTTGTGCCGGTGAGACTTAATGCAGTGTAGCCTTGTCTCCACATGGCCTCTACAAGCTGATAATAGGGTTGCATGATCATTAAGTTGTGCCTGTGTGACTTAATGCAGTGCAGCCTTGTCTCCACATGCCTCTGGAAGCTGATGATAGGGTTGCATGATCATTAAGTCGTGCTGGTGAGACTTAATGCAGTACAGCCTTGTCTCCACATGCCTCTGGAAGCTGATGATAGGGTTGCATGATCATTAAGTCGTGCTGGTGAGACTTAATGCAGTACAGCCTTGTCTCCACATGGCCTCTACAAGCTGATAATAGGGTTGCATGATCATTAAGTTGTGCCGGTGAGACTTAATTCAGTGCAGCCTTGTCTCCACATGCCTCTGGAAGCTGATAATAGGGTTGCATGATCATTACGTCGTGCCAGTGTGACTTAATGCAGTGCAGCCTTGTCTCCACATGCCTCTGGAAGCTGATGATAGGGTTGCATGATCATTAAGTCGTGCCTGTGAGACTTAATGCAGTGCAGCCTTGTCTCCACATGGCCTCTGGAAGCTGATAATAGGGTTGCATGATCATTAAGTGGTGCAGGTGAGACTTAATGCAGTGCAGCCTTATCTACACATGTCTCTGGGAGCGGATAATAGGGTTGCATGATCATTAAGTCATGCTGGTGAGACTTAATGCAGTGCAGCCTTGTCTCCACATGCCTCTGGAAGCTGATAATAGGGTTGCATGATCATTAAGTCGTGCCTGTGAGACTTAATGCAGTGCAGCCTTGTCTTCACATGGCCTCTGGAAGCTGATAATAGGGTTTCATGATCATTAAGTGGTGCTGGTGAGACTTAATGCAGTGCAGCCTTGTCTGCACATGCCTCTGGAAGCTGATAATAGGGTTGCATGATCATTAAGTTGTGCCGGTGAGACTTAATGCAGTGCAGCCTTGTCTGCACATGCCTCTGGAAGCTGATAATAGGGTTGCATGATCATTAAGTCATGCCGGTGAGACTTAATGCAGTGCAGCCTTGTCTCCACATGCCTCTGGAAGCTGATAATAGGGTTACATGATCATTAAGTCGTGCAGATGAGACTTAATGCAGTGCAGCCTTGAGGAATTCCACATGGCCTCTGGAAGCTGATAATAGGGTTGCGTGATCATTAAGTCATGCCGGTGAGACTTAATGCAGTGCAGCCTTGTCTCCACATGCCTCTGGGAGCTGATAATAGGGTTGCATGAACATTAAGTCATGCGAGTGAGACTTAATGCAGTGCAGCCTTGTCTCCACATGGCCTCTGGAAGCTGATAATAGGGTTGCATGACCATTAAGTTGTGCCGGTGTGACTTAATGCAGTACAGCCTTGTCTCCACATGCCTCTGGAAGCTGATGATAGGGTTGCATGATCATTAAGTTGTGCCGGTGAGATTTAATGCAGTGTAGCCTTGTCTCCACATGGCCTCTGGGAGCTGGTAATAGGGTTGCATGAACATTAAGTCATGCGAGTGAGACTTAATGCAGTGCAGCCTTGTCTCCACATGGCCTCTGGAAGCTGATAATAGGGTTGCATGACCATTAAGTTGTGCCGGTGTGACTTAATGCAGTACAGCCTTGTCTCCACATGCCTCTGGAAGCTGATGATAGGGTTGCATGACCATTAAGTTGTGCCGGTGTGACTTAATGCAGTACAGCCTTGTCTCCACATGCCTCTGGAAGCTGATGATAGGGTTGCATGATCATTAAGTGGTGCTGGTGAGACTTAATGCAGTGCAGCCTTGTCTCCACATGCCTCTGGAAACTGATTATAGGGTTGCATGATCATTAAGTCGTGCTGGTGAGACTTAATGCAGTGCAGCCTTGTCTCCACATGGCCTCTGGAAGCTGATAATAGGGTTGCATGATCATTAAGTGGTGCTGGTGAGACTTAATGCAGTGCAGCATTGTCTGCACATGCCTCTGGAAGCTGATAATAGGGTTGCATGATCATTAAGTTGTGCCGGTGAGACTTAATGCAGTGTAGCCTTGTCTCCACATGGCCTCTACAAGCTGATAATAGGGTTGCGTGATCATTAAATCGTGCTGGTGAGACTTAATGCAGTACAGCCTTGTCTCCACATGCCTCTGGAAGCTGATGATAGGGTTGCATGATCATTAAGTCGTGCTGGTGAGACTTAATGCAGTGCAGCCTTGTCTCCACATGGCCTCTGGAAGCTGATAATAGGGTTGCATGATCATTAAGTGGTGCTGGTGAGACTTAATGCAGTGCAGCATTGTCTGCACATGCCTCTGGAAGCTGATAATAGGGTTGCATGATCATTAAGTTGTGCCAGTGAGACTTAATGCAGTGCAGCCTTGTCTGCACATGCCTCTGGAAGCTGATAATAGGGTTGCATGATCATTAAGTCATGCCGGTGAGACTTAATGCAGTGCAGCCTTGAGGAATTCCACATGGCCTCTGGAAGCTGATAATAGGGTTGCATGATCATTAAGTCATGCCGGTGAGACTTAATGCAGTGCAGCCTTGTCTCCACATGCCTCTGGGAGCTGATAATAGTGTTGCATGATCATTAAGTTGTGCCGGTGAGACTTAATGCAGTGTAGCCTTGTCTCCACATGGCCTCTACAAGCTGATAATAGGGTTGCGTGATCATTAAGTTGTGCCTGTGTGACTTAATGCAGTGCAGCCTTGTCTCCACATGCCTCTGGAAGCTGATGATAGGGTTGCATGATCATTAAGTCGTGCTGGTGAGACTTAATGCAGTACAGCCTTGTCTCCACATGCCTCTGGAAGCTGATGATAGGGTTGCATGATCATTAAGTCGTGCTGGTGAGACTTAATGCAGTACAGCCTTGTCTCCACATGGCCTCTACAAGCTGATAATAGGGTTGCATGATCATTAAGTTGTGCCGGTGAGACTTAATTCAGTGCAGCCTTGTCTCCACATGCCTCTGGAAGCTGATAATAGGGTTGCATGATCATTACGTCGTGCCAGTGTGACTTAATGCAGTGCAGCCTTGTCTCCACATGCCTCTGGAAGCTGATGATAGGGTTGCATGATCATTAAGTCGTGCCTGTGAGACTTAATGCAGTGCAGCCTTGTCTCCACATGGCCTCTGGAAGCTGATAATAGGGTTGCATGAGCATTAAGTGGTGCTGGTGAGACTTAATGCAGTGCAGCCTTGTCTCCACATGCCTCTGGAAGCTGATGGTACGGTTGCATGATCATTAAGTCGCGCTGGTGAGACTTAATGCAGTGCAGCCTTGTCTCCACATGCCTCTGGAAGCTGATAATAGGGTTGCATGATCATTAAGTCGTACGAGTGAGACTTAATGCAGTGCAGCCTTGTCTCCACATGCCTCTGGAAGCTGATAATAAGGTTGAATGATCATTAAGTTGTCCCGGTGTGACTTAATGCAGTGCAGCCTTGTCTCCACATGGCCTCTAGAAGCTGATAATAGGGTTGCATGATCATTAAGTTGTGCCAGTGAGACTTAATGCAGTGCAGCCTTGTCTCCACATGGCCTCTGGAAACTGATAATAGGGTTGCATGATCATTAAGTGGTGCTGGTGAGACTTAATGCAGTGCAGCCTTGTCTCCCCATGCCTCTGGAAGCTGATGGTACGGTTGCATGATCATTAAGTCGTGCCGGTGAGACTCAATGCAGTGCAGCCTTGTCTCCACATGCCTCTGGAAGCTGATAATAGGGTTGCATGATCATTAAGTCGTACGAGTGAGACTTAATGCAGTGCAGCCTTGTCTCCACATGGCCTCTAGAAGCTAATAATAGGGTTGCATGATCATTAAGTTGTGCCGGTGAGACTTAATGCAGTGCAGCCTTATCTACACATGTCTCTGGGAGCGGATAATAGGGTTGCATGATCATTAAGTCATGCTGGTGAGACTTAATGCAGTGCAGCCTTGTCTCCACATGCCTCTGGAAGCTGATAATAGGGTTGCATGATCAGTACGTCGTGCCAGTGTGACTTAATGCAGTGCAGCCTTATCTCCACATGCCTCTGGAAGCTGATGATAGGGTTGCATGATCATTAAGTCGTGCCTGTGAGACTTAATGCAGTGCAGCCTTGTCTCCACATGGCCTCTGGAAGCTGATAATAGGGTTTCATGATCATTAAGTGGTGCTGGTGAGACTTAATGCAGTGCAGCCTTGTCTGCACATGCCTCTGGAAGCTGATAATAGGGTTGCATGATCATTAAGTTGTGCCGGTGAGACTTAATGCAGTGCAGCCTTGTCTGCACATGCCTCTGGAAGCTGATAATAGGGTTGCATGATCATTAAGTCATGCCGGTGAGACTTAATGCAGTGCAGCCTTGTCTCCACATGCCTCTGGAAGCTGATAATAGGGTTACATGATCATTAAGTCGTGCAGATGAGACTTAATGCAGTGCAGCCTTGAGGAATTCCACATGGCCTCTGGAAGCTGATAATAGGGTTGCGTGATCATTAAGTCATGCCAGTGAGACTTAATGCAGTGCAGCCTTGTCTCCACATGCCTCTGGGAGCTGATAATAGGGTTGCATGAACATTAAGTCGTGCGAGTGAGACTTAATGCAGTGCAGACTTGTCTCCACATGGCCTCTGGAAGCTGATAATAGGGTTGCATGACCATTAAGTCGTGCCGGTGTGACTTAATGCAGTACAGCCTTGTCTCCACATGCCTCTGGAAGCTGATGATAGGGTTGCATGATCATTAAGTCGTGCGAGTGAGACTTAATGCAGTGCAGCCTTGTCTCCACATGGCCTCTGGAAGCTGATAATAGGGTTCCATGATCATTAAGTCGTGCAGATGAGACTTAATGCAGTGCAGCCTTGTCTCCACATGGCCTCTGGAAGCTGATAATAGGGTTGCATGATCATTAAGTGGTGCTGGTGAGACTTAATGCAGTGCAGCCTTGTCTCCACATGCCTCTGGAAACTGATAATAGGGTTGCATGATCATTAAGTTGTGCCGGTGAGACTTAATGCAGTGTAGCCTTGTCTCCACATGGCCTCTACAAGCTGATAATAGGGTTGCATGATCATTAAGTTGTGCCTGTGTGACTTAATGCAGTGCAGCCTTGTCTCCACATGCCTCTGGAAGCTGATGATAGGGTTGCATGATCATTAAGTCGTGCTGGTGAGACTTAATGCAGTACAGCCTTGTCTCCACATGCCTCTGGAAGCTGATGATAGGGTTGCATGATCATTAAGTCGTGCTGGTGAGACTTAATGCAGTACAGCCTTGTCTCCACATGCCTCTGGAAGCTGATAATAGGGTTGCATGATCATTACGTCGTGCCAGTGTGACTTAATGCAGTGCAGCCTTGTCTCCACATGCCTCTGGAAGCTGATGATAGGGTTGCATGATCATTAAGTCGTGCCTGTGAGACTTAATGCAGTGCAGCCTTGTCTCCACATGGCCTCTGGAAGCTGATAATAGGGTTGCATGATCATTAAGTGGTGCTGGTGAGACTTAATGCAGTGCAGCCTTGTCTCCACTAGCCTCTGGAAGCTGATGGTACGGTTGCATGATCATTAAGTCGCGCTGGTGAGACTTAATGCAGTGCAGCCTTGTCTCCACATGCCTCTGGAAGCTGATAATAGGGTTGCATGATCATTAAGTCGTACGAGTGAGACTTAATGCAGTGCAGCCTTTTCTCCACATGCCTCTGGAAGCTGATAATAAGGTTGAATGATCATTAAGTTGTCCCGGTGTGACTTAATGCAGTGCAGCCTTGTCTCCACATGGCCTCTAGAAGCTGATAATAGGGTTGCATGATCATTAAGTTGTGCCGGTGAGACTTAATGCAGTGCAGCCTTGTCTCCACATGCCTCTGGAAGCTGATAATAGGGTTGCATGATCATTACGTCATGCCAGTGTGACTTAATGCAGTACAGCCTTGTCTCCACATGCCTCTGGAAGCTGATGATAGGGTTGCATGATCATTAAGTCCTGCCGGTGAGACTTAATGCAGTGCAGCCTTGTCTCCACATGCCTCTGGAAGCTGATGGTACGGTGTCATGATCATTAAGTCGTGCCGGTGAGACTTAATGCAGTGCAGCCTTGTCTCCACATGCCTCTGGAAGCTGATAATAGGGTTGCATGATCATTAAGTCGTGCGAGTGAGACTTAATGCAGTGCAGCCTTGTCTCCACATGGCCTCTGGAAGCTGATAATAGGGTTCCATGATCATTAAGTCGTGCAGATGAGACTTAATGCAGTGCAGCCTTGTCTCCACATGGCCTCTGGAAGCTGATAATAGGGTTGCATGATCATTAAGTGGTGCTGGTGAGACTTAATGCAGTGCAGCCTTGTCTCCACATGCCTCTGGAAACTGATAATAGGGTTGCATGATCATTAAGTTGTGCCGGTGAGACTTAATGCAGTGTAGCCTTGTCTCCACATGGCCTCTACAAGCTGATAATAGGGTTGCATGATCATTAAGTTGTGCCTGTGTGACTTAATGCAGTGCAGCCTTGTCTCCACATGCCTCTGGAAGCTGATGATAGGGTTGCATGATCATTAAGTCGTGCTGGTGAGACTTAATGCAGTACAGCCTTGTCTCCACATGCCTCTGGAAGCTGATGATAGGGTTGCATGATCATTAAGTCGTGCTGGTGAGACTTAATGCAGTACAGCCTTGTCTCCACATGCCTCTGGAAGCTGATAATAGGGTTGCATGATCATTACGTCGTGCCAGTGTGACTTAATGCAGTGCAGCCTTGTCTCCACATGCCTCTGGAAGCTGATGATAGGGTTGCATGATCATTAAGTCGTGCCTGTGAGACTTAATGCAGTGCAGCCTTGTCTCCACATGGCCTCTGGAAGCTGATAATAGGGTTGCATGATCATTAAGTGGTGCTGGTGAGACTTAATGCAGTGCAGCCTTGTCTCCACTAGCCTCTGGAAGCTGATGGTACGGTTGCATGATCATTAAGTCGCGCTGGTGAGACTTAATGCAGTGCAGCCTTGTCTCCACATGCCTCTGGAAGCTGATAATAGGGTTGCATGATCATTAAGTCGTACGAGTGAGACTTAATGCAGTGCAGCCTTTTCTCCACATGCCTCTGGAAGCTGATAATAAGGTTGAATGATCATTAAGTTGTCCCGGTGTGACTTAATGCAGTGCAGCCTTGTCTCCACATGGCCTCTAGAAGCTGATAATAGGGTTGCATGATCATTAAGTTGTGCCGGTGAGACTTAATGCAGTGCAGCCTTGTCTCCACATGCCTCTGGAAGCTGATAATAGGGTTGCATGATCATTACGTCATGCCAGTGTGACTTAATGCAGTACAGCCTTGTCTCCACATGCCTCTGGAAGCTGATGATAGGGTTGCATGATCATTAAGTCCTGCCGGTGAGACTTAATGCAGTGCAGCCTTGTCTCCACATGCCTCTGGAAGCTGATGGTACGGTGTCATGATCATTAAGTCGTGCCGGTGAGACTTAATGCAGTGCAGCCTTGTCTCCACATGCCTCTGGAAGCTGATAATAGGGTTGCATGATCATTAAGTCGTACGAGTGAGACTTAATGCAGTGCAGCCTTGTCTCCACATGCCTCTGGAAGCTGATAATAGGGTTGAATGATCATTAAGTTGTCCCGGTGTGACTTAATGCAGTGCAGCCTTGTCTCCACATGGCCTCTAGAAGCTGATAATAGGGTTGCATGATCATTAAGTTGTGCCGGTGAGACTTAATGCAGTGCAGCCTTATCTACACATGTCTCTGGGAGCGGATAATAGGGTTGCATGATCATTAAGTCATGCTGGTGAGGCTTAATGCAGTGCAGCCTTGTCTCCACATGCCTCTGGAAGCTGATAATAGGGTTGCATGATCATTACGTCGTGCCAGTGTGACTTAATGCAGTGCAGCCTTGTCTCCACATGCCTCTGGAAGCTGATGATAGGGTTGCATGATCATTAAGTCGTGCCTGTGAGACTTAATGCAGTGCAGCCTTGTCTCCACATGGCCTCTGGAAGCTGATAATAGGGTTGCATGATCATTAAGTGGTGCTGGTGAGACTTAATGCAGTGCAGCCTTGTCTGCACATGCCTCTGGAAGCTGATAATAGGGTTGCATGATCATTAAGTTGTGCCGGTGAGACTTAATGCAGTGCAGCCTTGTCTGCACATGCCTCTGGAAGCTGATAATAGGGTTGCATGATCATTAAGTCATGCCGGTGAGACTTAATGCAGTGCAGCCTTGAGGAATTCCACATGGCCTCTGGAAGCTGATAATAGGGTTGCGTGATCATTAAGTCATGCCGGTGAGACTTAATGCAGTGCAGCCTTGTCTCCACATGGCCTCTGGAAGCTGATAATAGGGTTGCATGAACATTAAGTTGTGCGAGTGAGACTTAATGCAGTGCAGCCTTGTCTCCACATGGCCTCTGGAAGCTGATAATAGGGTTGCATGACCATTAAGTCGTGCCGGTGTGACTTAATGCAGTACAGCCTTGTCTCCACATGCCTCTGGAAGCTGATGATAGGGTTGCATGATCATTAAGTCGTGCGAGTGAGACTTAATGCAGTGCAGCCTTGTCTCCACATGGCCTCTGGAAGCTGATAATAGGGTTCCATGATCATTAAGTCGTGCAGATGAGACTTAATGCAGTGCAGCCTTGTCTCCACATGGCCTCTGGAAGCTGATAATAGGGTTGCATGATCATTAAGTGGTGCTGGTGAGACTTAATGCAGTGCAGCCTTGTCTCCACATGCCTCTGGAAACTGATAATAGGGTTGCATGATCATTAAGTTGTGCCGGTGAGACTTAATGCAGTGTAGCCTTGTCTCCACATGGCCTCTACAAGCTGATAATAGGGTTACATGATCATTAAGTTGTGCCTGTGTGACTTAATGCAGTGCAGCCTTGTCTCCACATGCCTCTGGAAGCTGATGATAGGGTTGCATGATCATTAAGTCGTGCTGGTGAGACTTAATGCAGTACAGCCTTGTCTCCACATGCCTCTGGAAGCTGATGATAGGGTTGCATGATCATTAAGTCGTGCTGGTGAGACTTAATGCAGTACAGCCTTGTCTCCACATGCCTCTGGAAGCTGATAATAGGGTTGCATGATCATTAAGTTGTGCCGGTGAGACTTAATGCAGTGCAGCCTTGTCTGCACATGCCTCTGGAAGCTGATAATAGGGTTGCATGATCATTAAGTCATGCCGGTGAGACTTAATGCAGTGCAGCCTTGAGGAATTCCACATGGCCTCTGGAAGCTGATAATAGGGTTGCGTGATCATTAAGTCATGCCGGTGAGACTTAATGCAGTGCAGCCTTGTCTCCACATGGCCTCTGGAAGCTGATAATAGGGTTGCATGAACGTTAAGTTGTGCGAGTGAGACTTAATGCAGTGCAGCCTTGTCTCCACATGGCCTCTGGAAGCTGATAATAGGGTTGCATGACCATTAAGTCGTGCCGGTGTGACTTAATGCAGTACAGCCTTGTCTCCACATGCCTCTGGAAGCTGATGATAGGGTTGCATGATCATTAAGTCGTGCGAGTGAGACTTAATGCAGTGCAGCCTTGTCTCCACATGGCCTCTGGAAGCTGATAATAGGGTTCCATGATCATTAAGTCGTGCAGATGAGACTTAATGCAGTGCAGCCTTGTCTCCACATGGCCTCTGGAAGCTGATAATAGGGTTGCATGATCATTAAGTGGTGCTGGTGAGACTTAATGCAGTGCAGCCTTGTCTCCACATGCCTCTGGAAACTGATAATAGGGTTGCATGATCATTAAGTTGTGCCGGTGAGACTTAATGCAGTGTAGCCTTGTCTCCACATGGCCTCTACAAGCTGATAATAGGGTTGCATGATCATTAAGTTGTGCCTGTGTGACTTAATGCAGTGCAGCCTTGTCTCCACATGCCTCTGGAAGCTGATGATAGGGTTGCATGATCATTAAGTCGTGCTGGTGAGACTTAATGCAGTACAGCCTTGTCTCCACATGCCTCTGGAAGCTGATGATAGGGTTGCATGATCATTAAGTCGTGCTGGTGAGACTTAATGCAGTACAGCCTTGTCTCCACATGCCTCTGGAAGCTGATAATAGGGTTGCATGATCATTACGTCGTGCCAGTGTGACTTAATGCAGTGCAGCCTTGTCTCCACATGCCTCTGGAAGCTGATGATAGGGTTGCATGATCATTAAGTCGTGCCTGTGAGACTTAATGCAGTGCAGCCTTGTCTCCACATGGCCTCTGGAAGCTGATAATAGGGTTGCATGATCATTAAGTGGTGCTGGTGAGACTTAATGCAGTGCAGCCTTGTCTCCACATGCCTCTGGAAGCTGATGGTACGGTTGCATGATCATTAAGTCGCGCTGGTGAGACTTAATGCAGTGCAGCCTTGTCTCCACATGCCTCTGGAAGCTGATAATAGGGTTGCATGATCATTAAGTCGTACGAGTGAGACTTAATGCAGTGCAGCCTTTTCTCCACATGCCTCTGGAAGCTGATAATAAGGTTGAATGATCATTAAGTTGTCCCGGTGTGACTTAATGCAGTGCAGCCTTGTCTCCACATGGCCTCTAGAAGCTGATAATAGGGTTGCATGATCATTAAGTTGTGCCGGTGAGACTTAATGCAGTGCAGCCTTGTCTCCACATGCCTCTGGAAGCTGATAATAGGGTTGCATGATCATTACGTCATGCCAGTGTGACTTAATGCAGTACAGCCTTGTCTCCACATGCCTCTGGAAGCTGATGATAGGGTTGCATGATCATTAAGTCCTGCCGGTGAGACTTAATGCAGTGCAGCCTTGTCTCCACATGCCTCTGGAAGCTGATGGTACGGTGTCATGATCATTAAGTCGTGCCGGTGAGACTTAATGCAGTGCAGCCTTGTCTCCACATGCCTCTGGAAGCTGATAATAGGGTTGCATGATCATTAAGTCGTACGAGTGAGACTTAATGCAGTGCAGCCTTGTCTCCACATGCCTCTGGAAGCTGATAATAGGGTTGAATGATCATTAAGTTGTCCCGGTGTGACTTAATGCAGTGCAGCCTTGTCTCCACATGGCCTCTAGAAGCTGATAATAGGGTTGCATGATCATTAAGTTGTGCCGGTGAGACTTAATGCAGTGCAGCCTTATCTACACATGTCTCTGGGAGCGGATTATAGGGTTGCATGATCATTAAGTCATGCTGGTGAGGCTTAATGCAGTGCAGCCTTGTCTCCACATGCCTCTGGAAGCTGATAATAGGGTTGCATGATCATTACGTCGTGCCAGTGTGACTTAATGCAGTGCAGCCTTGTCTCCACATGCCTCTGGAAGCTGATGATAGGGTTGCATGATCATTAAGTCGTGCCTGTGAGACTTAATGCAGTGCAGCCTTGTCTCCACATGGCCTCTGGAAGCTGATAATAGGGTTGCATGATCATTAAGTGGTGCTGGTGAGACTTAATGCAGTGCAGCCTTGTCTGCACATGCCTCTGGAAGCTGATAATAGGGTTGCATGATCATTAAGTTGTGCCGGTGAGACTTAATGCAGTGCAGCCTTGTCTGCACATGCCTCTGGAAGCTGATAATAGGGTTGCATGATCATTAAGTCATGCCGGTGAGACTTAATGCAGTGCAGCCTTGAGGAATTCCACATGGCCTCTGGAAGCTGATAATAGGGTTGCATGATCATTAAGTCATGCCGGTGAGACTTAATGCAGTGCAGCCTTGTCTCCACATGCCTCTGGGAGCTGATAATAGGGTTGCATGAACATTAAGTCGTGCGAGTGAGACTTAATGCAGTGCAGCCTTGTCTCCACATGGCCTCTGGAAGCTGATAATAGGGTTGCATGACCATTAAGTCGTGCCGGTGTGACTTAATGCAGTGCAGCCTTGTCTCCACATGGCCTCTGGGAGCTGATAATAGGGTTGCATTATCATTAAGTCGTGCAGATGAGACTTAATGCAGTGCAGCCTTGAGGAATTCCACATGGCCTCTGGAAGCTGATAATAGGGTTCCATGATCATTAAGTCGTGCAGATGAGACTTAATGCAGTGCAGCCTTGTCTCCACATGGCCTCTGGAAGCTGATAATAGGGTTGCATGATCATTAAGTTGTGCCGGTGAGACTTAATGCAGTTTAGCCTTGTCTCCACATGCCTCTGGAAGCTGATGATAGGGTTGCATGATCATTAAGTCGTGCTGGTGAGACTTAATGCAGTACAGCCTTGTCTCCACATGCCTCTGGAAGCTGATGAAGGGTTGCATGATCATTAAGTCGTGCTGGTGAGACTTAATGCAGTACAGCCTTGTCTCCACATGGCCTCTACAAGCTGATAATAGGGTTGCATGATCATTAAGTCGTGCCGGTGATACTTAATGTAGTGCAGCCTTGTCTCCACATGGCCTCTACAAGCTGATAATAGGGTTGCATGATCATTAAGTTGTGCCGGTGAGACTTAATTCAGTGCAGCCTTGTCTCCACATGCCTCTGGAAGCTGATAATAGGGTTGCATGATCATTACGTCTTGCCAGTGTGACTTAATGCAGTGCAGCCTTGTCTCCACATGCCTCTGGAAGCTGATGATAGGGTTGCATGATCATTAAGTCGTGCCTGTGAGACTTAATGCAGTGCAGCCTTGTCTCCACATGGCCTCTGGAAGCTGATAATAGGGTTGCATGATCATTAAGTCGTGCTGGTGAGACTTAATGCAGTACAGCCTTGTCTCCACATGCCTCTGGAAGCTGATGATAGGGTTGCATGATCATTAAGTCGTGCTGGTGAGACTTAATGCAGTACAGCCTTGTCTCCACATGGCCTCTACAAGCTGATAATAGGGTTGCATGATCATTAAGTCGTGCCGGTGAGACTTAATGTAGTGCAGCCTTGTCTCCACATGGCCTCTACAAGCTGATAATAGGGTTGCATGATCATTAAGTTGTGCCGGTGAGACTTAATTCAGTGCAGCCTTGTCTCCACATGCCTCTGGAAGCTGATAATAGGGTTGCATGATCATTAAGTCGTGCCAGTGTGACTTAATGCAGTGCAGCCTTGTCTCCACATTCCTCTGGAAGCTGATGATAGGGTTGCATGATCATTAAGTCGTGCCGGTGAGACTTAATGCAGTGCAGCCTTGTCTCCACATGCCTCTGGAAGCTGATGGTACGGTGTCATGATCATTAAGTCGTGCCGGTGAGACTTAATGCAGTGCAGCCTTGTCTCCACATGCCTCTGGAAGCTGATAATAGGGTTGCATGATCATTAAGTCGTACGAGTGAGACTTAATGCAGTGCAGCCTTGTCTCCACATGCCTCTGGAAGCTGATAATAGGGTTGAATGATCATTAAGTTGTCCCGGTGTGACTTAATGCAGTGCAGCCTTGTCTCCACATGGCCTCTAGAAGCTGATAATAGGGTTGCATGATCATTAAGTTGTGCCGGTGAGACTTAATGCAGTGCAGCCTTATCTACACATGTCTCTGGGAGCGGATAATAGGGTTGCATGATCATTAAGTCATGCTGGCGAGGCTTAATGCAGTGCAGCCTTGTCTCCACATGCCTCTGGAAGCTGATAATAGGGTTGCATGATCATTACGTCGTGCCAGTGTGACTTAATGCAGTGCAGCCTTGTTTCCAATTGCCTCTGGAAGCTGATGATAGGGTTGCATGATCATTAAGTCGTGCCTGTGAGACTTAATGCAGTGCAGCCTTGTCTCCACATGGCCTCTGGAAGCTGATAATAGGGTTGCATGATCATTAAGTGGTGCTAGTGAGACTTAATGCAGTGCAGCCTTGTCTGCACATGCCTCTGGAAGCTGATAATAGGGTTGCATGATCATTAAGTCATGCCGGTGAGACTTAATGCAGTGCAGCCTTGTCTCCACATGCCTCTGGGAGCTGATAATAGGGTTGCATGATCATTAAGTGGTGCTGGTGAGACTTAATGCAGTGCAGCCTTGTCTCCACATGCCTCTGGAAACTGATAATAGGGTTGCATGATCATTAAGTTGTGCCGGTGAGACTTAATGCAGTGTAGCCTTGTCTCCACATAGCCTCTACAAGCTGATAATAGGGTTGCGTGATCATTAAGTTGTGCCTGTGTGACTTAATGCAGTGCAGCCTTGTCTCCACATGCCTCTGGAAGCTGATGATAGGGTTGCATGATCATTAAGTCGTGCTGGTGAGACTTAATGCAGTACAGCCTTGTCTCCACATGCCTCTGGAAGCTGATGATAGGGTTGCATGATCATTAAGTCGTGCTGGTGAGACTTAATGCAGTACAGCCTTGTCTCCACATGGCCTCTACAAGCTGATAATAGGGTTGCATGATCATTAAGTTGTGCCGGTGAGACTTAATTCAGTGCAGCCTTGTCTCCACATGCCTCTGGAAGCTGATAATAGGGTTGCATGATCATTACGTCGTGCCAGTGTGACTTAATGCAGTGCAGCCTTGTCTCCACATGCCTCTGGAAGCTGATGATAGGGTTGCATGATCATTAAGTCGTGCCTGTGAGACTTAATGCAGTGCAGCCTTGTCTCCACATGGCCTCTGGAAGCTGATAATAGGGTTGCATGAGCATTAAGTGGTGCTGGTGAGACTTAATGCAGTGCAGCCTTGTCTCCACATGCCTCTGGAAGCTGATGGTACGGTTGCATGATCATTAAGTCGCGCTGGTGAGACTTAATGCAGTGCAGCCTTGTCTCCACATGCCTCTGGAAGCTGATAATAGGGTTGCATGATCATTAAGTCGTACGAGTGAGACTTAATGCAGTGCAGCCTTGTCTCCACATGCCTCTGGAAGCTGATAATAAGGTTGAATGATCATTAAGTTGTCCCGGTGTGACTTAATGCAGTGCAGCCTTGTCTCCACATGGCCTCTAGAAGCTGATAATAGGGTTGCATGATCATTAAGTTGTGCCGGTGAGACTTAATGCAGTGCAGCCTTGTCTCCACATGGCCTCTGGAAGCTGATAATAGGGTTGCATGATCATTAAGTGGTGCTGGTGAGACTTAATGCAGTGCAGCCTTGTCTCCCCATGCCTCTGGAAGCTGATGGTACGGTTGCATGATCATTAAGTCGTGCCGGTGAGACTCAATGCAGTGCAGCCTTGTCTCCACATGCCTCTGGAAGCTGATAATAGGGTTGCATGATCATTAAGTCGTACGAGTGAGACTTAATGCAGTGCAGCCTTGTCTCCACATGGCCTCTAGAAGCTAATAATAGGGTTGCATGATCATTAAGTTGTGCCGGTGAGACTTAATGCAGTGCAGCCTTATCTACACATGTCTCTGGGAGCGGATAATAGGGTTGCATGATCATTAAGTCATGCTGGTGAGACTTAATGCAGTGCAGCCTTGTCTCCACATGCCTCTGGAAGCTGATAATAGGGTTGCATGATCATTACGTCGTGCCAGTGTGACTTAATGCAGTGCAGCCTTATCTCCACATGCCTCTGGAAGCTGATGATAGGGTTGCATGATCATTAAGTCGTGCCTGTGAGACTTAATGCAGTGCAGCCTTGTCTCCACATGGCCTCTGGAAGCTGATAATAGGGTTTCATGATCATTAAGTGGTGCTGGTGAGACTTAATGCAGTGCAGCCTTGTCTGCACATGCCTCTGGAAGCTGATAATAGGGTTGCATGATCATTAAGTTGTGCCGGTGAGACTTAATGCAGTGCAGCCTTGTCTGCACATGCCTCTGGAAGCTGATAATAGGGTTGCATGATCATTAAGTCATGCCGGTGAGACTTAATGCAGTGCAGCCTTGTCTCCACATGCCTCTGGAAGCTGATAATAGGGTTACATGATCATTAAGTCGTGCAGATGAGACTTAATGCAGTGCAGCCTTGAGGAATTCCACATGGCCTCTGGAAGCTGATAATAGGGTTGCGTGATCATTAAGTCATGCCAGTGAGACTTAATGCAGTGCAGCCTTGTCTCCACATGCCTCTGGGAGCTGATAATAGGGTTGCATGAACATTAAGTCGTGCGAGTGAGACTTAATGCAGTGCAGCCTTGTCTCCACATGGCCTCTGGAAGCTGATAATAGGGTTGCATGACCATTAAGTCGTGCCGGTGTGACTTAATGCAGTACAGCCTTGTCTCCACATGCCTCTGGAAGCTGATGATAGGGTTGCATGATCATTAAGTCGTGCGAGTGAGACTTAATGCAGTGCAGCCTTGTCTCCACATGGCCTCTGGAAGCTGATAATAGGGTTCCATGATCATTAAGTCGTGCAGATGAGACTTAATGCAGTGCAGCCTTGTCTCCACATGGCCTCTGGAAGCTGATAATAGGGTTGCATGATCATTAAGTGGTGCTGGTGAGACTTAATGCAGTGCAGCCTTGTCTCCACATGCCTCTGGAAACTGATAATAGGGTTGCATGATCATTAAGTTGTGCCGGTGAGACTTAATGCAGTGTAGCCTTGTCTCCACATGGCCTCTACAAGCTGATAATAGGGTTGCATGATCATTAAGTTGTGCCTGTGTGACTTAATGCAGTGCAGCCTTGTCTCCACATGCCTCTGGAAGCTGATGATAGGGTTGCATGATCATTAAGTCGTGCTGGTGAGACTTAATGCAGTACAGCCTTGTCTCCACATGCCTCTGGAAGCTGATGATAGGGTTGCATGATCATTAAGTCGTGCTGGTGAGACTTAATGCAGTACAGCCTTGTCTCCACATGCCTCTGGAAGCTGATAATAGGGTTGCATGATCATTACGTCGTGCCAGTGTGACTTAATGCAGTGCAGCCTTGTCTCCACATGCCTCTGGAAGCTGATGATAGGGTTGCATGATCATTAAGTCGTGCCTGTGAGACTTAATGCAGTGCAGCCTTGTCTCCACATGGCCTCTGGAAGCTGATAATAGGGTTGCATGATCATTAAGTGGTGCTGGTGAGACTTAATGCAGTGCAGCCTTGTCTCCACATGCCTCTGGAAGCTGATGGTACGGTTGCATGATCATTAAGTCGCGCTGGTGAGACTTAATGCAGTGCAGCCTTGTCTCCACATGCCTCTGGAAGCTGATAATAGGGTTGCATGATCATTAAGTCGTACGAGTGAGACTTAATGCAGTGCAGCCTTTTCTCCACATGCCTCTGGAAGCTGATAATAAGGTTGAATGATCATTAAGTTGTCCCGGTGTGACTTAATGCAGTGCAGCCTTGTCTCCACATGGCCTCTAGAAGCTGATAATAGGGTTGCATGATCATTAAGTTGTGCCGGTGAGACTTAATGCAGTGCAGCCTTGTCTCCACATGCCTCTGGAAGCTGATAATAGGGTTGCATGATCATTACGTCATGCCAGTGTGACTTAATGCAGTACAGCCTTGTCTCCACATGCCTCTGGAAGCTGATGATAGGGTTGCATGATCATTAAGTCCTGCCGGTGAGACTTAATGCAGTGCAGCCTTGTCTCCACATGCCTCTGGAAGCTGATGGTACGGTGTCATGATCATTAAGTCGTGCCGGTGAGACTTAATGCAGTGCAGCCTTGTCTCCACATGCCTCTGGAAGCTGATAATAGGGTTGCATGATCATTAAGTCGTACGAGTGAGACTTAATGCAGTGCAGCCTTGTCTCCACATGCCTCTGGAAGCTGATAATAGGGTTGAATGATCATTAAGTTGTCCCGGTGTGACTTAATGCAGTGCAGCCTTGTCTCCACATGGCCTCTAGAAGCTGATAATAGGGTTGCATGATCATTAAGTTGTGCCGGTGAGACTTAATGCAGTGCAGCCTTATCTACACATGTCTCTGGGAGCGGATAATAGGGTTGCATGATCATTAAGTCATGCTGGTGAGGCTTAATGCAGTGCAGCCTTGTCTCCACATGCCTCTGGAAGCTGATAATAGGGTTGCATGATCATTACGTCGTGCCAGTGTGACTTAATGCAGTGCAGCCTTGTCTCCACATGCCTCTGGAAGCTGATGATAGGGTTGCATGATCATTAAGTCGTGCCTGTGAGACTTAATGCAGTGCAGCCTTGTCTCCACATGGCCTCTGGAAGCTGATAATAGGGTTGCATGATCATTAAGTGGTGCTGGTGAGACTTAATGCAGTGCAGCCTTGTCTGCACATGCCTCTGGAAGCTGATAATAGGGTTGCATGATCATTAAGTTGTGCCGGTGAGACTTAATGCAGTGCAGCCTTGTCTGCACATGCCTCTGGAAGCTGATAATAGGGTTGCATGATCATTAAGTCATGCCGGTGAGACTTAATGCAGTGCAGCCTTGAGGAATTCCACATGGCCTCTGGAAGCTGATAATAGGGTTGCGTGATCATTAAGTCATGCCGGTGAGACTTAAAGCAGTGCAGCCTTGTCTCCACATGGCCTCTGGAAGCTGATAATAGGGTTGCATGAACATTAAGTTGTGCGAGTGAGACTTAATGCAGTGCAGCCTTGTCTCCACATGGCCTCTGGAAGCTGATAATAGGGTTGCATGACCATTAAGTCGTGCCGGTGTGACTTAATGCAGTACAGCCTTGTCTCCACATGCCTCTGGAAGCTGATGATAGGGTTGCATGATCATTAAGTTGTGCGAGTGAGACTTAATGCAGTGCAGCCTTGTCTCCACATGGCCTCTGGAAGCTGATAATAGGGTTCCATGATCATTAAGTCGTGCAGATGAGACTTAATGCAGTGCAGCCTTGTCTCCACATGGCCTCTGGAAGCTGATAATAGGGTTGCATGATCATTAAGTGGTGCTGGTGAGACTTAATGCAGTGCAGCCTTGTCTCCACATGCCTCTGGAAACTGATAATAGGGTTGCATGATCATTAAGTTGTGCCGGTGAGACTTAATGCAGTGTAGCCTTGTCTCCACATGGCCTCTACAAGCTGATAATAGGGTTACATGATCATTAAGTTGTGCCTGTGTGACTTAATGCAGTGCAGCCTTGTCTCCACATGCCTCTGGAAGCTGATGATAGGGTTGCATGATCATTAAGTCGTGCTGGTGAGACTTAATGCAGTACAGCCTTGTCTCCACATGCCTCTGGAAGCTGATGATAGGGTTGCATGATCATTAAGTCGTGCTGGTGAGACTTAATGCAGTACAGCCTTGTCTCCACATGCCTCTGGAAGCTGATAATAGGGTTGCATGATCATTAAGTTGTGCCGGTGAGACTTAATGCAGTGCAGCCTTGTCTGCACATGCCTCTGGAAGCTGATAATAGGGTTGCATGATCATTAAGTCATGCCGGTGAGACTTAATGCAGTGCAGCCTTGAGGAATTCCACATGGCCTCTGGAAGCTGATAATAGGGTTGCGTGATCATTAAGTCATGCCGGTGAGACTTAATGCAGTGCAGCCTTGTCTCCACATGGCCTCTGGAAGCTGATAATAGGGTTGCATGAACGTTAAGTTGTGCGAGTGAGACTTAATGCAGTGCAGCCTTGTCTCCACATGGCCTCTGGAAGCTGATAATAGGGTTGCATGACCATTAAGTCGTGCCGGTGTGACTTAATGCAGTACAGCCTTGTCTCCACATGCCTCTGGAAGCTGATGATAGGGTTGCATGATCATTAAGTCGTGCGAGTGAGACTTAATGCAGTGCAGCCTTGTCTCCACATGGCCTCTGGAAGCTGATAATAGGGTTCCATGATCATTAAGTCTTGCAGATGAGACTTAAAGCAGTGCAGCCTTTTCTCCACATGGCCTCTGGAAGCTGATAATAGGGTTGCATGATCATTAAGTGGTGCTGGTGAGACTTAATGCAGTGCAGCCTTGTCTCCACATGCCTCTGGAAACTGATAATAGGGTTGCATGATCATTAAGTTGTGCCGGTGAGACTTAATGCAGTGTAGCCTTGTCTCCACATGGCCTCTACAAGCTGATAATAGGGTTGCATGATCATTAAGTTGTGCCTGCGTGACTTAATGCAGTGCAGCCTTGTCTCCACATGCCTCTGGAAGCTGATGATAGGGTTGCATGATCATTAAGTCGTGCTGGTGAGACTTAATGCAGTACAGCCTTGTCTCCACATGCCTCTGGAAGCTGATGATAGGGTTGCATGATCATTAAGTCGTGCTGGTGAGACTTAATGCAGTACAGCCTTGTCTCCACATGCCTCTGGAAGCTGATAATAGGGTTGCATGATCATTACGTCGTGCCAGTGTGACTTAATGCAGTGCAGCCTTGTCTCCACATGCCTCTGGAAGCTGATGATAGGGTTGCATGATCATTAAGTCGTGCCTGTGAGACTTAATGCAGTGCAGCCTTGTCTCCACATGGCCTCTGGAAGCTGATAATAATGTTGCATGATCATTAAGTGGTGCTGGTGAGACTTAATGCAGTGCAGCCTTGTCTCCACATGCCTCTGGAAGCTGATGGTACGGTTGCATGATCATTAAGTCGCGCTGGTGAGACTTAATGCAGTGCAGCCTTGTCTCCACATGCCTCTGGAAGCTGATAATAGGGTTGCATGATCATTAAGTCGTACGAGTGAGACTTAATGCAGTGCAGCCTTTTCTCCACATGCCTCTGGAAGCTGATAATAAGGTTGAATGATCATTAAGTTGCCCCGGTGTGACTTAATGCAGTGCAGCCTTGTCTCCACATGGCCTCTAGAAGCTGATAATAGGGTTGCATGATCATTAAGTTGTGCCGGTGAGACTTAATGCAGTGCAGCCTTGTCTCCACATGCCTCTGGAAGCTGATAATAGGGTTGCATGATCATTACGTCATGCCAGTGTGACTTAATGCAGTACAGCCTTGTCTCCACATGCCTCTGGAAGCTGATGATAGGGTTGCATGATCATTAAGTCCTGCCGGTGAGACTTAATGCAGTGCAGCCTTGTCTCCACATGCCTCTGGAAGCTGATGGTACGGTGTCATGATCATTAAGTCGTGCCGGTGAGACTTAATGCAGTGCAGCCTTGTCTCCACATGCCTCTGGAAGCTGATAATAGGGTTGCATGATCATTAAGTCGTACGAGTGAGACTTAATGCAGTGCAGCCTTGTCTCCACATGCCTCTGGAAGCTGATAATAGGGTTGAATGATCATTAAGTTGTCCCGGTGTGACTTAATGCAGTGCAGCCTTGTCTCCACATGGCCTCTAGAAGCTGATAATAGGGTTGCATGATCATTAAGTTGTGCCGGTGAGACTTAATGCAGTGCAGCCTTATCTACACATGTCTCTGGGAGCGGATTATAGGGTTGCATGATCATTAAGTCATGCTGGTGAGGCTTAATGCAGTGCAGCCTTGTCTCCACATGCCTCTGGAAGCTGATAATAGGGTTGCATGATCATTACGTCGTGCCAGTGTGACTTAATGCAGTGCAGCCTTGTCTCCACATGCCTCTGGAAGCTGATGATAGGGTTGCATGATCATTAAGTTGTGCCGGTGAGACTTAATGCAGTGCAGCCTTGTCTGCACATGCCTCTGGAAGCTGATAATAGGGTTGCATGATCATTAAGTCATGCCGGTGAGACTTAATGCAGTGCAGCCTTGAGGAATTCCACATGGCCTCTGGAAGCTGATAATAGGGTTGCATGATCATTAAGTCATGCCGGTGAGACTTAATGCAGTGCAGCCTTGTCTCCACATGCCTCTGGGAGCTGATAATAGGGTTGCATGAACATTAAGTCGTGCGAGTGAGACTTAATGCAGTGCAGCCTTGTCTCCACATGGCCTCTGGAAGCTGATAATAGGGTTGCATGACCATTAAGTCGTGCTGGTGTGACTTAATGCAGTGCAGCCTTGTCTCCACATGGCCTCTGGGAGCTGATAATAGGGTTGCATTATCATTAAGTCGTGCAGATGAGACTTAATGCAGTGCAGCCTTGAGGAATTCCACATGGCCTCTGGAAGCTGATAATAGGGTTCCATGATCATTAAGTCGTGCAGATGAGACTTAATGCAGTGCAGCCTTGTCTCCACATGGCCTCTGGAAGCTGATAATAGGGTTGCATGATCATTAAGTTGTGCCGGTGAGACTTAATGCAGTTTAGCCTTGTCTCCACATGCCTCTGGAAGCTGATGATAGGGTTGCATGATCATTAAGTCGTGCTGGTGAGACTTAATGCAGTACAGCCTTGTCTCCACATGCCTCTGGAAGCTGATGAAGGGTTGCATGATCATTAAGTCGTGCTGGTGAGACTTAATGCAGTACAGCCTTGTCTCCACATGGCCTCTACAAGCTGATAATAGGGTTGCATGATCATTAAGTCGTGCCGGTGATACTTAATGTAGTGCAACCTTGTCTCCACATGGCCTCTACAAGCTGATAATAGGGTTGCATGATCATTAAGTTGTGCCGGTGAGACTTAATTCAGTGCAGCCTTGTCTCCACATGCCTCTGGAAGCTGATAATAGGGTTGCATGATCATTACGTCTTGCCAGTGTGACTTAATGCAGTGCAGCCTTGTCTCCACATGCCTCTGGAAGCTGATGATAGGGTTGCATGATCATTAAGTCGTGCCTGTGAGACTTAATGCAGTGCAGCCTTGTCTCCACATGGCCTCTGGAAGCTGATAATAGGGTTGCATGATCATTAAGTCGTGCTGGTGAGACTTAATGCAGTACAGCCTTGTCTCCACATGCCTCTGGAAGCTGATGATAGGGTTGCATGATCATTAAGTCGTGCTGGTGAGACTTAATGCAGTACAGCCTTGTCTCCACATGGCCTCTACAAGCTGATAATAGGGTTGCATGATCATTAAGTCGTGCCGGTGAGACTTAATGTAGTGCAGCCTTGTCTCCACATGGCCTCTACAAGCTGATAATAGGGTTGCATGATCATTAAGTTGTGCCGGTGAGACTTAATTCAGTGCAGCCTTGTCTCCACATGCCTCTGGAAGCTGATGATAGGGTTGCATGATCATTAAGTCGTGCCGGTGAGACTTAATGCAGTGCAGCCTTGTCTCCACATGCCTCTGGAAGTTGATGGTACGGTGTCATGATCATTAAGTCGTGCCGGTGAGACTTAATGCAGTGCAGCCTTGTCTCCACATGCCTCTGGAAGCTGATAATAGGGTTGCATGATCATTAAGTCGTACGAGTGAGACTTAATGCAGTGCAGCCTTGTCTCCACATGCCTCTGGAAGCTGATAATAGGGTTGAATGATCATTAAGTTGTCCCGGTGTGACTTAATGCAGTGCAGCCTTGTCTCCACATGGCCTCTAGAAGCTGATAATAGGGTTGCATGATCATTAAGTTGTGCCGGTGAGACTTAATGCAGTGCAGCCTTATCTACACATGTCTCTGGGAGCGGATAATAGGGTTGCATGATCATTAAGTCATGCTGGCGAGGCTTAATGCAGTGCAGCCTTGTCTCCACATGCCTCTGGAAGCTGATAATAGGGTTGCATGATCATTACGTCGTGCCAGTGTGACTTAATGCAGTGCAGCCTTGTTTCCACATGCCTCTGGAAGCTGATGATAGGGTTGCATGATCATTAAGTCGTGCCTGTGAGACTTAATGCAGTGCAGCCTTGTCTCCACATGGCCTCTGGAAGCTGATAATAGGGTTGCATGATCATTAAGTGGTGCTAGTGAGACTTAATGCAGTGCAGCCTTGTCTGCACATGCCTCTGGAAGCTGATAATAGGGTTGCATGATCATTAAGTTGTGCCGGTGAGACTTAATGCAGTGCAGCCTTGTCTGCACATGCCTCTGGAAGCTGATAATAGGGTTGCATGATCATTAAGTCATGCCGGTGAGACTTAATGCAGTGCAGCCTTGAGGAATTCCACATGGCCTCTGGAAGCTGATAATAGGGTTGCATGATCATTAAGTCATGCCGGTGAGACTTAATGCAGTGCAGCCTTGTCTCCACATGCCTCTGGGAGCTGATAATAGGGTTGCATGAACATTAAGTCGTGCGAGTGAGACTTAATGCAGTGCAGCCTTGTCTCCACATGGCCTCTGGAAGCTGATAATAGGGTTGCATGACCATTAAGTCGTGCCGGTGTGACTTAATGCAGTGCAGCCTTGTCTCCACATGGCCTCTGGGAGCTGATAATAGGGTTGCATTATCATTAAGTCGTGCAGCTGAGACTTAATGCAGTGCAGCCTTGAGGAATTCCACATGGCCTCTGGAAGCTGATAATAGGGTTCCATGATCATTAAGTCGTGCAGATGAGACTTAATGCAGTGCAGCCTTGTCTCCACATGGCCTCTGGAAGCTGATAATAGGGTTGCATGATCATTAAGTGGTGCTGGTGAGACTTAAAGCAGTGCAGCCGTGTCTCCACATGCCTCTGGAAACTGATAATAGGGTTGCATGATCATTAAGTTGTGCCGGTGAGACTTAATGCAGTGTAGCCTTGTCTCCACATGGCCTCTACAAGCTGATAATAGGGTTGCGTGATCATTAAGTTGTGCCTGTGTGACTTAATGCAGTGCAGCCTTGTCTCCACATGCCTCTGGAAGCTGATGATAGGGTTGCATGATCATTAAGTCGTGCTGGTGAGACTTAATGCAGTACAGCCTTGTCTCCACATGCCTCTGGAAGCTGATGATAGGGTTGCATGATCATTAAGTTGTGCCTGTGTGACTTAATGCAGTGCAGCCTTGTCTCCACATGGCCTCTGGAATCTGATAATAGGGTTGCATGATCATTAAGTGGTGCTGGTGAGACTTAATGCAGTGCAGCCTTGTCTCCACATGCCTCTGGAAGCTGATGATAGGGTTGCATGATCATTAAGTCGTGCCTGTGAGACTTAATGCAGTGCAGCCTTGTCTCCACATGGCCTCTGGAAGCTGATAATAGGGTTTCATGATCATTAAGTGGTGCTGGTGAGACTTAATGCAGTGCAGCCTTGTCTGCACATGCCTCTGGAAGCTGATAATAGGGTTGCATGATCATTAAGTTGTGCCGGTGAGACTTAATGCAGTGCAGCCTTGTCTGCACATGCCTCTGGAAGCTGATAATAGGGTTGCATGATCATTAAGTCATGCCGGTGAGACTTAATGCAGTGCAGCCTTGTCTCCACATGCCTCTGGAAGCTGATAATAGGGTTACATGATCATTAAGTCGTGCAGATGAGACTTAATGCAGTGCAGCCTTGAGGAATTCCACATGGCCTCTGGAAGCTGATAATAGGGTTGCGTGATCATTAAGTCATGCCGGTGAGACTTAATGCAGTGCAGCCTTGTCTCCACATGCCTCTGGGAGCTGATAATAGGGTTGCATGAACATTAAGTCGTGCGAGTGAGACTTAATGCAGTGCAGCCTTGTCTCCACATGGCCTCTGGAAGCTGATAATAGGGTTGCATGACCATTAAGTCGTGCCGATGTGACTTAATGCAGTACAGCCTTGTCTCCACATGCCTCTGGAAGCTGATGATAGGGTTGCATGATCATTAAGTTGTGCCGGTGAGATTTAATGCAGTGTAGCCATGTCTCCACATGGCCTCTGGGAGCTGGTAATAGGGTTGCATTATCATTAAGTCGTGCAGATGAGACTTAATGCAGTGCAGCCTTGAGGAATTCCACATGGCCTCTGGAAGCTGATAATAGGGTTCCATGATCATTAAGTCGTGCAGATGAGACTTAATGCAGTGCAGCCTTGTCTCCACATGGCCTCTGGAAGCTGATAATAGGGTTGCATGATCATTAAGTGGTGCTGGTGAGACTTAATGCAGTGCAGCCTTGTCTCCACATGCCTCTGGAAACTGATTATAGGGTTGCATGATCATTAAGTCGTGCCGGTGAGACTTAATGCAGTGTAGCCTTGTCTCCACATGGCCTCTACAAGCTGATAATAGGGTTGCGTGATCATTAAATCGTGCTGGTGAGACTTAATGCAGTACAGCCTTGTCTCCACATGCCTCTGGAAGCTGATGATAGGGTTGCATGATCATTAAGTCGTGCTGGTGAGACTTAATGCAGTGCAGCCTTGTCTCCACATGGCCTCTGGAAGCTGATAATAGGGTTGCATGATCATTAAGTGGTGCTGGTGAGACTTAATGCAGTGCAGCCTTGTGTGCACATGCCTCTGGAAGCTGATAATAGGGTTGCATGATCATTAAGTTGTGCCGGTGAGACTTAATGCAGTGCAGCCTTGTCTGCACATGCCTCTGGAAGCTGATAATAGGGTTGCATGATCATTAAGTCATGCCGGTGAGACTTAATGCAGTGCAGCCTTGAGGAATTCCACATGGCCTCTGGAAGCTGATAATAGGGTTGCATGATCATTAAGTCATGCCGGTGAGACTTAATGCAGTGCAGCCTTGTCTCCACATGCCTCTGGGAGCTGATAATAGGGTTGCATGAACATTAAGTCGTGCGAGTGAGACTTAATGCAGTGCAGCCTTGTCTCCACATGGCCTCTGGAAGCTGATAATAGGGTTGCATGACCATTAAGTCGTGCCGGTGTGACTTAATGCAGTGAAGCCTTGTCTCCACATGGCCTCTGGGAGCTGATAATAGGGTTGCATTATCATTAAGTCGTGCAGATGAGACTTAATGCAGTGCAGCCTTGATGAATTCCACATGGCCTCTGGAAGCTGATAATAGGGTTCTATGATCATTAAGTCGTGCAGATGAGACTTAATGCAGTGCAGCCTTGTCTCCACATGGCCTCTGGAAGCTGATAATAGGGTTGCATGATCATTAAGTGGTGCTGGTGAGACTTAATGCAGTGCAGCCTTGTCTCCACATGCCTCTGGAAACTGATAATAGGGTTGCATGATCATTAAGTTGTGCCGGTGAGACTTAATGCAGTGTAGCCTTGTCTCCACATGGCCTCTACAAGCTGATAATAGGGTTGCGTGATCATTAAGTTGTGCCTGTGTGACTTAATGCAGTGCAGCCTTGTCTCCACATGCCTCTGGAAGCTGATGATAGGGTTGCATGATCATTAAGTCGTGCTGGTGAGACTTAATGCAGTACATCCTTGTCTCCACATGCCTCTGGAAGCTGATGATAGGGTTGCATGATCATTAAGTCGTGCTGGTGAGACTTAATGCAGTACAGCCTTGTCTCCACATGGCCTCTACAAGCTGATAATAGGGTTGCATGATCATTAAGTTGTGCCGGTGAGACTTAATTCAGTGCAGCCTTGTCTCCACATGCCTCTGGAAGCTGATAATAGGGTTGCATGATCATTACGTCGTGCCAGTGTGACTTAATGCAGTGCAGCCTTGTCTCCACATGCCTCTGGAAGCTGATGATAGGGTTGCATGATCATTAAGTCGTGCCTGTGAGACTTAATGCAGTGCAGCCTTGTCTCCACATGGCCTCTGGAAGCTGATAATAGGGTTGCATGATCATTAAGTGGTGCTGGTGAGACTTAATGCAGTGCAGCCTTGTCTCCACATGCCTCTGGAAGCTGATTGTACGGTTGCATGATCATTAAGTCGCGCTGGTGAGACTTAATGCAGTGCAGCCTTGTCTCCACATGCCTCTGGAAGCTGATAATAGGGTTGCATGATCATTAAGTCGTACGAGTGAGACTTAATGCAGTGCAGCCTTGTCTCCACATGCCTCTGGAAGCTGATAATAAGGTTGAATGATCATTAAGTTGTCCCGGTGTGACTTAATGCAGTGCAGCCTTGTCTCCACATGGCCTCTAGAAGCTGATAATAGGGTTGCATGATCATTAAGTTGTGCCGGTGAGACTTAATGCAGTGCAGCCTTGTCTCCACATGGCCTCTGGAAGCTGATGATAGGGTTGCATGATCATTAAGTGGTGCTGGTGAGACTTAATGCAGTGTAGCCTTGTCTCCCCATGCCTCTGGAAGTCGAGGGTACGGTTGCATGATCATTAAGTCGTGCCGGTGAGACTCAATGCAGTGCAGCCTTGTCTCCACATGCCTCTGGAAGCTGATAATAGGGTTGCATGATCATTAGGTCGTACGAGTGAGACTTAATGCAGTGCAGCCTTGTCTCCACATGCCTCTGGAAGCTGATAATAGGGTTGAATGATCATTAAGTTGTCCCGGTGTGACTTAATGCAGTGCAGCCTTGTCTCCACATGGCCTCTAGAAGCTCATAATAGGGTTGCATGATCATTAAGTTGTGCCGGTGAGACTTAATGCAGTGCAGCCTTATCTACACATGTCTCTGGGAGCGGATAATAGGGTTGCATGATCATTAAGTCATGCTGGTGAGACTTAATGCAGTGCAGCCTTGTCTCCACATGCCTCTGGAAGCTGATAATAGGGTTGCATGATCATTACATCGTGCCAGTGTGACTTAATGCAGTGCAGCCTTGTCTCCACATGCCTCTGGAAGCTGATGATAGGGTTGCATGATCATTAAGTCGTGCCTGTGAGACTTAATGCAGTGCAGCCTTGTCTCCAAATGGCCTCTGGAAACTGATAATAGGGTTTCATGATCATTAAGTGGTGCTGGTGAGACTTAATGCAGTGCAGCCTTGTCTGCACATGCCTCTGGAAGCTGATAATAGGGTTGCATGATCATTAAGTTGTGCCGGTGAGACTTAATGCAGTGCAGCCTTGTCTGCACATGCCTCTGGAAGCTGATAATAGGGTTGCATGATCATTAAGTCATGCCGGTGAGACTTAATGCAGTGCAGCCTTGTCTCCACATGCCTCTGGAAGCTGATAATAGGGTTACATGATCATTAAGTCGTGCAGATGAGACTTAATGCAGTGCAGCCTTGAGGAATTCCACATGGCCTCTGGAAGCTGATAATAGGGTTGCGTGATCATTAAGTCATGCCGGTGAGACTTAATGCAGTGCAGCCTTGTCTCCACATGGCCTCTACAAGCTGATAATAGGGTTGCATGATCATTAAGTTGTGCCGGTGAGACTTAATTCAGTGCAGCCTTGTCTCCACATGCCTCTGGAAGCTGATAATAGGGTTGCATGATCATTACGTCGTGCCAGTGTGACTTAATGCAGTGCAGCCTTGTCTCCACATTCCTCTGGAAGCTGATGATAGGGTTGCATGATCATTAAGTCGTGCCGGTGAGACTTAATGCAGTGCAGCCTTGTCTCCACATGCCTCTGGAAGCTGATGGTACGGTGTCATGATAATTAAGTCGTGCCGGTGAGACTTAATGCAGTGCAGCCTTGTCTCCACATGCCTCTGGAAGCTGATAATAGGGTTGCATGATCATTAAGTCGTACGAGTGAGACTTAATGCAGTGCAGCCTTGTCTCCACATGCCTCTGGAAGCTGATAATAGGGTTGAATGATCATTAAGTTGTCCCGGTGTGACTTAATGCAGTGCAGCCTTGTCTCCACATGGCCTCTAGAAGCTGATAATAGGGTTGCATGATCATTAAGTTGTGCCGGTGAGACTTAATGCAGTGCAGCCTTATCTACACATGTCTCTGGGAGCGGATAATAGGGTTGCATGATCATTAAGTCATGCTGGCGAGGCTTAATGCAGTGCAGCCTTGTCTCCACATGCCTCTGGAAGCTGATAATAGGGTTGCATGATCATTACGTCGTGCCAGTGTGACTTAATGCAGTGCAGCCTTGTTTCCACATGCCTCTGGAAGCTGATGATAGGTTTGCATGATCATTAAGTTGTGCCTGTGAGACTTAATGCAGTGCAGCCTTGTCTCCACATGGCCTCTGGAAGCTGATAATAGGGTTGCATGATCATTAAGTGGTGCTAGTGAGACTTAATGCAGTGCAGCCTTGTCTGCACATGCCTCTGGAAGCTGATAATAGGGTTGCATGATCATTAAGTTGTGCCGGTGAGACTTAATGCAGTGCAGCCTTGTCTGCACATGCCTCTGGAAGCTGATAATAGGGTTGCATGATCATTAAGTCATGCCGGTGAGACTTAATGCAGTGCAGCCTTGAGGAATTCCACATGGCCTCTGGAAGCTGATAATAGGGTTGCATGATCATTAAGTCATGCCGGTGAGACTTAATGCAGTGCAGCCTTGTCTCCACATGCCTCTGGGAGCTGATAATAGGGTTGCATGAACATTAAGTCGTGCGAGTGAGACTTAATGCAGTGCAGCCTTGTCTCCACATGGCCTCTGGAAGCTGATAATAGGGTTGCATGACCATTAAGTCGTGCCGGTGTGACTTAATGCAGTGCAGCCTTGTCTCCACATGGCCTCTGGGAGCTGATAATAGGGTTGCATTATCATTAAGTCATGCAGATGAGACTTAATGCAGTGCAGCCTTGAGGAATTCCACATGGCCTCTGGAAGCTGATAATAGGGTTCCATGATCATTAAGTCGTGCAGATGAGACTTAATGCAGTGCAGCCTTGTCTCCACATGGCCTCTGGAAGCTGATAATAGGGTTGCATGATCATTAAGTGGTGCTGGTGAGACTTAATGCAGTGCAGCCGTGTCTCCACATGCCTCTGGAAACTGATAATAGGGTTGCATGATCATTAAGTTGTGCCGGTGAGACTTAATGCAGTGTAGCCTTGTCTCCACATGGCCTCTACAAGCTGATAATAGGGTTGCGTGATCATTAAGTTGTGCCTGTGTGACTTAATGCAGTGCAGCCTTGTCTCCACATGCCTCTGGAAGCTGATGATAGGGTTGCATGATCATTAAGTCGTGCTGGTGAGACTTAATGCAGTACAGCCTTGTCTCCACATGCCTCTGGAAGCTGATGATAGGGTTGCATGATCATTAAGTTGTGCCTGTGTGACTTAATGCAGTGCAGCCTTGTCTCCACATGGCCTCTGGAAGCTGATAATAGGGTTGCATGATCATTAAGTGGTGCTGGTGAGACTTAATGCAGTGCAGCCTTGTCTCCACATGCCTCTGGAAGCTGATGATAGGGTTGCATGATCATTAAGTCGTGCCTGTGAGACTTAATGCAGTGCAGCCTTGTCTCCACATGGCCTCTGGAAGCTGATAATAGGGTTTCATGATCATTAAGTGGTGCTGGTGAGACTTAATGCAGTGCAGCCTTGTCTGCACATGCCTCTGGAAGCTGATAATAGGGTTGCATGATCATTAAGTTGTGTCGGTGAGACTTAATGCAGTGCAGCCTTGTCTGCACATGCCTCTGGAAGCTGATAATAGGGTTGCATGATCATTAAGTCATGCCGGTGAGACTTAATGCAGTGCAGCCTTGTCTCCACATGCCTCTGGAAGCTGATAATAGGGTTACATGATCATTAAGTCGTGCAGATGAGACTTAATGCAGTGCAGCCTTGAGGAATTCCACATGGCCTCTGGAAGCTGATAATAGGGTTGCGTGATCATTAAGTCATGCCGGTGAGACTTAATGCAGTGCAGCCTTGTCTCCACATGCCTCTGGGAGCTGATAATAGGGTTGCATGAACATTAAGTCGTGCGAGTGAGACTTAATGCAGTGCAGCCTTGTCTCCACATGGCCTCTGGAAGTTGATAATATGGTTGCATGACCATTAAGTCGTGCCGGTGTGACTTAATGCAGTACAGCCTTGTCTCCACATGCCTCTGGAAGCTGATGATAGGGTTGCATGATCATTAAGTTGTGCCGGTGAGATTTAATGCAGTGTAGCCTTGTCTCCACATGGCCTCTGGGAGCTGGTAATAGGGTTGCATTATCATTAAGTCGTGCAGATGAGACTTAATGCAGTGCAGCCTTGAGGAATTCCACATGGCCTCTGGAAGCTGATAATAGGGTTCCATGATCATTAAGTCGTGCAGATGAGACTTAATGCAGTGCAGCCTTGTCTCCACATGGCCTCTGGAAGCTGATAATAGGGTTGCATGATCATTAAGTGGTGCTGGTGAGACTTAATGCAGTGCAGCCTTGTCTCCACATGCCTCTGGAAACTGATTATAGGGTTGCATGATCATTAAGTCGTGCCGGTGAGACTTAATGCAGTGTAGCCTTGTCTCCACATGGCCTCTACAAGCTGATAATAGGGTTGCGTGATCATTAAATCGTGCTGGTGAGACTTAATGCAGTACAGCCTTGTCTCCACATGCCTCTGGAAGCTGATGATAGGGTTGCATGATCATCAAGTCGTGCTGGTGAGACTTAATGCAGTGCAGCCTTGTCTCCACATGGCCTCTGGAAGCTGATAATAGGGTTGCATGATCATTAAGTGGTGCTGGTGAGACTTAATGCAGTGCAGCCTTGTCTGCACATGCCTCTGGAAGCTGATAATAGGGTTGCATGATCATTAAGTTGTGCCGGTGAGACTTAATGCAGTGCAGCCTTGTCTGCACATGCCTCTGGAAGCTGATAATAGGGTTGCATGATCATTAAGTCATGCCGGTGAGACTTAATGCAGTGCAGTCTTGAGGAATTCCACATGGCCTCTGGAAGCTGATAATAGGGTTGCATGATCATTAAGTCATGCCGGTGAGACTTAATGCAGTGCAGCCTTGTCTCCACATGCCTCTGGGAGCTGATAATAGGGTTGCATGAACATTAAGTCGTGCGAGTGAGACTTAATGCAGTGCAGCCTTGTCTCCACATGGCCTCTGGAAGCTGATAATAGGGTTGCATGACCATTAAGTCGTGCCGGTGTGACTTAATGCAGTGAAGCCTTGTCTCCACATGGCCTCTGGGAGCTGATAATAGGGTTGCATTATCATTAAGTCGTGCAGATGAGACTTAATGCAGTGCAGCCTTGATGAATTCCACATGGCCTCTGGAAGCTGATAATAGGGTTCCATGATCATTAAGTCGTGCAGATGAGCAGCCTTGTCTCCACATGGCCTCTGGAAGCTGATAATAGGGTTGCATGATCATTAAGTGGTGCTGGTGAGACTTAATGCAGTGCAGCCTTGTCTCCACATGCCTCTGGAAACTGATAATAGGGTTGCATGATCATTAAGTTGTGCCGGTGAGACTTAATGCAGTGTAGCCTTGTCTCCACATGGCCTCTACAAGCTGATAATAGGGTTGCGTGATCATTAAGTTGTGCCTGTGTGACTTAATGCAGTGCAGCCTTGTCTCCACATGCCTCTGGAAGCTGATGATAGGGTTGCATGATCATTAAGTCGTGCTGGTGAGACTTAATGCAGTACAGCCTTGTCACCACATGCCTCTGGAAGCTGATGATAGGGTTGCATGATCATTAAGTCGTGCTGGTGAGACTTAATGCAGTACAGCCTTGTCTCCACATGGCCTCTACAAGCTGATAATAGGGTTGCATGATCATTAAGTTGTGCCGGTGAGACTTAATTCAGTGCAGCCTTGTCTCCACATGCCTCTGGAAGCTTATAATAGGGTTGCATGATCATTACGTCGTGCCAGTGTGACTTAATGCAGTGCAGCCTTGTCTCCACATGCCTCTGGAAGCTGATGATAGGGTTGCATGATCATTAAGTCGTGACTGTGAGACTTAATGCAGTGCAGCCTTGTCTCCACATGGCCTCTGGAAGCTGATAATAGGGTTGCATGATCATTAAGTGGTGCTGGTGAGACTTAATGCAGTGCAGCCTTGTCTCCTCATGCCTCTGGAAGCTGATGGTACGGTTGCATGATCATTAAGTCGCGCTGGTGAGACTTAATGCAGTGCAGCCTTGTCTCCACATGCCTCTGGAAGCTGATAATAGGGTTGCATGATCATTAAGTCGTACGAGTGAGACTTAATGCAGTGCAGCCTTGTCTCCACATGCCTCTGGAAGCTGATAATAAGGTTGAATGATCATTAAGTTGTCCCGGTGTGACTTAATGCAGTGCAGCCTTGTCTCCACATGGCCTCTAGAAGCTGATAATAGGGTTGCATGATCATTAAGTTGTGCCGGTGAGACTTAATGCAGTGCAGCCTTGTCTCCACATGGCCTCTGGAAGCTGATAATAGGGTTGCATGATAATTAAGTGGTGCTGGTGAGACTTAATGCAGTGCAGCCTTGTCTCCCCATGCCTCTGGAAGCTGATGGTACGGTTGCATGATCATTAAGTCGTGCCGGTGAGACTCAATGCAGTGCAGCCTTGTCTCCACATGCCTCTGGAAGCTGATAATAGGGTTGCATGATCATTAAGTCGTACGAGTGAGACTTAATGCAGTGCAGCCTTGTCTCCACATGCCTCTGGAAGCTGATAATAGGGTTGAATGATCATTAAGTTGTCCCGGTGTGACTTAATGCAGTGCAGCCTTGTCTCCACATGGCCTCTAGAAGCTAATAATAGGGTTGCATGATCATTAAGTTGTGCCGGTGAGACTTAATGCAGTGCAGCCTTATCTACACATGTCTCTGGGAGCGGATAATAGGGTTGCATGATCATTAAGTCATGCTGGTGAGACTTAATGCAGTGCAGCCTTGTCTCCACATGCCTCTGGAAGCTGATAATAGGGTTGCATGATCATTACGTCGTGCCAGTGTGACTTAATGCAGTGCAGCCTTGTCTCCACATGCCTCTGGAAGCTGATGATAGGGTTGCATGATCATTAAGTCGTGCCTGTGAGACTTAATGCAGTGCAGCCTTGTCTCCACATGGCCTCTGGAAGCTGATAATAGGGTTTCATGATCATTAAGTGGTGCTGGTGAGACTTAATGCAGTGCAGCCTTGTCTGCACATGCCTCTGGAAGCTGATAATAGGATTGCATGATCATTAAGTTGTGCCGGTGAGACTTAATGCAGTGCAGCCTTGTCTGCACATGCCTCTGGAAGATGATAATAGGGTTGCATGATCATTAAGTCATGCCGGTGAGACTTAATGCAGTGCAGCCTTGTCTCCACATGCCTCTGGAAGCTGATAATAGGGTTACATGATCATTAAGTCGTGCAGATGAGACTTAATGCAGTGCAGCCTTGAGGAATTCCACATGGCCTCTGGAAGCTGATAATAGGGTTGCGTGATCATTAAGTCATGCCGGTGAGACTTAATGCAGTGCAGCCTTGTCTCCACATGCCTCTGGGAGCTGATAATAGGGTTGCATGATCATTAAGTTGTGCCGGTGAGACTTAATGCAGTGCAGCCTTGTCTCCACATGGCCTCTGGAAGCTGATAATAGGGTTGCATGATCATTAAGTGGTGCTGGTGAGACTTAATGCAGTGCAGCCTTGTCTCCACATGCCTCTGGAAGCTGATAATAGGGTTGCATGATCATTAAGTGGTGCTGGTGAGACTTAATGCAGTGCAGCCTTGTCTGCACATGCCTCTGGAAGCTGATAATAGGGTTGCATGATCATTAAGTGGTGCTGGTGAGACTTAATGCAGTGCAGCCTTGTCTCCCCATGCCTCTGGAAGCTGATGGTACGGTTGCATGATCATTAAGTCGTGCCGGTGAGACTCAATGCAGTGCAGCCTTGTCTCCACATGCCTCTGGAAGCTGATAATAGGGTTGCATGATCATTAAGTCGTACGAGTGAGACTTAATGCAGTGCAGCCTTGTCTCCACATGCCTCTGGAAGCTGATAATAGGGTTGAATGATCATTAAGTTGTCCCGGTGTGACTTAATGCAGTGCAGCCTTGTCTCCACATGGCCTCTAGAAGCTAATAATAGGGTTGCATGATCATTAAGTTGTGCCGGTGAGACTTAATGCAGTGCAGCCTTATCTACACATGTCTCTGGGAGCGGATAATAGGGTTGCATGATCATTAAGTCATGCTGGTGAGACTTAATGCAGTGCAGCCTTGTCTCCACATGCCTCTGGAAGCTGATAATAGGGTTGCATGATCATTACGTCGTGCCAGTGTGACTTAATGCAGTGCAGCCTTGTCTCCACATGCCTCTGGAAGCTGATGATAGGGTTGCATGATCATTAAGTCGTGCCTGTGAGACTTAATGCAGTGCAGCCTTGTCTCCACATGGCCTCTGGAAGCTGATAATAGGGTTTCATGATCATTAAGTGGTGCTGGTGAGACTTAATGCAGTGCAGCCTTGTCTGCACATGCCTCTGGAAGCTGATAATAGGATTGCATGATCATTAAGTTGTGCCGGTGAGACTTAATGCAGTGCAGCCTTGTCTGCACATGCCTCTGGAAGCTGATAATAGGGTTGCATGATCATTAAGTCATGCCGGTGAGACTTAATGCAGTGCAGCCTTGTCTCCACATGCCTCTGGAAGCTGATAATAGGGTTACATGATCATTAAGTCGTGCAGATGAGACTTAATGCAGTGCAGCCTTGAGGAATTCCACATGGCCTCTGGAAGCTGATAATAGGGTTGCGTGATCATTAAGTCATGCCGGTGAGACTTAATGCAGTGCAGCCTTGTCTCCACATGCCTCTGGGAGCTGATAATAGGGTTGCATGACCATTAAGTCGTGCCGGTGTGACTTAATGCAGTACAGCCTTGTCTCCACATGCCTCTGGAAGCTGATGATAGGGTTGCATGATCATTAAGTCGTGCGAGTGAGACTTAATGCAGTGCAGCCTTGTCTCCACATGGCCTCTGGAAGCTGATAATAGGGTTCCATGATCATTAAGTCGTGCAGATGAGACTTAATGCAGTGCAGCCTTGTCTCCACATGGCCTCTGGAAGCTGATAATAGGGTTGCATGATCAATAAGTGGTGCTGGTGAGACTTAATGCAGTGCAGCCTTGTCTCCACATGCCTCTGGAAACTGATAATAGGGTTGCATGATCATTAAGTTGTGCCGGTGAGACTTAATGCAGTGTAGCCTTGTCTCCACATGGCCTCTACAAGCTGATAATAGGGTTGCATGATCATTAAGTTGTGCCTGTGTGACTTAATGCAGTCCAGCCTTGTCTCCACATACCTCTGGAAGCTGATGATAGGGTTTCATGATCATTAAGTCGTGCTGGTGAGACTTAATGCAGTACAGCCTTGTCTCCACATGCCTCTTGAAGCTGATGATAGGGTTGCATGATCATTAAGTCGTGCTGGTGAGACTTAATGCAGTACAGCCTTGTCTCCACATGGCCTCTACAAGCTGATAATAGGGTTGCATGATCATTAAGTTGTGCCGGTGAGACTTAATTCAGTGCAGCCTTGTCTCCACATGCCTCTGGAAGCTGATAATAGGGTTGCATGATCATTACGTCGTGCCAGTGTGACTTAATGCAGTGCAGCCTTGTCTCCACATGCCTCTGGAAGCTGATGATAGGGTTGCATGATCATTAAGTCGTGCCTGTGAGACTTAATGCAGTGCAGCCTTGTCTCCACATGGCCTCTGGAAGCTGATAATAGGGTTGCATGATCATTAAGTGGTGCTGGTGTGACTTAATGCAGTGCAGCCTTGTCTCCACATGCCTCTGGAATCCGATGGTACGGTTGCATGATCATTAAGTCGCGCTGGTGAGACTTAATGCAGTGCAGCCTTGTCTCCACATGCCTCTGGAAGCTGATAATAGGGTTGCATGATCATTAAGTCGTACGAGTGAGACTTAATGCAGTGCAGCCTTTTCTCCACATGCCTCTGGAAGCTGATAATAAGGTTGAATGATCATTAAGTTGTCCCGGTGTGACTTAATGCAGTGCAGCCTTGTCTCCACATGGCCTCTAGAAGCTGATAATAGGGTTGCATGATCATTAAGTTGTGCCGGTGAGACTTAATGCAGTGCAGCCTTGTCTCCACATGCCTCTGGAAGCTGATAATAGGGTTGCATGATCATTACGTCGTGCCAGTGTGACTTAATGCAGTACAGCCTTGTCTCCACATGCCTCTGGAAGCTGATGATAGGGTTGCATGATCATTAAGTCCTGCCGGTGAGACTTAATGCAGTGCAGCCTTGTCTCCACATGCCTCTGGAAGCTGATGGTACGGTGTCATGATCATTAAGTCGTGCCGGTGAGACTTAATGCAGTGCAGCCTTGTCTCCACATGCCTCTGGAAGCTGATAATAGGGTTGCATGATCATTAAGTCGTACGAGTGAGACTTAATGCAGTGCAGCCTTGTCTCCACATGCCTCTGGAAGCTGATAATAGGGTTGAATGATCATTAAGTTGTCCCGGTGTGACTTAATGCAGTGCAGCCTTGTCTCCACATGGCCTCTAGAAGCTGATAATAGGGTTGCATGATCATTAAGTTGTGCCGGTGAGACTTAATGCAGTGCAGCCTTATCTACACATGTCTCTGGGAGCGGATAATAGGGTTGCATGATCATTAAGTCATGCTGGTGAGGCTTAATGCAGTGCAGCCTTGTCTCCACATGCCTCTGGAAGCTGATAATAGGGTTGCATGATCATTACGTCGTGCCAGTGTGACTTAATGCAGTGCAGCCTTGTCTCCACATGCCTCTGGAAGCTGATGATAGGGTTGCATGATCATTAAGTCGTGCCTGTGAGACTTAATGCAGTGCAGCCTTGTCTCCACATGGCCTCTGGAAGCTGATAATAGGGTTGCATGATCATTAAGTGGTACTGGTGAGACTTAATGCAGTGCAGCCTTGTCTGCACATGCCTCTGGAAGCTGATAATAGGGTTGCATGATCATTAAGTTGTGCCGGTGAGACTTAATGCAGTGCAGCCTTGTCTGCACATGCCTCTGGAAGCTGATAATAGGGTTGCATGATCATTAAGTCATTCTGGTGAGACTTAATGCAGTGCAGCCTTGAGGAATTCCACATGGCCTCTGGAAGCTGATAATAGGGTTGCATGATCATTAAGTCATGCCGGTGAGACTTAATGCAGTGCAGCCTTGTCTCCACATGCCTCTGGGAGCTGATAATAGGGTTGCATGAACATTAAGTCGTGCGAGTGAGACTTAATGCAGTGCAGCCTTGTCTCCACATGGCCTCTGGAAGCTGATAATAGGGTTGCATGACCATTAAGTCGTGCCGGTGTGACTTAATGCAGTGCAGCCTTGTCTCCACATGGCCTCTGGGAGCTGATAATAGGGTTGCATTATCATTAAGTTGTGCAGATGAGACTTAATGCAGTGCAGCCTTGAGGAATTCCACATGGCCTCTGGAAGCTGATAATAGGGTTCCATGATCATTAAGTCGTGCAGATGAGACTTAATGCAGTGCAGCCTTGTCTCCACATGGCCTCTGGAAGCTGATAATAGGGTTGCATGATCATTAAGTGGTGCTGGTGAGACTTAATGCAGTGCAGCCGTGTCTCCACATGCCTCTGGAAACTGATAATAGGGTTGCATGATCATTAAGTTGTGCCGGTGAGACTTAATGCAGTTTAGCCTTGTCTCCACATGGCCTCTACAAGCTGATAATAGGGTTGCGTGATCATTAAGTTGTGCCTGTGTGACTTAATGCAGTGCAGCCTTGTCTCCACATGCCTCTGGAAGCTGATGATAGGGTTGCATGATCATTAAGTCGTGCTGGTGAGACTTAATGCAGTACAGCCTTGTCTCCACATGCCTCTGGAAGCTGATGAAGGGTTGCATGATCATTAAGTCGTGCTGGTGAGACTTAATGCAGTACAGCCTTGTCTCCACATGGCCTCTACAAGCTGATAATAGGGTTGCATGATCATTAAGTCGTGCCGGTGATACTTAATGTAGTGCAGCCTTGTCTCCACATGGCCTCTACAAGCTGATAATAGGGTTGCATGATCATTAAGTTGTGCCGGTGAGACTTAATTCAGTGCAGCCTTGTCTCCACATGCCTCTGGAAGCTGATAATAGGGTTGCATGATCATTACGTCGTGCCAGTGTGACTTAATGCAGTGCAGCCTTGTCTCCACATGCCTATGGAAGCTGATGATAGGGTTGCATGATCATTAAGTCGTGCCTGTGAGACTTAATGCAGTGCAGCCTTGTCTCCACATGGCCTCTGGAAGCTGATAATAGGGTTGCATGATCATTAAGTCGTGCTGGTGAGACTTAATGCAGTACAGCCTTGTCTCCACATGCCTCTGGAAGCTGATGATAGGGTTGCATGATCATTAAGTCGTGCTGGTGAGACTTAATGCAGTACAGCCTTGTCTCCACATGGCCTCTACAAGCTGATAATAGGGTTGCATGATCATTAAGTCGTGCCGGTGAGAATTAATGTAGTGCAGCCTTGTCTCCACATGGCTTCTACAAGCTGATAATAGGGTTGCATGATCATTAAGTTGTGCCGGTGAGACTTAATTCAGTGCAGCCTTGTCTCCACATGCCTCTGGAAGCTGATAATAGGGTTGCATGATCATTACGTCGTGCCAGTGTGACTTAATGCAGTGCAGCCTTGTCTCCACATTCCTCTGGAAGCTGATGATAGGGTTGCATGATCATTAAGTCGTGCCGGTGAGACTTAATGCAGTGCAGCCTTGTCTCCACATGCCTCTGGAAGCTGATGGTACGGTGTCATGATCATTAAGTCGTGCCGGTGAGACTTAATGCAGTGCAGCCTTGTCTCCACATGCCTCTGGAAGCTGATAATAGGGTTGCATGATCATTAAGTCGTACGAGTGAGACTTAATGCAGTGCAGCCTTGTCTCCACATGCCTCTGGAAGCTGATAATAGGGTTGAATGATCATTAAGTTGTCCCGGTGTGACTTAATGCAGTGCAGCCTTGTCTCCACATGGCCTCTAGAAGCTGATAATAGGGTTGCGTGATCATTAAGTTGTGCCGGTGAGACTTAATGCAGTGCAGCCTTATCTACACATGTCTCTGGGAGCGGATAATAGGGTTGCATGATCATTAAGTCATGCTGGCGAGGCTTAATGCAGTGCAGCCTTGTCTCCACATGCCTCTGGAAGCTGATAATAGGGTTGCATGATCATTACGTCGTGCCAGTGTGACTTAATGCAGTGCAGCCTTGTTTCCACATGCCTCTGGAAGCTGATGATAGGGTTGCATGATCATTAAGTCGTGCCTGTGAGACTTAATGCAGTGCAGCCTTGTCTCCACATGGCCTCTGGAAGCTGATAATAGGGTTGCATGATCATTAAGTGGTGCTAGTGAGACTTAATGCAGTGCAGCCTTGTCTGCACATGCCTCTGGAAGCTGATAATAGGGTTGCATGATCATTAAGTTGTGCCGGTGAGACTTAATGCAGTGCAGCCTTATCTACACATGTCTCTGGGAGCGGATAATAGGGTTGCATGATCATTAAGTCATGCTGGCGAGGCTTTGTGCAGTGCAGCCTTGTCTCCACATGCCTCTGGAAGCTGATAATAGGGTTGCATGATCATTACGTCGTGCCAGTGTGACTTAATGCAGTGCAGCCTTGTTTCCACATGCCTCTGGAAGCTGATGCTAGGGTTGCATGATCATTAAGTCGTGCCTGTGAGACTTAATGCAGTGCAGCCTTGTCTCCACATGGCCTCTGGAAGCTGATAATAGGGTTGCATGATCATTAAGTGGTGCTAGTGAGACTTAATGCAGTGCAGCCTTGTCTGCACATGCCTCTGGAAGCTGATAATAGGGTTGCATGATCATTAAGTTGTGCCGGTGAGACTTAATGCAGTGCAGCCTTGTCTGCACATGCCTCTGGAAGCTGATAATAGGGTTGCATGATCATTAAGTCATGCCGGTGAGACTTAATGCAGTGCAGCCTTGAGGAATTCCACATGGCCTCTGGAAGCTGATAATAGGGTTGCATGATCATTAAGTCATGCCGGTGAGACTTAATGCAGTGCAGCCTTGTCTCCACATGCCTCTGGGAGCTGATAATAGGGTTGCATGAACATTAAGTCGTGCGAGTGAGACTTAATGCAGTGCAGCCTTGTCTCCACATGGCCTCTGGAAGCTGATAATAGGGTTGCATGACCATTAAGTCGTGCCGGTGTGACTTAATGCAGTGCAGCCTTGTCTCCACATGGCCTCTGGGAGCTGATAATAGGGTTGCATTATCATTAAGTCGTGCAGATGAGACTTAATGCAGTGCAGCCTTGAGGAATTCCACATGGCCTCTGGAAGCTGATAATAGGGTTCCATGATCATTAAGTCGTGCAGATGAGACTTAATGCAGTGCAGCCTTGTCTCCACATGGCCTCTGGAAGCTGATAATAGGGTTGCATGATCATTAAGTGGTGCTGGTGAGTCTTAATGCAGTGCAGCCGTGTCTCCACATGCCTCTGGAAACTGATAATAGGGTTGCATGATCATTAAGTTGTGCCGGTGAGACTTAATGCAGTGTAGCCTTGTCTCCACATGGCCTCTACAAGCTGATAATAGGGTTGCGTGATCATTAAGTTGTGCCTGTGTGACTTAATGCAGTGCAGCCTTGTCTCCACATGCCTCTGGAAGCTGATGATAGGGTTGCATGATCATTAAGTCGTGCTGGTGAGACTTAATGCAGTACAGCCTTGTCTCCACATGCCTCTGGAAGCTGCTGATAGGGTTGCATGATCATTAAGTCGTGCTGGTGAGACTTAATGTAGTGCAGCCTTGTCTCCACATGGCCTCTACAAGCTGATAATAGGGTTGCATGATCATTAAGTTGTGCCGGTGAGACTTAATTCAGTGCAGCCTTGTCTCCACATGCCTCTGGAAGCTGATAATAGGGTTGCATGATCATTACGTCGTGCCAGTGTGACTTAATGCAGTGCAGCCTTGTCTCCACATGCCTCTGGAAGCTGATGATAGGGTTGCATGATCATTAAGTCGTGCCTGTGAGACTTAATGCAGTGCAGCCTTGTCTCCACATGGCCTCTGGAAGCTGATAATAGGGTTGCATGATCATTAAGTGGTGCTGGTGAGACTTAATGCAGTGCAGCCTTGTCTCCCCATGCCTCTGGAAGCTGATGGTACGGTTGCATGATCATTAAGTCGTGCCGGTGAGACTCAATGCAGTGCAGCCTTGTCTCCACATGCCTCTGGAAGCTGATAATAGGGTTGCATGATCATTAAGTCGTACGAGTGAGACTTAATGCAGTGCAGCCTTGTCTCCACATGCCTCTGGAAGCTGATAATAGGGTTGAATGATCATTAAGTTGTCCCGGTGTGACTTAATGCAGTGCAGCCTTGTCTCCACATGGCCTCTAGAAGCTGATAATAGGGTTGCATGATCATTAAGTTGTGCCGGTGAGACTTAATGCAGTGCAGCCTTATCTACACATGTCTCTGGGAGCGGATAATAGGGTTGCATGATCATTAAGTCATGCTGGTGAGACTTAATGCAGTGCAGCCTTATCTCCACATGGCCTCTACAAGCTGATAATAGGGTTGCATGATCATTACGTCGTGCCAGTGTGACTTAATGCAGTGCAGCCTTGTCTCCACATGCCTCTGGAAGCTGATGATAGGGTTGCATGATCATTAAGTCGTGCCTGTGAGACTTAATGCAGTGTAGCCTTGTCTCCACATGGCCTCTGGAAGCTGATAATAGGGTTGCATGATCATTAAGTGGTGCTGGTGAGACTTAATGCAGTGCAGCCTTGCCTGCACATGCCTCTGGAAGCTGATAATAGGGTTGCATAATCATTAAGTTGTGCCGGTGAGACTTAATGCAGTGCAGCCTTGTCTGCACATGCCTCTGGAAGCTGATAATAGGGTTGCATGATCATTAAGTCATTCTGGTGAGACTTAATGCAGTGCAGCCTTGAGGAATTCCACAGGGCCTCTGGAAGCTGATAATAGGGTTGCATGATCATTAAGTGGTGCTGGTGAGACTTAATGCAGTGCAGCCGTGTCTCCACATGCCTCTGGAAACTGATAATAGGGTTGCATGATCATTAAGTTGTGCCGGTGAGACTTAATGCAGTTTAGCCTTGTCTCCACATGGCCTCTACAAGCTGATAATAGGGTTGCGTGATCATTAAGTTGTGCCTGTGTGACTTAATGCAGTGCAGCCTTGTCTCCACATGCCTCTGGAAGCTGATGATAGGGTTGCATGATCATTAAGTCGTGCTGGTGAGACTTAATGCAGTACAGCCTTGTCTCCACATGCCTCTGGAAGCTGATGAAGGGTTGCATGATCATTAAGTCGTGCTGGTGAGACTTAATGCAGTACAGCCTTGTCTCCACATGCCTCTTGAAGCTGATGATAGGGTTGCATGATCATTAAGTCGTGCTGGTGAGACTTAATGCAGTACAGCCTTGTCTCCACATGGCCTCTACAAGCTGATAATAGGGTTGCATGATCATTAAGTTGTGCCGGTGAGACTTAATTCAGTGCAGCCTTGTCTCCACATGCCTCTGGAAGCTGATAATAGGGTTGCATGATCATTACGTCGTGCCAGTGTGACTTAATGCAGTGCAGCCTTGTCTCCACATGCCTCTGGAAGCTGATGATAGGGTTGCATGATCATTAAGTCGTGCCTGTGAGACTTAATGCAGTGCAGCCTTGTCTCCACATGGCCTCTGGAAGCTGATAATAGGGTTGCATGATCATTAAGTGGTGCTGGTGAGACTTAATGCAGTGCAGCCTTGTCTCCACATGCCTCTGGAATCCGATGGTACGGTTGCATGATCATTAAGTCGCGCTGGTGAGACTTAATGCAGTGCAGCCTTGTCTCCACATGCCTCTGGAAGCTGATAATAGGGTTGCATGATCATTAAGTCGTACGAGTGAGACTTAATGCAGTGCAGCCTTTTCTCCACATGCCTCTGGAAGCTGATAATAAGGTTGAATGATCATTAAGTTGTCCCGGTGTGACTTAATGCAGTGCAGCCTTGTCTACACATGGCCTCTAGAAGCTGATAATAGGGTTGCATGATCATTAAGTTGTGCCGGTGAGACTTAATGCAGTGCAGCCTTGTCTCCACATGCCTCTGGAAGCTGATAATAGGGTTGCATGATCATTACGTCGTGCCAGTGTGACTTAATGCAGTACAGCCTTGTCTCCACATGCCTCTGGAAGCTGATGATAGGGTTGCATGATCATTAAGTCCTGCCGGTGAGACTTAATGCAGTGCAGCCTTGTCTCCACATGCCTCTGGAAGCTGATAATAGGGTTGCATGATCATTACGTCGTGCCAGTGTGACTTAATGCAGTACAGCCTTGTCTCCACATGCCTCTGGAAGCTGATGATAGGGTTGCATGATCATTAAGTCGTGCCGGTGAGACTTAATGCAGTGCAGCCTTGTCTCCACATGCCTCTGGAAGCTGATAATAGGGTTGCATGATCATTAAGTCGTACGAGTGAGACTTAATGCAGTGCAGCCTTGTCTCCACATGCCTCTGGAAGCTGATAATAGGGTTGAATGATCATTAAGTTGTCCCGGTGTGACTTAATGCAGTGCAGCCTTGTCTCCACATGGCCTCTAGAAGCTGATAATAGGGTTGCATGATCATTAAGTTGTGCCGGTGAGACTTAATGCAGTGCAGCCTTATCTACACATGTCTCTGGGAGCGGATAATAGGGTTGCATGATCATTAAGTCATGCTGGTGAGTCTTAATGCAGTGCAGCCTTGTCTCCACATGCCTCTGGAAGCTGATAATAGGGTTGCATGATCATTACGTCGTGCCAGTGTGACTTAATGCAGTGCAGCCTTGTCTCCACATGCCTCTGGAAGCTGATGATAGGGTTGCATGATCATTAAGTCGTGCCTGTGAGACTTAATGCAGTGCAGCCTTGTCTCCACATGGCCTCTGGAAGCTGATAATAGGGTTGCATGATCATTAAGTGGTGCTGGTGAGACTTAATGCAGTGCAGCCTTGTCTGCACATGCCTCTGGAAGCTGATAATAGGGTTGCATGATCATTAAGTTGTGCCGGTGAGACTTAATGCAGTGCAGCCTTGTCTGCACATGCCTCTGGAAGCTGATAATAGGGTTGCATGATCATTAAGTCATTCTGGTGAGACTTAATGCAGTGCAGCCTTGAGGAATTCCACATGGCCTCTGGAAGCTGATAATAGGGTTGCATGATCATTAAGTCATGCCGGTGAGACTTAATGCAGTGCAGCCTTGTCTCCACATGCCTCTGGGAGCTGATAATAGGGTTGCATGAACATTAAGTCGTGCGAGTGAGACTTAATGCAGTGCAGCCTTGTCTCCACATGGCCTCTGGAAGCTGATAATAGGGTTGCATGACCATTAAGTCGTGCCGGTGTGACTTAATGCAGTGCAGCCTTGTCTCCACATGGCCTCTGGGAGCTGATAATAGGGTTGCATTATCATTAAGTTGTGCAGATGAGACTTAATGCAGTGCAGCCTTGAGGAATTCCACATGGCCTCTGGAAGCTGATAATAGGGTTCCATGATCATTAAGTCGTGCAGATGAGACTTAATGCAGTGCAGCCTTGTCTCCACATGGCCTCTGGAAGCTGATAATAGGGTTGCATGATCATTAAGTGGTGCTGGTGAGACTTAATGCAGTGCAGCCGTGTCTCCACATGCCTCTGGAAACTGATAATAGGGTTGCATGATCATTAAGTTGTGCCGGTGAGACTTAATGCAGTTTAGCCTTGTCTCCACATGGCCTCTACAAGCTGATAATAGGGTTGCGTGATCATTAAGTTGTGCCTGTGTGACTTAATGCAGTGCAGCCTTGTCTCCACATGCCTCTGGAAGCTGATGATAGGGTTGCATGATCATTAAGTCGTGCTGGTGAGACTTAATGCAGTACAGCCTTGTCTCCACATGCCTCTGGAAGCTGATGAAGGGTTGCATGATCATTAAGTCGTGCTGGTGAGACTTAATGCAGTACAGCCTTGTCTCCACATGGCCTCTACAAGCTGATAATAGGGTTGCATGATCATTAAGTCGTGCCGGTGATACTTAATGTAGTGCAGCCTTGTCTCCACATGGCCTCTACAAGCTGATAATAGGGTTGCATGATCATTAAGTTGTGCCGGTGAGACTTAATTCAGTGCAGCCTTGTCTCCACATGCCTCTGGAAGCTGATAATAGGGTTGCATGATCATTACGTCGTGCCAGTGTGACTTAATGCAGTGCAGCCTTGTCTCCACATGCCTATGGAAGCTGATGATAGGGTTGCATGATCATTAAGTCGTGCCTGTGAGACTTAATGCAGTGCAGCCTTGTCTCCACATGGCCTCTGGAAGCTGATAATAGGGTTGCATGATCATTAAGTCGTGCTGGTGAGACTTAATGCAGTACAGCCTTGTCTCCACATGCCTCTGGAAGCTGATGATAGGGTTGCATGATCATTAAGTCGTGCTGGTGAGACTTAATGCAGTACAGCCTTGTCTCCACATGGCCTCTACAAGCTGATAATAGGGTTGCATGATCATTAAGTCGTGCCGGTGAGAATTAATGTAGTGCAGCCTTGTCTCCACATGGCTTCTACAAGCTGATAATAGGGTTGCATGATCATTAAGTTGTGCCGGTGAGACTTAATTCAGTGCAGCCTTGTCTCCACATGCCTCTGGAAGCTGATAATAGGGTTGCATGATCATTACGTCGTGCCAGTGTGACTTAATGCAGTGCAGCCTTGTCTCCACATTCCTCTGGAAGCTGATGATAGGGTTGCATGATCATTAAGTCGTGCCGGTGAGACTAAATGCAGTGCAGCCTTGTCTCCACATGCCTCTGGAAGCTGATGGTACGGTGTCATGATCATTAAGTCGTGCCGGTGAGACTTAATGCAGTGCAGCCTTGTCTCCACATGCCTCTGGAAGCTGATAATAGGGTTGCATGATCATTAAGTCGTACGAGTGAGACTTAATGCAGTGCAGCCTTGTCTCCACATGCCTCTGGAAGCTGATAATAGGGTTGAATGATCATTAAGTTGTCCCGGTGTGACTTAATGCAGTGCAGCCTTGTCTCCACATGGCCTCTAGAAGCTGATAATAGGGTTGCGTGATCATTAAGTTGTGCCGGTGAGACTTAATGCAGTGCAGCCTTATCTACACATGTCTCTGGGAGCGGATAATAGGGTTGCATGATCATTAAGTCATGCTGGCGAGGCTTAATGCAGTGCAGCCTTGTCTCCACATGCCTCTGGAAGCTGATAATAGGGTTGCATGATCATTACGTCGTGCCAGTGTGACTTAATGCAGTGCAGCCTTGTTTCCACATGCCTCTGGAAGCTGATGATAGGGTTGCATGATCATTAAGTCGTGCCTGTGAGACTTAATGCAGTGCAGCCTTGTATCCACATGGCCTCTGGAAGCTGATAATAGGGTTGCATGATCATTAAGTGGTGCTAGTGAGACTTAATGCAGTGCAGCCTTGTCTGCACATGCCTCTGGAAGCTGATAATAGGGTTGCATGATCATTAAGTTGTGCCGGTGAGACTTAATGCAGTGCAGCCTTATCTACACATGTCTCTGGGAGCGGATAGCGGATAATAGGGTTGCATGATCATTAAGTCATGCTGGCGAGGCTTTGTGCAGTGCAGCCTTGTCTCCACATGCCTCTGGAAGCTGATAATAGGGTTGCATGATCATTACGTCGTGCCAGTGTGACTTAATGCAGTGCAGCCTTGTTTCCACATGCCTCTGGAAGCTGATGCTAGGGTTGCATGATCATTAAGTCGTGCCTGTGAGACTTAATGCAGTGCAGCCTTGTCTCCACATGGCCTCTGGAAGCTGATAATAGGGTTGCATGATCATTAAGTGGTGCTAGTGAGACTTAATGCAGTGCAGCCTTGTCTGCACATGCCTCTGGAAGCTGATAATAGGGTTGCATGATCATTAAGTTGTGCCGGTGAGACTTAATGCAGTGCAGCCTTGTCTGCACATGCCTCTGGAAGCTGATAATAGGGTTGCATGATCATTAAGTCATGCCGGTGAGACTTAATGCAGTGCAGCCTTGAGGAATTCCACATGGCCTCTGGAAGCTGATAATAGGGTTGCATGATCATTAAGTCATGCCGGTGAGACTTAATGCAGTGCAGCCTTGTCTCCACATGCCTCTGGGAGCTGATAATAGGGTTGCATGAACATTAAGTCGTGCGAGTGAGACTTAATGCAGTGCAGCCTTGTCTCCACATGGCCTCTGGAAGCTGATAATAGGGTTGCATGACCATTAAGTCGTGCCGGTGTGACTTAATGCAGTGCAGCCTTGTCTCCACATGGCCTCTGGGAGCTGATAATAGGGTTGCATTATCATTAAGTCGTGCAGATGAGACTTAATGCAGTGCAGCCTTGAGGAATTCCACATGGCCTCTGGAAGCTGATAATAGGGTTCCATGATCATTAAGTCGTGCAGATGAGACTTAATGCAGTGCAGCCTTGTCTCCACATGGCCTCTGGAAGCTGATAATAGGGTTGCATGATCATTAAGTGGTGCTGGTGAGTCTTAATGCAGTGCAGCCGTGTCTCCACATGCCTCTGGAAACTGATAATAGGGTTGCATGATCATTAAGTTGTGCCGGTGAGACTTAATGCAGTGTAGCCTTGTCTCCACATGGCCTCTACAAGCTGATAATAGGGTTGCGTGATCATTAAGTTGTGCCTGTGTGACTTAATGCAGTGCAGCCTTGTCTCCACATGCCTCTGGAAGCTGATGATAGGGTTGCATGATCATTAAGTCGTGCTGGTGAGACTTAATGCAGTACAGCCT